>NC_083357.1:99892075-100508575 GCF_030254825.1 Meriones unguiculatus | reverse complement strand
GTACCCAATTTTGTAGATGAGAGAAGTTTGTGAAGTAGAATAAATGAATTCAACTTCCCTCCTTTCTGTCAGGGAGATGGTTCCTCAACCATGTTCTTGATCTATTGTTCCATTAGTGTTTCCTCCTTTTCTGTCACCAACCGTTTTTCCCCTTCTCTACTTCCTCTTTTCTATCCACTGACAAAGATATTATCCAGCTTCTCTTCCTTTCAACTGTATTCCTCCTCTAGCTCATTTCTAGACTTTCATTCACTACTGAAATGTGTGAAAATGGAAACTGCAAATTCTACTTTCTGTTCCCCTTTAGCCCATCACTAATTACATGTTTTGTCTGCTAAGTGACATCATTCAGTTATGTGTTATAAGCAATAATTAATATTTACTTTTGGTTTATCTTTGGGTAATGCTGCTGTTAAAACTAAACAGCTGTATACCCAAATCACCACACAGAGACTGGGTTTATTTAATTAACTTAGAACACAATGCTGGGCAATAGTTACTCCCTTCTCAACCTCTAAGTCCTTATAGTTTCCAAACATTTAGATTTCACCCATTATACTTGCTTTTAGTGATATATTAGGTCCAGTCCATCTCTCCACATCGTTCCAAGACCTCTCCTCCAGCCCTGCTCCTAGCTCTCCTCTTACCCCTTCTCCCACTCATTTTCTGCCCTCTGACTCCTCCCCTCTTTCCTGTCCTATGGCTCCTCCCTTTGCAAAACATTGTGGCTAGTTGTTTTATTTTGGCCTGTTTACACACAGTTGAGACAGGATGCTTAGAATAAGTATCACAATGCAATACCCGGATTGAAACCAGAGAGTGGGGAGGGGGGAAGAAATCAGCATTTGAATGAACAACAGTAAGGTGTATACATTTCAAAAGAACATTATACCAACAGTTATGCTTGTGGGACTTTTTGTGACTGTGACACAATTCTTATAAACTAAACTTTAAAAAAAGCTGTTTTGTTCTAAAAGCTACAAGATTTATTTTGCTCATAATAGGAATCTCTTTGTCATGGTCTGGTTCCATTGCTATGGACCTGAGGTGAGTCTGGACAACGTAGTTTCATAGTTATGTAGTATAGTAGCATAGTCTGCCATAAAATGGTGGAGAGAAAGCAGAAAGAAATGAAAGAGTCAAGCATAGGATTCATTTCAATAAAGAGAGCTCTAGTGGCCTGATTTCTCCAGCTAGCTTCCGACACGTATCTCCAGAGGTCCCAAAATAACCCTGCCAGTGGGAAGAAAGACTTGCCTTCTGAACATCAGATATAGAAGGTAGCCTTTATTCAAACCAGAACACTCTCATTTATTGATGTTTCTGTAGTCTTTTACTGTGCAGAGCAACCTTCTTTTGTTTTACTTGTCTTCTTTGGAGTCTGTGACATTTCTCCTCATGTCTATGCCTCCTTTCTTTTTCTCTGTGACTACTATTTGCCCTCCAACTGCTCTAGGTTTTTGCTGTTCTTTAAGATGCTATGCTCAATTCTCACCTTTATTATCAAAATTCTATTTAGTTCATATAAGTATCCCAGAACTTAGAAAATTGAGGCAGGGGAATTAACAGGAGTTTCAAGCCAGCTTGGATTATAATCTGAGACTCTATATTAAAAACAAAACAAAAAGCCCAAATCCGAACAACCCTGTACTTAGTGATAAGTTTCCACCAGCAATTGTATGACATCGTTCTTAAAATGATGTCCCCTCACAGTAAATTCTACCAGAGTGGACGCAGGACTAGCCACAGGATTATCATCATGGATTGCTGCAGCCGTCTGATAACTTTTTCTCAGAGGCGGGACCTGGGGCATCAAGCTTGATGGTGGTCAATCACAGGATTGACCTCTTGCAAGAGCAAATTGATACCCTATGGCAAATCGCTCAACCTGGCTGTCAATGAAAGTATGCTGGACTTTGTGTCACTAGCATACAACATGAGAATTTTTCATGCACTGCAAATCTGTCTAAACAATTGTCGAGCTACATTTTAGGTAATTGGACTGGAGAATTCGATACTACGATGGAGCAGCTGAGAGTGGCCATTGTCACAGTAAATTCTACCGGAGTGGATGCAGGACTAGCCACAGGATTATCAACATGGATTGCTGCAGCCATGAATCATCTGAAGGAATGGGCGGGCATGGGAGTGTTAGCAGGCCTTCTGGTGTTGGTCTCCTTGGTTTGCCTGTGGTATATATGCAAGATTAGAGTCTCACAACAGTGTGATGCAGCCATGATCATTCAGGCCTTTACAGCCATTGAAGCAGGACATTCTCCTCAAGCATGGTTGGATACCATAAAAAGCTAAAATGTTACGCTCAGGATGCGAGGCTAAGCACTGCACTCAGGGTCAGCCGCTTTGGACCCAGAGAAGAGCATGTCTGGTTGCATGCGGGTTGATGCCCCAGGTCCCGCCTCTGAGAAAAAGGTATCAGACGGGTCTGATGCTCTTTGGGTGGATGACACCTAAATGAACATCGGTACAAAGTCCCAATTTATTTCTAATATCAGAGATCAGACCTCTACTCTTGCCTGATGCGTCTAAAACAAAAAGGGAGAACTGTAGAGAGCTGCGGAATGCTATGCCTTAAAGATGGAGCTGGTTTCCGCCTTCCACCTTCCCGATGGTGAGTGCTCTCTGTCAGGAACAACTTCACATTTGGCTAAGGCTGAGGATCTGGCTTGCTTCCATGTATGTGAACCTATCTGCATTGCCCACGTGGCACGCTGGGGTTGGCTACCCAGAGGCTATTTAAGCTGTGGGCTGGCTTTCCCCAGGGTCCGAGGATTGTTCAAGGTTCCTGAATAAACTGCATTGAAAAAAAAAAAAAAGAAAAAAAAATATATATATAATTAAAAAAATAAATAAATAAATGATGTCCCCTCACAAGATCTGGAGGACTCTAGCTGAACTTAACTTAAAAGCCTCCTCCTCCTCCTCCTCAAGGACAAGCTTTCATTATACTGGAAGGTACTATACAAGGTTCCAAGAGAGGGAAGCAATCAAGTCCTACTTAGCTATGACATCTATGAAACACAACAATGAATAACGTGACATGATAATCCTAAGGGTGCCATATTAGTACTTATAATTCCATGGTAGGTAACAGCTCCCTAAATGGATTCAAGCTCTATTCAATAAGAGGAAAACCGTGCCTGACCCAGCCAACTACACAGGAACAATGAGCTCATAGATACCAGAGAAGCCCTGACTACCACCAGTTTACTAAAAAAAAGCATAACTCCTTACTGAATTCAAAACAATTAGCCTTATATCTTTTGATATAAGGCTAGTTTCTCTTTGCAATATATGGAAATCATTATAGAGGAGAGATGCATTGCTTTACCACACCTGGCCAAAAAGCAGAGAAAAAGTGATTGTGTGGAGCCCAGCCTCAGATGATACCTGTACAGATGACTTCTGCACCTAAGGCTCAGTCAGGGAACACAGTGGCAAACAAGGCCTAATGACTGTAAGATCCAGAGGACCTTTCTACATGCTTAAGAAATGTGTTACCTAGAAGTGACAGGCAAGCTACACCCATCATACTTCAGCATCATGGCTGCCTAAGCAAGACCTAAGCAGCTATAACAGCACAGATAGGAGATATCTCTAGGGTCCTTACCCACAGACAAAGAACCACAGGATACTAAGAAATGGTAAACACCAGAGAAACAGCCTTTCCCAGGGATAAATCCCCTAATAAATTATCCAATACTAAATGGTTAGTCCTGAAATCACATTCATATACAAGTAACACTAAATGGACAAAACAGATTTATTGCAATGTTTTGGTTTTTTTTTTTTCCTCCCGGCGCCAAGCTCCCAGAATAATGACTAAAGAGACTCATATTTACAAAAGCCTAGGCTAATATAGTCAGTATGTTCCCTGACTACCTCATAACTAATGTAATCCACTTATTCTAATCTCCATTCTGCATTTGACTGGTTATCTGTGCTCAGGTACCATGCATCTGTCCTCCTCACATTTTTCTGTGTAAACCGCACACACCTGGCTTTATCCTCAAATCCTTTCTTCCTAAGGGATGTCCCACCTTCTATTCTATCCTTTCCTCTAGGCCATAGGTTGTTGTTGACAGGTGTTGCATTCACACAAAAAAAATTCTCTATACAGGTTGTATTTATATATTCACCCATATTTCAAGAAAGAGCAAGGACTAGTACATGGAAAAGAATGGAAGGAGGAAAGAGAAGGGGAAATAATGCAATAATATATATATATATATATATATATATAATAACATATCCCCTAACTGACACTTTTTTCTTGAATTGTTAGTATTGCATTTCTACCCACTGTGCTAGTCTGTTAAGGGAGAACCTGTGATATGGGAGACAGACCCATACATTTATCAGCCACTTCCTTAAAATGGAACTGGAAGCTGGGTATCATTCCAGACCTCTTTAAACCCAGCACACAGGAAGGAGAAAAAAGTGGATTTCTGTAAGTTCCAGGCCAGGCAGTCTACATCGTGAGATCCTGACCCTTGGCTAAAATTAAAAAATAAATAAGGAAGGAAGGAATTGGTACTACTTCAGGAGGTAAAGAGTCTGCCATGAATCCTTCTGTGCATAAGGTATATAACTCAGAGAACTTACATGCCCTCTCTCTGACCTCTTAAAAGATGACATTAAGAGCTACAGCTATCTGATATGGATTCTGATGACAGGATTACAAATAAAAATACATAAATCCAGGTATAGCACTTAAAAAATCTGGTACTAAATGGTTAATAAATGTTCACTACTGCACTCACCAAGAGCATCTGGGATAGACCCTGTGAACACTGTGGGAGCTTTTGTCTAAAGTTTCCAGGAGGAGGTAACCTTGTGCTGAGTTTCAAGAACCTAATCCAATTGTAAAAGAGTAGAAAGGGTATTTTTCAGGTGCCCAAGATAACAAATAATGAATTAAAAAATGAAAAACTGTGCTGTCTGCAAGAAAATGTAAGAGATATTTAAAAAGTGTAGATTTTAAGTCAAAGAATACTAGATTTTACATACCAATGGCTGTAAAACTCAAGATAGATCACTATTTTCCTAAATTTTTAAATTTTCTCCCATATTAGGTATTTTATCATATTTATTAGTCTCCAAATGTGCTTTATTTATTGCTTTGAAATGAAACAAACAAAACTGTAGTAGAGCTATCAAAACTAGATTATTTTTTTCTGTTCTATTTCTATACATATATGTGTATATATGTATATATATATACACATACAGTAAAGAGATTAAAATCCTCCTCCACTCCAGGAAATAAAAAAAAAAGAATTCCAATCAGTTGAGAGCTGAGGTCATAACATTAAAATGTGTTTTACAATATACTCATTACATTTTTAACTGACCCATATAATAGGTTGACCATGTTTATTGCAGTTATTAATTCAGAATGTCTACAGAATTAGAGTGAAGTAAGATGTCAAAACCATTTAGTGAAATCTATATTCTGATTAAGACTATGTGTGCTGAGTTGCTTATTCATTCAAAGTAGTCACTGGCAAAAACAGTCCAGACAATTTGGTAAAGTAAAATTACCCCATTGTTCAACTCTAACAGTATTTGTACACATAGAAATAACATGATACAAAGTATAGAAATCTGATAAAAATATATGGTTTAAAATACAATGAATTCAAATTGATGATCGTGGTTATGTATAGCATAGAATCTTAGAGCTGAAGAATCTGAAGATATCAAGAAGAGATCTTGCCAATTTCTTCTCTGACCATTTTGCTTTACAGATTAAAACAGAAAACTATTTTCTGTGACTTTGAGTTTTTCATGGTTTCCACTAACAATATTGTCTTTATGCTACCACTTGCATAAAATAATATATATTTAAAAGTGATAGGACAAGTATATATTATTAAGGAAATATTAATACCACTACTCAGGACTGAAATTAAGATTCTGAAAGCTCCATCAATGAACCATTCAAGGTGTTGTCAATTCGAAGCAGTTAATTGTTTATTATGTTCTAAAATGATTTGGTCTCTAACAAGAGTCTTAATCTTCTCATACTCACTTCCATCCTCATGCTGCTCTCTAAAAATGTCAACATAACTGTTGCTCTCTCCTAGAGAAAGAGCCAATGGCAAGGCTCTGTCATCCTTTGGAGGGTTTTCTCCAAAATGCACAAGGCCCCATAAGCTGTCTCCACATTTAAATCAGGAATTATTTTTGTCATCTATGAATTGAACATCTCTTATTTGAAATGCTTGGGACCACAAATATTTCAGATTTAGAATTTTTATATTATATTTTGTAAAAATAATGAGACATACAGGTAAGGGAACGAAGTCTAAATACGAAATTTTTGATGTTCTGTGTAGACTGTATTACACATAACCTAAAAATAATTTTATAAATTGTTTTTGGTTGCTTGCTTTTGAGACAGGTTCTCATTATGTAGAATTGACTGGACTGGGACTCACTATATAGACAACATTTTAAATAATTTTGTGAATGAAATAAAGCCTATTCTTATAAAAATTTCCAGTTGTGACTCCATGTAAGAACACAGAATGTTTTGAATTTTGGAATGTTTTAAAATTAGAGACACTCAGTCCCTATCTGCATCTGTGAGTTAAAACTGAGGTATTGAGTTGCTTATGAATTTCTGAGAACTCTCTGACTGGAATGCCACACTGCAAGCAACTTCCTCCACCTGTCTCTTCCTTATTCCTTCCAGCAAGAAGTCTTTATTCCAACTTCCATTTGAAATTCTAGCTAAGTCTTAAGATGGATCTCTCCATTAAAACTTTTTTCTTCCATCTCCATTCTTCGTCTTAAGAAATAACAACAACAACAACAATAATAATTTTAAGCTATTGAATTTGTAGCTAGCTTACTACCCATTCATTCTTACTGAAACAATTTCTCATAACTAGGAATTATATGTCATTTCTATGGTGCAGATATTTTCCTCATCTATAACTAGTTCTTAAAGATCATTGGAGAATATAGTTTGATGTTAGAAGGTAAAGCTTTGAGGGTCATGAGGCATGACACCCCAAAAGAAAACAGTACACTCTAGAAGCAACAGTGACCATAAAAAAGGATGCCTCTGGGTGTGGCTCTGCAGGCAGTGATTGTCTCTTAAAATGACTGGGGAGAGTTAACAGGGCATGTTAAAAGCTCTTAGAGCTCCTGTCCCCTCCAGGTCTTGCCATCTCCCCCTTCTTTCTTAAAATTCTATGCATTCTGCCCAAAGTTTGGTTATGAGTCTCAGCCTCTGCTTCAATACCTTGGTCAGTAGAGTCTTTCCGAGGTCATCTATGATAAGCTCCTGTTCTGTTCCCTGTCTTCTCCTGCTTCCGATGTCTATCACATTTGCCCTTCTGAATGAAGATTGAGCATCTTCCTTAGAGTCTTGTTGTTTAGCTTCTTTAGGAGTATAGATTTTAGTATGTTTATCTTATATGTCATGTGTGCCTTTCTGCTTCTGGGTTACCTCACTCCAGATGATCTTTTCTAGTTTCCACCATTTGCTTGTAAATTTCATTATTTTCTTGTTTTTAGTAGCTTAATAGTATTTCATTGTGTAAATGAACCACAATTTCTGTATCTGTTCCTCCTTTGAGGGACATCTAGGTTGTTTCCAGATTCTGGCTATTACAAATAGAGCTTCTATGAACATGGTTGAGCAAATGTCCTTGTGGTTAATTGAGCATATTTTGGATATATGCTTAGGAGTGGAATAGACCAACAGAGCCAAAATATCTGGGCCCTGGGGGCCCTGCAGAGACTAGTACCCCAACCAAGGACCATGCATGGAGAAGACCTAAAACCCCTTCTCAGATGTAGCCCGTAGACTCAATCTCCAAGTGGGTACCCTAGCAAGGGGAGCAGCAGATGTGTCTTGCATGAACTCAGTGGCAGGCTCTCTGATCACCTCCCCTTGGGGGTGCAGCCTTGCCAGGCCACAGAGGAAGACAATGCAACCAGTCCTGATGAGACCTGATAGGCTGGAGTCAGATGGAAGGGGAGGAGGACCTCCCCTATCAGTGGACTAGGGAAGGGGACATAGCAGGAGAAAAGAGAGATAGGGTAGAATTGGGAGGAGGTGAGACAGGGGACCACAGCCAGGATACAAAGTGAATAAATTGTAATAAATATTAATAATTTAAAAATAAAAATAAAAGCTCTTAGTGTTTGTTACCATCAGTGGAAAGGATCTCAGGCAGAGATCAAGGTCCTATCATTAGTGTGGTGACCAGCTAGTAGGTGTTGGGAATATGACATGACACTGAAAAAACCTGAAAGAGCAGAAACCATGTTCCAAGGATGAAATTGGAATTGGCTCAACTTAGAGCAGAACCTCACCTTTGGATCAACCTGGGTGTGTTTAGGGGGCAGGGATGCTGCATCACTTGAATGTGGCTGCTGGAAGATGGGCCATGGTTCTATGTGGAGTGTAAGAATGGGAAAGTTCCGAGGATTGTTCAATGTTCCTGAATAAACTGCATTGAAAAAAAAAAAAAAAAAAGAATGGGAAAGTTCATCAGCCGCTGCCCCAATTGTTTGTCTACATTAGAAGTTACTTTATTATTGTAATTTTTTCTTTTTTCTTTTATTTTTTAATATTAATCACAGGTCATTCACTTTGTATCCTACCCGTAGCTCCCTCCCTCATTCCCTTCCAATCCCACCCTCTTTCCTCTTCTCCCTGCCCCCTTCCAAGTCCACTGATAGGGGATTGCATCTGACCCTAGTTTATCAGGTATTTTCAGGACTGGCTGCAATGTCCTAATCTGTGGCCTAGCAATATTATTGTAATTTGTGTTCATTTGTCCTGTGTTCAGCTGAAACTATCTCTGTAGTCTTAGATTCTGGAGTATGTCTAGCACTAGAGACACTCAGTAAGTGTTATTTCCCATTTGCTACCCTGAACTGACACAGAGGCCATAGAGTCATGGCTATTGTCTCTCATATAGTGCTGGGAGCCAAAGCTATTTACTGAAGCCAAAGCCAAATAGTGAGCAAAGGTCATTTAGTGGAGACCTAAAGCTATTTAGTGAAAGAGTTACCTAGGACCCTAAATCATGGATGATAGATTTGTGAAGACATCCATCTGTTAGTTTTAGAGCATCCGTGAGATATCTTAAGAAAACATCCTTATGGTATCTTGCAGGTGCAATATTCAAGCCATGGAAGCACTCTTGCTATCTCCTCTAGCAGTAATTTAGCCTTCCCCCTTTCCTGCCTTCTCCCTATATAGATTGGGTAAAAATTTCTAATAAATGAGACCTCGATCAGACAAACAGACTTGGCTTCATTCCTTGTGTCTCTTGTCTTTCCCCCATTCTTTCACACACACCCCCCCTTTAGGAACCCATTGAACTCCCGAGGGTAGGGACGACATAGCTGTGTGGTAAGATTAGCAGGAATGAGGAAGGCTTGCAGAACGCTTGGGCATTTTAAAGCCTACTTTCACACGATAAAGTGAGTATGTCTTTTAACGGTGTAACAAAGACTATAGTTCTAACTTTTAGGCAGGAATAGAAGGCTCAGACATGCTATATTTTGTATGTGAACTTTCTGAGGGTCAGAACACCATGTAGGGGTAAAACTTCCTCATCTGGGGTAAGGAGAAGCAGTGGAAGCATGATTCAAGACAATCACAATTAAAGAGAGCTAACCTTGATTCTGTCAAGCTTCTAACATGGACAGGAGGTGAATAAGCAGCAGATTTGGTAATTCTGAATTACTAGGTTCAGGAGTTGGGAGAAGAGCTGGGGTTACAATTGCTTAAGGAAGGGGGGTCTTGGCTGTGCTATTATTAGGGATGACAATGTTGAGTGGCTCCCCTCCAAAGTTTTCAAGAGTGTGTGACTGGTACTGAAGCCCAGTGCTTCGCACTTGGAAGTCCTTCCGTTCCAAGCTGCTCACACCACGTGTCTCAGCTGTGGCACTTGCCCTGTCTCCGTGAGCCTGAACCCTCAACATCTATCCCGTATATGGAGCCTAGGAGTGTATGAAGGTGTCAGCCCTGCAGATCTAAAGCTGCAGGATCTCCACGACACAGGACAACGTCAGGATATCCAAGAGGGGTCCTGGTGGGAATCCAGCATTGATGGTATAGCTGAAGCCAGGGGCACTGAACCAGACCAATGACCCACTGCAGTGAACACTTGCAAGTAAAGAAGTGTGGACAACAGGGTACACTGTGAGACATACTGTAACTCACTACAGCTTCCACAGCAAGGTTTTGTGTTCTTTTGTCGAGGTGGTTACAAGGGTGGAAGGTGGGTATGAAGGAATGAGGAGATGAGTGGAATTGGGGTACATAATGTGAAATTCATACAGAATCAATAAAAAGTTATATTAAAAATAAAAAAAAAACTAATTTTCTTTGTTATTTACTTTGAACACCCAAACACAATAGCTTAATTTTCTGTAGTGGAATGTGTCATTTGATGTATCTATCTCTTTTATGGTTTTAATGTTTCCCACAGAAGTCCCCACAACACAGGTCTCAGAGGCTCAGGTGAGTGATGCCTTGCCTCCATTTTAATTTCCTTGCCTTGCTGCTTTCTGTGCTGACTGCTCCTGGCTATCACTCTGCATCTTACTTAGCACCTCACCCTCATCTTTCCTGCTCAGGCTTGCAGGTATTTTCCCTGTTCCTTAAACCTGCCAGGATGTCTTCCTCCAGCCTTTGTACCTATGTGTGTGAGATGTGTTTCTCTGTTTGTGATGGCAGTGGGCCCTGCTTAGCCTGTTGCTGTTGTTATTATTATTACTGTTATTACACAGCATCACATGTCATACAAGTACACAATGTGCTTCCTCATACTTAGTGTCTTGTTCTCAACTGTGCCCAGTCCTTTAAGCCCCCTCTATTTTCAAGAGAGTTTCTGTAGAATCTGTAATCACAATGAGAGAAAATATGCCATGTTTGTTTTTTTCTGATACTGATCATCACCAGCTGCACATTCATTTTCAGGTCCAGTTAACAGTGCTTCCTCGTTTTTAAGATAAAGGTACTAATAAGATCACCCTGGTAGAGTTGTGAGAATCCTAATTCTCTATATAAGAAGGATAACACCCTGTATTTTATTACACAAAGAAATTTTGAATCAGTATATATCACTCAGTAGTCAGTAGTCAGTGGATTCTAATATCTCATCAGTTTCCATGTCAGTAGATACTAGCAACACCAATGCCCAACACTTCATAGAGATCTGTTTCACTACCCTGTGTCTCTGTGTCTGGGCAAAGGAGTTCATATGTGCTGCTTACTAGACCAGTTGCGTATTTGTCCTTGTCTGCATATGATCTGGCATATGTCTATCAATGGGCAAAAATCATACTCTAACTTGGCTTAAGGTGTTTTAAGTCTTATTTTCTACTAAATCAGTACATATGATATAGATAAGAATATGGTAAAATTCAGTAAGAATACTTACATATTGGATATTTCCAGAAATTAAATATTCAACAGTAATAGCATTCTGATTAGATTTGAAGCCTATGCTATAAAAGGGAGTTTTATTATACTGTAATCCTGGCCCAAAGTCCATGGCTGGAGAAGTCATGGGCCTAGGTTAGAACCTGCAACTGTTATTTTACCAAATGGCCCTGCTGCCTGTCAAATTTCTTTCTAAATGTTTATTTTTATGCTCATAGATTTGGACTACTCTCAGCTTTGGGTTGAGATGCTTCTTTTTGAAGTGTTGTGTAACTAACTAGTCACAGAACTAAAAATAAGAACTTGTACTCAGTCTTAAAAATACAACATCTTTCTCAATATACTCACCAATGCCAGGCTCAGGAATATCAAAGACAAGGACACAAAATGTAAGAGCTGGATGATGGGGAGGCGAATTCTGGAGCCAACATGGCTGGTGCATCCACAAATTCACACCAGGTGAACCTATGCAAGACCTGCACAAGATTAGTCCAGCCCCAAATCCATCATGGACAGGGAAGTTATTCTCTGAGCCTCATCCTTACTAAGGAGCCACTGGCAGTTGATAGTGGTTGGTGGAAATAGACTCACTCCTTTTTTTTTAAGGTGAAAATACTGGTAGATATCTTATGCCTCAATGGATAGTTCTATATGCATGCACTAATACTGCATGCATATACTGCATTAATTGGACTAAATGGGTTCTGAAAGGAGAGGAGAGGAGAGGAGAGAGAGAGAGAGAGAGAGAGAGAGAGAGAGAGAGAGAGAGAAGACATCATGAAGTTGTAGGGGGAATATATTGGCAATTTATATATTGGTAATTTATAGGAAGTTGGAGAAAAAAAATGAGAGGTAGATTTGGTCATGTTTCATTGTGTATATACATGAAATTCTTAAGACTAGAAAAGGTATTATGCAAAAATGTTCAGCCGTGTAGAACTACAATTGCTACATTAGGCTAGAAAATGCTATTGTCAACAGACAAGTGTTTGGTCCCTGTTATGGCTCAGCTACATACTGTTATAGTTTTATTTGTAAAAGAGGCAAAGGATGTGGGGTAGGATATGTTGTGTAGCACTGAAAGGTGGAACTTCGTGAGAGGCCTGTGTTACTGAGCATTGCCTTCAAAGTGGATTGAAATATGTGCCTTGGCTTTGAATCTGTTCTGGTTTGTGAGGTGACATTTGATCATGCATACACCACTTTGTTGGTCCACGGCTAGCCAACTTCCACAGAGCCAGGTCCATGAGCTTCCTGATATTGGACTTTTAATTTCTATAGTTCTGAGGTAAACAAACCTCCCTACTTCAGAAATGTCTCATGTCAGGTATTCCATTATAGTAATAGAAAGCTGATGATGTACTTTTTTGTTTTTAAATCTATCATTATCCACTTTGTAGCACAACTTATACTTCTATCTTTATCTTATAATCATTTTTGAGCAGTTACTCACTTTTATAAAAAGAGTTGAATGATAAATATTGCTCATGTTATTAGTCTTCCTCATGGAAAGTGCCCAAGAGGTAAAACATTGGCACCTGAAATTAAAGGAATAAAAAATGCATAAACTTCTTAAGGTACAGATAAAAGAAGAATTCAATGCTTTCTTCATGAGGGATTCTTCTCCTAAGAAAGTGTTTCAACTAAAATACCTGATAAATAAAAAACAGATTTCTTGAAGCATTTTGACAAAAGATTTAATAATTTAGCAGTATTCATCTCTTCCTTTGAAAGAATGTACAGGCATAAAACTCATTTACATAAACATAATAAATAGCAGTATAGAATTGTTTTTAAAATGAATAAGCTTCCAGAGTTTCTGTATCGAATAAGATTGGAGACTAAATTTCTAAGAAAAATGAAATCTTAAGTATTATAGGATTAAATTGGGAATCAGATCAGAATACAGCTTGGCCACTAAGTGTCCTAATGATGATTAAGGGTTTGGAAAACCTTCACTATAAGAAGGTCTGAAACTTTGAGGTACAACACTTTAGAGAACTAAGAACACAGAGGCTTGAATTAAGAAACAAAGATTTACAAGATCTGAGTAAAATTCAAAGATCAATTTTAAAGATGCTTGGAAGAAATGTCTTCTGGGAGACCAACATCTGGATGGTAAACTATTCAAAATCAGCGATAAAGTGGACCAGGGAACGTTTCATCCCATGTAATTTTTATTTTTTGTTTTTTTAAGATGAAAATTTGCAAGCCAAGTATTTTTTTTTACCACATATACTCATTTCTCCTTGTAAATGAGGGAAGAGAAGGGAAATTTACCTTTCCCTTTTTTCAAACTCTCTCTCCTGTCCCCAAATGTGACTAACACTGTAAAAACCATGTAGGAGGTGGGGCAACACGTGTGTACTGGTCATGGCTACAGCTAAGCATTTTCTGGGTATTCAACTGGTGCCCTGATTCAACAAGATCTCCACAAGACAGATCTTGATTGCCAGAGCTCTTTGATCGTGTGACAAGACTGTTTCCAGCCACAAGGATGAGTGTGAAATAAAAAATAATATAAAAGAGATTGTGAGGTTAGTGTCAACCGTCAGCCTCATTGGATCTGGAATCAACTGAGACACATACCTCTCAGTGAGTCTTTGAGGGACTTTCTTGGAGTAACGGAGTGGGCCAAGCCTTCTCTGAGAGTGGATAACAAATTCCTTCGGCATCTCAGAAATAAAGATATCCTTGGAAGGTTGTTTGGCTGTATGTGTATCTTACCTCCCGGCTGCCTGGTGATTGTATCTCATTGCTGCCAATGTCGTTCTCTTTTATATGTTTTCATTATTATTATTATTATTTATTATAATTTATTACTTTGTATCTCAGCTGTAGCCCTCTCCCTCATCTCCTCCCAGTCCAGTCCTCCCTCTCTTCTCCCCCTATGCCCCTCCCTTAGTCCACTGATAGGGGAGGTCCTCCTCCTTTACTATCTGACCCTAGCCTATCAGGTCTCATCAGGACTGTCTAGATCCTCTTTCTCATTGGCCTAGTTACACCACCTCACCACGGGGAGGTGATCACAGACCTGGCCACTGAGTCCGTGTCAGAGGCAGCCCCTGCTTCCCTCACTGGGGAGCCCACAGGGAGAATGAGCTGTTCATGGGCTACATCTGAGCAGAAGGTCTAGGTCCTCTCCATGCACCATCAGAATCCTTGGTCTTCTAATAGGCACTGAAGACCGGACATTTCCCAGGAATCTCCCAGGATCTCAGCTTCACAGTGAGACAGTTGAGGTATCCAGATTCTTAGACTGGATTCTCAACCTCTTCAGCATGCAGACAGCCACTGCTGGATTAGCCAGATGTTATTCATTATAAGACATCCTAGTAATCCCATCCCCTCATACATATTATACTTGATCATTTCTTCTGTTAGTGTCTTCTGTATAATGGAGAAACAAGCTTAAATTATGGGTGTAGAAGTTTAAAATGGGCACTCCCACCACATAACCACAAATGAGAGATTCTTAAGGAAATAAATGGTGCCTGGTTTGGGGTAGAAAATATTCAAGTTGAGTCTGACATACACATAATATGTCAGAAATGGGTGCATATGTATGACTTTTGGGGATGTGTCAAAGCTGATCTGATCTGAGGGGTTTACATTAACAACAGACGAAGCAACTGGAGCATTAAAAGTGATAACATTTCCTATGAATAGAAATACCAGAACAATTTAAGTTCGTGACTCCATAATTACACTGAAAACCCATCAGTGATCACCACTAGGTGTAGCTAGGGTACCAATTTGTTATTCCAGAAAAAAGACTAAGAAAAAAAGAGCAGGAGAAAAAATTAAGCATTCATTTTGACTTTCTGATATGAACTGCTTTATTGTAGAAAGTGAAATAAAGCTGCACTCTATTAAAGAATTGGAGCTATTAAAAGGAGAAATATAATAAAGTCACAAATAAAATACTGAGTTCTCAATTTCAAATTAAGTAACAGAAGTACACGACATAAAATTGCTACAAAACTCTAATGTAGACAAATAAATTCTTTGACATGGATTTACTACCTATGAGGCAATACTCAAGTTTTGAAATTGAAAGGGAGAAGAGAGAGGAGATGTTGAAAGAAAGTGGATGAATATAATCGTTATATACATTTCACAAATGTATACTACTTTCAAAGAATAAAAATATAATTTTAAATATGTACTATAATTACAACTACCATGTGGGGTAGGTCTCTTGATATACTTATAAACAAATTTCTAAATGAGAGCAGCAAGATGGTAAAATAATTTTTTCACACTTATCCTTTCATAAGAAAACATCAGTTTGAACACTTAGCCCTTAGCAAAACTTAAGAGGTAAATCTGAGTGAGTGACTTTGTACACCAGCTGTGGCCCTCTCCCTCTCCTCCCAATCCCATTCTCCCTCCCTCTTCTTCCCTATGTCACTCCCTTAGTCCACTGATAGGGGAGGTCTTCCTCCTCTTCTATCTGACCCTAGCCTATCGGGTCTCATCAGGACTGGTTGTATTGTCTTCTTCTGGCAAGGCTGCACCTTAATTACTAGGTTGAGGTTATACTTTCTGTTTCCCTCCAAAGAGTTTTCATAGATCCCTTCTCTTGTTTAGCTGCTTTCTAACTACACAAAGAGAACTATTATAGGGAACACTGGAGATAACTAAGAGGACAGAGATTTAAAATTTTTGCCTGTATCTTAGATGCCATTCTTTTGTTCTTCTCAACAAGCCTTAGAGTCACAAGCCAAATCCTTTTTTCAGCATAGCCATGCAAAGGCCACTGCCTTCTGAACAACTGTCTCACAAGACGCTAGAGTGACCTAATTACATGAGATTGCAGGGAGCTAAGACATAAGTGGCATCTCTCAGGAATGGACCAAACCCTGGGTCAGGAAATGAGAAGGTGAAAGAGAGACGCCATGTCTAACATTTAGACCAGGCATTTGGTAAGTCTGTGAAGAATTTCTGTCTGTGATGGAACCACGGTACTCCACAACTTGGAACTGCAATGATGAGGTATACAAGTTGAAAATAAGAAGGCATTTTTTCTGCTTTGGTATCTCCACTTAACAGTAAACTGGTGATATGATAATTACCTGGTGAATCAGTTCTCTCAGGACTAACAGAGTTGGGGAGGTTCCTGAATTGTCTAGACTGATATTCCACACTAATCAAGAACACTTATGAAATGTGAACCCCACCTTGTTCTCTGTAAACAAAGACTGAATTATTCAGATTATTTGTCTATACTGTAATAAATGAGCATGCCTTCTTACACCTTATTTTTAGTATTAAAAAATAAGTGCTATAATGTTTCAGTGATAAGGACAAAATTAGGCAAAGGCATCTGCCTTCATTTACCATGGCACCCCATTATCTATGCTTGTATCTGTGAAATGATTTGTTTATGTTAAACATGTACTTTAAGTTTGGTAGTTCAACCTACAGTTTGACTGTTTAACCTATGGCTAACCTTCAAATTAGGAAAGCCTTTAAAACACTCAGCAATTGTATAATTCAACCAGATAGCCTGGCAGAAGATTAATTGGAAACATATGTGACACAGTGGCATCAGAAGCCTTTGCCATGAAGAGACTGAAATTTGCTTTGTACTGCTCCGTAAAGGCTTCAATGGGACATTGGTCAATGTCTGTAATACAGCAGGCGAGACCTCAGACACATTTTAGCTGAGCATATACAAACTTGGGTTTCACAACACATTGTTTTATTTATAATTAAGGCAAGAAGATAAGACTAAGTTGCTAGCATTATTTTATTAGCATTATTTTAGTCTATATTTTTCCTCATTATGATACCTGAAAGATAGTTTCAGTATACCACCAACAAAAGCACATTTTCTATTGTAGATTTTGTATACTTCTGCTGGCAGCTGAAAGCCTCCTTCTGATGTGCAGTTTTCTTTAGACTTCATTGAGCAGTGAGATCACGTAAGTTCCTTCATGAGTTGTCTGTGAACAGCATTTCAGTTAAGACAAGAAAGGAGTAGAGGATGGATTAAAGATACTGCCATTGGCACTTGTTTTGTTTTTACATTAACTTATTTGCTTTACATCCTGATTGGGGCTTGCCCTTCCTCCTCTTCTCCTAATTCCTCCCTCCTCTCCTCCCAATCCCTCCTTCTCAACTCCTCTCCCCTTATGCTCTCCTCCTTTTCTCCTCAGAAAAGGGGACACCACCCATGGATATCAAACAGCCTTGGAAAACCAACTTGTAGTAAGACTAGGCTCATCTTCTCTTAGACAATGCCATCCATTTAGGGGAAAGGGTTTCAAAGGCAGGCAACAGAGTCAGAGGCAGCCCCTGCCCCTGCAGTTAGAGGTCCCACATGAGAACCAAGCTCTACATCTGTTACATATGTGTAGAGTGTCTACATCCATCCCATGCATGCTCTCTGTGAACCCTAGTGGGCCCAGGTTAGTTGATTTTGTAGGTTTTCTTGTGGTGTCCTTGACTTCTCTGGCTCTTTTAATCTTTCTGTCCGCTCCTCCACAAGATTCCCTGAGCTCTGCCTCATGTTTGGCTGTGGATCTTTTCATGTTTCCATCAATGACTGAGTGGAGCCTCTCACACGACAGTTATGCTGGCCTCCTGTCTGCAAGTAGAGCAGAACAGTGTCAGGGCTGGGCTCTCTCTCATGGCATGAAACTCAGGTTGGGCCAGTCATTGCTTGGCCATTCTCTCACTTTTTGCTCCCTTTATCCCTGTGCATCTGGTAGGAAGGACAAAATTTGGGTCAAAGATTTTGTGGGTGGGTTGATGTTCCCCTTCCCTCCATAGGGAGTTGCTCCTGGCTACAGGAGGGGCCTGCTTCAGGCTCCATATCTCCTACTGCTAGGAGTCTTGGCAAGGGTCACCCCACTAGACTCCTGGGAGCCTCCCCTGTTCCAGGTCTCTGGCTCACCCCAGAGATGATCCTCAACCAATTTTCATTCTCTCTCCAGCCCTCTTCCCACGCTGCTCTCCCCACATTTGATATCCACCCGTTCCCCTCCCCAACCCCTCTCCCACTCAGTTCCCTCCATCCATCCACTTACTATTCTATTTCCCCTTCTGAGTGAAATTCAAGCATCCCCCATGGAACATTCTTGCTACTTAGCTTCTTTGAGTTTATGACTGTAGCATGGTTATCCTGTACTTTATGGGTAATATCACCTTTAAATGAGTACATACCATCTGTTATTTTTGGGGGTCTGGGTTACCTCACTCAGGATGATCTTTTCTAGTTCTGTCCATTTGCCTGCAAATTTCATGATGTTCTTGTTTTTAATAACTGAGTAATATTCCATTGTGTAAATGTGCTACAGGTTTTTTTGTTTGTTTGTTTGTTTTTTGTTTTTTTTTTAAGAAAGAAATAAGAATTTAAGAGTTTATGCTAGAACCAAATTTGAATGACCACGGCCTGGGAACACAGATTTAGGTTACCTCAAATTACATGTTTCCATGTGGAAGCAGTTTCATGAAATTTTATAGTGTTATAGAACAAAGAAAGTCATAAGTCGAGGCAATTGTAAGATATATTAGCAGGAACATCAGGGAGGCAGTACTGCAAGATGGGGGAAGCTTTTCTATGGGCCTCAGATGTTATCTGATGACAGTCTTAGCTTTGAGGTTGGTGGAAGCTACTGGTCTTCTAAGTGAATAAATTCCAATAGTTTTTTAATATACTAGTCATAGTGTGTTAGTACTGGCACAGAGGTCCACAAGGAATGGCTATTTAGGGGCTGAAAGGTAGTCTAAGACAAGGTGAATATTCTCTTGTCCTGCAATAGTCCAATCCTTTCAAATTGCTCAAGTGTTAACCAGTCTATCAATCTTTTTTAGACATGGTTTCTTTCCAGGAATTCTCATTCCCACTGGTGCCTTAACATGAAAAAAAAAAATTTTTTTTTTCAATGCAGTTTATTCAGGAACCTTGAACAATCATCTGACCCTGGGGAAAGCCAGCCCACAGCTTAAATAGCCTCTGGGTAGCCAACCCAGACATGCCACGTGGGCAATGCAGATAGGTCCACATACATGGAAGCAAGCCAGATCCTCAGCCTTAGCCAAATGTGGAATTGTTCGTGGCAGAGAGCACTCACCATCGGGAAGGTGGAAGGCGGAAACCAGCTCCATCTTTAAGGCACAGCATTCCGCAGCTCTCTACAGTTCCCCCTTTTTGTTTTAGACGCATCAGGCAAGAGTAGAGGTCTGATCTCTGATATTAGAAATAAATTGGGACTTTGTACCGATGTTCATTTAGGTGTCATCCACCCAAAGAGCATCAGACCCGTCTGATACCTTTTTCTCAGAGGCGGGACCTGGGGTATCAACCCGCATGCAGTCAGACATGCTCTTCTCTGGGTCCAAAGTGGCTGACCCTGAGTGCAGTGCTTAGCCTCGCATCCTGAGCGTAACATTTTAGCTTTTTATGGTATCCAACCATGCTTGGGGAGAATGTCCTGCTTCAATGGCTGTAAAGGCCTGAATGATCATGGCTGCATCACACTGTTGTGAGACTCTAATCTTGCATACATACCACAGGCAAACCAAGGAGACCAACACCAGAAGGCCTGCTAACGCTCCCATGCCCGCCCATTCCTTCAGATGATTCATGGCTGCAGCAATCCTCCATTGTTCGGTTAAGGGACATCTAGGTTGTTTCCAGTTTCTGGATCTTATGAATAAAAGCTGCTATGATCATAGTTGAGCAAATCTCCTTGTTGCATGGTGGAGCATCTATTGGGTATATGCTCAGGAGTTGTATAACTGGGTCTTGAGGTAGAGTTATTCCCAATTTTCTGAGAAAGTGCCAGATTTATTTCCACAGTGATAGTACAAGGTTGCAGTCACACCAGCAATAGAGGAGTGTTCCCATTGCTCCACACCCTCAGCAACATGTGCTGTCACTTGAGTTTTTGATCTTTGCCATTCTGATCAGACTAAGATGAAATCTCAGAGTTGTTTTGATTTGCATTTCCCCGATGACTAAGGAGGTTAAACATTTCTTTAACTGCTTCTCATTAGAGATTCTCTGCTGAGAATTTTCTGTTTACCTCTATACACCATGTTTAATTGGGTCATTTTGTGTGTTGGTATTTAGTGTCTCAAGTTCTTTATATATTTTGGATACTAGCTCTTTGTCAGATGTGGGGTTGGTGAAGATCTTTTCCCATTCTTTAGTTACCATTTTGTCCCCTTGATGGTCTTCTTTGCCTTACAGAAGATTTTCAGTTCCTGGAGGACCCATTTATTAATTATTGATCTTACTGTTGGTGTTCTGTTCAGGAAGGTGTCTTCTGTGCCCATGAGTTAAAGGTATTCCTCACTTTCTCTTCTATTAGATTTAGTGTATCCAGTTTTATGTTGAGGTCTTTGATCCACTTGGACTTGAGTTTTGTACAGAGTAATAAATATGGATTTATTTGTCTTCTTCAATATGCAGACATTTGGTTATACCAGCACCATTCTTTGATACTTTTTTTTGGTATGGTTTTAACATCTTTGTCAAAATCAAGTGTCTGTAGCTGTGTGGGTTTATTTCTGGGCCTTTAACTCAATTCCATTGATATAACTATCTGTTTTTAATGCCAAAAAAATGCAGTTTTTCTTACTATTGCTCTGTATTACTCCTTGAAATCAGGGATGATGATATCTCCAGAATTTCTTTTATTGTGCAGGATTGTTTTAGCTTTCCTGGGTTTTTTTCCATATGAAGTCTGTAAAGAATTGTGTTGAAATATTGATAGAAATTGCATTGAATCTGTAGATTTGCTTTTGGTAAAATGGCCACTTTTACTATGTTAATCCCACCAATCCATGAATATGGACAATCTTTCCATCTTCTGCTATGTTCTTCAGTTTCTTTCTTCAGAGACCAAGTTCTTCTCATACAAGTCTTTCACTTGCCTGGTTAGAGTTTTACCAAGACATTTTCTTTATTTGTGGCTATTGTGAAGGGTGTTGTTTCCTTAATCTCTTTCTCAGCTCATTTATCACTTGTATAAAGAAAGGCTACTGATTTTTTTTTAATTAATTTTATACCCAGCCACTTTGCTGAAGTTGTTTATCAGATGTAAGAGTTCTCTGGTAGAATTTCTGGGGTAACTTAAGTATACTACTATATCATCTGTGAATAAAGATACTTTGAATTCTTCCTTTCCAATTTGTATCCCCTTGATCTCCTTTAGTTGTCTTATTGCTTTAGCTAGGATATTGAATAGATATGGAGAGAATGGGCAGCCTTGTCTTATCCCTGATTTCAATGGAATTGCTTTGAGTTTCTCTGCATTTAATTTGATGTTGGATATTGGCTTATTGTATACTTTCATTATTGTGTTTAATTATGTGCCTTATATCCATGATCTCTCCAAGACTTTTAACATGAAGGGGTGTTATATTTTTTCAAAGGTTTTTTCAGCACCTAATGAGATGTGTTTTTCTCCTTGCAATTTGTTTATATGGTTGATTATGTTGATGGATTTTTGTATGTTGAAACATTTCTGCATACCTGGGTTGTAGGCTACTTGATCATGGTGGATGATGTTTTTGTTTTTTTCTTGGATTAAAATTTTAAGTAGTTTATTGAGTATTTTTGTATTCATGTTTATAAGGGAGAATAGTCTGAATTTTTCTTTGTTGAGTTTTTGTGTGGTTTAGGTATCAGGGTGACTGTGGCTTCATAGAATGAGGTTGACAATATTCCTTCTGTTTCTATTTTGTGAAATAATTTGAGGAGCATTAGTATTAGCTCTTCTTTGAAAGTCTGGTAGAATTCTGTGCTAAAACAATCTGGCCCAGACCTTTTTTCTTTTTTCTTTTTTTCTTTTTTTTTTTTTGGTTGGGAGACTTTTAATGATTGCTTCTCTTTCTTTACAGGTTATACATCTATTTAACTTGTTTACCTAATCTTGATTTAACTTTGGTAAGTGGAATCTATCAAGAAAGTCATCCATTTCATTAATATTTCCCAATTTTGTAGAGCACAGGTTTTTGAAATAAGACCTAATGATTCTTTGGATTTCCTGTGTTTGTTGTTATGTTTTCTTTTTGATTTCTGATTTTGTTGATTTGGATATAGTTTCTCTAACTTTTAGTTAGTTTGGCCAAGGGTTTGTCTATCTTGTTGATTTTCTCCAAGAAATAAGCTCTCTGTTTTGTTGATTCTTTGTGTTGTTCTCTTTGTTTCTAAGTTATTTATTTCAGAGTTTGATTATTGCTTGATGTTCACTCTTTTGGATGTATTTGCTTCTTTTTGTTCTAGAGCTTTCAGGTGTGCTTTTAAATTGCTAGTATGCGATCCTTCCAACTTCTTTATGAAGCACTTTATGCTATGAACTTTCCTCTTAGCACTGCTTTCATTTGCCTCACCAGTTTGAGTATGTTGTGCTTTCATTTTCATTGAATTCTAGAAAGTCTTTAATTTATTTATTTCTTCCCTGACCCAGTGGTCATTGAGTAGAGAGTTGTTCAGCTTTGAGGAGTTTGTAGGTTTTCTGTTGTTTCTGTTGTTGTTGAAGCTCAGCTTTAATCCACAATGGTCTGATTAGATACAAGGAGCTATTTCAAATTTCTTGTATTTATTGAGGCTTGCTTTGTGACCGACTATATAGAGAATGTTCTATGAGGTGCTGAAAAGAAGGATAATCTTTTGTATTTGGGTGAAATATTCTGTACATATTGGTTAGGTCCATTTGATTCATAGCATCTGTTAGTTTCATTAATTCTTGGTTTAGTTTCTGTCTAGATGATTTGTCCACCTGTGAGAGTGGGGTGTTGAAGTCTCCCACTGTTAGTGTGTGGGGTTTGACATGTGAATTAAGATTTAGTAATGTTTCTTTTACCAGTGTGGGTGCCCTTGTATTTGGGGCATAAATGTTCAGAATTGAGACGTCATCTTGGTGGGTTTTTCCTTTTATGAGTATGAAGTATCCTTCCACATCTCGGTTGATTAATTTTGGTTGACAGTCTTAATATTAGAATGGCTACTCCAGCTTGCTTCTTGGGTCCATTTGTTTGGAAAATCATTTTCAATCCCTTTGCTCTGAGGTAATGTCTATCTTTGTTTCTGAGGGGTGTAGTTTTTTTTAATATGCATCAGAATGAATGATCCTGCTTTTGCATCCATTCTGTTAGCTAGTGTCTTTTTATTGGGAAGTTGAGTACATTGCTTTTGAGAGATATTAAACTGAAGATTGTTAATTCCTGCTCTTTTGATATTGGTGGTGGTAGTATGTGTGCTTGCAAGTGTGCATGTGTGTGGGTGAGTGTGTGTGTGTGTGTGTGTGTGTACTTCCCTTCTGTTATACTGGTTTGCTGGTTTAAAATTATTTATTTTCTGTGTTTTCTTGGGTGTAGTTAACCTTTTGTTGGAGTTTTTCTTCTGGTATCCTCTGTAGAGCTGGATTTGTGGAAACATATTGTTTAAATTTGGTTTTGTCATAGAATATCTTATTTTTTTCCATCTATGGTGATTGAAAGTTTTATTGAGTATTGTAGTCTAAGCTGGCATCTATGGTCTCTTAGAGACACTGCAAGACATCTGCCCAGGTCCTTCTGAGGTCTTTCTGGCTTTTAAAGTCTCTGTTGGTGTAATTCTAATAGGTTTGCCTTAATATGTTATTTGGTCTTATCCCTTTCAGCTTTTAATCTTCTTTCTTTGTTCTGTACAGTTAGTGCTTTGGTTATTATGTGGTGGGAGGATTTTCTTTTTTGATCCAATCTATTTGCTGTTCTGTAAGCTTCTTTTAAAAAATGTATTTATATTTTTATAAATTATAGTTTATTTACTTTGTATCCTGCTATAGCCCCCTCCTAATTCCCTCCCACCTTAAAAAAATATAGGAAAATAGAATTTTGTGCTCCCTCTCTCTTCTCCCATGCCCCTCCCCAAGTCTACTGATAGGGGAGATCCTCCTCCCTTTCCCTCTGGCCCTAGCCTGTCAGGTCTCATCAGGACTTGCTGCATTGTTCTTCTCTGTGACCTGGTAAGGCTGCTCCTCCATCAGGGGGAGGTGATCCAAGAGCCAGCCACTGAGTTCATGTCAGAGTTCTGTAGCTTCTTATAGGCATCTCTTTCTTTAGGTTGGAAAATTTTTCTCCTATGATTTTGTTGAAAATATTTTCTGGGCCTTTGAGCTGGGAATCTCCTTTTTCTAGTACTATTCTTAGGTTTAGTGTTTTCACAGTTTCCCAAATATCCTGGATATTTTCTGATAGAAACTTTTCAGATTTAATATTTTCTTTGTCCAAAGTATTAATTTCTTCTAGCTTATCTTCTATACCTAATATTCTCATATTCTGTTGCTGATGCTTGTGTCTTCAATTACCCTTCTCTTTCCTAGTTTTTCCAAGTCCTGAATATCCTCAGTTCATGTTTTCTTAGTTCTTTCTTCCTTCCTTCCTTGTTTCCTTCCCCTTCCTTCCTTTCTTCCCTTCCTTCCTTCCTTCCTTCCTTCCTTCCTTCCTTCTTTCCTTTCTTTCATATTCCTTTCCTTTTGTTTTCTTTTTTGTTTTGTTTGTGTTTTCTTTATTGCTTCTATATCTATTTTCTGGTTTTGAATAATTTTATTCATTTCCTTCACCTGGATTGTTTGTATTTTCCTATTTTTTTAAGGGATATATTCATTTCAAGGCCTCTATCATCTTCGTAAGATTGGATTTAAGGTCATTTCTTTGTGCTTCATCTGTGTTGGGATATCCAGGACTTGTAGTAAGATAGCTGCGTTCTGTTGGTGCCGTGTTGTCCTGGCTCTTGTTGCTTGTGTTCTTATACTGACCTTTAGCCATCTGGTTGTCCCTGTGTTGCCAGGCCTCTGGTAATACAGGCAAAGTTGTGGGCTAGAAAATGGAATACAGGGAAACAGGTACAGTTTACTGCTATTAGGAGTCTTTAAGGGTTGAGAATTGGGAGGGGAGGGCCTCACCTGGTAGGCTCTGAAGGCAGCAGGCCTCTGGGAATGCAGGTAGAGCTGTGGGACAAACACTTTGGTTTTAAACAAGGGAAAACTATCCAAAGGAGATCTGTCTGATGAGCTGGCATATCAAACTCAACAGCTGTGTATTCTATTCCTTTTATATTGCTAAATTTGGTACTGTTAATGTACATCATTGGTCTTATGAAATATTTAAATTATTTGCTTATTGTGATGATTAACAAACAAAAGACTTCTTTACAAGATTTGCTGCTGAACTTACGAACTCATCCTGGTGTATTATTTTTCTCAATTTGTTAATAAATTCCCCAAGCTTATCACATTGTTAACATCCAAGCTTAACAGTCCATGTCTGCCTGAAAAGCCCAGAGATAACTGACTTATATGGCTTTAGTATACAAACTACGGAGGATGTAATGCTAACCTCTGAACTCCAACCATTAATAAGACTATCATACTGCTCAATAAGAAACTCTATAGATAGAGAAAAATAATGTGGGAACAGAGGGGGAAATGCACCCAGATTATCTTGAATTGGAAGTAAAGTATTTAAAATACCTATTCTTCACCTCCTCCTAACACTACTTCAAAGTTCAATAAGTTAAGAAACATGTGGTAATATTCTCTATTGCTCTTGATTTAATTTTAGAATGTTAACACTTTTATTGACAGGTTTGTTTCTTGTGTTAGTAAACACCATCAAACCTGGATCTAGGAATTTCAACAGTGAGTTGAAATCAGGGGTCCAGTCAGCATTTTCTAAAAGATCTGCTCTGTTTACTACCCTGGAAGATGACTAATTAGATTCATACGGACACTCCGTAATCATTGGAGGCCTTGCTATACTCTTCCCTCTTGTTTACTCTAACAGGAGAAGACCTAGCTACGGGTGGAAAATAAAATAGCTAGATGGGTGGCTTAAACAACAGAAGAATACCCTATCCGATTTTTTAATTAAGACCAGAAGTTAGAAATTAGGATACCACCATGGTCAAGTTCTAGTCATAGCTCCCTTCCTGGCTTTCCGGTAGCACCTGTTTGTTAGTGTATCTATAAATATCGACCCAGAAGGAGCAGAGAAGCCACCAAGAATCTAACACATGCCACTGGGGTATGCATTGCCAGGGAATCAATGACTACACCTTTCTGTCATCAGGGTTCCTGTGACGTAATACCTTGGGAAGGAAGTTACTCTCTCTCTGCAGCCTACCAGCTCAGCATTTGTGGTTTGAGAAACAGGATGTACCCACTTCGTGTGTGGTACTCTGATAGTGAGTTCTAAAATTTATGCAGTCATTCTATTAGAAGGTAGGCTACAAACAGAAGCCACAGTGGTTGTCAGAGTTAGAAAAGCAACATAGCTCTAGCTAAAAGAGTTGGAGCGTCTAGAATGCAGCTGTTGCGGTTCACCGGAATGTCATACCAGGTGTTCTGGTACACCAAATTTTAGAGGAAGCCAGTTTCTTTCTGTGGGAGCATTGCGTATGGTGGTTGGTCAAGGAGAAGTCGACTTTGCTTCTTATACAATTTAATCATGACACGTAATCTAATACTATATCCCAAGGAGGAAAGTCACTTGTTACTTACACTGAGCTCAAAGTTTAATATTTATATTGTTGGATGTGAGTGTTCTGAGCTTTTTCCTCTTCAGACTGTTCCTGTCAGATTATAGCGTGAAGATCTGGTAGCTCTTAAAAGCAGTGAAACTGTAATTGCTTGAATATAACACACACACACACACACACACAGATAGACACACACACACACACACACACACACACACACACACCCTGGAAAAGAATCATTAATTGAAGGCTTGTTTCCTTGTGGGAGTAGGGGCCATAGATACAGCTTTGAGAGGTAATTGGATTGCCATTATCAGTCATTCTATTCATAAGAGATTACATTTGAACAGATTATAGAAAGGTGACAAAGGCTTGGGAAGGGAAATTTGCTTAAAGTAGGTAGGTCACTTTGGGCTTGCCTTTAAAGGTGTATTTTACCCTAGCCCCTTCCTGCTGCCTAGATCTCTGCTTCCTCAAAACCATGAAGTGAGAGCCTTGGTTTTGTCACTTCCTCCTATCATGACATTCATCCTCGTCACTGCCTGGAAACAGCAGAACCAGCCAACCAGGGACTGAACCCTGGGTAAGTGAGCTTAAAGAAGTCTCTTCTCCTTTTGAGTTGGTACTCTTGGGTTGTTTCAGCACAATGGGAGAGTCTTATAGAGCAATATGCTTCTTGATCATTGAAAATAATTCATAGGAAGGTAACCTAATACATTCCCTATAATCTAGTAATATTACCTTAAAAATTCTTACAGTGAAAACTATAGAATGATTTATATATAAAGTTGGTTTTCAAAGAAACTTAAATAAATAAAAGCTTTTTAGAAATGTATTCAATTACTCAAACTTTTTCAATATACTAGGAAAATGAGTTGTTACTCTCTTCATTTGTGTGATCTAGCCCCTTTACATTTCTGTTGTTTGTATGTACCTGCTCTCTGTTGCAATTCCGGAGTCTTGCCAATGTTTCATAAATATCATTAGAAATGCTGAACTATTGTTGGCTTGATTGAGATTCCTTTTGTTTATCTGCTTTTATGTTTTTTAAAAAATCCTATCCTTCTTTAATTCATTTCATTTCTAATTAATTAATTTCATAGTTTCCCCCCACTAATTTATAAAATTGAAAGCTTAGGTCGTTAATAGCTACATCTTTTCTACATTTAAGGTTGCAGATATTATCTCAATGGACTTCTACTGATAGCATGCCAGCAGCTACAAATAGAAATTTATGTTTCATAGTTCTGGGCATTGACAAGTCCAAGCTCAGAGTAAGTACAGTTATACATCATTCTAGATACAATTCCTAACATACAGTAATAGTTCTATTCACTTTGAAATCAACTTTTTCACTTTCAACTTTGAGGATGAATACCATATCTCATTTTGCATCTAGATTAGTTCAGTTAACATCGTTCAGTTCCATTTTGTCACAATGAAAGAATTTCCTTTCTTTTATGGATTAATAACATCCCATTGTATATACATGCTATCTTAGTTAGGGTTTCATTGCTGTGAAGAGACACCATGACCAAGACAACTCTTCTAAAGGACAGCATTTGATTGGGGCTGGCTTGCAGTTTTAGAGGTTTAGTCCGTTATCACCATAGCAGGAAGCATGGCAGCACGCAGGCAGGCACAGTGCTGCAGGTGCCAAGAGACATTTGAGCTTCAGACATTAAAAGAGTGAGATAAGCTTAAAGTAAATTAACTCTCTGTTTGAAATTATCTCCATCCAAATCTTTAACATTTTCATTTAAAAATAACAATAGTGACTTCCTTAGCTACTCTCCACTTTTTTTTTTCCCACTGTACCTAGAGCTGACTGATTTGGCTTCACTGCCTGACCAGAAATCTTGCTGTCTGCCTTCCTGACATGCTGCCACATTAGGTTCTTTAGGAGGTCCTGAGAGGGAGCGAGGGTCCTCACGCTTGCACTCAGCTTTACAGACCAGGCTATCTCCTCAGCCTCTTTTTTCTGGAAGGTATATTATGGAGTGTTTTTATTTAAAGAATAATTTTTTTGTACTTAAAATGTGACAATGAATATGAGAATTCCCAGCCGTGTATAGTGGCTGTGATCCCAACACTCAGCGAGGCAGAGGCAGGTGGATCTCTGTGGGTTCGAGGGCACTCCGGTCTATCAAGTGAGTTCAGGAAAGCCAAGGCTACGCAGAGAAAGCCTGTCTTTAAAAAATAGATAGATAGATAGATAGATAGATAGATAGATAGATAGATAGAATAAAAAGGAAAGAAAACAAGAATTCACTTTTATGGCTTTCTTCACAGACCACGTTGTTAAAAAAAAAAAAAAAGAAGAACATGGCTCTTTTGAAGCATTCTTTGTAGTTGCTGAAGACTTCAGGTATACTTGAAAATACTTCAGATTTAACTTACATAAGTCTCTAAATCAAGATGCACAGCAAATCTAAATGAAATAAGAAAACCCACACTTATTCAATAATAATGTCAAGGGGCTCCTGAAGCCTGAGACTGTTCCTGGCCCATGGAGTCTGGGAGCATGGTGCCAGGCATGCGCAAACACGTAACAGGAAGAGACAGTTGCTAGGAAGATTCCCTGGTGTTCAATGTATGGAAGACCAGGGCAAAGACTTCCTCATCATTACAGACCATGCACTCTCCTCACCGGCTTCCCATGGAGACCAGCGCCACATTTGTGACAAATCCCCAACAGTTTATTTGTTAGATATTTTATTCAAATTGCTTCCTTCTCCTTGCAGAGTGCACAGAGAAACAGCCATATCCTGTCCCCTCTGTACCTGCTAACTGCTACTTCAAGAGATAATGAGTGAAGTTAGATCTCATTACAATGTTAGTTTGCACAACCAGCCTTATTTATTTTTCTCTACCTTGCTATTGTAATCACCAGAACAAGAAGACTGACCCAGGATAAACGTATTTATTCGAGTCTACTGTTTCAAAGACACTCATTTGTTGCAATGGTAGGAGCGGCCTCACACTGTCATGGAGGGAGAGAGAGAGAGTTCTGGAAGCTCATTATGTCTGAGCCACATAGGGCTTCTGTGATTTCCATGCTCAGGTGGCATCTGAAAACGAAATTTTTCATTATAATATTTTCTTCTTCAATGTTTTTAAACAGGCAACAACTATCCCAAATGCTTCACTCTTTTTTAAGCTAAATCTTAATTTGATTATTTCCTTCTTGGACCTCACAATAAATCCTACTGATACAACACACTTTAAAAATCCAGATACTATTTATTAGGCATATTAAAGTAATAAAAATGAAAAAATAATCAGGAGCAATTGGAGGTTATCTCATAAAAATATCAGGAAACATTTTATAAATGATGAAAGCATTTTTTTAGGCTTGCTTTTATTTATGTGCATTAGAGTGTATACTATGAGGATGCAGGTGTCCTTGGAGACCAGAAAAAAGCATCAGACCCTCAGGAGCTTATAAGCATCTGTGAGCAGCCAGGTGTTAGTGCCAGAAATCAAACTTGGATCCTCTGGAAAAGCGTCAAGTACTTTATAGGTAGTAGATGTGGATGTCAGCACCAAAAGAATATGAAAATGTACGTATATCTATATGAAGCCAAGAAGCCAGGCGGTCAAACTTAGAGTTACTTTTCTCAAAGTTTGGACAGAAGGGGGAGAAAAAGGTTGGTTACCTTTGATGTGGCAACATTAAGCTACAATTTACAAACTTATATAACTTTTACCTGTAATTTACATGAGAAAATTTCATGGTTAGGTGAGAGAAAAAATTAAAAAAAAAGAGAGAGAGAATTTTATTTAGCTGTGAAGACAAAATGGAGTTATGAAACCTTCAGGGAAACTGATGGAAGTGAAAAATGCCAGGAACACGCCTGTGAGGTGGGGGCCTTGAAAGGATCGTGTTGGGAGGATAACGGAACACACATGATATGAAAGCAGAAAGGGAATACTAAGGGCCAAAGGGGAAAAGCAACGAGGTTAGAGGGGGAGTAGGAGATGAGAGAAAAGCAGGTTGGGAGTGGAGGATTCACCAAAACTAAGTATGTATACAAATGCTATAATGGAACCAGTTACTTTGTATGTTAATTAAACATGATATTAAACTGAAAAAGGAAAGAAAACAAAAGATTAAGAGACGTGATCCACTCACTCTGTCATCAAGCCCTCGCTTTGAGGTAGAGTCATAAGTATTGGATAAAGTGCTGTAGTTTCCTGAAAACAGAGCAAGAGAACGGGACCCTAAGTCACAAGCACAAAACCTGATTCCACTGTCCTCCACACAAGTTAGAAACAGAGCAGCTCTGTTATACTTTGATTTTAGCCTGTTGACAACTATGCTAGACCTCTAACCATAAATAATAATCTTGTACTAGATAAGGGTTTGTTACGGTCACAAATTCAGACCAAACTTGCACCCAGTGTTGGTGTGACAAACAGATACAACATTATTTTAAAATGCCCAAAGTGGGATATTTATCTTCTAATCATTCACTCTGAGATAGTCTCTCAATAAATTCCAGAAGAAATTCCAGAAAGAAATCCCAGAAAGACAAGAAAAGAAGCACATTAAATCCTCAAATCAATGGAAGCGACCTGTCAGCTGTAAAAGTTCAATCTTCAGCATAACCATGAATTAAATTTGAACAGCCATTAGGCAGAACGTGAAGAGTGGCGGAGATTTCCGAGGTACATCCCAACAGCACCACTCTGGGTACCAAGACTTTGACATGTGATTCTTCCAGGGACATTCAACAGCCACAATATAATACCGGGCCAAAAGTTCATTTTAAAAGTTAAAATTCAATGAATAAAGTTTAATTTAATGATATAAAGTTAGTGTTCTTTTTTAAGCAAATACCAACAGCATCTCTGGCCGCTAAGAAGAAAGAAGCCATCAAGCTTGATAACTGTGGTGCTCAACCTGTGGGGTTCGACCCCCTTGGGGTCTCATGCTAGATATCCTGAATATCAGATATTTACATACAATTCATAACAGTAGAAAAATGACAGTTATGAAGTAGGAACAGAGTAATTCTATGGTTGGGGTCACCAGCCAAATTAAAGAGCCCTAACAGCATTAAGAAGGCTGAGAGCCACTGACGGAGTGAATTTCCTTGACCCAGTTATAATGTGAAGCCAGGAGTGAGAACTAGACAGTTCCAGCCTCTGATCTTCACTGTTATTTATAAAAATTTATTGAGAATCATGAGAACTACATGTATGTGCTTCCAAAAGCCCAAGTTAATAATTTGTTCTGCTTCTTGTGTATTGTCGGCTGATTTTGCAAAAGTTCTATAATATTAGAATTTCTTCCACCTTGCTACCAGTACACTAATTTCCAAGGCTGCCTTTGCTTCTCTGTCCTTTTCCTACAAAAACCCTTAGCAAGGATGTTAACATCATTTAAAAGCCTTTTGCAAAACCCTTTGCTGGTCACTGAGTGTTTGTCTATGTATGAACACACAAGTTCTTCTTGGTCATGTGTGTTGAATAAGATTTTAAAGACAGCTTAATAATTTCCGTCCTTAACCTTGAGGTTGACTTAACAATTCCATAAAATATAAACTTAAAAACACATGTTGTATACCACAGACTTCCAATGTTGTCAATTAAAAATAAAATTCTTGAAGAAGTACGCCATGAGTATTTTTAGAAGGCAAAAGAATTTAAAAATATATTGCTCTCAGGCTGTGTTCTTAATTCTAACGCTCCTTGACAGTGGCTAGCCAAAGCTTTTATTTTTAGTGTCTACTCACATTGGATTTTTCCCTTCATAGATTTTTAGAAAACTTGTTTTTTGTGGCAGCTTTATTTCCAAGAAGTGACATCAACAGTTCTAAATACTTTTTAAATGATGTTTGTGGTTTTAGACAATTGCAGGAGAGAAATCATTAATGTTTCTCAAGCTCACAGCCAAATACCCAAAGGAATAAAAATATCCTGCTAGCCCGGATTAGAAGAGAAGCTTCTCAGTCGTCTACAGTACTGCTTTAGAAGTTGCAGATTCTCTGTCTAAAACCTAATTTAGTTATAATTGTGAGAAGTGTACAAACATCTTAGTCAAAGCAATAATAATAATAAGCTTATCAAATTGTTTAGCTGATTTTAATTATTATGGTAAAGAGCTTAAAGTTGCTTTTTTGCTCCAGACACACCTTCATCAACTAGAAGCCGTGATTATTACGTTTGTGTTTGCTTGTTTTCCTTTGCTTTGTAAATAAGTTTGGTTTTTGCCATAGGAACTCATTCAATATTTATTAAGCCTGTTAATATTTCAAGCAGCTCATCACTTTATAAATTCTGTTGGGAGAATCTTGTCAAACTTGTTGAAAATTATGATGATTTACCATATTTGATAGTGCCTGAAAACAATAAAACCCACCAGTCCTATTGTGGAGATGATATGCCATGGAGAACAACCCATTAAGCACAAATTGGTCAGATTGAATTCCAGGCCTGCCTAATTGGACAGAAATTACTTGAATTCATTCAACTTTCATATTTACTTCCCTAAGAATGAAAATATACATACCAGTCCTATTTAAGTGGTTTGGTGTTACTTTCTGCTGAAATATCTAAATGCCCATCTAAGGAACAGTTCACATTGGACACACATGACATAGGTTTCAAGCTAAGCTAAATGGTTTTCTGCTGAAACTGTCGAGCAAAAGATGAACAGAAAGGGGTCCGTGGCACTTATGGCAGAGTCCATCAAGCTTTAACTTTCCTTGGTGCAGGTGTGAGCCTCCAGGAGGGGATGGGTGTTGGTGTATTTCTTCTCAATGACTTTAACCCGGGGCCTTCATTCCTAAAGGAGCTTGATGAGCAAAGGAACTTTCTGGAAGTTGAGATCTGCAGGAATCCAATCCACACTGCTTCTTAAGCCATTCAGTGTCTTGTATTTCTGCTTCGGGACTAATTTTAATTATTTCCTTAAGGATTCTCTACTAAAACAAGGCTGACCAATGCACTGTTCCGCCAACCTGGCCCTAAGTGTCACTAATTCCATGTCTTTGTGTATATATAGTCAGAGTGTCTGAAAGGTATCTGGAAGATTCCAAGTTTCCTTCCAAAATCTATTTGCTTTCTCATATCTTTTAGTGAGTATGAAATTTGATTTTAATCAAAGTTTCTTTGTTGTTATTTTAGATTGTATATACCTATTTTCTGACTAAGACTGTTTAGTTCATGAAGTCAAACTTTACAATAGTCTTTAAATTTTCCTCTGATCTGTACTTAAATTTTATATCATATTTTATGAAAATGGATTTGTTCACAAGTGGTTCAATAAATAGTTGAATGAATTAGAACAGATCTCAGAAGAAGGAACTGCATCTGTGGAGATAGCAAAAGGGCTAAGCATCCCAGTCCTGGGTCTCAATGTGAATTACTTAGGTTTTATTTATTTTTGCAAAGAAGACATTCAACTATTATTTAGTGTGCTGCTTAGTTTTTCTATTGGCTAGAAAATAGAAAATAAGAGAAAAAGAGGATCCTAAGAGTTACTGAGGAAAAGGCAAGCATAGATCCAGAGATTCCAGCATGAAAGGAAAAACAGTAATTCCTCACGTCATGTAGTTCACAGCAAGTTTCAAACAGCCCCAGTGCTTTCATAAAGTGCACCCCTAAAAGAAATAGTTCCATCAACACAACCAGAGTTAGACTGCAGACATATTAGGTTATTGCCTTTTTCTCATTAAAGAAATAGTGCCTTAATAATCTGACAGTAGATTACTGCAATAGTGAATTAGAGAACATGTGTAATAATTCAGATTGGTAAGCAAGGAGTTGAGAAACTGGTCTCCAGTTCTGTTTGTTACAGAAGTATCGCTTTCTCCTAGGGGCCTTGGGCAAGTGTTCAGGGCATGAAACCAAGAGTCTTCAAGACCCCGAAAGTATTTGCTAGTGAAATATAGCCAAATGAATAAAAGAACAGGTGTTGTAGGAAGTTATTGATATCTACTATTGTTTTATCTTCTTGTAATGCTGCTGTTAATCCTCAGCGGCTGTATAACCAAATCACCACACAGAGACTGGGTTTTTAGTTAACCTAGAACACAATGCTGGGCAATATTTACTCACTCCTAAAACTCCAAGCCCTCAGTTTCCTAACATTTAGATTTCCCACATTTTACTTGCTTTTTGTGAAATCTTAGGTCTGGTTCATGCTTTAAGTCCTCCAAGCTCTCTCCTCCCGCTCTGCTCTCCTCGTGCTCTCCTCTCCTCGAGCTCCTCCTCCTTCTCGCCCCTTCCTGTTCTCTAGCTCCTCCCCTCTTTCCTGTCCTCTGGCTCCTCCCATTGCACAACATTGTATCTAGTTGCTTTATCTGTGTCCTGTTTACACAAGAGTTGAGACAGGATGCTTATAGTGAGTATCACAATGCAATATCCAGATTGAAACCAGAGAGTTGGGGGTGGGGAAATCAGCATTTGAATTAACAAGGGTAAGGCATATACATTTTAAAAGAACATTATACCAACAAACAGGTCAGTTTTACTTATTATGGCTTATACTCAATTAAGTTTTCAAAATTAATTACATTGTCATTTAAAAATACAAGATAATTTTATCTTTCTAATCTGAACAGTGTGGGAGTAATAGTAAATCGCCGATAAAATGGGCACACACTGGTGGGCTAGCCTTCTTACCAACTCATGACAACATATATACATACCTGTGTGTGTGTGCGTGTGTGTCTCCTTCCCGAATTAATGACAGATGTGTGCACATCTGAGCAAATGAATATAAAATGGAGAGTGGAGCTGTATTCTGCAGTGAACACAAATGAATTTAAGCATCTGAGCATCAATTGTGATGCTGCTTTCTTCATAACATTAATTATAGTTAGTATTGCTTTGAATCTCATCTATTCTTAAACATTTACCCTTCAAAACTAGATTATGGTCCTTTTTATTTTAAAATAAACCTTTCATACATGTTTTTTTTTTTTTAAATCAGCCTCTAGTGTGATCTCAAAGATCAAGGCAAAACCCCACACTCCCCACCAGTGATCAAAGTTTGATGACCTCCAAATAAGAGAAAACACAATAAGTGGACTTCAGATCACAAGAACAAAAAAAATGCCCAGAAGCTACACAAGCCACTGCTGGTGTTCTTTACTTAGGATGCTTTTTATGAGGGGAGAATAAAGCGCAGGCTGTCAAAAGGCAGCAACTTCCAATTCCTTGGTCTGAAGCCTCATCTGAGGAACCAAACAAATAGGTTATGTATATACTCAAGAGAAAAGATGTAAAACCACGAAGGGTGGGGTAAGCCGCAAGGAATAAGATTTGAAGAACAAAATAAAACAACAGGTCAGAAGCCAGAGATTCAAACCTGGTGTTAGTAATCACAGAGCTTGCACAGTTCTGCATGTACTGGGGACTGTCGAAGTCGATGAGAGGGATTTCTTTGCGGTTCTGCCTGAGTGAGGCAGACAGAGCGCTCTTGTAGATGTTTGTGTATATGATACCCATGATGCAAACTGATGTTTGCGTTATAAAGGATAGCCTTTGTCCCAGATTTGAACAAAGTTTCCTGTCTTTTCCACAATAGTGTGATCACTACAAGTTAACAGAGCCTTCCTTTACTGAGACTCCTAGTCTTTTAAAAACACATCAAAAATATCACATATGAATCTTTGCTAATTTAATATCATTGATTTCACTCATTCTCTATCTATATCTGGAAGTGGCAATGCAGGGAGATCTTTTTACTTACTCAAGAAAATAGTTTTTAAAACTGTGACTTAAGACAGCTGTTAACATAGACCTGAAGAAATCATTGTTTTCTTTCAATGAAAGTCTATCTACTTTGAAAAGCTCTGCATATGCTTCTTACATATGGTTTTAAATATGTTTCCCTACTGCTCCCACTACCACCATCATAGCCTGATTACTGTCAAGGGTAAAATAGTTCACACAATGTGGGTGACATTATTTCACACTCTGAATGTGGTTCCTATCTTTGATCTCTATTTCACAATCCCAATATTCTCATATCCTTTACATGGTGCTATAGAATGTCACAGCCTAGTCCATAACCATTCATCCAAATGCATAGAAGATAAGACCCATTTGGACAAGTGAGAAATGTTCTCTTCTCACATCTCAAAGCCAGTAATAAACACCCTCAGACTTTTGGATTCTTACTCATCCTTTAAGACTTGTTTTCCAGAGAGGATCATATCCTTGCCATGTTCTCATACAGTTCTCCAGGCACTTACCAGTGTAACCTTGTGGGTAATCTGAAAAGAACCTCTTGCCTCAGTAGATCATGAATGTCTTAAGGCAAGAATCTTTGTCTTGATTACACTGCTATCCCTCAGGAAAGATGTGCTACATAGGCTAGGAATAGTGAACTCCAATAATCACTTGTTGAATTTAACTAAATAAAAATGCTTACAGGTTCCAAAATACTCTCTAAATGTCTCCATTAACTATTTTAAAGTAATAGTGTACCCCTAAGTAACAAAAACCCAAATTGTTCTAAGGGCTGATGGTCAACGGGCAGAAAAGCAACCACATCTTCACCCATTTTTAGAAAAATCATATTTAAATGAAATAAAGTGTATTTGGGGGCCGGGAAGATTATTCTCTGGGGAAAACTCTTGCCACACAGACATAAGCATCTGAACACACATCCCAGAATGCATGCAGAGCAGACACCATGCAGAGCTAGCACACTGCTGGTCCCTGTGCTCCTGTGGTGAGATCAGAAACAGGAGAACTGTCAGGAGTTCACTGGCCTGCTGGGCGGTGGGACTCAGCAGTGGTGAACAAGACTGTCTCCAAAATGGCCCAAGACAAAAAGATTCACACCCGAGACTGTCCTCTGAGCCCCACACACGTGTCAGCACTGGCACAAGCCTAGCACAACCAGCCCACTTACACCAAAGCAGCCCACACAAAGATCTGTCAAAAGTGTGTCTTTACAGTCAAAGAAATAAAATAATCTAAACCATTAGTTTCCTTTTTCGTCAATGAAAAAGAAAGTGAAAACGACCCCAAGAAAATGGTCTGTCATGCTTCAGGAAGCAGTTTAACAGTTTTCAGGAAAAGATTCCATATAAATGTGACGTTATTATTGTCCCATCTCCTTATGAACTTTCTTGTGCCCACACTCATATATTCAAGGTGCTAATGTCTTGGCACTGAAGTGAAACAGCATCCAGGGACCAACTCTTCATTCTGTGTCCCTTTAACATGAAGTTCCTCTACTGTCACTGAATTATGGGTACTTTAGTTATGGGGACATTAGGTGTTGCCTGCACTCACGACTCCTCGACAGGGTTTTAATGTGAAGCCAGAGGAGAGAGCTAAACACAATTTGAGCCTCTCGGCTACACTATTACTGTATTCCCTTGAGAACAGGGAGAACTATGTGTATATCCTCTTGGATATACAAATTAATAATTAGTGCTGAACTGTGAAAATAGCACCCATCAATAAACACATACAGGAGCCAAACTGCATATAAAGTTGAAAATTACAATTCTTTTCAGAGAAATCCTTTGCTCATGATCAGACAAATGGGAATTGCTTTTATTAGATATTTTATGTTTTTGGCTTATAATTTTATTTCTGATACATGCAGTCTTTTGTATGTGGAGGCTTGTAAAATAAAAATAATTATGTACAGTTACGCTCATTTAAAAATCAGTATATTGTGTTGAAGGTAATTTTTTTTCTTGCTTGGTGTTTATACAGGATGCTGATTAGTTTTTGGCTCAAAGGAGCAAATATTACAGTAATGTTCGATGTTCTGTCATGTGCTCTCCACCCGTATTTGCCCCCATGTCCTTCCTTGTGTGCTCATAGAAACTGGGTATGACTTTAGCCAGTGGGCGATTCAGGAAAGCAACATTGCACTTTCAGGGGCAGATTTCCCCACGGTGAACAACCTGGCTAGCATCTCATTGTCTTTTGTCAAGCATAGGTTTACCCACGCAGCGCGCGGGAATTCAAGGAGGGCTCCGTGAACGTGGAGCCTGCGACATCACACAGCACGTGCCCCCGGCTCAATATTTTGCTGCATTTCCGTTTTGTACTGGGACCCCAAACTATGTAGCTAAGCCTGTTGAGGGGTGAGTGCGTATTTATTTTCTTAGCACCAAAATTAAAGTCAAGTTTCACTCCTCTAATGATGTCTCTGAATCGTTTCAGTAGATTTGAATTTAATTTGAGGGATAAGGCTGTAGCATTCCCACAACAAAACGACAGTGAGGAGCAGCTAAGGCTAACTGCAGTAGACAACGGAGAGATGACGCTGACAAGACAGCTGCCCAAGAGTCTCCACTTTAGGTGTTAAGGGGGACCTCATTGTCAGTCAAATGATCTTGAGGGGTGAGGATTCTTCTGCATTCCTCATTTCCAGAAAGTTCCTCAGGCCTTGCAGAAAGTGACATGACCGTCCCATTGAGGAAGCCCTCCATCACTTATTCTCAGCAGAATGGTCAGTTCTGGATCTGTGCATTAACTACCACCTACTGCCATGAGGGCTCTACCGAGGACGGCTTTTCTTTTTCCTTCTTCTTGGGGAGGTTACCATATTTGCTTTTCACATTTTTGAAAGGTTTTTGTTGTTGTTGTTGTTGTTGCTGAGTTTTAATGCTACAAAACTGTTGCCTCTCCCTTTTGTCATTTTAAATATCATAGTTTGATATTGGTAGATTTTCAGAATTCTGCTTTTTGTCTTCATGTCTTGCCGACCCAAAGCAAATATACATCTTAATGTTCTTATAAAATGATGCATGATCTGAGTATTATTTTATACTATCATAATCTATTTTACTGGGAGTGCTGGGATTAAGGGCATATGTGACCCTGTCAAGCTCCAATCATAACTTTAATGCACCCTTTCCCTCCTATCCATGGCTTTTCAGCAGATTCATGAAAAACAGCAAGAGAAGCTATGTGTAGTATTTCACAACTGTAATCCCAATACTCTAGAGGCTGAAGCAGAAAGTTTAGGTCAGCCTCAGAGCGTTTTCTAGGCCAACCCAAGCAATACAGTGAGACCCATTTCAAAGAAATAAAAACAAAACAAATTAATTAAAAACTACATTTACACTGAGGTCTTACTCCATGACTTCTAGGGAATTGACCATCCAACCCTCCTATATCCATGACTTCTAGGGAATTGACCATCCAACCCTCCTATGTACATTTATCTTTCACAAGCCTGAACCCTCATTTCTCCAGTGATTTTTTTTTAATGTAGTCTTCAGATGTAGGCTCAGATTCCACACCACTGTTGCTGAGAACCGAGACACCATACTTTACACAAGCAGATGCTAGAGGCCATCACTAGCCCCGCTCTCCACCATTGACTCTACTACAGTACATTTGGGTTTTGATTATAGTCCTTCCTTCTCGTATCACTCATCCTCATATTTTAAGGGGCAGAGACTCTGCCTTGCAGATGTAAAAATTCATTTATTGAGCATATGCAGTAATGACGAGGGTGTGTTGAAACAAATGTTTAAAACGTTGACCTAAAAGCCAGCCCATTGCTTACCATGTGGTACTGTCTAAATGGAACTGAGTAGTTCTCATTGTCTTTTCTCATTATTCGTCTATTAGTTGGCCTATATAAGAATATCACAAAGTACCTACTGTGTGTTTTGAATGTTGTAACACTGAATTAATGACTCACGGTCCTGTAATAAGACACTTATAATCACTTTCGCATTCATTTATAAATAATGCATAAATCATGACCTGCCTTAACAGTAAACAGATCAAAATAAATAATTGGAAATGTTTTTTTTAATCTTGGTTAGGTTGTATATTTAACTATAAATATATTTCCCTTTTATTTTGAAAACTACTTTTGATAACCTAGTATGTCTTTTTCCATTTATTTATTTATTTACCTAGCATGCTTTTTATTACCTAAATTTAACTGTCCCTTGAAATGTGCTTGCATTTACTTCTCAGAGCATGTTTACAAGAAGAATGTTTTAGAAAAAACAAGATAGAGAAGTTAATGGACTGTCTTTTAGAATGAATAAAATCTGAACTTTTCCTGTGTAAATTCTAACAATTTTTCCTGACCCACAAGTGGTATTGAGTTAAGCATTCACTTTGTCGATACCATTCATGGACAATCAAATTTCAAGTATAGGATATTAGAATCATTTCTCACTGTGGTAAAAACAAACAGGACGCAGTTAGGGTGCAGGTGTGCGGACACAGCCTCTCCCAGGTGTGTCCATCTCGTCGCCAAGGAGGAATGACTGTGCACCTGAACTTTCCGCTTCAGTATTTTTGCCTAATTCACCTCTTTTTTCTGGTGTCTATTTTATCACTTTCTGCTACATGGACTGTACAAAACAAAGTGTGTCTTAACTCGCTTCTGTGGGGAAGGGGCTTCAAAACAGCAAAGTCGCGTACTTCAGACAAAACACAGAGAAGACTCCAAACAAGACCAGAAGCCAGTTAATTTATAACCAAATTATTTATAACAAGATTATTTATCTTTATGGAGCTACCATACTATCTGTAAAAATACAGTGTTCCAGACTCAAAACGACATATATCCATATTCTAATAATAAATAGGATGTATTATCGTAAGGAAATGGGGACATTTATAGACACAGGGTGTGGTTTGCCTTTGGTTCCACTCTTCCCGGTAAGCTTTGTGGCTGCGATGACACAGATAACAAACTCAGCTCTATGGAGAGCCTTCAATCCATGGATGACCGCCGGTTCTCCTTTTCCAAGACAATAAACAATGATTCAATACTCCATGTGTCAATAGTCTTGCAGATTTACTTTTCACCTCTCCTTAATCTATTATTAACTAATATAAGCCAATGGGTCAATAAATAATGCCACTCATTTTGTTTGAAGAAATCCTTTGGAATATTATCTGTGGGAAAAAAAAAATGTTTGAAGTAATGATAAACGTTGGAGGTCCTCAAAATTCAAACCGGTAGTGAAGGACACCGAATTAAAATTTAAAATAAGTTACGCGAAATTCAAACTGGTATTGAAATTCAACACCGAATTGAAAATGATATTGAGGCAGAATGCTGGGAGAATGCAATGGTCAAAATCGAGGTATTAACAGGATGTTATTTCCCTTTAAAAACATGTGGATACCTTTAACAGTTATAACCCCAGTTTGCTTGATCTTTCCAGTTTATTTATCATATTTCCACAGGGAACTCACAAGAGGGGATTGTTCCCGTACCAGGGGAAGAGCGCCACCTGCCGAAGCCTCGTCCAAGTCACTTCTATGTTGTGTCAGAGTTCTCACTGGGTTGAGCTACCCAACCTTGTATTGGAAGAGACAAGCCTATTATCCATCCTGTGCAGCTGGCATAGCTAGAGGAGCTCTAACTACGAGAGCATAATGGTCTCACATAGATAGACCATGTGAAGTAAGTAACATCAAATGTACAGACAAGTTTAAGTTGTACAGCACAATAGCATGTTACATATGTAACATCCATTGTAACATATATGTCACACATTTCCAGGCTGTCTGATTTGTCTCTGTCATTGGAACACCTTTACCCTGTGTCTTTTGTTGTTTTGGTTTTCTCCATCGTAAGTAAAAGCTCCTTCTTGAGCACCCTTGGGTTTTAGATGTTTGGAACAAAGGGTTGCACGTTCTAAGGATTTGGAGTACAGTGAATCTTAAAACAACGTGTTCCTGGGAAATCAATAGAAGACACTGCAAAGTGAACTCACATCACCTCCTCAGCTGTTTTCTCTACTTGGACTCTTATTCAGAAAATCTGCTGTTCCACAGCCTGGAGGAGATGCTCTCTCTCTCTCTCTCTTTCAGAAGACTTGTAGATGAAGGGAGAGGTTAATTGGATATTAGCAGATACCTCAAAAATGACATTTGACATCAATTTGGGCCTCCAAAGGCTATAGAGGGAAGGATACAGATGTCAATTTCCTTTTGAAAAAAAGTGATGCTTGGGGTAGGAAATACATCACACCAGTGATAAGTTTTCAATGCATAAGTTTTTGTTTTTTTTTTTTAAATGAAATTGTCCAAAGAAGTTAACTATCACTTGAGCCGGAATTGGAGCAATTTTATTAGTGTCACCATGACAGGAAAACACACACACACACACACACACACACACACACACAAACAAACACATACACAGAAAGAGAGAGAGAGAGAGAGAGAAACTTAAATTTTAGGTCTAATTTACATTGTGTGGGTTCTTTAAGAATTTTGATGCTGGTGATTTAATATGAAAATTAACCATTACCAAGTACCATGTGGACACTCCATATAGAAATTGATTTTTTAGGGTGCTTTTCTCTACTATACAACTGTTCAAGTTATAAATTTAAGTAGACTTATTTTTCTCTCTCTCTCTTAATTTTTGTGAGAAAGTCTAAAAATACGAAATTTGGTAACAGCATCCGCACGATGCTCCTCACGGTTATACAAAAAATATCTTTGTTTAGGAAACTAATAAAATTGGTCACCTAAAGAGGAAATGAGATTTTTTTAATGCAAAATGAAGCTGACAGTGCTCTTCTATTACCAGGGTCTTATTAGGGAAAAATTCTCTGACATCTGTTTATCCCCTGCAGCCAACCTTGTATTCAGAATGCAGTAATTGATTCGCAGCATCCACTGGGGAGCTAACTGACTCACTCCTCCACGCCGTACCACACAGGTATCTCCGCAGCTAATTCCGAATGTACATCTACATCGTTATCTCCTGGTGAACTGTGACCCTAAACACTTTGGAGGCCCAGATGAAAGTGCTTCCCCCTCCCTCCAGTGCTAAGGGTGTAGCGGATTCTGCAGCCTGGCAATTCACACAGGACATCCAATCAGAACCAACCCCTTTGAAGCCCTTCTCAGCTGGGAGACCATGAATGATTCATAGCTTCTCCACACAGACTAAAGAGGGAAGAGCAAAGCTAGTGTGTATTATTCAGGACTGCATCCTCAATAAGTCTCCATGTTCAGCAAATTGCTACAATGTTTTTTCCCCCTTTTTTTCCCTTAGTCCTTACTTCCATACAATATCTCTTTTGTGTCCAAGTTTTAACAAAGAAAGGTTATCTGTTTAAGCAAACTTGTTGATTAGGTGATCTCTCTGTCCCATAATGAAAGTTAATATGGCCACAGACTTAGTGCAAAGGGAAGTATCTGAAAGGGATTACTCCTTCCATGAGCCCGACCTCACAGCTAACTTACAGAGTGTCTTGGGTGTCAACATCACAGTGTTTTACATTATTGAGGCCAAAATGTTCATTTCACAGTGTGTCCTTGTGAAAAAGCTAATTTTGCGACATTATCTATGAACTAAATCAAATATTGTAGCCGTTGGAAAAAGTACTGTTTGTCAGTCAGGACTGCCGTGCTGTCTAGGGGTCTGGGGAGACCCTTTCTCATGGCAATGGCACAGAGCAACCACAGCGATAACGATGACTAAGCATCTTTGCAGAAACCAAGATTCTGCAGACACAATAACTGGATATTACCCCCCAAAGAAACATCACTTCCAGAAGCTTCATTATTAAGCAAGCAGGATTTTCTTTATGTCATCATTCACGGAGGCTTTATCTTCCAGGCTGAAATATAAGCACCAGGAGAAAACCCCAGAAGCCCTACCTGAAAAGGGAGAGTCACTCAACCTCCAGCACATTGAGAAAAAGCAATTTTCCTTTCACTTGTCCCTGGACCCATCTACCTGATGTTGGTGTTTATGCCTGTAATCTCAGCTTTTCTAAGCATCTTTCAGTCATCCTGGCTTTTAGAATTTGTTACATTCTCTATTTTAGTACATATATATATATAATTATTTAAAAATAATAATTTTTAAAAATAATTAGTTAAAAATAAAACAGGACAAGAGTTTCTCAGCATTTAACAACAAAGTGTTATTTGGAAGTACCATAATAATTTGGAAAATTTTCAGAAAAGAACTAAAATCAAACAAGTCTGACCTGAATAACAAAAGTAATTGAAAAACGAAAAGTTGCTTTGTGAAGCATCCTAATCACGTATTTTAAAACAGCATTATTTTTCAAAAATATTCCTTAAAACAATGAGTACACACACAGGGTTCTGTCCACTTTAGATCACCTTGAATTGTTTTCCTTTGGCCCAGTTTCCCAAGTGGGCTACCTGATTTGCTAGCTGCTGGAGCTGATTGACAGGTATGGTGACAATAATGCAAATGACATGCAAATGGAATAGTAGACTGGTGCTTTGTAAGTGCAATTGCCACCATGGTACTTTTTAACAATGGATCTCTCTCTACCTTTATGATTGAGGGGCAATTTCTACCACCTCTAAAAGGCTCAGGCTTCATCATGCTGTTTGAAAGCATAACGCACCATAGTTATGAATCATGGGAACAACTTCAATATAAAGATTTCTGTATGCATAATTGCATCTTCTATTGTTCTCATTTTTCTTATTATATCTCTAGCTATGTTTTGTGTGCATTGCTCCTGATACTATCTAAAATGTGGTCATAAATGAGGACCTGTCATATGAATATAATCTGTATATTGGCTATCTTACTAGAACTGCTTGATTTTGACTATAATACTTCTTGATGCATTTGGCCCTTTATAGTCTCTATGATTTGTGTAGTTTGTTGGCTTCAAGAATGTCCTTAACTGCTTGCAGCAGCTGCTTTATCTAAGAAACTTTAAGGTTCTTTTCAGATAATCTTAATACCAGTGTCATCTTAGCATTGACAAATATTGTCTTTTCTGTTGATTTGAGACTTTGTAGCTCTTCTTATGATACATATATTGGGACTGTGTACTGGGTGACCTGAATGTTTTGTGAAGCTTGGAGTCCTGTGTAAGTATTATGGACAATGTTGAAAGTTTCATTTTGCTTCACAAATATTTGTATTTTTTTCAAAGTATAGAAGTGAAGTACAAATACTATAAAAATAAGCACATTAGAGCATAAGAATCATGCATGGTTTGGTCTGTAAGTCACACCTTACTGTCTGTGGGATACTAGCTACATTTTCAAGACCACTGTGGGGCCACCTGGATCTGACCTGAATGTAGATCCAAGTCTTGTGATACAAGGGATGGTTATGAGTTATTCAGATCTCAAAGGTTTATTCTGATGAATGCAATCAGTTTTACACCTATGAACTCAGAGTTGAGTGCATACATCCATAAACGATTTTACACAATTGCTTTCCCAATTTATCGCTCTCTCTATGACCTCCACAAAAACCTCTCAGTTCCTGGGTCTCAACATTTCAGTCTTGTAACACCCTACACGCACCACTGGTCACTGTTGTTTTAGCATGTCCATACATGACACAAGAGGCATAGAAGGAAATGATGAGATTGGCTCATTCTCTCCTCCACTTGTTCAATAGGCCTACTGAACTTAGAGAAAGACTCTTTCTTCAGAATGATGCTCCTATAGGCTCCTGATTCCAGTCCCTGACATGCATTCAGGGGTTCTTAAGGGCCTGGAGACAGACTAATTCAGAAAAGGAAGCAAAAACAGAATGAGAGAGTCTCACTTTTTTTTTTTGGTTTTGAATATTGTTTTCTTATCTTCAGGGCATAACGGAGGGCTGACATGGAGGCCTTCCCACACTCTCTGACTCACTTCCCCCAGAGGCTGAGAATCAGGAAGAATAAATGATAGTAGATTCGAGCTGGCTTGGCAATGCTTTAATCCTATCACCCTTCCCCCAACCACCTGCTTCAGCGTCCTAATAAGATTGCTCATGCATCCTGCCTAGGTTGGGTTTTTTGTTTTGTTTTGTTTTTTATCTTTGTACAGCAAAAGTAATGGAGTCAAGAATACCTCGCTCAACTTGGCTAGAACTAGAACTTTCTATTCGGTTATTTGTTCACTTCTGAGATAATCTTGCTGTGGAGCTCAGGCAGAGTTTAAACTTGTCAGCGCCCTGTCCCTTTCTCTCCATTGCTGGAGTGAAGCGGGCAACGCCATACTGAGCTTTTGCCATTACTATAAACTAGTGGATATTTTCAGTGTCAATCGTGAGGAGATAAACTAGATGTGCTTATCTAGTATTAGAAATTGGGTAAAGTGGTGATTCAGGTTGTGCTTTAGAAACACTTCCACTCTTGATGTCACCCATGATGTGACAATAAATCAAGGAAAATGTTGGAAGATGAGTGTGAGAAATGGTACCCTCTGCATAAGATCAAAGTGAAGCAAAGACTGGATTTTTTAATTTAGATCACCCGTTGTCTGTAGTAACAAAGCTGAGAGAAGGAGTTCTTCGTTGGGGTCAGTGTGGATGAAGGAATAAGGCAAAGGTGATCTCATTCCATTGCTATGTTGTTGTAAACCTTGTAATGACTGGTGGAAACAATGGACAAGTCCTTGCGTTAAGTACAGTTATTCGAGCAGTGATTCAATTGGTAAAGTTCTAAGAGTTAGAGGTTAGAGAGAGCAATGCTTGGCCAAAGAGACAGGGAAAGTGCTAACATATACCTTATTTTTAAATTTAATATTATTTTTTAATTTATTACAATTTATTCACTTTGTATGTCCGCTGCAGCTGCAGTCCCTTCCCTCGTCTCCTCCTGGTCCCACCCATCTCCCCCTATGCCCTTTCTCTAGTCCCCTGATAGGAGAGGACTTCCTCCCCTTCTGTCTGACCCTAGCTTATCAGGTCTCATCAAGGCTGGCTACATCATCTTCCTCTGTGGCCTGGTAAAGCTGCGCGCCCCAGGGAGGGGTGATCAAAGAGCCAGCGACTGAGTTCATGTCAGAGACAGTTGCTGTACCCATTACTTTATGGAAGAAGAGGGAGATAGAAAGACCTGGAGGGGACAGAAACTCCATAAGGAGAACAACAGAGCCAAAATACCTGGGCCCCGGGGAGCCTGTACAGACTGATACTCCAGCTAAGGACCATGGATGAAGAGGACAGAGACTCCCTGTTCAAAACAAACCTTTTTTTTAAAAAAAGTTGTTTTTTTGTTTTTTTTTTTTTTCAAAGCCAGCTTTGACTGGGCTGGAATATTCAGACATGGTTATTTGCTCTTAAGGAGTTAATTTATCCCACTTCTGTAAGCTTCTGAAAACAATGAAGACTATTGCAACTTTAGATAATTGTGTTTGTGGTGGCAGGGGAAGGGGGAACACACAATAGAATTTAAAGTTCGGTGACAAAGAAATATGAGGAATGACATGGAGTGGGATTCTGGATGGAACCTCTGAGCTTTGATCTAAGCAAATGAGAAGAGATTTACACTGGGAGTTCCCAGTGTCCCTGAGCATTTGTATACTTATGCAGATATCTGAAGTCATTATTTTCAATAAAGATTTGTTAAATGTACAGGTACAGTTTAAACTATATTTTCCAAATTTTCCACCAATAAAATTGATCATTTAGGTTAAAATAATAAAATCAAGAAATGGCTCTTTGCTAGTGTGTTATTCATTAATTACCAGAAGTGTGTGGGTTTAACTTCTTAATGATGTATGTTGGGAGTTGATCTTATTTTTCATTAATTTCCTCCATTAGCAATCATATAATAAACAGTTATCATCAGCAAGATTCTCTTCTAGATTGGGGATAGAAAAATTAGAGTTCATACTTGCTCTAAAGCTATTTGTAAGCTAGTTATATAGACAAGACATGACAAATACAACGCAAATATAATGTGAACAAAATAGACTATTTAGGGGTAGTTTGATGCTACTGCAGAATAATGGCCACATGTTGATATTTCTCATTCAAATTCCACTGAAAATTTCAGATTATTGTAGGACCAAGAATGGAGATACCATTATAAATGGAGAAAGGAAAATATAAGCAATCACAGTTGATTTAAAGAACAGACAAAAAATTTAGGAAGGTGACAAGAACACTGGAATTTCTGGGGAACTAGGAGATGGACTCTCAGGTACAGTAAAGTGCTGGGCATTTATGGAATTTAAACTCAGAGAGTTGAGTTTAAATTTCCCATGTAAACAAAATTGTAGAAGCTTGAAGAGATATAGAGTACTAAGCATGAAGGCTTTTAAGCTTTCATTTGAGTGCTATGGAACTCTAAAATCAGTGCTTAAAGAAAAAGTATGTGATAAATGTAGGTTGTTAGAGATTTAGGAACAGAGCTGGACATACAGCCATGTTATAATATAGATGGATAGACACACAGATAGATAACTATATAGGACCAAAATATATTCATGGAGTGCTCAGCTGTGCGTGGACCATTCCAAACACTTCTGCATATTGTTTAGTTTCCCCAGGGTCATTAATGAAATGATAGCGGACCTGATGGCTGACTCCAGCAATGCTGAAACCTGGCACGATGGTCACTATTCCACGATGAAAAATATAGAGTGTAGAAGTCATGGGAAGAGGTGGGATGGGCGAGAGCAAGGAAGCAAGCAGAGCTTTGGAAAGTCTCGTTGTGAAGAAAATCTGTAAGGTTAGCAATGGGTTTGAGTGACATGTCAAGAGATAGATAATCTCCTAAACAGTCCCCGTAGCCTTCATTTGTGTTTATTGCATAAATAGAACATTGTCAAGATACAGTGTATACACCCATGCATGAATGGATGGACGAATGAATGAATGGATGAATGAGTGAATGAGTTTTGGAGGAAAATGTGTCACTGGGAATATTATAAGAGACATTGATAACTGTAATAGAAAATAGGATAATAATTACCATTGCAATTTTTTAAGTAAGTTGCATTAAGCATGTCATCTGGGGCAATGCGCTCAGGTAACATGCAGCAAGTAATATCTGCACAAAATACAATATACAAATTATATATATAATATATACAATATACAAAATATACAACATACAAAATATACAACATACAATATATACAACATACAAAATATACAACATACAAAATATACAACATACAAAATATACAGCATACAAAATATACAACATACAAAATATACAACATACAAAATATACAACATACAATATACAAAATATACAATATACAAAATGGCAGATTCTATTTTTACTACTCATTGTTTAAGATTTTTTTGAAAGATGTTTTCTTATAACTTAAAAAATAGCTATTCTAAAGAGCACATAACAATTTTTCTAGGTATCTTATAATTTTTGGTTTTTACACTGAAGAGGGGTTTGCAGTGGTGTTATAATTCGTGGAAAAAGAAACAGTAATTTCATATAGTAATTTTATAATAATATAGTACTTTTCTCTTTTGAAATGAGGCTTTACTTCTGTTCCTGATGCAAACTGAGAGGAAAGAGCAAAACTTGCATCTGTGTCTGTACATGACATCACTTCTCTTACCACAAGGATACTTTGGTGCATGTTTTTATAGGCTGAAGTAAAGCAAAGTAAAATATCGAGGTGCCACAACGGAATATTCCACTGATACAGCAGACTTTTTGCTATGACCCAAGTCACATGATGAGAGAAAAATAATGAATACAAAATACATACTCAAATCATAGGCTCATTACAAATGGCTTATATTCAACATAGTCTTAAATACTTTTTCATAGATTTGAAATACATTACTGTGCCAATGTTTTGAAGTATGCCAAGACTAAAGCAACTACCTGCACACTGTATATTACAAATCAATCAAGGAATAGATAAGATAAACAGCATTATAATAGTGTGATTTGACTTTCTGTAAATTTGCAAAGATTTTATGTTTTGTGACATAGACTACTGTAGAAACTGAAATTTCACCATTTCACCTTTGCACTGGTTTACTTTAGACTTATTTATATACTGGTTTCTCTGATTTTGGTCTGAGGTATTCTGTCAAGACCATGAACTCTATCTAGGCTGCAGAGAATCAGGTGTTTTGTGAAGTCATGCAGGGATCTATATTACTTGTGCCTAAAGTGAAGTGCCTAAACTTCACTCAAGTTTAAGAATCTGTAGATCAGAAAATCCAGAGAGAAATCACTGACTTGCCCTCTGTGTTAGTTGCTTGGGAAGCATTTTATTGCTGTACATTTTTATTTTCTTATATGACGCATTTTTAGTATCAGTGTTTAATTTTAAAATTTTACAATATTCTAAATCATTGATAATTTATCATGTTTACATGATAAAAAGGTCAAGTAATCGAATATTTTAATTGACATTGGAAATAACATAACATAAAATATAAATATAATTCATGAAGCAGTACTCATTTTATTCACCAAAGTTTCAAAATTGAAAAAAAAAAAAAGCCTTGATGAGGCAAAAACATAGAGAGGAGATATGGGCTACTTTCCCATTGGGAAGCCGTTACTTAAGATCCCAAACCTACAGCCTCTCAAAATGATGATTTTGATCGATCCAAGCTAATCATTGGGGTCCTGACCTTGGCTGAGTTCTTATATTTCATTTTTAAAAAATGAAAACCACTATGCATTCATTTATCCAGAGGCTTCTGCCCCAGTGTATCAGCTGGAGTGCAAGCGACAATAAGGTCCTCACCAGAAGATGTTCAGGAGCTAGATTCTGCATGCATCTGGAAAATCTGTAGCAGCTTAGGGAATTTTACTTTTGTCTAAACATTGCTCGTTATCCAGAAATTTTTAACGCCTTAAATCAAAGCACTGATAACAAGGGGTAGTCCCGGATTTTACTTTATCTACCCACATTCAAAGTCCAAAAAGAATTTCCCACCTCATTTCATGTGGTGCTAACACTGTCCTTTTTATACCAAATGCTAGAAGGTGAATGTGGTTTAAAATTAAGAAACAATATATGTGACTTATGAGTAACCTTTGATTAATTCTGCTCGCTGCTCATTACAGATGCTAATAAAACATTTGTAAGTGATATTACATATATTTGTTATTAGAATCACTGGGAAATGAGCAATCCTCTGTCATTTTATGAGGCATTTTCAGAAACTGGGATTTTTCTTCTCATCATAGGCTATTTGCTGTTTGGTAATGGATAGTGGCTAATTAAACTTGCGATGACCTTGTTGTTCTAGTTGCAAATACTATCGTGTCTTGAGTCATTTAGTGAGTTGTCAGTGATGGATGGAGGTGCTTCTCAATAATTAGGTGGTAAACAATGTTAACGGAGCCATAATTCACAGCAGCACTGCAAAGGTGTTCTATGGTGACAGAGCGAATGACACATCCCTGCCATCATTGCAAAATGATGCTAAGCTCCTGGGATAAGTCATATTTTCGCTGGTACAAAAGATATTAAAAGGTTAACATACTTCAAGTCAGGCAAAGACTATATTCCTCTATCAAATTTGTCCCATGAACCAAACATACCACCTCTTATAAGCTGTTCAGTTTTACAGCACAAATTGGCACATTTTTTTCAAAGTACTAAGACAGATAGTAAACATCTTTATCAAACTGCTTGCATAGTCATGGTTGGCCTGAGTATATCATTAGGACACAGAGAAGAAACCTCCAGTACTCTAGAAGTATATTCAGGAAAATGAAAAAGGAATTTGTTGATTAAAGTAAGTATTTCTTTTCTATTTTGTTTTATGTTTTGTTTATTTGTTTTACTTTGTCGGTTATTTTCCCTTCAACAATCACACCTCATATCAAGTTTGTTATAAATATAACTTTAATAATTTTATTTCTTGTAATTAGTAATTAAACTGAAATTTGCTACATTTTATAAATTAAGACCATGTAGTATAGGAGAATTTTTCTTGAAAAAAACAACTGTATTTTATTTTATGTGTGTGGGTGTTTTGCCTGCATGTTGGCCTGTGTATCATGTGTGTGCAATGCACAAAGAGGCCAGAGTGGGCATTGCATTTTCAGCCACCATAGTGCTTGGAACTGAGAAGCTGGGTCCTCTGGAAAACATTCAGCACTTTGAATCACTGAGCCATCTCACTAGCCCCAATGCACAGAATGTCTAAAAACTGTTGAAAAGTAATGGATGCTAAAAAAATTATCTAAGTTTTCAGATTTCGAGTTGAAAATAATGTATATGAATGTGTGGATTGTAAGTTGTGGTCTCAATAATAAAATTATTCATATATCCTATAGCTGATTTTGAAATCTAATTTTCATGAAGTGTTTAAACACAGAGTGATTCAAGCCTTTAACTAGAAACAGAAAGCATTGGAAAGTTCGTCACTATTTTCCTTTTCACTTGAAGAAAAAGTAAATGCAATGACATTTTGCTGGCCTGCCCCATGCAGGACGTTGTAAAGAGAACTTGGACCCTTGTGGACCACAGACTGTGAACTATGACACATTTCCTGTGAAGACCAGGGCCCATGGTGGACACTGAAATGAAGGCACACTGGAACTGAACACATTCACACAGCCACAACCCAACGGTTTGAAACACTTCACTGGGGTTCAGGTTGTCTGACCCCTGTCATAGCTACAACTACCTTTTTGTCAGTACATTGTAAGCTGGCTTAAACTTTACAGGAATTTATCCAGCGTTTCACAATTCCTTAAATAATGAAAGAATTACAGGCTATTCTTTCTCATTACAGAAATACTTCTTAAGTAAAAACAATGTTTTTTACCAAAGTAAATTTGGAAGGAACTAAAAAATAAGTATCTTACTGAAAGAACAACACATTCAGAATTAGGGTTTTTGGTTGTTTTTTTTTTTTTTTTTCACTTAAAGTTTTATTTTAACTAACAATTAATTCATATATATACATACATAAATATGTTTGAGTTGATCACATTCTATTATGTTTCCCATAAGATATAGCTCTCAAAATTTCTCTCCTTTTAGTTGCCAGCATGGCCCACAGTGTCTGCTTCTCATTTCATATATAAGTAATATTGGCCACCTAAAATTTGGTACTACCCAATGCCAAAATGGATAACAACAAATCTGTTTCTATATGTTGAACTCTGTATCCAAGAGCTGGATTTCTGGACATCAACTTACCTTTCATGAAGGAACAAAAGAAAGGCCCCTTTCGTTATCACTTCTGATTGTAACTGATACTCAAGGACCTTGCTTTCAGAGGTTTACAAATAAACCCCTATTCATAGAAAAGGCCATTAAGTTAATGGGGGGAAAGACTTGATAATCAGTAAAACTGGAAGCTAAAATAAACTTTGTAGAGACATATCTTCTGTTTGCATAGATACAAATAACAAGGCTGCATATCTTGTTTGGTCTCAGTGATGATTAGAGTTACAGGGTAGATTATTTCTTGGCACCCTTTCTGCTTTCAGACTCTTAATGTTAAAATGCAAATGCAGTTTTCTCCATGCATTTGATAAAAATCTACTCACTATATGTAAGATTAATTGAAGTAAGAGGTTTTTTTCATATTAAGTCCTTTAGGAAATAAGTATCTTAAGATTAGATGTAGTTAAAGTTACTGGGGCACTGGGTCTTTGAACCTAAGAAAGAACTTTCAAAGTACCAGCCAATAGAATCCACATCTTTTCCAAAAATTCCTCACTACATGCCCCCACCCCTGCTAGGAGCAATTTAACATATTTATGGGCTCTATAGTCCTTCCCCCTGCCTCTGTCTTTTGGGTAAATTTGAAGGAAATGAAGTTTTTAAGATGTTAAAAGTAACTGAAAGTAATATTAGCTTTAAATTGAGGCTGTAGTTACTCAATATTTTGAACTAACTTCAGCTATGTTTTAAGGATTTCTAGAGGAAAAAAACTAACAAGCACTCAATTTTGAATTGCTGGAGGAATTAATTTGCCTGAGAGATCTCTATGGATTACAACTGTCAGCAATAAAGGGACAGACGGATGAAGAAATGAAAAGGAACCACTCTGGCAGTCAACATCTGTGGATGGTGTTTTGGAATTTTGAGCATGTTCTACAACATACTAACTCATGTCTCACCACATAATTAATTAACAAACAATAGTATATAACCAAGGTTGTGAAATGGTATTTTGCTTACAGTAATAATAATAATAAATAAATAAATAAATGACTGGCGAGAAAGCACTTCCTTCTCTCTGCCATTTCCATTTCAAGATAAAAAAAAAAAGTTACTCTGCAACTGTAACCCATATGGCCATATTGTCATGATGGTCCATGGAGTGTAGGGTCATTTTCTAAAGCAGAATGAAATAATGAAAAATTTAGATTAGTGTTTCTCCTAGCCTTGGTCAGGGAAGCTTTAGATTGCAGTGGGTGGTAGCTAATGCAGACACTCATAACTGCTCAGAGTTCTGAGAATAAGTGACTATAAGTCATCAGCTGTAGATGGAACATTGGCATCAAGTCTACAACAAGGCCTGAGGAACACTGGGAGAGAGAAGGTAGAAAGAACCCGAGAGCCAGAAGATGGAGAGAAACGCTGTGATGCGCTGTGATCCAAACATGACATGGTTATTATTCACATGTGCTCACAGCAGCTCTAGTTACCTGAAGATTTGTGTGGGAGATCAATTCATCTACAAATCCACGCCTGGAGTGGAGAGGGGCTCCTGAGGTTCCATTGTCAGTGATGCTGGGGGCGGGGGGAGAATCACTGTTGAGAAGTGGCCACTGGTGGTTTTCCCGTGGCCCTAGTGGATGACTCCAAAGCACAAATACATGAACAACATTGAGTAGATTCAAAGGATTATTAAAAAAAAAAAAAAGTAGGAAGACAGGGAATTGGAAGGAAGGTAGTTGGAAGGGAAGTTAGAAAGAGAAAATTGGAGACTAAGATAAGATCAAGATACATTATTAACACGTACGGACTTTCCAAAGAATAAGTTTAAAAGTAAATAAAAAAATAAAGTAGTGCAGAATAATTTCTTTAACATTCTTTGATCCTGCTGCGCAAACCTTTAAAAATAAAGCTGAATCCTTTAATGAAAAACATTTTAGTAGCATGTGGCTTTCACTTAAACGAAAAGACAAAGTCACAGTCAATAAACCGTCATAAAGGGAATGCACTCCCCTGACAACCCCTGAGGTGAGGACGGATTGCCTGGAGATTTTGTTGGTTCTTCTCGCTCCTATTAACCGAGATTCATTTAGTTTTTGGTCTCCAAAAATAATCTCTCCTACTCTTTACTACTATCGCTTGCTTTTGCTTGTATTGAGCTCACATAGATGGAACTATGCAACGCGTATATTTTATCTGTGATAACTACATAAACACTAGATACCTGTTCTGTTGATTCTGGCATCTTTGGCTCAGTTTTACATTTGTGATATTTAACCAAATTGTTGGATGTAACTTTTTGTTCTCCATGTATTTTCACTGCTTCATTTCTTAAACAAATCATCACTTTTAATCCATTATATGTACAAAAAAAATGAAATTCCTCAGTCATAGGATCTGTAGCTATTAGCACACAGCGCATCTTACAAATAGGTATAGAGAGATTGAGCACTGGTATCCAAATAATTATTAACAATTGAACTTGTCCGTCTTTTTAGCTATATTAGTGTTTTTGTTTGCTTGCTTTTAATTTTATTGATTCTCTGTGTTTCGCATCATGCACCAGAATCCCATTCATCTCCCCACCACCTCATATCCATTCTTCCCCTTTTATCCATCCTCTGCCCTTGCTATATGCCCCCCTGAAAACACACCCCCCAAACAAAACAAAGCACAGAAAAATCTCCTCGTGGAAGCTGTAGCATGTTACAGTGTGTCCTGCAGTGTACGCCCCCCCCCCCGTCCACACACGTTCACTTGAAAATATTAACTGCAGCGAGTCATTGGTCTGGTTCAAGGCCTGTGGCTTCTGTCACACCATCAATGTTGGATCCTCACTGGGATTCCTCCAAGTCATCCTGTTGTTGCCCGTTTTGGGGGTAATGTGTTATGAGCGACAGAAAACAGACGCATCATCTAGTTTATATTACCAACACTTATTCATAAAACCATGCAGCTTAAGTAGCCTGTAGTACGACCCAGGTTCTCTGGCATTTATAAAAGGCAAACAGTCCAAACATGGGTTACTGTCTGTTACGTTATGTTTGTTTAGACTGCATTTGTATATATCTCCTAATGCCTCCTGCTTTTACACATTTTCCCTACCACCTAGAATATGCTCAAAGGTGTATTTTCCAAATGTTCCTTTTTTCTACCAAACCAATATCATCAGCCGTCTCTTTAGTGATGTATCTTGATACATCATTTGTCATATATTCTGTAAAGCATTGTTCTTAGAAAGATAGCCTGGGACATTTTGTCAATATCATCCCTTCTAGTCAGTTCATCATTGTTCACCTAACAGCCTTGAAGAATTACGAGAGGTTACTTATTTTGTAATATTTATACTCATATCTCTTGTATTGCATATATGGCAGTTAATAAGTTCTTATCAACTGATTTTAATCACTATCAGCATCAATTATCTTAAATTTTTTTTCTCATGGTGAAAATTTGATTACCTTCCATTTTATTTCATTGTCCTCTTACCTTATTCTATCTGGAAACTAACACAAAGAATGAACTAATCTTAGATAAATGAAGGATGTGTGTTTGTATGTGTGTACATACATATGTGTGTATACATACATACAGATATTTTTTATTAATCCTGTTATTCCAGCACTGAGAAGGCAGAGATACAAGTTCATACACACACAGACATACATTCACACTGCTAAGAGTATAAAAGTTAAAAAACAACACCAATACTATAGAACTGCTCTTTATTGAAAAGGTCTGTATATGGGTGAGTGGCTTGTGTCTCATTTGAATGTCAAGATGTTAGAGGTGGGGGTGCAGAGAAAGATAAGCCAGGATTCAGCAGACATGATGTCCCAATTAGAAAGAGAAGTAAAAAGAGTTATTTAGACATAATTTGCCACTAGCAATGCTACAGTGGAAACTTTAATGATTTATAAAACACTATTTTTCTTTATAATTTCCCATGGGTCATGTGGGTATTTTAGTAAGGTTGTAGGAAGCAATGTCCACCTGAATACAGTATGGGTTTCTCCTTGCTTCCTGACTTTGCATTGCTGTTCTAAGGACCAATTTCAGCCTATTTATGCTCATGCACACCCTCCTTTATGAGGAATATTCAGTTCTATAGGAGTTCTATGTAATTTTCCAATCAGAATATTTCTTAATTATTAGAAATATATTATGTAGCAAAGGACCAGTGGCCAATCTTACTGGACACACATCTAAACATGCAGATTATAAGTATCATTTTGGGAATGAATTAAGGGAAAAATATAACAAGAAGTGTTCTGCAGGGGTCAGTTTCCATTTCATTGCTATTTAACATTTTCTAGTGACCGGGATGATAGACTATCAAGTATGCTTGTTAAGTCTGCTGATGACATTGAGTAGAGTAGCTGAAATTTGAGAGAACAGAATTACAATTAAAATTGTTGTCTGAATAGTGGTGAAGACAAATAAAATGAGGCCGTCTGTGTGCACATCCCTGTTGCACATATAATCTAGTATGTTTAAGCAAACAAGACATCAATAGAAAAGAAAGTAAAAACCAAGGGAAAACACTTTTTCATTAAAAATTAACTATCATATAAAATATTGGTATATTGGTGGTATTGGTAAAATTGTGATATTTTTAAAAATAATCTGTTTTGCTAATCCTCCTCCCTATTCTTTTCCCCACATTCTCCTCTTGGCCCCCATCCCACAGCCTTCCAACTTCCTTTGTGTGTTCATAGTGTTCTTGTCTCCTATGTCCTGTTGTGCTACTCATCCTCATCTTCCTCAAGGAAAACATCCTTTTCAGTGTTACAGGAGGTAAGTCTAACAGAACATTACTTCAATGTGAAGATCATCTTACGATGTGCTCCCTCACTTCCTTTCAGGCCCTCTTCTTGCGGTGCTCCCTACCAAAGGTCTCTTACCAGCACGAAGCACAATTGAGTGTCACTCCCTCACCTCAGTGCTATGAATGAAATAAACCTCTGTTTTAAAAAATTATTTATTATTTATTACAATTTATTCACTTTGTATCCCAGCTGTGGCCCCCTTCTTCATTCCTTCCCAGTTTCACCCTCCCTTTCTCTTCTCCTATGCCCCTCCCCTAGTCCACTGATAGGGGAGGACCTCATCCCCTTCTTCTAACTCACTCTAGCATATCACATCTCATCAGTACTGGCTGCATTGTCTTCCTCTGTGGCCTGGTAAAGCTGCACCCCTCAGGGGAAGGTGATCAAAGAGCCAGCCACTGATTTCATGCCAGAGACAGCCCCTTCTCCCCTTACTAGGGACTTGGAGACTGAATCTGTGGGCTACATCTGAGCAGAGATTTTAGGTCCTCTTTATGCATGGTCTTAGGTTGGGGTATCGGTCTCTGCAAGGCCCCCACGGCCCAGTTTTGTTTTTTTGTTTGTTTGTTTTGTTTTTGCCTCTGGTGTTCTCCTTTTGGAGCTCTTGTCCAATCCAGATATTTCTATCTCCTCCTTCTTTAATAACATCAAGGAAGATTCTAGGGAAGATGCTCAATCCTTATTCAGAAGGGCAAATGCGATAGACATTGGAAGCAGGAGAATACAAGCAACAGGACAGGAGCCTACCACAAAGGGCCTCTGAAAGACTACTGATCGAGGTATTAAAGCAGAGGCTGAGAGTCACGGCCAAACTTTGGGCAAAGTGCATGGAAATAAACCTCTCTTACTTATGCAGTTAAAGCAAAGAGGCCCACCACTACTGCAGCAGTGACGGCGGCAACAGCAAGGCCTTAGGCCTACACTGTGCTAGCTAAACCACAGACAGTAATTTGCAATGAATAAAGATGAATAGGTATGTGGTTATGGAAGGCCAGAGGTCTAAGGTCAGAGGTCTACGGTCAGACGTCTAAGGGAGTGATATCTAAAAGAGATCGTTTTGATGCATGTGTCACAATAGGCAGGAGAATGAGAGGTGGAGGGGAAGCCAGAGTGCTTTCTTACAGAACCCACTCCTGTAAGAGTGACTATCATCTACTTGTGAGGGCAGCAAACCCAAGAACCCAGCCCTAGGGCCTATCTCCCAACACTGTACCATGGGGATGAGGGTTCCAACGCATTTACACCGTGGGGAGCAGCAACTACAAACCGTAGGAATAAATATAAACTATTATACAAAAATCTGTCTGCACCATATCCACAACTCAGGACTGCCACTTTTGCTAAGGTACCTTTCTCTTTCATTTTTGTCACTTTATTGATAGATTTTTTGATTATTTTTTAAAGGTATTATACAAACAATGGATTTCACTATGATATTTCCCTGCATGCTTTTTTTTCTGTTGACCCTCCCCTCCAAGCTCTTTCCCAAGGGCCTCCTGCTGGCCTCAATAGTCCCCCACCATGGCCTCCCTTCTGCTTTCCTGCCATATGTATCATGTTATTTTTTGTTTATTTTTTCCAATTCACTGCCTTAATTATCCTCTTTTTTTTATGATCCCCTTTTCAGGTTTCTGACCCATGCATACATCCACAAGTACACCCACATAAAAATTAAAATATAGGGTATTTAGACAAAGCAAGGTATTTGTTTGTATGAGTTGACATAATCATTTCCATACATTTGCCTACAAATGCCATTATTTCAATTTTTTTATTTTTTTAATTTAAAAAATTATAGAAGGCAACTTAGGTGAAAATGGAGGGTAAAGTGATAGCATTTACAAAATGTATACAACATGTTATAAACACACATGCATATGGGCTGTTGGATGCAAATTTTGATATTGGAAAACACCCTTCTGTTCTTTATTTTGCATGACCCGTTCTCCAACTCCAGTGCACTATTTTCAGGTACAAGGATTGGAATTTTTAGACTCCAAAAACAATTCAAAGGAAGAGTCATATTTTTCATGGAGTTTTTGATCCACTGAAAATTGAATGATGGAAATTTCTGTTAAAGTAAGTCATTCTGAGGTCTGGGAATATAACTTGAAGGAAGAGCACCTGCCTGGGACTACGAGGCGCTGGGCTGAACCTCAAGCAGCTCAGTAACTATAACAGAAGTTACCATTTGATAGCAAGTCTCCCCCTACAACCTGACCATCACCAAGTAAGGGCAGGTAGGGTTTTGTTTCACATGTATAAGCAGTTTCTTTGCATTAACATTTTGGAGACAATGGATTCGTTAGTTTTGTGTTTGTCTGCACTGTAGTTGTTTCTTTGGTTATGTCAGCAGTTTGCAAATTGGAGTGGCATTCAGTGAGAGCGGTACATGAAATTAAAATTATTTTATGATTCTAGGATGTTATTTACATTTTTTCTTTTTTTCTTATGTAAACACATTGAGAAGTTTTCTGTACATGTGTTGTTGTAATGGACCCAGAGAAACCCAACATGAAAATAGGGCTACCTTCCACTGAACTAAACACTAAAAGATTTTGCAAAAATGTAAAACATTGTTACTGTTTTCCTGATTCTTTTGTGTTATAAAATACAATTTTAAATAAAATATATTTATATTAATATGTCCTGGGTTCATTGCTTTTATGTTTAAGTTATTTAATGAGTGAATTTAAATGTCTTGATTATAATTTTCAATGCAGTAAATGTTATCATAGGCACAACTCATCAATAAAACTCTGTAGTGCCTCAAAACTAAAAAGACCTGAACATAAAATGGGATAGAGCCATTGAATTGTCCTAATGGCTTCCAGTTCATTAGGAGGCTCTAGTTCCAAGAAACCATTTAAGACTATCTCATAAGTTGCCAGGAAAAGAGGAGAGTTGGAAAGGATCAATAGATATCAACCTTGCTGCACAGTGGCCCCACCTGGAGACCTTGAACATCATTAATGCCTGGGTGCCTTAGGACCTTAAGATCTCTCTCTCTCTATCTATCTCTCTCTCTCTCTCTCTCTCCCTTCCTTCCTTCCTCCCTCTCTTCTTCTTTTTGTCTCTCTCTGTGTCTCTGTTTATTTCTGTGTCTGTCGCTCTCTGTATGTGCCTCCGTCCTTCTCCATCTCTCTCTCTCTTCCTCCCTCTCTCTTCCTGATCCTCTCCTTCATGTCTTTTTTTTTCTTCCTCCTTCCCCTTCTTCTGTCCTTTCTGTCTTTCTTCCTCCCTTTCTCCTTCACTCTTACTCTCTCCCTCCCTCCCTCACAGATTTCTGTTTGGACATTTAGACTTTGTAAACCTTGCATTACTGAATTTGATACAGTTGTGTGGGTACACAAGGATTTTATCATATTTCCTCTACGTTATTCATGTGACACTTTTGGACCCTGCCTCACAGAATGGTAATTCCACTCCAGTTGTGACCACTATAAGCAATCTCCATCCATCATCTAAGCTGTCACATCAGTGCAATGCCTGTGACATCCTAAGATAACATAGATTTAAATTTTTTTTAAATGTTCATGAGTTTCAAGTTTCTCCTTGTTCATTTCCTTGTGATTCATGCACCGTATTTAAAGTGGACTCTGATTTATTGGCTAACTCATGCTACATATTCAGTTCCCATCTTTCAACACAAAACCATGGAGAATAATTTTATATCTTGCAAAATATGTAAAACACTCCTCATTTTCTTCGTTATTCCAAGTCTGAGAAGTCAATCTAAAAGTAGGCTTTTGAAAAACCATGCTACATATAAACTAAATCACTTGCTGGTGTTATTCCTATCTAATGTTTAGTGGCTAAGGACTCGAGATACACTTTCTCCTGGAGTAACCAACTCCCTAGAGTCCTGGGTGACAACTTCAGGGCGTACGTAAGGTCGTGATGATCGTGATTACCATTGGGATGCTCCTTTCTCTAGCTGTTCTGTGCTTTGGACTTTCTGAGATATGAACCCTCCCCCTGGAGCTGGTCACCAGGTTGTGGTCAGGTGGTAGGATGGGGAGGGGAGAAGCTTTGGTGTGCTGCACTGCTGAGTCTCTCAGGAAAATGGCGGTGACGGTCGCTTGAATGTTGATCCTCAGTTTACAGTGGGTGTGTAGTAGTTGACGTTAATTTACAGTAAATTCACACTGATTGGTATCAAATAAAAGAAATAACATTTTAATAATAATCAATCATATCTTCAAAACAGAACAAAATCAGACTTTAAAAATGATTATGTATCTTTACGGAGAAGAAAGCGGGTTCCCTAAAACACTTACCAAGTCGCTTTTGAAACAGCTTCACGTCTTTAAGTTTGGTGTGTGGACCAGGCATACACACCCATGTGTGCTGCTTGAGTGTCAGTTACCCCTGCACATGCGAAGGCAGTGCTTTCTGAACAGCTGAGGCATCAACTGTGAGACGCCACGTGCTGGTCAAACTGCTTTTCACTTTCAATTAGAAGGAAAAAGGTATTAAATTGATTTAATTATACCGTATTTATCTTTGGGTCCCAAGGTTTTATTTTTGGTATTATAGAATGAATCTCAACAACTTTGTTCATATTTCAAGTTCCAGATCACTAGAGAGAGACATCTTTTTACTCAAATATTGCTAATAAAATATTAAATTGTCTATTAAGAAACTTAAAATGATTTTATAGAACTTAATTTATGATGGAAATAAAGGAAATTTTAATGTGAAGCAAATTAACTCTTTTAAAGTATTAATGCAAAAAGACTGAAGAGATGTTCCTGATATACATCTATTTATAAATGTATTTGTATGATATATAATGTATTCACAGCTTGCATATATCAATTTCTAAGCAATTAATGTGGAAAATAGATTCTGCTCATTTATTAAAGCATGTTATTATTTAAAAAATATATCTTAAGTTTACTACATTACTTTATTTCACTTGTTTTTTTGATTACTGTTTTATTTTTATTATATTATAAAATATCTTACCTTCTATAAAATAAAATCCTTCATCTTTATTGTGCTAATTTAACTTACTGCTTGTAAAACTAAAAGCTATTTTTTCTTTCTTTTAGTAAATAAGCATGAAATGATCATTGTCAACAAGTGTAGCCTATAAATCCTACTGCATACAATAACATAAGTTACACAAAAAACTTTTCATAGTGAACTATCTTGGTATTAATATGATAATATTCATTGGCATATAGTTTTCTGACAAGATTATTATGCAGATTGATAAAAGGCATACTTGAAACTTTGAAATGCCATATAGAAGTAAAATATGTTCACTAAGGATTTTATTAATTTTGTGCTATTCTGGATTCCATTTTTACTATTGCATTATTATTTGGTATTTCTGGTGAATTTGTCTTATTCATTTCTGCACCCTGTTTTGTACAATGATTCAAATACTGAAAAAGCACTGTCAAGTTTATTTCACTTTTTAATAGCTTATGTTTACAAGTCCACTTTGGGGGTGTCCCCTGATTTAATGGTGGCATAGGTTTTGATATCACCAACTGTGTTTTCCCTTTTTTTATTTTTTAAGTAGGAAAAGAATGTGTTATGTTCCTCGTGGTTGCTTTTTCCTTACAGAATTCCCCTGACTCAGCCCTGACAGATCTTGATATCCAAGAGGGAGTCGGCTTGCAGGATTAAAGGCAAGAACCTCAATTAGACACTCTCTGATTTCTTCAGATGTTCTTTCTAATCTTTTAATATGAGATTATAGGCAGCTAGAACCTATGTTGCTGTTATAAAAATAGGGAAGATGCTTTGTTCTAAATCTTAAGCACGCGGCTGTTTAAAAACGCCTATTTTTCTTAATTTGAATTAATTCTGGTCTAGATGAGGATAATGAAATTTGGTCAGCTCTTAGCGATTCAGAGTACAAAATAGCATGGTGAGGACTGGAAAGCTCACACACTCCTCAGTATCGGCTGGAAACTCCCTCAGAGACTGATTAGCCCACGCTTGTCACAAATAGGGGAGATAATTATGGGGCTTAACAGTCTATGTGGTGGATCTTTTGAGAGGCAATGGGTAGATCTAAGACTGTCTTTAGATCAACCCTAATTCTTGTTATTGCACATATCTTGTGAGAGCTTTTTTTCTCTACGTCCCCAGAGACTAAACATTGTCTCTTCCCAGAGGATGACATCACATTTCTTTTCTAGAAGATAAAATTGTCCAAATGAGATTATCCTTAATTAGTCTAATCCTCCGAGCCATTTCACGAAGTTTATTGCACCCGCATCAGCACCATATCACAAGATTCTTATTGAATGAACTAATCTTTTGCCATAGAAATGATGCTTATGAGCAATGTTGCTGATTTCTTGCAATATTACAATAAAGATTTCTTTCTCTGAGGCTTCAGGTTTCAATAGCTCTTTTGTGGTTCTCAGTAATATCGGATGACTTATTTTAATGAGAGTCTGAACTTAACTCCAAGTTTTTCTTATTCCTAAGGCACTCTACAGCAAAGTGCTTCATTGGTGACAAAAACACAAAGTGCTTATATTTTAAAAAAAAATGTACATTTTAAAATGAGAATAGAAAGATGATCCTAGTGAAATTTCAAAAATTAAAAGTAATTAGTTAGTTAATTAATTTATAATTAGTTTTATTTGCATGTGTGCATGTGCCATGACTCTCATGAAGAATGAGAGGACAACTTGAGATTATCCATATTCTCCTTCCACTAGGGATAGAACTCAGGTCACTGGCATGGCAGCAGGCAGGTTTACTCTCTGCACCATCTTACGAGGCCCCTACTGATATTTTAAATTCATAAAAATTGCCATGGTTTGAATTCTGTGTTCTTTTAATCCTCCTAGAAGCTCTTATTTTCAAGCTCCTTACTCTTCATGTTAAGAATTTAATTGATTTGTGACCTTGCCAACTCCCTTAACTTGGGAGGAGGGGCCCTGTTTTAGGTTTCTTTTAATCGAGTGACAAAGGGTCATTTGAATTTCTCTGTAACACAGCTTCAGTCACATACATTGCTGGGTTGAAAGAATGCTTATTGAGAGTTGAAGACGTTTCAAAGGGTACAGATTGTTCAGTAGCTCTGGTGGTGGACACTGAATGACTTCAGATGTACCTCTTCAAAACCAGGTTCAGTTGCTGGGCCCATTTTTATTTTAAGTAATGATGTTCCTCAAGTAAACAATACCTTTAAGTAGAAATAGGTGGTTGTTTCTTTCCTTGTACAAACATGAGGCATTTCTTTCCCCTCACCTCTAAAATGTAGAATGGTGATCATTATTACTTCACTTAGTTAAAAAAAAAGTCTTATTGTATCCTGTTCACCATATTTCTTGCATAATTAAAAAATGAGAAAAGGTATATAATTATTTTCCCTTTATAACTTCCCTGGGAGGAATTATCTATCTATCTACCTCTTTTTGTCTTCCTCTTCCTAGTTGCCTGTCTGTATGATGACTCTCTCTATCTGCCTATCCATTTATCTGTCTCTATCAAATAGAAAGCAACTCCCTTTAATCAATAAAATATTGTTATCTTGTTAAAACTAGAAGAACAAAAACCAAAGTGATGAGAGTTGGCAACTTAAAGTGAACTGTAAATGTAAGGAAACTATCTCATCAGGGAACATGGACATTAAAAATGATAGATCACAGTAGTTCTCTGCACACAGACATCTCTCCACATTCCCTCTTTCATGGTTGTATCATTGTTCTTCTCCCCATTTCTCCCTAGGTGTTTGGATTTGGGTGGGAAAAAGTAGCTTCTGGCTCCTGCCTGCCTTGGTTTGCATAACTGGAGCCAACCAGCATTAAGCTTCCTCCACCAGGCAATAGGACTCAGGCTAATCGGACTCAATGAGTCAGAGCTCATTGATTTTCGGATCTCAGCTGCAACAGTGCCTGTCACTGTGAGCCACCCTGGTGGAGCTGACCAAGCCCAGTAATCCTCTTAAGCAACAGTCAAGAATTTGAGAGAAAAGCTAGCAATTCAACTTGTTCAAATAACAGATTTGACAAATTAGGAGGGTTCAACCTTAGGATGAAAAATATCCAATCTTGCTGGTTGTTTGTGCTGTGAGAAAACAACATAGATGAGATGGAAATTGGGATTTTACAGACAAAGAGCCAAGTGATTCCTCTTATTTTATGTCATACAGAAATGGTGGGATACAAAGAGCATCAGCTTTAGGAAAGAGAAGTTATTGGGACTCCAAAAAATAAAAATTGGATATTACAAAATTTTTTACAACATTTAATACAGAAAAATGACATGAAAGATATAAGCGAAATTTGAGAAAATACCACCTTTATATATCATGTGAATTTGAGTTAAAAATGTTTAATTTTTGTCTACCAATAAATGAATCATAAGAACCAAAAAGTATCAGTATTAGTGGTGGAAATATTTATGCTAGACCAAATAAACAATAAATAGTTCAAATAAACTAAAATGTCTAAGTAAACAACTTACTAAAATTTTTAATCAGGTTATTGAATTACTTTTATTTTAGTGAAAAATTGGAAATTTCTGTTTGAACAAAGGTACACTATAGCCTTTGTAGATGAATTTTGACATAATTTTACATAAAAAGGATTTGTTGATAAGTACCTTAAAATATCCTCTAAGTTATAGAGGAAAATTCCCCTAACATTGAGCCCTTGCTAAAATTTTATTTTTGTACTTATCTTTAAATAAAAAAATAAAACAAAGAATACATATTGCAAAAAAAGCAAAATATCATGTTTGAGTTTTCATAGTTATTTGATTCCCTATACTTACCAAGTTTATTTGTTGCAAATGTCTTTCTTGTCTTCTGTACATGCTTTTTTATCCCTTAGCTTCATTTTCCCCATTTCTTTAAATATATACAGTATTTAAATAACATCCAAACATAAGTTTCCTATTTATTTATTTATTACAATTTATTCACTTTGTATTCTTGCTGTAGCCCCCTCCTCCTAGTCCCACCCACTCTCACTCTTCTCCCCCTATGCCCTTTCCCAAGTCCCTTGATATCTGACCCTAGCCCATCAGGTCTCATCAGGGCTGGCTGCATTGTCTTCCTCTGTGGCCTGGCAAGGCTGTACACCCCAGGGGGAGATGAATAAAAAGCTGGACACTGAGTTCATATCAGAGACAGCCCCTGATACCCTAACTAGGGAACCCACTTGGAAACTGAACAGCCAAGGGCTTCCTCTGAATATAAGTTTCTTAATAATTACTTTCTTGCTGAATGGATGCATGGATGAAATCACGTACTGTTATAGAAATACACTTCAGAAAAGAGAGTTGTATAGAGAATTATATAGCTCCCATTATACACAAATAATGCCATTCCTTGGCATAAATGAGACTCAATATTCTAAGTGTCGATATATTTAACTAATAAGCTACTATCTAAGGACCTGCATCCTGAGGAAACCCCCGGTGACCCAAAAGTAGGTAATTTTGTTTATATGTTTCTGACACAGTATGCATAGTAAGAAGACAGTAAAAGTTAAGCAAACAGATGTGTGCCATGATAAACAGAGCACCCCAGTATGAATTGAATCCATTACACAAGTTCATTGAAAGACTGGCTAATTGGTCCATGTCTAATGCCTAGAGGGCAAGGACAGTTTTAGGACAGTCAATATTTATTCAATTTAATTTCTTGAACAGTTATTGAATAATGATTAAATTGGTATCATTTTTAATACAAAATTCTATAGATAATCTTATGATAAGATATGCAGATATGAGGAGTTTATACACAATAAAGAGACAAGTGGATGATGAAACTTTGCATAACATATGAACAAAAAACTCTTAAATGAGCCAAAGTGAGAATGAAGAGTATTGCATAACTGGGTTTTGGCTAGACATTGATCTAACTGAAGAGTTAACACAGAAAGCTGGCCCATCATATTCTAATTGTATGTTGTTGACAATGAATTACTTTATTTGACCATAAATCTCTTCTGTGCTTTAACTTTTATTTGTCCTTTCACAATTTCAATGCATAGAATGCATTTTGATCATATTTAACTGTTATAGGATATTTGATCCCATTGTGAACCCCAAAATAGTAAACTATAAAACCCTGTTTCTTATTTGGTGTGGTTGAGACCTATCACACACCTTTAATCCAATAACTTTCTGTTAATTATAAATAGGGGATTAAGGTGTGGTTCAGCAATTCCTAACACACACCTTTAATCCAACAGCTTTCTGTACACAGGATTTAATAAGGTTAACCCTAGGTCAAGAGGCAGAGCAAGAAACCAGCTGGCAGGGATTAAAGAGTAGGAGGGTCTTACAGTTGAGGGGTATTTTAAGTAGCCTGTAGAAGTAGCTTTAGCTCTTTTGTGTTAGCTTTCTAGCTATCTGGCTTTTGAGGCCTTTTGAGCTTTGAACCAGCAAGCCTTTGGCCTTGGGTTTGTGTTTGTTTGTTTTGGTTTGTTTGGCCTTTTCCTTTTGGGCTGTCAGCTGAGCTAGTGAGCCTTTTGGGTTTTTTTCCATACTGACCTGAGCTGAGAAGGAAGGTCATCTGGGTTCTTTCTCTGCCTCTGAGCTAGCAGGTTTTCACACCAGCATCTGGCCCCTGAGTCTTTATTGGTAAAAGAGAACAGTTGGGATTTTCATTTTTTTTTTTCATTTTTTTTTTTTCAATGCAGTTTATTCAGGAACATTGAACAATCCTCGGACCCCGGGGAAAGCCAGCCCACAGCTTAAATAGCCTCTGGGTAGCCAACCCAGGCGTGCCACGGGGGCAATGCAGATAGGTCCACATACATGGAAGCAAGCCAGATCCTCGGCCTTAGCCAAATGTGGAGTTGTTCGTGACAGATCACAACAGTGTGATGCAGCCATGATCATTCAGGCCTTTACAGCCATTGAAGCAGGACATTCTCCCCAAGCATGGTTGGATACCATAAAAAGCTAAAATGATACGCTCAGGATGCGAGGCTAAGCACTGCACTCAGGGTCAGCCGCTTTGGACCCAGAGAAGAGCATGTCTGATTGCATGCGGGTTGATGCCCCAGGTCCCGCCTCTGAGAAAAAGGTATCGGACGGGATTTTCATTTTTTAAAATAAAATCCAACCTCCCTTCCCCTTATCTCCCTCCTGCTCTCCACTCCGAGGGCTCTTTTTTTTTTTTTTTTTTTCGATATGCTCCTCTACATACATGCTTCAATGGGACTTTGATTACAGTGGCTTTCATACGTATAGGTGTGGAGCTATTTCCTGGATCATGGGCAATTTATCAGTAACTACAGCCTTAAAGAAAAATGACCCCTTCTCCCTCATAAGTTACTAATTGACTATAGACCCTTAGTTAGAGTTAAGGACCTCACCTCACCTCTTGCATCTACAAGGAAATGTTGGTGGGCTTCATTGTGTGTAGTAAACCATAGATTCTGTGAATTTATGAATGTGATGATGATCATGTGATATGTTCCATGTTGACATGTTTCTTCAACCAGGGGGGTAAGGTGTGATACAGGTGTCATATTTAAAGGTGAGCTCTCAACTATCACCTAGTCTTAGAACTTTGGCCAGCTATGAACCTCCCCATTAACTGATGCCTAATGGACTTAAATAAATTAAAATACTTAAAAATAAGTGTTGATTCCTGAAACATAAGCAATCCTTATTTATTAGAATAATTGTTTCCATCAAGGAGACATTGGAAGTTGGAGTAAAAAATAAAGGTGTTCTAATGAAAGAAACATATGTAAGATTAATAAGGGAGACAAGGGTTTTGACATCATTATCTGACTTCCAGATGATCAGCACTTTCTGATACTGCAAGAAGAGGGTCCTTGCAAAGCATTATCCATCCAATCTGTAGATTTCCCAAGAGTTGGAATCACCTTGTTCTAGAGCACTGAAGTCTGAGAGAAATGAAATGGAGATTGGTTTATTTCTGATTCCTGTCACTTATGCAGCAACCGAACAAAATCACTTCAGCAATGTATGTAGGTATCACATTTACTCTGTATAAAGAAAAATGTAACACATTCTTTGATTTTGTTTACCTCAAAAGAAGGATAGAATTTGCTGAATCTGGTGTTTTTCTCCAGCTTTGATGATAATTCCAATAAAGAGTCATCAAATATTCCCAGAGGAAACACTTCAGGCAAAAGCCATCAATATGCTGATAAAATCAATGCAAGTAAGAATAGTACACCTAGTTATAGCTCTTAGGGAAGTATATATTTATGAAACTGAATGAGAATGTCATAAATAGGACACACTACAATAGTAGTAAGGTAACTCATTTAGCATAACAAACAAATGCCTGAATTTTATCAGATTCATAAAATGATTATTTGCTATAAGCACTAGCCCTAATCTTTTGAAAAGAATGACAAGAAAAAAATATTTAAGTTAATCAAAGTAGTTAAAAATTACAGAAGTAATTAATTCCATAATTAAGTGGATACAGGGTGTTACTATTTCAGAAAAAGGTAGTGTTCCCCTGTGCCTCACTGGGTGGTATTGTGACTCCTAGTCAATCATAAAAAGTCAATTTACTCCAACTGTCAACCTCCTTGTTGCATCTTGTCTTATTTTATCAATAAAATGAGACATCAGGGCACTTACTGAATATATAAAACATGACAATATTTTACATTATTATGAGATCCATGCAAGAAAGATAGGATCTGCAATATTTTACAGATTTATAAATGTGAAGGTCAAGGCTAAATACAGATGTGTTGGATGCTGAAGATTCTTAATTAATTAATGTTTTTTACTTAAATGAAAACGCCCCACTTTAAATTAAATATAAACATTGTACAATCAGAATCTAGAACAAAAAAGTAGGATGTCCCTCTTTCAAATCACTTAAAAGCTGAGTGAGAAATAGGTGGCAACCCAGTAATGCAGTCTGCACATCCTATAAGTTTTGTTTTTAAAAAAATTATTTATTTTTTATTAATTACAGTTTATTCACTTTGTATCCCAACCGTTGTCCCTTCCAAACCCTATCCGTCCTCCCTCTTCTCCACCCATGCATCTCCCCCAGTCCACTGAAAGGGAAGGTCCTCCTCTTCCACCTGACCCTAGCCTATCAGGTCTCATCAGGACTGGCTGCATTGTCTTCCTCTGTGGCCTGGTAAGGCTACAATCCCCTCAGTGGGAGGTGATCGAAGAGCCAGCCACTGAGCTCATGTCAGAGACAGTCCCTGTTCCCATTACTAGAGAACCATTTGGACACTGAGCTGCCATGGGCTACATCTGTGCAGGGCTTCTAGGTTATCTCCATGAATGGTCCTTGTTTGGAGTATCAGTCTCAGAAAAGACTCCTGTACTTAGATTTTTTTGGTTTTGTTGCTCTCCTTGTGGAGTTCCTGTTCCCTGAAGGTCTTTCTATCTCACCCTTTCACTTACTCCACTATTAAAACATATATTTTCACACATTTACAGGTGTAAAAATGAAATAACCCAAGACTAAGGACTGCCAAACAGTATAATAGGTTAGAGACATAACTGGGATTTAAAACTGGGTAGTTCCAGTACTAATTATGAACCCATAATTGAGTCTATATTAAGTTAGACACACACAGCTTCCCAGCGTTACTGTTATCAGGATTTAAGTTATTGCTATTTTCATAAAATAACATAACTGTTCATTATGAAGGACTGGTCCATGTAGTTGAAGTCATTTAGCATCTTGAGGCCCTTTGCCGTAAGTCTGCTCATGTATTAGAAGGTACCTCACACACTTCTGAACAATTTGCTCATTGGCAACACTAGACAGAGTTTGTAAATACTTACAGAGGTAAGACTAATCAAGCACAGGTCAGACATGACTGCACTGAAAGGAAAGGGGTGAGGCAGTGGAGCGGGTATGGCTGTCTTCCCTTGGTCAAATAGCACATTAAAAACTCTATGAAAAGTAATAGACGGCAATCATAGAAAGATTGGTACAACTTGATGCAGTATGGTCAAGGCACTGTCCAGGCATCCTTCTATAAATCAAATAGTGTTGAAAACTGTGTTCTTCAGCAGCCAGTAGTATCATTTTTAAATGATGTAAAACATCATTACCTCTTTTCCTAGTTGGATGAGGAAGAAGGATACATTAGCATCACTGGGTGTGTATATGAAAGAGCATGTTTGGTGCCTGTTTAACAGCTGTCTACTTCACTGAAAACACCATCAGTGCCTGAGAAAAGGCCAACAGGTAGTTAAGATTTCGCATAAAGTCAAATTAGAATGACTTGAAGGCAATTGGTAATTTTCTCAGTGTACCTGCCTTACAATTTGCTGATAATATGCTTATTTAATATGTTAGAACAAGAATCCTCTATGCAATGGACTGTTTCTGAACACATTTATGACACACAGGGCAGGGTAAAAAAAAATGTTTTAATAATTAATTAAAAAAACTATTCTTAAAGCTTTCTACCATGTATGGAAAGATCTTTTAAAATTATGCTGACCAAAGTGTCTTTTAAAATTATGCTGACCAAAGTGTCTTTTAAACTTTTAAGCTTTTTTTTTTCTCTAATAACAGAGAAATGTTAGAGGCAATTGACAAAAAGACAAACAGACAATATCCTTTGACACTGGTGTTCTCTACTGGACGTCAAAATTTTAATCTAAGTATTACTGGCATATTTCTCTAAGTCTTCCAGAAGGATAATCTCTCTAAGCCTACAAAACTTCAGAAAGTACAAATTACCCTTTCTTCTTTGGTCATGTCTGTTTTCTTCTACCTTCTATACGAGACCAGCTTCCCCTAAACACTCGTTCCAACCACCATAATACTAGTCTGTTTACAGTCTCTGAAAAGTGTGTTGCAAATTGGGTTCACCGTGAAACTATTCTACATCAAAAAAGAAGGGAGATGCGGAGAAGGGCTAACAGTGCCAAGGTCTGATTCTAGACTTGCTGTTTTGTGTTTAATCTAGTAATTTAATCTAGCCAATATATTTCGTGTGTTACCACCTGAATTTTAGTTATAGTAACTACAATTGACAAAGAGTAGGTAAATAGTACAATTACTGTTTTAAAATTAATTTTCTGATGGATGAAGCAATGTTAGTGGAATTAGACTAGCTGAATTTGCATACATCAAAATAGTCAGTGATACTTTAAATACAGATTACTAGAGCCCTATCTTAAAAGCCCAAAGGAGGAAGTGATGAAATTTGCATTTCTAATTTGTTCCCAGGTGTCTTTGTCACTGTTTTAATGCTGTAAAAAGATACCATGACCAAGGCAATGATTATAAGAGGAAGCATCTAATTGGAGGCTTGGTGGTTTAGTTCATTATCAACATGGCAGGAAGCATGGCAAGTATGCATGTGGGCAGACTTTGGAGAAGTAGCTGAGAACTACATCTTGATCCATAAGCAGAGAGAGAGAGAGAGACTGGGCCTGGTGAGGGCTTTTGAAACCTCAAAGCCCACCCCCAGTGACACACTTCCTCTAACAAAGCTGAACTTTTTAATCCTTCTAATCCTTTCAAATAGTGCTACTCCCTGATGACTAAGCATTCAAATATATGAGCCTATAGGGGCTATTTTTTTAAATTTTTTAATTTTTTTATATTAATCACAGATTATTTACTTTGTATCCCAGCTGTAGTCCCCTCCCTTGTTCCCTGCCCATCCCAACCTCTCTCCCTCATCTCCTCCCTGCCCCTTTCCAAGTCCACCTCCCCTTCCATCTGACCCTAGCTTATCAGGTCTCATCAGGACTGGCTGCAATGTCCTCCTCGGTGGCCTAACAAGGCTGCTCCTCCCTTGGGGCAGAGGGTGATGTCAAAGAGCCAGCAATTGAGTTCATGTCAGAAATAGACCCTGTTCCCCTTACTAGGGTACCCACTTGGACACTGAATTGCCATGGGCTATATCTGTACAGGGGTTCTAGGTTATCTCGACGCATGGTCCTTGTTTGGAGTATCAGTCTCAGAAACAACCCCTTTGCCCAGATTTTTTTGGTTCTGTTGCTTTCCTTGTGGAGTTCCTGTCCCCTCCAGGTTTTTCTATCTCCCCCTTCTTTCATATGATTCCCTGCACTCTGCCCAAAGTTTGGTTATGAGTCTCAACATCTGCTTTGATACACTGCTACATAAAGTCTTTCAGAGGCCCTCTGTGGTAGGCTCCTGTCCTGTTAATTGTTTTCTTCTACTTCCAATGTCCTTTCCATTTGTCTTTCTAAGTGAGGATTGATCATCTTACCCGGGTCCTCTTTCTTGTTTATCTTCTTATTCAATCATTCAGGAATCATTGGTTATGTCCTAAACTTTAAGGGCCACTGGATTGTGTTAAACCTAGTGAGATTCCCAAGTTCAACCTGAGAATAGCAATATGCTGCATTCTCAAAATGTGACCCAAGGAGCACCAAAGTAGTAATTAACACTTGCTGTGTGGAAAAAGGAGAAAGTGTGCCAAAGATGTTGATTAAATTATAAGCAGAAACATCATTGCAGGACTTGTCAAATTCTTTAATATGTTACTATGAAGTCTTCAAGAAGTAGAATATAACACACAATGTTGCTGACCTCAGAAGCACCTTCTGTTATGGAGGATGTTCTAGAACTAATATTGCTCAAGAGTTGTGCAGAAAATAACCTGAAATGCATAGACTGTTTTTAAAGGAAGTAAAAATTTTTCAGGAACTAATGAGAACATGTAGAATGAAAGGTAATATTAGGACTGTCAGTATCTACATCTAATGAATATGTTGACTAGCACATGATAAAATGATTATAAATAACACATCTATGAAATGAAGAAAACAGAATTTAATAAAATACATCCATTAGCATGTGAAATATTGAAAACCCAGGGCTGAGAAATTTTCATCTTCTATTATTGCTTTCTTCTTACTTAAAATGACAAGCAGTCAATCAATCAAACAAACAAACAAACAAAGACAATATCTACAACTGTAATTGTTCTTTGTTGGTTGAAACCCAGAAATATTTGAACTGAGTTGAGATCTTTTTTGTTCACAACACACAGACAAACTTGTATGTACCACAGGTACAGGAGAACATTATAATTGCAATGGTTATTCTTGGTTGTCAACTTGACTATGTCTGGAATCAACTAAAACCCAAGTGGCTGGGTACAACAATCATGGATTTTTTTTTCTTAATCAAATAATTTGAAACAAGAGTGCAGCTTTTAATCTGAATCTCTTGAGGTAGTTTTAATCCATTTTTTTGAGACAGGGTTTATCTGTGTTCTGGCTGTCCTGGACTCACTTTGTAGACAAGGCTATCCTTGAACTCATAGAGATCCATCTGCCTCTTCCTCCCTGAGTGCTGGGATTAAAGGCATGTGCCACCACATCTAGCTAATCCAGATCTTTTGAGGTGAGAAGATCCATCATTAATCTGGACAATACCTTGGACTGGCAGGCTATATAAAACATGGAAGAACAAAGCTTGTTCTTTTTGCTGTTTGCTATCCCCCTGGCTAGAAAGCCCATTTTTTCTTTGGCATTAGAGCCTCATTCATTGGGATTCTGAAGACCATACTGAAGACCAGCTGAGACATGCAGCTGGTGAAATACTGAAAACCCAGCCTTGTGACCTGAACAACTACTGGATTCTTGAATATTCTGTTGGTAGACAGCCATTGTTGGATTAGCTGAAGCACAGCCTGTCAGCCATTTTAATAAATCCTCCATATATATCTTCACAAACTCATTCTATAAGTTTTGTTTTCTCTAGAGAACCCAGACCAACACAGATTTTGGTACCATAAATGGTTTTAGAATACTATAAGGAAAAAATTTTAAAGTATCTGGAATAAGATTTCCAATTTGCTAACAGCTACAACCTCTCCAGTTTCTGAAGCCTTTCCTGGAAGTTCAGTGAGTACTGAAATCCCATGGTGTGAACTATTTTTACAAGCTGAAGGAGAGAAATGCATTTGATTATCGTGATTCACCTTTTGTGAATCTAGAATATTAGAATATGGTAAAGACAACAAAGGACTCAGTGATAAAGTTGAACACATGTGATGTGATCATTCAGATGTGATGAAAACAGTCTAAAGGTTTCTAATCATGCTCTAGAAGCGAATCTATTTCTCCAACAGCCACAAAAATCAAGCACTGGAAAATCACCACCCCACTATTACACTGTTAGCTGAATTACAGTGAAAATTCAAGTCTCAGCTTAATAGGGTGTTGGTGATTAAAATCAGGGCATTAATTGGTAATGAATAGGAACCTGTAATGGGATGAGAATGTGTGAAAGGACCATACTGAAGCTGAGAACTTTGAACTTTCAGATTCTCAGTTTATCTCACCTGAGGAAATAGTCTCTCCACCCTCTGCAGAAGATATATTCCCATCCTGACCCCTGCAATATTGGCTCTCTCTCTCTCTCTTTGACTGAGGAAGTTAATCCTTCATTGACTGCTAACTTTTTCTGAAGGCAATGCCAGGCGAGACAATACTGATGTCCCTCAAGGCCTACCTAATTGTTGCCTCCAGACTTAAGCAGGCTCCCAGAGGGCAGGAGGTGTGCTACACTACTGAAGATCTTAATGAGTTTGCTAATTCATTCAAGCAGAAGTCTAGGGAATATGTGAGGAAATGGATTGAAGAAGGTGAAAACAAGGAACAATACAGGAGCCTACCACAGAGGGCCTCTGAAAGACCCTACCCTGCAGGGTATCAAAGCAGATGCTGAGACTCATAGCCAAACTTTGGACAGAGGGCAGAGAATCTTATAAAGAAAGGAGGAGCTAGAAAGACCTGGAATTGTCTGGAGCTCCACAAGAACCACAGAACCAAAGAATTGGGGCCCATGGGGTCTTTTCTGAGACTGATACTCCAACCAAGGACCATGCAGGGGGACTCCCTGCACAGAGGTAGCCCGTGGTAGCTCAGTCTCCAAATGGGCTCCCTGTTAAGTGGAATAGGGGCTATCTTTGACATGAACTCAGTGGCTCTCTCTTTGATCACCTCCCCCTGAGGGGGGAGCAGCCTTTCCAGGCCACAGAGGAAGACAATGAAAGACAGTCCTGATGGGACCTGATAGGCTAGGGTCAGATGGAAGGGGAGAAGGTCCTCCACTATCAGTGGACTGGGGAAGAAGCATGGGAGGAGATGAGGTAGGGAGGAAAGGGGGACAGGATTGGGATGGGACAAAGGTAGGGCTACAGCTGGGATACAATGTGAATAAATTATAATAAATAAAAAATTATATTATGAAAGAAATAGAATCCCCCCCTCAAAGTGTGGGATAACAGTGGAAGGAATATAAAAATTGAATCAGACTGTTTATTGATATGGACCTTCTGAATGGAGATTCTAGGTTTAATTGTTAATGTTATATGGTTTAAAATAAAACATGTCAAAAGATTATTTGAAGGGTTGGCTGAAGCATTTATCAAAAGACTAATGACGGAAAAGGAATTGTAGAGGCTTGATACTCATTGGCTCAGTGTTGAGCCAGTGCTAGAGTGGGTGTGCAGCCTACTATATTCGCAATATGAAGACCCAGAAGACATGCCATTTACTAATGCTTTAAAAGGCAAAATGGTGAGAGAGGCACCAGCACATTTTAAGAACATTGTTGTATTTAAAAAATCAAATATCATAAAAGTAGAGGGGCACTGTGAGTTAACAGACTCTCAGCAGCATTGAGACTTCCTTCCATATTTTTCTTGATCGAACTAAAAATTAATGGCCTCTTAAGAATGTCATGGTTATACTAAATGATTGTTAGAAGCCATGAAACTTTATACATGTAGATTAACCTCTCATATGATGGCCTCTTAAACTCTTAGTATTAGAACCACTCTGAAAGCTTATAGTTCTTACTCAGAGACTCCTGAAATATCCTAGATCAAATGAACAGACAAACTGCAGCAAACATGAAATTATACAGTTCAGTCGATTTAATAAACATTTCCTTTTAAGCTAGCTTTCATATTTTTTCACAAGTTATATTGAATCTATTAATGTTTTTCATACATTTTTTTCTTTTTTAACTTTTATTAATTATACTTTATTCACTTTGTATCCCCCCATAATCCCCTCTCTCCTCCACTCCCCTCCCAATCCTACTTTCCCTCCCCCTTCTTCATGCCTGCCCTTCCCCAAGTCCACTGATAGGGGAGGTCCCCCTCTCTTTCTTTCTGATCTTAGTCTATAAGATCTCATCAGGAGTGGCTTCATTGTCATCCTCTGTGGCCTGGTAAGGCTGCTCCCCCCTCAAGGGAGGTGATAAAAGAGCAGACCAATCAGTTCATGTCAGAGGCAGTCCCTCTTCACAATATTATGGAAGCCGCATGGACACTGAACTGCCATGGGCTACATCTGTACAGGGGTTCTAGGTTATCTCCATGCAGGGTACTTGGCTGGAGTATGAGACACTGGGAAGACCCCTGTGTTCAAAACACACTTATGGAACCTGATCTTTGACAAAGACGCCAAAACCATACAATGGAAAAAAGATAGCATCTTCAACAAATGGTGCTGGTCTAACTGGATATCTACATGTAGAAAAATGCAAATAGAGCCATATTTATCACCCTGCACAAAACTAAAGTCCAAGTGGATCAAAGACCTCAACATAAAACCAGTTATTTTGGTTAGAAGAAAAAGCGGGGAAGACCCTAGAACTCATTGGTACAGGAGACAACTTCCTGAACAGAACACCAACAGCACAGGCTCTAAGAGCAACAATCAATAAATGGGACTTCATGAAATTGAAAACCTTCTGTAAAGCAAAGGACACTGTCATCAAAACAAAACAACAGCCTACGGATAGGGAAAGAATCTTCACCAACCCTTTATCTGACAGAGGGCTAATATCCAGTATATACAAAGAACTCAAAAAGCTGAAAAACAACAAACCAAGTAATCCAATTTAAAAAATGGGGAACAGAGTTAAACAGAATTCTCAATAGAGGAATATCGAAAGGCAGAGAAACACTTAAAAAAATGCTCAACGTCATTAGCCATTAGGGAAATGCAAATCAAAATGATAATGAGATTTCATCTTAAACCCATCAGTTTTTGGCCAAGATAAAAACTCAAGTAACAACACATGCTGGAGAAGTTGTGGAGAAAGGGGAACACTCCTCCACTGCTGGTGGGAATGTAAATTTGTACAACCAGTCTGGAAAGTAATCTGGCTCTTTCTCAGACAACTAGGAATAGCACTTCCTCAAGATCCAGCCATACATACCACTCCTAGGCATATATCCTAAAGAGGCTCAAGTGTACAATAAGGACATTTGCTCAACCATTTTTGTAGCAGCTTTATATGTAATAGACAGAGGCTGGAAACAACCCAGATGCCCCTCAACAGAGGAATCGATACAGAAATTGTGGTACATCTACACAATGGAATATTACTCAGCAATGAGTAATATTCATCAGCAATGAAAATATTTTCATCAGCAATGAAAAATAAGGAAATCATGAAAATTGCAGGTAAATGGTGGAAACTGGAAAGGATCATCCTGAGTGAGCTGTCCCAGAAGCAGAAAGACACGCATGGTATATACTCACTCATATAGACATATAATATAGGATAAACCTACTAAAATCTGTACATCTAAAGAAACTAATCAAGAGGGAGGACCCCGACTAAAATGCTCAATCCCCATCCCAAAAGACAAAGAGGATGGACATCAGAAGAAAAAGAAAACAGGAAACAAGTTAGGAACCTGCCACAGAGGGCCTCTGAAAGGCTCTTCCCTGCAGACTATCAAAGCAGATGCTGAGACTTATGGCCAACGGTTGAGCAGAGTGCATGGAACCTTATGAAAGAAGTGGGAAATAGTAAGATCTAGAGAGGACAGGAACCCCACAAGGAGAGCAACAGAACTAGTTTTCATATTTTAATATAAAATATTGGTGGAATTGAAACAAGTTCACTCAAAGGGAAAATTAATATTGATGGAATTATTTGTGAATCCTTTTTCTTTTTCTTATATTCTTTTGTTTTGTTTTGTTTTTGTTTTTGTTTTTTCAATGCAGTTTATTCAGGAACATTGAACAATCCTCGGACCCTGGGGAAAGCCAGCCCACAGCTTAAATAGCCTCTGGGTAGCCAACCCAGGCGTGCCACGGGGGCAATGCAGATAGGTCCACATACATGGAAGCAAGCCAGATCCTCGGCCTTAGCCAGATGTGGAGTTGTTCGTGACAGAGAGCACTCACCATCTGGAAGGTGGAAGGCGGAAACCAGCTCCATCTTTAAGGCATAGCATTCCGCAGCTCTCTACAGTTCCCCTTTTTGTTTTAGACGCATCAGGCAAGAGTAGAGGTCTGATCTCTGATATTAGAAATAAATTGGGACTTTGTACAGATGTTCATTTAGGTGTCATCCACCCAAAGAGCATCAGACCAGTCCGATACCTTTTTCTCAGAGGCGGGACCTGGGGCATCAACCCGCATGCAATCAGACATGCTCTTCTCTGGGTCCAAAGCGTTTTTGTTTCAAACAGGGTTTCTCTGTGTTGCCTGGGCTGTCCTGGACTTGTTTTTGTAGACCATGCTGGCCTCGAACTCACAGAGATCCACCTGCCTCTGCCTCCCTCAGTGCTGGGATTACATGTGTGCCCAGTTTATGAATCCCTTTTTTTCAAACAGTATTTTCTAGGATCGGAAACACAGTTCAGCAGTTAAGTGTACTGGCTGATCTTCCAGAGGAATTGAGTTTGATTCCTGCACTCACGTGGAAGTTTACAACCAATTTTAACTCCAGTTGCAAGAAATCCTTTGTTGAGCTTTTGGGTACTTTGTTGGGTTTTTTCCTATCTCCCTACACTACCCCTCTCCATTCCAACCCCCCAAAACTAGGTAAGAGAGAAAGAATAGAGCGGAAAGGGAGGGGAACATTAATCTCCTTAGACTATTTCCTGCTGATTAGGGATATCTAATTCCTTGGGGTTAGTTTGATCTTCATTGTCAGGATAGCTCCAACCAGCAAGCAGCAATCCAGCAAACAGCAAACAGCAGCAGCAGCAAGCAGCTGCTGCAGCAGGGAAAAGCAGCTATAGCAGCAGGAGCAAACAGGGGAAGCAGCAGCTTCTGCAAATCCTCTCAGAGCTCTCTCCCTCATACCCTCTCAAGAGCCCACAGAATTCCAAACCAAAACCATCCTTCAGCTGAAAAAATCACGTCCCTGCCAGAGCATGAGATGAATTATAGTTTCAACCTGGGATTAAAAAAAAAAAAAAAAAAGAGTTATTCACATACCATTTCTGTTTGTAAAGAAACCAAAATTTTCTCTACGGAATCTGAAGCCCTCTTCCTGCCTCTTCATGTACCAGGCATGCATGTGGTACACACATTTAGATGCAGGCAAAATGTGCATATATATATATGTTAAAAAATAATTATTTTTAAAATTACAAAAATAGAATTCCTTCTGCAAATGCATTATCTACATCTTGCAATTAGAGCTGAAAAAATGTATATGTTTATTATAGAAATTCGTATAAAATATTATTTTAGAGGAAATTAATTTTTTGTTTATTTATTTTTTATTAATTACAGTTTATTCACTTTGTATTATACCTATAGCCCCCTGCCTCATCCCTTCCCAATCTCACCCTCCCTCCCCCATTTCCTCCCATGCCCCTCCTCAAGTCCACTGATAGGGGAGGCCCTTCTCCACTCAGCCTATCAGGTCTCATCAGGAGTGGCTGCAATGTCTTCCACTGTGGCTTAGTAAGCAAACAGCCACTGAGTTCATGTCTGAGAGAGTCCCGGTTCCCATTACTAGGGAACCCACTTGGACACTGAGCTGCCATGGGCTACATCTGTGCAGGGGTTCTAGGTTATCTCCATGCATGGTCCTTGGTTGGAGTATCAGTCTCAGGAAAGATCCCTGGGCCCAGATTTTTTGGTTCTGTTGTTCTTCTTTTGGAGCTCCTGTCCCTCCAGGTCTTTCTAGCTCCCACTTATTTCATAAGATTCCCTGCACTCTGCCCAACCTTTGGCTATGAGTCTCAGCATCTGCTTTGATACCCTGCAGGGTAGAGTCTTTCAGAGGCTCTCTGTGGTTGGCTCCTGTCCTATTCCATGTTTTCTTCCTCTTCCAATGCCTATCCCATTTGTCATTCTGAGTGAGGATTAATCATCTTATCCAGGGTCCTCCTTGCTTAGCTTCTTTAGGTGTATGGATTTTTGTATGTTTATCCTATATTTTATGTCTAGTATTCACTTATGAGTATTTACAGTGTGTGTCTTTTTGTTTCAGGGATACTTTACTCAGGATGATCTTTTCTAGTTCCCACCATTTGCCTGCAAATTTCATGATTTCCTTGTTTTTAATTGCTGAGTAGTATTCCATTGTGTAAATATACCACAATTTCTGTATCCATTCCTCCTTTGAGGGACATCTGGGTTATTTCCAGATTCTGGCTATTACAAATAAAACTGCTACAAACATGGTTGAACAAATGTCCTTGTTGTGTACTTGAGCATCTTTTGGATAGATGTCTAGGGGTGGTATAGCTAGATCTTGAGGAAGCGCTATTCCTAATTGTCTGAGAAAGCGCCAGATTGCTTTCCAGAGTGCTTGTACAAGTTTACATTCCCACCAGCAATAGAGGACGGTTCCCCTTTGTCTATATTCTCTCCAGCATGTGTTGTCACTTGAGTTTTTGATCTTAGCCATCCTGATGGGTGTAAGGGAAAACCTCAGGGTCATTTTGATTTGCATTTCCGTGATGACTCACGGAATGTTCAAGGACCTTGAACATTTCTTTAAGTGTTTCTCTAATATTCTGTATTCCTCTATTGAGAATTCTCTGCTGGCTCCGTACCCCATTTTTTAATTGGATTACTTGATTTGTTGCTTTTTAACTTCTTGAGTTCTTTATGTATTCTGGATATTAGCCCTCAGTCAGATATAGGGTTGGTGAAGATCCTTTCTCAGTCTATAGGCTGCCGTTTTGTTCTCATGACAGTGTCCTTTGCTTTACAGAAGCTTTTCAGTTTCATGAGGTCCCATTTATCAATTGTTGATCTTAGAGCCTGTGCTGTTGGTGTTCTGTTCAGGAAGTTGTCTCCTGTGCCAATGAGTTCAAGGCTCTTCCCCACTTTTTCTTCTAATAGGTTTAGTATATCTGGTTTTATGTTGAGGTCTTTGATCCACTTAGACTTTAGTTTTGTGCAGAGTGAAAAATATGGATCTATTTGTATTTTTCTACATGTGGACATCCAGTTGGACCAATACCATTTGTTGAAGGTGCTGTGTTTTTTTTTTTCCATTGTATGGTATTGGCCTCATTGTCAAAAATCAAGTATTCATAGATGTGTGGGTTTATTTCCACCATTCTGTTTCTATGCCAATACCATGCAATTTTTATTGCTATTGCTTTTTAGTACAGCTTGAGATCAGGGATGGAGATACCACCAGATGATCTGTTGTTATACAGGATTGTTTTGGAAATTCTGGTTTTTTTGTTTTTCAATATCAAATTGAGAATTGTTCTTTCAAGTTCTGTAAAGAATTGTGTTGGTATTTTGATGTGAACTGCATTGAATCTGTCCAGTGCTTTTGGCAGGATGGCCATTTTCACTATGTTAATCCTAACGATCTATGAGCACGGGAGATCTTTCCATCTTCTGATATCTTCTTCAGTTTCTTTCTTCAAAGACTTAAAGTTTTTTTCAAAGAGGTCTTTCACTTACTTGGTTAGAGTCACATCAAGGTAGGTTATGTTATTATTGGCTATTGTGAAGGGTGTATTTTCCCTAATTTCTTTCTCAGCCCCTTTGTCTTTCGTATACAGGAAGGCTACTGATTTTTTTGAGTTAATATTGTATCCAGCCACTTTGTGGAAGGTGTTTATCAGCTGAAGGAGTTCTCTGGTTGAATTTGGAGGTCACTCATGTATGGAAATTAATTTCTTAATGTATGCTTCCAAATATTTTTTTTCAGAATTAAAAGAAAATGCATATTTATTACATTTAGAATGGTGCTTGACAATATTAAGGTCAGAAAAAAAAATCTTTGGTAATACACATTAACCCTAACCCTATATAAACTGCAGATGCTATTTTCTCGTTTACTGCCTTAGTAGTAAGCAGCTCAAGAGAGCTCTGTGAAGCTCTCTAGTAACAAGCATCCTGCTTTTGCCCTTTGAGACAAAACAGAGGTAAGGGGAACCATCCTCATGCTGAGCCATTTCATGATTTGATGCTACTAGTCTTTAAAAAAATAGTTAATATTATATGCATAGTTCAGTGGTTTGTCTTAATTGTATATTTGATATGATTTAGAGTGAATCATCTGCCTTCAGATGGGTCCTTCAGGGAATTTTCAGAAAATATTGACTGAGGAAGGGAAAACCTATGCTCCGAATGGATGGCACCTTCCAAGAGGGCTCAGATAGAAAAATATTCCAGGAGAGAGCAATGTCACCTGCCTAGCTGCACTTTTATTGAACCAATGTATCTGTTGCTGCTGCTGCTGCTGCTGCTGTCCTCCGCGGACACTGAACTTACTCCGGCTTCTGTAACCTTCTAACATGAACCCCATGTCACTTACTTTGCCAGTAGCCAGCCAGGGCCTCCAGCTCCAGTTTGGGGCTGCATAGGTAGCCAGCATTGAACCCTTCACAGGTATAGGGTTCTTTGACTCTCCAGCATGCAAACAGCAGTTGTTGGAATGCCCAGCCCTTATTTTACAAACCAATCTAGTGAATCTCCTCCAATATCACATGCGCGTTCTAACGCTGGTTCTGTTTCTCTAGTAAAATCTTCCTCAGACAGTGTATAATTTTTTTTCACCAAACCCTTTTTACCATTCATAAACATCAGTCCTAGAATTTCAACATCCATCCCATAGTCAGGTAGGATGCTTGGGCCTTTTTACATTAGATTAAAAAAAAAACACATTTAGGGTAGAGTATACAAAGGTGTCATTTGTTATTATTCAATCCATGTAGGCTTGATTCCCTATTACCTACAATATAGGTTCAACGCTGTGACCATAGTAGTCTCTCAAAGAAAATAAGATCATTTTGAGGGATGTATTTTATATAAATGCAATAGAAGTAAAAATATCACTTATATAGTGAAACATACTCTAGATTGTTTTTTGAAGATATATAACCTGAGATGTTAATGAAACACAGAATAACAGAATAAATGGAGGACTACATCAAATCCCTTGTTTCTTGAGAAAGTACTTAGGACAACAAAGATAGTCCAGCTGCAGAACTGAAATGCTTTCTTGTGATGACTTCAGGAGGTGGTGGAGCGGTAACAGCCCATAAAGTCATTAATGTTAAATCTTGCCAAAGATGACAATATAACTCAAGATGCTGCATTTCCCACCCTCAGTGCCTTCAAGGGAGGTGAGAGAAAGAGCAAACACAAGCTAGCAAACCCGTCTCTGTGAGTACATGGGTAGTGTGTATGTATACGCGTGCTTATATAAGTGATGGTTCTCAGCAAGGAGACCAGAGGCCTGTGCACGCAGTGGTGGAAAACCAAACTCATATTTCCAAAACAAAGACACACTGGGCAGCAGCAGGCGGCCTGACAGAGAAGCAGCACCACTTTAGAGACCAGAGGCTCATGTGCGATTGCCCCTCCTCTGCAGAAAGATGGCTCCAGCAAGAGAACACGGAACAGAATGTAAGGCTCTGTCACAGTTACAGAATCCATGGGTAAGCACGCCTTCTGCTTCGAATAGCCACATTTGAAAGGCAGAGAAACCTAGTCCCTAAAAAGAAGGTGCTGGAATATTATGGACCTTAAAAATCTAAGGGAATGCAGTTTCTTCACGTGTACAATGTCAGGAGAGAGTTTTATAATTATTTGTGAGTATTAGGATTTGAAAATTATCATCATTATCATGCTCAGCTAGAAATAAAATCGACAGTTATCTTATATCACTTTATTGTTTCTGCATGTATGTGTGTGTGTGTGTGTGTGTGTATGTGGGGGAGTGGCGCACATTTTTGACATCAAGTCTTTTCTTCTGTCACCTACCACTTCACGTATGGAGGCTGGGTTTCTTCCTCAACTGAGAGCTCATGGATTTGGTGAGCCTGGCTCAACAGCTTGCTCTGAGGGTGACCTGTGTCTTGGTGGCCTGTGTGCTCAGATTTCTGGAGAGCCACCAGTTAGCCTTTTACATAGACTTTGGGATGCAGCCTTTGCTCTTTATCCTTACCTGGAAAGTGCTCTAGCTCCTGAGAAATCTTTGCAATCCTTCATTTTATCTTCAGCTATATCTTTTAATCCCACCCCACCCCACCCCTGATAATAAGTAATTAAAGGGCTCTTGAAGGCGCTTATAGCCAAAATCCCTCCAGCTTAGCATTACCAAGAAAGATAAAGTACTCTCTCCCCTTTAAGATTATAAGGCAATTTAGGTGCTGAGTTAGGACCAGGAGCCTTTCTCTGGGTTCTTTTCTCTATGCCACTGTTCTGTTTTCAATGTAACTTTATTGAGATGTATTATCACATACTGGCTTTATTAAAATTCTATAGCTACTTGCTGTCACCAATATGACAGCCATTCTGACGTTTAGAGGAACTATTACTCTTCCCTTTTTACAGGGTAATAATCAAAGTCAGCTAGGTTGTAAAATTTAAGAGACCGAAAAAAATGCCTTGTCCTGATAATTTTTGAGAACCCACTATTCCCATTGAAGACCACAGATGATAAAAGTACCTTAAAGTTTCCCTAGACAGGAGCAGATCAGCAAAGAAATTTGGAAGCTCTGAGTATAGACTTCAGATTGATTGTTCAATCAGGAACATGCTTACAACATTGTCCCCATGAAGGTATATAAAATATTTATTGGATGCTATGTTCCTTCTTAACGTTACAGTAAAAAGAGGTCTCCTAGACAATGCCCAGAGCTCACAGGTGACAATGGCTGAGGAAGGAACCGGACTTTTTGTGAAAATGAAGCTAAAACTCAGAGCAGTCCTTGCAGGTTTGCATACAACACCGAAGCAATGTGAAAAGGAAATATGTAGCCCAAGGTTATGAGACGTTGGTGATTCATTTATCAAGTAAAAAGAGAGAAAAAAAAAAGAAATAGTTCACTGAATATTATCGGTCTCAAATTTTGCAATAGATTTATGACTTTATTTTAGCAAAGAGGGTAATAACAATGTCACTTATCATGCTATATTTTATATGTGTAAGTATGCATACAGTTAATAGAATTCATCAGGCAGTAGGTTTGGGCACTATTTAAAACAAGGGTCAGAGGGGCATTAATTCTATTCAAAGTGCCCATCTGTTGCTCACCAACTTGCACTGAAGGTTGCATAGCAACCCATAGCACTGAGCGGACATGGTTGGCCTCCCTCTGTTGCTTTTGTTTGTCCTCTGAGAGACTTGCCCTTGATGGAGAAACAGTAGGTGTTCTTTTATTTATTTATATATTTATTTATTTGGCTGGAGCTTGGGCTGGTGAGCGGGGGCTCATTATAGCCTGCTGAGCTAGATCGCATTGTGGGGCACTATCTGACATATGAATGTAATTTATCTTCCTGGCATGATTCTCAGTTTCAGACTGATCCCCAAATTTCTTGGACTAGAGAAATACTTAAATTAAAAGAGAAATACGAGGAATTTTTTTAACATGTGTACCCCCCCAAAAAAAAAAAAAAAACATAGCAAAGCATGTAGAAAGAATTTTCTGGAAGTTTGATTAACCTTGTAGCAGTTACCCCAATCTCAGTATTCAATTTTAGCATATTCCTGAACATTGAACTTTTTACTGCACCTACTATAATATGTATTAAATTAAAACCTTCCCCAGCAAGTAAAACATTCTTAAAGAGCTTTTTGCAACATGTATCTGCTTTAAGTTCTTTCATTGTCTGGACCATTGCTATATGTTTTATTTAATATACATTAAATTTTATTTTACGTGTATTATGAGTATTTTGGCTGTGTTTGTGGAGTTCATGGCACTTACAGAAGCTAGGACATGGGGTCAGATCTCCCACGAAACTGGAGTTACAGGTGGCTGTGAGCTGCCATGTGGATACAGGGAATTGAACCCAGCTTCTCTGAAGAGTAGTCATAAGCCATTTCTCCAGCCACTGCTGTTTTTTGTTTTGTTTTGTTTTGTTTTGTTTGCTACTCAGGATAATTTACAAAGAATCTGAATATCTAGTACCATAAATAAACAGTGCACTTACTGGCTTATTTCATTTCTAGAACAAGAGGTAATTTGGGGTAGACCAAATAATTCTCATTCATAACCTGTGAATCCTAGACATGGCTGTAGGCAACTGATAGATACCTGTCTTCTCAGACCGCTGAGCTTCAAAACTACCAGTTGAGTGCTGTTAAACATACATGTTTGAATGAACTGAGACCCAAGCAGGTTTAGAGAGACTGTGATGCTCTCTCAATAGGAGAATTTGGACAGGACACTAGGATATTTCGATAATTCCTTGTTTCAATTGGAATTAACTGTTATACTTTAGCATATTCAAATTAAAGTTTTCAATATGCGTAGGATATTTTTCATGATTTTTCTTCACTTTATCCCTTTAGAGATGCAGGATGTGCATAACTAGACAAAAGTCCAAACCACGGGAGTCAACAAAGCTATGTGGAGAAAGAAGAGAAGGTCGCACCAAATGAAGAGATGAATGGGAAACAGTGTGTAGGTTGGCGCCAAGAAACATCACGTGCAAAGAAAACAATTTGGGAAAATTAAAATGGTAAAATCTTTCTGGCCAAAGACCTAAGGCATAAATCTGGCAGCTAAGGATGAAATTCTGACTATACCTGTCTTTCCTGCCTTGATCAAGTGATTTCATTTGAGAAGCGTTGTTTTTCCTGTGCAGTGTGGTCGTGTACTAACTGCATTGCCCAGCAGAACAACTAACATGACATGTTTAATGAGAGACTTGGTTATGATAATTCTCAATACATAATATTCTTAAAATGTTTTTCATAAATCTAAACACAGGAAACAAGGCAGGTCCAGAAACAACCGAATTGAAGGTGAAGTCTTTTAGTGGGATTCCTGAGGTGGTGGGCCTGCTTCTTGGCCTCTTGAGCATTCTTTGGAAAATGTGATGAACTTTTCCTGCTGGAGAAGGTTATGGCTCTTAACGATGCCATTGAGTCCCAATCATCCATCAAAAACACCTCAATTTAAACAAGGCAATAAATAATTTTTATATAAACCAAATATTAATAGTGAGGCTGATGCTACTTACACTCACTCAGACTCAAAGTATTCACTTATAAGACAAGTACTAGTGTGTATTCCATAGTGCTGTAACGAAACTCAAGTAAGATGACACACTAAAGTAAGCACATGTGAAGGGAAAATTGTAGCGAATAAAGCTGTAGATTATACTAAAGCTGTAGACGAGCTGATAACAAGATGCCAAACTATGCATAATTTAAAATGAATGATTTTAAAACTTACTTCAAAAACGTGTTAGAGGTTATACTATTCATCTCAGATTAAGATTTTCTAAGTACATTAATTTAATTACTTTAAAATAATTCAATAACTGGAAAGAGACTCTTTTAGCCCTCAATAATACAATTACCATGTCATTTAAGACCAATATAATCTAAGTAGCTTTGAGCTTGTATTCAAACCTCCTGTTTCAGTTTCCTAAAGCAGAATTTATATATATATATATATATATATATATATATATATATATATATATTCAATTATCCTCATATTTTTATATTTAAAAGTCCAAATTCACCAATGCACATGGTGAAGTCATAACCAAGTTCATGGCAATATCTTGTTTTACAAGAGTATGATTCAGTGGGTATTTTCACTAATAACTACATTTTTTTTCTGTTAAAGACACGCATGGTATATACTCACTTATAAGTGTATATTATAAACTAATAAGTGGATAGGATAAACATACTAAAATCTGTACACCTAAAGAATCTAAGCAAGAAGGAGTTTCCTGGGTAAGGTGATTAGCCCTCACTCAGAAAGGCAAACAGGATGGATATCTAAAGAGAGAGAAAACAGGGAACAGGACAGGAGCCTACCATAGAGTGACTCTGAAAGACTGTACCCAGCAGGGTATCAAAGCAGATGCTGAGATTCATAGCCAAACTTTGGGCACAGTGCAGGGAATCCTATGAAAGAAGGGGGAGCTAGAAAGACCTGGAGGGGACAGGAGTTCCACAAATCGAGCAACAGAACCAAAAAATTTGGGCAAAGAGGTGGTTTCTGAGACTGATATGCCAACCAAGGACCATGCATGGAGATAACCTAGAACCCCTGTACAGATATAGCCCATGGTAGTTCAGTATTCAAATGGGTACCCTAGTAAGGGGAACAGGAACTATCTCTGACATGAACTCAGGGGCTGGGTTTTTGATCACCTCCCTCCTGATGGGGGAGCAGCCTTGCCAGGCCACAGAGGAATACAATGCAGCCAATCGTGATGAGACCTGAGAGGCTCAGATCAGATGGAAGGGGGAGAAGGACCTCCTCTATCAGTGGACTTGGGGAGGGGCATGGGAGGAGATGGGGAGAGAAGGAAGGTGGGATTGGGAGGGGATGAGGGAGTGGGTAATAGCTGGGATGCAAAGTGAATAAACTGTAATTAATAAAAAAATTAAAAAGGAAAAAAAATTAGAATAGAAAAAATTAGAGGATTAAAAACTAACCTTCAAAGTAAAATAGTGTTTATACTGATACACTATAAATCATATGTTGCTTATGTACACCTGTCTTATTTCATTTTGTAGTAACACTGAGATCACAATAGGGATGGAGTTGACCAGTAGCCTTCTTCCTACACCCAAATTCCCTTCTTCAGTGGGCATTCCCTGACACACCCTGGGAACATACTGATAAAAAGCCAGCTTTTTAAAATTGCTCACCCACAGCAGCACTAAGAAAAGAGACACTGTTGCCTGGTGAGTTTATTAACAGCTGACAGATGACCCAGTTATTTACTTTAAGCAGAGGTATACACACGAGGTTAAAGAAAGGTAATGCCCTTTTACTGTGAATGGACATGAACTAGAGATCTATCCGTCTGTTTTTCCCCACTGCTGAAAGACTCCAGAATCTGATCTCTGTGTTTCTTTTATCAATTGCTCTCTATTACTCATATTATTACTCATATATTACTCATAAACACACAGGTTTCAACCAGGAAACCTTGTTTAATTTTAATACAGATGATGCCTCAGCAGGGGTCTGAGTTGGTGAAAGACAAGAATAGTTTAACACCAATCATTAAATATATGATGGTAAGCTTCCCCTACTCCGTGCGTACTTGTAGCTCTTAATTACAGTATAAAACTCTCCCTGAGACGATTGCCTCACCTGCCTTTAGACAGCACTGAGATCTCTATTCATTTATCAAATTCTAGAGGAGCCATGCTGATTCTAAACTAGGATGATACTTTAAAAAAATTTTCAAATTTCAGATTATCATCAGACAGTTAAAAGTTCTGGATTGATGCAATGGTGGGTGGTAAAATGTTCATTTTCTATTTGGCTTTCCTTGTACCATTTCAGCGAAGATTTTGGATTTTTAAGAGTAACAGCCTGTCTCTTTAATTAATTCTCTTAAAATTCTTCTAAGGTAATGTTTTAGCACACTGCCTGTATGTGATGTACTAAGAGCTAAGCAAATTGCTCAAGGTTTTACAGTTGTAATTATTCTCAAGAAAATGTCCCCACAGACTTGCTGTGGGGACCATCAGGCTAGTCTGAAGGAGGCATTTTCTCTATTGAGGTTTCCTCTCCCCAGATAGCTCTATCTTGTGTCAAGTTCACACACACACACACACACACACACACACACACACACAACCCTAATAGGCACAGGGATTTTCTTGATGAATGATTAATGTGATTGGCCCAGCCCACTAAGAGCGGTACTACCCCTGGGCAGGCAGTACCAGGCTACACAGAAACGCAGATGAACAAGCCAAGGGAAGCAGGCCAACAAGTGTCATTTATTCATTCCTTCTTCCTGCTCCTGCTTGAGTGGATGTCCTAACTTCTGTCAATTATCACCTGTGAATGGGATATATAATCTGAATAAATGCTTTCTCCCTGGGTTGCTTTTGATCCTGGGTGTTTATCACAGCAATAAAAAGCAAATGCACACAGACACTGGTGCCTGGACTGGTAACTTGATCTGAGGGTATGTTTTCATTTATCCCAGTGTGGAGAAGGCCCTTCATTAATGGCACTATTCTCTTTAACAACTGTAGCCCTTGAGTACTCAGAATTTAATGAGCTGCTTAAAGGAAGTGGAGCCATCTCAAGTGAGAAAATTATGTTGCAGGCAGAAAAGCTTGAAGCATAAAGCCATTTAAGGTTTAGACACCAAACTGAAGGGTTGGATTTTTTTTTCTCTGCTGAGTTTAGTATCCTTTCACTGTCTTAGTTATTTTTCTATTGTTATGACAAGACACCATGCATGAAGCAACTTATAAAGGAAAGAATTTATTTGGGGCTTACAGTTGTAGAAGGTCAGAGTCCATGTTCAATATGATGGTGAACTTGGTGATAGGAGGCAGGCATGTTGCTAGAGCAATAGCTGAAAATTCACATCCTGAGACATGACCATGGGGTAGAGAAAGCTAGCTGGAACGGTGTGAGGGTTTGAAACCTCGAAGCCTACCCCCGAAGACAGACCTTCTCCAACAAGGCCACACCTTCTAATCCTTCCCCCCCAAAAAAAAGATTCCACCAAGCCACACATTCTAATCCTTCCCCTCAAAAAAAGATTCCACCAAATGGACAACAAGTATTCAAATATATCAGTTTATGAAGGTCATTCTCATTCAAGCACTCTCCACCTCTCCACCCGTCCATTTCTTTCTTCAGGAATGATAATGTAGCCTTGGTGCTGTTTAGGTTCGAAGTATGTAATTTATGTTTTGCTTTTACAGGAATTTACAAAGGATTGCTTTGAGACTCAGAAGAGAATTAACAGTGTGGGACTGTAAAACACTATGAAGACTTGTGAAGTTGGGCTAGATGTCATTTTGTATTATGATATGCCTATGAGACTATGGTGGTGAGAGAATGGAATGACATGGTTTAAATGTTAAATTCCCCCATTAGGCTTACACGTTTGAAAACTTTGTAGCCAGGCGGTGATGCTGTTTGGGGAGGTTTTGAAGGTGTCACCTTGTTGGAGAACTTATCACTACAGGGAGTGGGCTTTTAGGTGATATAACCTCCCCCTTCTTCCAGCTGACTCTCTCTTATTGGTGCTTGAGGTTGAGATGTGGCTTTTCAGCTTCCTGCTCTCCCACCTGCCATGCCTGCTGCTGCCGCCATGCCTTGCCCTCTGCGAAGGCATAGTATCTATTTGGACTCATAAGCCAACACAAATTCTTCCTATAAGTTGCCTTTGTCATAGTAATTTATCACAGCAATAGAAAAGTAACTAATACAAGAATACAAAACTATGTGCTAGGGTATACATCTGTTTTACAATAACCTGCCAGTATGCATTGTGAGCAGTGAGGAATATAAGCTAGAATTTACATGAAGAATTTATAGTGGAAGAACAATTGATATGAATGTGTAGGAGATAATTTAATGAATTAGAATGAACTATAACTCAAGCAAGGCAGGAAGTCCAGCCCTATTCTCTCCCCTTCGCAGTGATTGGCTGTTAAGCTGCTGTGTTGACATATCAGAGGACAATTGGGGAACAAAGTGTAGTCAGAAAATTCTTAGAGCAATGATTGCAAGGGGGGGGCTCAGAAATCAACATTTAAATATTTATACAGTATGCAATAACAATGTTTCTATAACTGGTTGGCAGGTGTTTTATTGACAAATGCCTTCTCTTGATCCCCAGTAAGAAGTCATGACAAGAACATTAAGACACGGTTGCTTTTTTGATCCCGATCCATTGCTAACTCCAAACTTCTGACCAAATGCATTCTTCAGAGATGCTAGACATCTTGGCTTCAACAGAACACCGTATAGACCCACTATGCTGGTGATATAACATATCTGAAACCTAGCAAGCAGAAAGTGATGAACAGCATAGCATCACATGCCACACATATGACATAAATTGAAGAGAAGCCAGACAAAGGTACAGGACCTGAACACACTACTGGAATTCCCCGTGCTCCAGTGATCCGAAAAGAGCCAGTATATCATCTCTCTGATACTGTGGGGTTCACATTTGAATTTGTCCCCAGTTCCTGGCACACGGGTCCTAAAGTCCTTGGAATCACCGACATGATAGTTATTTTTTTTTATGATAATGAAATGACTAGTCTCCTCTGTATAACAACAGAATCAAACCCAGTCATCAGACAGATCAAAACATGATCAGAAGGTTAGGACAAGCAGTCCCATGCGTCAACATCTAGAGAAAGGAAAGAGGCACCAAATTGAGCTGATCTCAAATGGCCCACGAGTCACTTTGCCATGGCTGTGTAATGGAGTCCCCATAAAACGTGAAGAAACGTGGTTCAGGAGAGCGTGCAAGAGCTGATAGGTGAAGAGTGTAGCAGAAGCAGCATGGCGGCTCTCCACCCCTGTCCACGTGGTACGTCCTGCAGACCACCGCCATCTGTCAGTTGTTCATCTGTGTCTTCTTAGCATTATTGTTCATAATGAACGTGAGTAAACTGAAATCTGAAGGCCACTCTAGCAAGATAATCAGAAAGGAGCTAACGCCTATGGATTACAAAGGAACAGGATCTGGAATGTCTGATTGGTGTCTGGAGAGGGAGGGGAATCTTGGGAGACAGAGCACTAAGCTTGAGCCCTGGAATTATTTTCAGGTGGGTGTTGTTCTCACTGAATTAGGAGGGGCCTGCTTGATAGATGTGTAAATAATGCCCACACAGCTAATGTCAGAAATGCTGTATTGAGTGGTCTGTGAGAAGGCAACTAATACTTTTTCTCTTGTCACTAATAACCTCTGAAATAACTTTTCTTCTTCTAGAGAAAAGAACATTTGTTCAATTCCTTGGTGTGGTACGTGGCACTATTGTTAATGCGAGTCCAACCCAGAGATTAGCTAGCAACACAGGTTTCTCAATAAGTCAAAACTACTGCATAATCTTCCACAGCCCTCAGATGGCACGGCCTGCAGATTTAATGGTGGTAAGAATGTTTTTGAGGTAAGGGTCTTTGCTGTGTGGAGTCTATAGTAAGTTCCAATATGAAAGTCAAATATAAACAGCACAGTTTCTGGGTCATTACATCTTCCAAAGCAGAGTAATCCTCACTGAGATGTTAAGGAAATAATAAAATTTCCCAGGCAAATAGGTCACACTTTCAACTAATGGCAATGGAAAGGTGGCAGGCAAAATTTCCTTTTCCTGTCTGTTCCTGAGCAGGCTGTAGGTAGTCTTGGTTCTTCTTGAGGGTTCTCAGAAGACACCCTGGGAGACTGAGGGAGCAGTCACAGTATAATACCAATAAAAGCCACAGCTCAACGTATCCTCTGTATTCTGCTACCTTTCCTCTACCTTACACAACTTTGCTGTGGTCATAGCTTTTCATATATGAACGGCATGTAATCTGCCTTCTGAGATCACATGGGAGGCTCTCCCACTTCAGAGTAGAAGGTTAAACCCATTGTTTCAATCATGACTCTACAATCACCTCTTTCAACATTATTGTCTTGTGGTGTAAACTCTGAAGATACCAAACTTCTTAGGTTCCTTCAGATTGAGCCATTTTACACCTTTCTACCTTATGTGCTCTGGACTCAGTTGGTAATGCCGTTTTTCATTCCTATCTTGTAGTCGCTGGCTCAGACGTGATTATCTTCTACATTTTTTCCTTAGAGAGCAATCAAGAGATGCAGCAGGCCACTGTTTACATTGTGGAGAACTGTAGTAAGCAGAGGAAGCCCTGAGTTTGTGAAATCCTGAATGGATGTGTATTGTTGACATAAGCACAGTCACTACAAAGACCAAGACCTTGGACCCAAAAGAAATTGGCAAAACCATTTCCCCCAGGCTTAAAGTTGGCAAAGCCTCCTTCTTCTGGTCCAAGTACAGGAACTAACTGCAGCTTCCTCCTGATCGTTATAGCCGGAGGCTGCTAGAGACCAGCTAACTCCTCTCCACTGCACTGTGCTTAATTAACACACAGAGGCTCCAGTTTGCCTGTGGTACAGGTGTCCTCCATCAAAATGCGCACTCTACCTGACCCCAGCTTTCTTGTAAGTGTGCCTGTTCTTTCTTTCGTCTTCCTTCCTTCACATCCTCTAGTTCTAATATTCAAGCTATGTGTCTCAGCAGCGGCTTTCTTGGAATACTCTTAGAATTGCAATTGATAATTCAACAGCATACCATGACCCCAGTCTTCATATTTTTCTCCCATGCGCTGCTTTGCATGAGTAGGTCTCTAAGACAAACTGGATGGCCACAAGAAGACAATAGGGGACAGGGCAAACCACCTCTGAAGAAATTAATATCCTGAAACTGTTTTAGTTACCTGTAATCTGGAATATAGACTGTAGACGTAAGTAAGAGAAGTCCATACTTTAGACAAGAAGAAAAATAACTCTCTGAAAATAGGTAAGATTCAAGAATGTATACTTTACCTTAAAGCAAAAGACAGAAATTGGCAAGAGCAGACTACTGGCCCAAACAAATATCACTAGGTGTAGCTCAGGCAATTCATATTTGCCTCCTAGGGACATTACATCTATGGCGACTTCCCCTTATAGAACAAACTTTAGTGTGCATATTTTTTAGTACTTTGGCTTTGCCAGAACAATAGCACAAGGCCTTTGCTGTTAGAACACCGGTGGTATAGTGTGACACAATACCACAGGGCTGCTGATGACAGCTGAACATCCTAAGTGCTTTGGGAGAGCCTTGCCCAGAGTGTCTGGGAAGGTAGAAGACAGGGCCTGGCTCAAGGTTCATAGGCAGAGAAGGCCAGCTCTGATGCTTGCTGTCTACAATACAGCAGGACCTGAACACGTGAAACAAAGTTCTTTGTAACAAGTAGCATTAATAGCAAACTGTATGTATGTGATTTCAGAGTATCATCATATAAAGGGCCCCAGACTTTGAGGGAGAGTAGACTCATTTTGTAACATGTTCATTTTTAGCCAAAGTTCTGATAATATTTGTTTCCCTTCTAGCCCCTTTCGAAGTATCAGCAAAGACTCCAGCATGAAGTTTCTGTCCAATGTACACCCATTTTTCCATATATTTGGTCAATATTTTTCTGTAGCATTAGAAAGATAATCCTTTGCATGTTTGCAGTCCTAAGAGATGGCCTCTTCTACTGGCATTTTATGAATAAACCTGTATTTCCCTTGAAGACCAGCCCTTGAGACTCTGAGACTACTTCCTTTTAACTCTCTTTGCATCACAGCTTCAGAAAATGTCCTTCGTCTCTGTCATTACTAATTCTGTTTACTTATCGACCATTCCATGATTTCTCCTATGCTGTCCTATGTGGCAAGGAGGATGGAGAGAGCTCTGTCCATCTAAACTCTTCCTGCTTTTCTCCTTTTCTCCCAGGAGCAAGCACATATATTACCAAGACAGACTTCTTTGAATTCTGTTTGATACTAAGTGAGGCTGTTTACTGCCCAGCTCTGGAGGCTCATACATGTAAAATTGAACAGCTCATAGAGAGGAGCACTCTGAGTGGCAGCAGCGTTAGCCAGGAGTACATTTGGAAGCAAGGAAGTACGTCAGTGGAATGCAGGTGCTGGTGAGCCTGTGTGTGCTAAAGCTAAAGCAAATCTGCTGCCTGCCTAACATGGAGTATTTTTGTTGTTGTTGCTCTCAGTTATCTTCCAACAAAGAACTCACTTGACCACATATATCTATCATTTTGTCTTGTTTATTTAGTTTACCCTTGTAGTGTTCTCAAAACAAGCCGTCTTACACTAAGGAATCATGGATGGTATTAGCAAGTGCAGACTGGTGCTTGAGATTTTTTTTCCTGGACCCCATGCAGTGGGGTAATTGTTTGTGATAAGGGAGTGTTTTAGCCTTATGGAATTTCCTTATTTCTCTTCATAGACTCCAGGTGAAAAATAATGAAGCCAAAAGAGAGGTAATTTTTTTATATGTGTGTGTGTGTGTGTGTATGTGTGTGTGTGTGTGTGTGTGTAGCACACACATAGGTGACACTTGAATATAGAAATTGTATACATATACACATACACACACACACACACACACACACACGGTTCTTGTTACAATACTACTATTTTAGCCAACCTAAAGTCATTCAATAACTTTCCAGAACACTGATCACTGGTCAACAGAATGATTTTCCAGCATTATTATTTGGTTCGAATTTTTCATTTCCTCTAGTAAGAAATGTGTGATAGGAAGTATTACAAATGTTCTCGCTATTCCGGAATTCTTTCTATAGAGAGAAAATGACTATTCAAGGCCAGAGGCAGATGCTGTACATATGTAACTTTAAAAACTGAAAAATAAATATGGTGTGAAGAGCACTATGTCATTTCAGGAATGCAAGTGATAATGGCTAAAACTTTCAAATGCCAAAATTAATGAGGAAGGAGTGACAAAATTTGGAAAGAAAAGAATTGACTCTCTCTGTCTGCTAGTCCAGCAAGCAAATTCAGTTTGTCAGGTTTACAAAGCACTTTTACCTGCTAAGCCCTTCACTGGCCCTTGGCCACACCTTTAAACAGTTAAAGCATAAAGTGCAACACATGGGTAGCACTCGTATTTTGCTAGCATGAGACACTGTGTTTAATCTCTAGAACAAACAAGAAGAAAAAATTCTTGATATAAATGATACACTTTGTATGTATTATTTATTTATTTAGGGTTTTGAAGACAGGTTTTTTTTTTCTGTGTAGCCTTGGCTGTCCTTTGGATTCCCTTTGTAAACCAGGCTGGCCTTGAACTCACAGAGATCCACCCGACTCTGTCTCCCTGAGTGCTGGAATTACAGGCGTGCACTGCCACACCCGGGTCAACCATTAAATTTTAAAAAAGAATTATTAACACCACGGAATTTTTATGAAGGTAGTTTTAATGTAAAAATTTTGACTTTTTGAGAATTTCAAACATGAGTAATGTTTTTACTCTCCCAACTCTTCCCATGGCCCCCCAAATCCTTCTAAAATTCATGACCTCATCTTCTATAATCATTCTTGTTACAACACACACACATAAATCCATAAACCCACTGAGCCTGCTTAGTGTTGTTCTTACGAACGTGTGTAACGATGACCACTCAGCGGCTTGCTCCTCGAGCAGGCGGAGTCTCCCTCCACCGGCAGCCATTAATTGCCTGTAAGTATGTAAGTATGTGAATTTCCCCTTATCCACATTGGCATATCAACTGGTATCATCATAACAGGCATGTTTTTAGGAAACCATACCGATGACATTTCCTGGGTGTACTACTCCTGACATATGCAGAAGACTCTATGTCACAACAAGCATCTTGGTCGTCTTGCTCTTTCTGCCTCCTTTTCCATGATGTTCCCCAAGTCTTAGATTCAAGAATTATATTGTAGATGCACCAGTTTGGGCTGGGCACCTCAAAAATCATGTAGTCTCTGCATTCTGATTAGTTGTGGATCTTTGCAAAAATCTTTGCTGCAAAAAAGAAGTATCTTTGATAAGGAGTGAGGGCTACAATTATCTGTGGGTAAAAAGATACATGTTTAGAAATTATAAATTGGGCAGTTGTGATACATGCCTTTAATCCCAGCACTGAGGAGGCAAGCCTGGTTTGCTGGGTTTGGAGAAACCCTGTCTGAAACAAAAGAAAAGAAAAGAAACAAAAGAAAAGGAGAAAGAAACAATATTGTTTTAGAAAAATACAGAGAATGTTCTACACCATTTTTCCTTTTTTTATTTTTATTTTTATTAATTAGAGTTTATTCACTTTGTATCCCCTCTGTAGCTCCCTCCCCCTCCCCTCCCAATCCTATCTTTCCTCCCCCTTCTCCACCTATGTCCCTCTCCAAGTCCACTGATAGAAGAGGTCCTCCCTCCAATCCTTCCTTCTGATCATAGTCTATCAGGTCTCATCAGGAGTGGCTGCACTGTCTTCCTCTGTGGCCTGGTAAGGCTCCCCCCCCATCAGGGGGAGGTGATCAAAAAGCAGGCCAATCAGTTCATGTCACAGGCAGTTCCTGTTCCCTTTACTATGGAACCCACTTGGACACTGAACTGCCATGGGCTACATCTGTGCAGGCATTCATTTGATCTTAGCTCCAAATATATAAGTATTGTGTTGTGTTGGTACAGTTCATGTCATCTTTTTTTTTTTTTTTCAATGCAGTTTATTCAGGAACATTGAACAATCCTCGGACCCCGGGGAAAGCCAGCCCACAGCTTAAATAGCCTCTGGGTAGCCAACCCAGGCGTGCCACGGGGGCAATGCAGATAGGTCCACATACACGGAAGCAAGCCAGATCCTCGGCCTTAGCCAAATGTGGAATTGTTCGTGACAGAGAGCACTCACCATCGGGAAGGTGGAAGGCGGAAACCAGCTCCATCTTTAAGGCGCGGCATTACGCAGCTCTCTACAGTTCCCCCTTTTTGTTTTAGACGCATCAGGCAAGAGTAGAGGTCTGATCTCTGATATTAGAAATAAATTGGGACTTTGTACTGATGTTCATTTAGGTGTCATCCACCCAAAGAGCATCAGACCCGTCTGATACCTTTTTCTCAGAGGCGGGACCTGGGGCATCAGTTCATGTCATCTTGACACAAGCTAGAACCACCTGGGGAGAGGGAATCTCAGTTGAGAAAATACTTGCCTCAGGTTTGCTGTGGGCAGCTCTGTAGAATTTACTCTTTTTTACTTTTTTCATTTTTTCTTTATCATTATTATTTATTACAACTTATTCATTCTGTATCCTGGCTATAGGCCCCTCTTCCTTTCCTATGTCTCTCCTCTAGTCCACTGATAGGGAAGAACCTCCTCCCCTATTATCTGACCCTAGCCTATCAGGTCTCATCAGGACGGTCTGGATTCTTGTTCTCTGAGGCCTAGTTAGGCCAACCCACCAGGTAGAGGTGATCAAAGAGCCAGCCACTGAGTCCATGTCAGAGACAGCCCCTGTTCCCCTTACTAGGATACCCACTTGGACAGTGAACTGCCCATTGGCTACACATGAGCTGGGGGTCTAGTTCTTCTCTATGCATGGTCTTTGGTTGATTCATCAGTCTCTGCAGGATCATCTGAGCCCAGATTTTTTGGCTCTGTTGCTCTCCTTGTGGAACTCCTGTCCCCTCCAGGTCTTTCTATCTCTCTCTTCTTCCATAAGACTCCCTGCACTCTAACCATAGTTTGGCTATGAGTCTCAGCATCTGCTTTGATACCCTGATGGCATTTTCCTAATGAATGATTGATATGGGTTCAGCTCGCTGCAGATGGTGCTGCTGCTGAGCAGGAGGTCTTGGAGTATATTAGGAAAGCAAGTCATGAGACTTTGGACTTTGGTGTGTCACCATTTGATAGGAACAGTGGCTATAAACTGATGAGTTTGAGATTTTTTTTTTTCTTAATGACCAGAGAACTAACGTAAGGAAAGTATAAGGGAACATCCTTATAATATTTACATTACTATCTGAATAAAACATAATGAACAAGTATTAAAAACTACTTACATTGGTCAATCATTGCAGTATAGTTCTCTATGAAACCTTGATCTACTCTTCTCTTGTATCATTTTAAAGCAAACATGAAGATATTCTGTGTGCAATACACAATTGTATAGTTCAGATTCTGTGAAATGAATTGTGACTGCTGTAGACCAAAGGGTGAGCTGAACTATGGGTAGCAGAACAGAAATCGCTAGTTGAGAGAAAAAAAGCTGTCTTTAAGTGGTTATCATTATAAATGTATCCTTTTCACACTTATAAGCTTCAGGTTCAGGGAGCAACTGGGAGCAAGCCAATAAGTCTCACTCTTTTATGGTTTCTGATTCAGTGCTAGCCTTCGGGTTCTGGCTTGAGTTTTCACTGTTACTTCCACTAATTATGGGCTATTATCTGGAAGTGTAAGACTAAATAAACCCTTTTCTATGTATGTTGCTTTACATCATGGTGTTTATTACATCGATAGACACGTAAACTAAGACAAGTATATAACCTGCAGTAACGACAAAAGCCAGGAAAGTAGAATGGATCATGGGAATCAGGAAGAGAAAAAAAACTCTAGAGATCAAGGTAGGTAGAGGGGAAATTAAGGTGGAATGGGGAAATGGGGCAGGAGGAGGGAAGCTCTAACTGGGCAGCAGGGGCTGAGGGCGAGGATGATATTACGGAGTGGGAGGAAGAAGAAATAAATAATACAAAGGTACTTGAGTATATGCCATGTGTGTCTTTTTGTCTCCCCAAGCATGGTTGGCTACCATAAAAAGCTAAAATGTTATGCTCAGGATGCGAGGCTAAGCACTGCACTCAGGGTCAGCCACTTTGGACCCAGAGAAGAGCATGTCTGATTGCATGCGGGTTGATGCCCCAGGTCCTGCCTCTGAGAAAAAGGTATCAGACGGGTCTGATGCTCTTTGGGTGGATGACACCTAAATGAACATCAGTACAAAGTCCCAATTTATTTCTAATATCAGAGATCAGACCTCTACTCTTGCCTGATGCGTCTAAAACAAAAAGGGGGAACTGCAGAGAGCTGCGTAATGCCGTGCCTTAAAGATGGAGCTGGTTTCTGCCTTCCACCTTCCCGATGGTGAGTGCTCTCTGTCACGAATAACTCCACATTTGGCTAAGGCCAAGGATCTGGCTTGCTTCCATGTATGTGGACCTATCTGCACTGCTCACATGGCACGCTGGGGTTGGCTACCCAGAGGCTATTTAAGCTGTGGGCTGGCTTTCCCCAGGGTCTGATGATTGTTCAAGGTTCCTGAATAAACTGCATTGAAAAAAAAATAATAATAATAATAATACAAAGGTACTTGAAACGTCATTGGGAAACTGTTATTTTATAAGCTACACACACACACACACACACACACACACACACACACATACACTCACTTAGATAGATTTATGCCACATAGCATCATATTGCCTCATCTAAGAGTCGTAGACCACCTAACCAAACCCCAGTACTAAGAGTGGGAGTCACCCCTTCAGGTTGTTGGTCATGGGGGTCTATGAAACTTCCAAAACAACCTAAGCTATTGCCACTGCCCTTGATTGTTTTCCAGAACTTAAAGGTAAGACCCATTGCTGTAGAAACCACATTGGTCTGACATAGTATTTGGAGGGACTGAGCTGCTACTGACCTGGAATCTCACTCCCACAAGGGCTGTCTCTCATTGTATCTGAAGGTGCTGTGCATGCTGCCAAGAGAGAAGCAATCAATGATCCTCTCAGAACCACAGCAATGACCAGTATGGCATGATATGTTCAGTTGTAACACTATTATCTTATAGACAATCAATGGCTGATTGAATTTAAGGCATGCTCAATTCATGTTTGATACTGTAAACCTAGCAAGCTATCTGTGACTGGAAACATCATAGACCTTATTAGAGACCGACTATAGAACTTTTTGTGAAAGTGCTAGTTGTTATCATAGAGAACTACCTTAATTTCCTGTTCTTCTGAAATTACACACAGAGCATGCTAGAGATGAGACTAGTGGTCCATGGGCCACTTTAGCATCACTTGTGAACAAGAACTTATGGTAACTATGTGACAGGCCTGGGATGTAGTTGAGTGATGGAGTACTTTCCTACAGACATAATTTCCAGCATCAGATCCCAAAGAATACCACAATGTAAACAGAAAGAAAGAAAGAAAGAAAGAAAGAAAGAAAGAAAGAAAGAAAGAAAGAAAGAAAGAAAGAAAGAAAGAAAGAAAGAAAAGAAACCATTCTAGATGTCCATTAACACAAGAGCAGATAATAAGTACATGGCTTACATACGTTACAGAATTTTTATCCACATATTAAGAAAAAAAAATCTTGAACTTTGCAAGAAAATGAATGGAACTGGAAAATGTTAAATTAGATGGGGTAAGTCAGGCCCTTGAAAGACAAATGCTGTATGTTCTCTCTCATATGTAAATGCTAGCGTTTAAATTTTATATTTGTGTGTGTATATTAAATGAGTGTAAGAAAAGGCCAAGAAACTAGAAAGGGTCTGAGAGAAAGGGGAAAGAGGCTGTAGGGCAGGAAGATGGTTAGGGGCACAGAACACTGTGGGTCTTTTCTGGATTACATTGAAGTCGGCCATCTCCAGATAGCCATTTAGGTGTGCTTGGTCTAAGATGGTAAACTCCCTTTTCTCACAGAGAAAGCTCCCCCACCCCATCTGGGTGACTCCAGCTTTTGGAAGGAATGTCACATAGCCCTCAGGGCAGATTACAGACCCTTTCCTGATAAGTATATGGGAATTCCTAGAATTGCCCCATCCTGCTAAGGAAATCTTAATCTCAAGCAGTGACTTTCAGTTGTATCTGGAGATAATTAAGTACTGTATCCTCCTTCTTGTGATAGGACCCTGCTACCACATGAAAAATGAGGCACTGTACCACTCATGCAAATCAAGTGTCCCTGATCCCTTGACCCCATGGAATCAAAAACATTTACCCATTGCCCAAAGGTTTCTAAGTGCCTGATTTCAAATAAAGGTGTTGCTAGGGTTGCATGCTTTGTGATACCATCAGCTTCCATTATGACCACCTGAGATTCATCATTTATCCCCTGGCCTCATCAGGCCTGCATCTCCGCTGAAAGCCATGGACTTCCGCCCCCAACTCTGTCATGCTCAGCACAGCAGCTTAACCAAGAGCATCTGTGGCATCACCATAGGCTTTGGAAGGCCCAAGTTTCCACTGTCACAGCCACTGGTAAGCTCATTCTAAAAGAGCCAAACTGTAACACTACGTGGAAAAGCTTTTTGACACCCCAGCCTTGCTCGCTTGGGCCTCTACCTAAAGCACTCCAGAGAGTGTTCTGAGAGAAAAGGAACCACCATTCTCTGTAAGGAAGCGGCCAAGCTCCAGCCCCCACCCCCTCACTGAAATCCGGGCCCCTTCTTAATGGAAAACGACAGAACACATATGATGTGAAATTAAAAGGGAGAATTCTAGGAGGGAGAAAGTATAAAAGGCGATAGGGAAGGAGAGATACATGGGGAAGATGGGTTGTGCAAAAATGAAATAAAACCAACTACGTATGAAAATGCCACCTGTTATTTTGTATTGTAACAGCAATAAAGAAAAATAATCTGACAGAATTCGATACTACGATGGAGCAGCTGAGAGTGGCCATTGTCATGGTAAATTCTACCAGAGTGGACGCAGGACTAGCCACAGGATTATCATCATGGATTGCTGCAGCCATGAATCATCTGAAGGAATGGGCAGGCATGGGAGCGTTAGCAGGCCTTCTGGTGTTGGTCACCTTGGTTTGCCTGTGATATATATGCAAGATTAGGTCTCACAACAGCGTAATGCAGCCATGACCATTCAGGCCTTTACAGCCATTGAAGCAGGACAGTCTCCCCAAGCATGGTTGGCTACCATAAAAAGCCAAAAAGTTACGCTCAGGATGCGAGGCTAAGCACTGCACTCAGGGTCAGCCACTTTCGACCCAGAGAAGAGCATGTCTGATTGCATGTGGGTTGATGCCCCAGGTCCCGCCTCTGAGAAAAAGGTATCTGACGGGTCTGATGCTCTTTGGGTGGATGACACCTAAATGAACATCAGTACAAAGTCCCAATTTATTTCTAATATCAGAGATCAGACCTCTACTCTTGCCTGATGCGTCCAAAACAAAAAGGGGGAACTGTAGAGAGCTGCGTAATGCCGCGCCTGAAAGATGGAGCTGGTTTCTGCCTTCCACCTTCCCGATGGTGAGTGCTCTCTGTCACGAACAACTCCACATTTGGCTAAGGCTGAGGATCTGGCTTGCTTCCATGTATGTGGACCTATCTGCATTGCCCACGTGGCATGCTGAGGTTGGCTACCCAGAGGCTATTTAAAGTGGGCTGGCTTTACCCAGGGTCAGATGATTGTTCAAGGTTCCTGAATAAACTGCATTGAAAAAAAAATTATAAACAGTAATTAGAGGTATAGTGTCCTCAGATTTGTGCACCTAGAGTTTATTTTTAAACAAAACTTTAAGAATAATTGGCCTCCAGAGCTTTAAAATTAATCTTCACTGTGAAAATATTACCTTTTTGAGAAAATAAATATAGCAGTTACTATTTTGGCATCGCAAGATTAATCCCCCTTTTATTGTTTATAAAGTAGAGAGAAAATATCTACGTTAAACTTTCTTATATTTTTCATTGGCTGTAAGTGTTTTTGAAAAGGAGCATACAATGAATATCACTGAGAAGTCGAAATAGGTTCATAAGCTGAATTTAAAATTTTAATGATTTGAGAGGAAACAAAAGACCATCTCTTACCGAGTCATAGTAAATATTCTTCGCTCAATCACTAGCATTGATTACTAATGCAAAGCACTGCATGTGTCCTTTGAGTTCGATCTACACAGAGTAGCTCTTGCCCTGAAAGATCCTTCTAGTAAGTCTCCATTAAGGCAGAAAGCCTGAAACATATTCAAACCCATGGTGACTACACAAAGGTATCTGTAATCAATTGACAGGGTAACCCACGGAAGCCGAGCGTGGAGTCAGAAAGCGCCAGTTTTGATCTCACAGTACCATGCCCCATCCACTTTCCACACACAAAGCATGTAGGAGAACAACTCAGGAGCTGCTGCTGCACACATAAGCCACCCCAGACTACAACCCAGATATTCTATTTTTTTATTCTTTTTTTAATTTATTACAATTTATTCTCTTTGTATCCCAGCTGTAGCCCCAGCCCTCATTCCCTCCTAATTCCACCTTCCCTCCCTCTTCTTCTCCTATGCCCCTCCCCCAGTCCACTGATAGGGGAGGACCTCTTCCCCTTCCATTTGACCCTAGCCTATCAGGTCTCATCAGGACTGGCTGCATTGTCTCCCTCTGTGGCCTGGTAAAGTTGCTCCCCCATCAGAGGGAGGTGATCAAAGAACCAGCCACTGAGTTCATAGCAGAGACAGTCCCTGTTCCCATTACTAGGGAACCCTCTTGGAGACTGAGCTGCCATGGGCTACATTCTTATAGAGGTATTTCCTGCTCCTGCCTATGAGGGGGAATTGCCTAAATAACTTCTGAGGCCAGATGATTGAGAACTAGACCCTTGGATTCATTTCCTATTAGTACTTTGACAAGAGCCAACTTGCCTGTTTACATAAAATTTTAATATATGCCAAAGAAGGAAGTTTATTTTCTTGAGCAAATTACAATGAAACCACTGAATATTTAATTTGAAAGAATATAACAATTTTGTATAACTTTGTCTTTCATGTCATTCAAAACCAAATTTTGAGTTAATTAAATAACTAAAATGAACAAACATTTGCAATTCAGATTAGAACCAAAATGATTAGTATTTACAATAAAAACAAGCTGGCAATAAAGTGAATGTCCATCAATAGGGAAATTATGTAAAAATTTCAGGTCCATAAAACTCAAAGATTATTACAAACTCTTTAAACATGAATTAAGGCAATGTTAATTGACCCAGAGGAATTTTTAGTAGTTATAAAGAGAAAACCCAATGAAATGAATAAAAGCCCAACACAAAAATGACATTATATTCTCATATTATAGAAAATTTCAAAGATAAATTGTATTTCTTATTGAAAGGCAGGCAGGAAAACGTGTTGAGACACAGAAAATTTAAAGTTTGTTGTTGTTGTTACTATTGAGAACAGTATCTGAACTGGATTCTACTGAACTGAATCAAACTAACTCAGGTGAATTAAGGCAGAACAAAGGTAAGACATAATTCTTTTCTTCTCAGAAATGGTATTACAATCAAATTTATTTATTTATTTATTTATTCACTTTGTATCCCCCCCATAAATCAAATTTTTAAATAAAAAGAAATAAGTAAATGGTGAACTTGTAAGGTTTATGAAGGGGGTCTGAACTTTCTAATGTAAAAGTCCTGGCCTATTTAGCTTGACTCAGTAAAAATACATTTGTATGGCGTCCATCGTGATCTATGCCTCTTAGTTACATTAGCGGGTACTTATGTCAGTTTCATTCCAAGAATTCCGGGTAGAGGTACGAAGTACTTCCTGTGGAGACTGAGAAATACTACCGTCACAAACAACGCGCCAACACTATAGATACACTGACCCATCAGACGGTGTGTTTACGTTTTCATATGATTTTGAGAATCAGTCAGCCTCTTCATGCCTATGCTACAGTAACAAAGTAACCCGGAGTACTCGCTGTCTTGTCAAAACTAAGGTCTCACCTTCATGACATAGTCTTCAAAGATTTACTCCAAACAGTTACTTAAGGACTCTCGCTTTCTGAGTCTCTGCAGTCTTTTTGGGATACACCATCTCCTGGGAAGCCCCTGTGAGGAGGGCTCCAGCAGATAGGAGGAGGTGTAGAAGTTCCCCTACAGAGTTACAGAGCATCTCTGTCTCGTTTGCCCTTGACTTATTGGCCAGAACTGGTCATGAAGTACAACCTGACTGTGGGGCCATGCAGGAAATTTCCTGTGCTCCCCGCAAGATTTTCCTGGAGGCTTTTTTTTTTTTTTAATTCTAAAAGTACACAATCATAACAGAGGAGCTCACAAATGCCTTGTAATTAGTTTTAGCAATACCACATTTTCATTTTTCAAAAGTATCTTCATCTACTTCACTGTAAACCCTGCTCTGGCTCTAACACACTTGATTGATTGATTGATACATAAAAGATTGGTAGAAAGTAAATTCCTAACAGTTCTAAGTGATATGAGTCATTAATTGCCCCAATAGTTTTGTGTATGGAAAAATATATAATTTATAGTATGCTTTCAGCAAACAAACCAGATTCCACACATTTTCCCAGTATAGCAAAGCCATGGTGTAACAAGAAAGAGGTGAACAAATTCTTCAACATTCGTAGGATATCAGCTACATGATTAAAAATATTTAAGTCACTAAAGCATTGAATTCATTTAGAATCCATTTTAAAAAATCTGTTTCTAACAGTAGACACAGCCCGATGGAGTGGTACACACGTGTTGTCTCAGTGACTCATTACCAGGGTGGGGAAGGAACTCAAGATCAGCAACCAAATCAAAAAGAACAAGCAGGAAGAGACGAGTAGGGGCAATACACACGAAAATACGGGGGGTAAGCTGAAACAATTGGCATTATTATCTACTTTAAAATTTTGTACTTAGCCACTGTAGCTTGGAAAGACATGTAAGTGTCTCTATGTAGATTCCTTTTTTGTTAGAGTTTATCTAATCACTTAACATCCTGATGCCAGCCCCCACTCTCCTCTCCTCACAGTCCATTTCTCATGCCCACAATGTCATAGAAAGTGATGCCAAATTGTGCTCCTTTAACACAGAGCTTTCAATACTGAATGCAGGGCATAAGTCGGAGCACCATGTTCCCTAAGAATTTGCTGGATTGGATTTTACTGAAAAGGCAGATTCTTTAACATCCAGCCTTCTCTAGGGAGACTTCTTTAATTTGTGATATTGATCATCAGATTAAAGAGTTGGCAACTAATATAGAACATGAAATAAAATGTTAGTAAATTATTGTATACCTTCATCAGGGATTATTCTGTGAACATCATAATATACATTGGCCTTCTGTAATAACATACAATGAAAGACTGCCTGCAAAATGGATATAGATGTGATTTCAAGTGTACAAATAAAACAACAAAAATATAGAATAAAACTTTCTATATTCATACACGAGCTTGAGTCTTCAAGAAACTTCATGATAAAATAGAGCTAGGGTGTAAATGTAACTTTTATTCGCCCAATGCAATTTGTCATCTCAGAGGCTTATTGCCTACGTCTAGTCCTGGAAGCTTCTATCCTCTGTACAACCTAATTTAGGCCTAGAGTGTTTCAGCCTCTGAGACTTTCTACTGAATACGCTCATCCTTTCTAGCTCTTTTCTGAACTCTGGCTGGCTGGTTCAATTCAGTGGCTCTGGCTTGAACTCTTCTCCAAGCTGACTGATTCAAACTGAATTCCTTTGCTCAGCCTCAAACTAGCTCTAGTAATGTGTTCTAATCTTCTGGCTGCTTCTCGTTCTTTGGCTCATTCTGCTTCACCTGTGTGTAGTTTGTTCTCTTTTCAACCTGTCTCTGTAAAACTCTCCCATTAAAACTGCCTCTTCTCTCTGCCCTTATGTCTCTTAAGGTACCTCACTTTCCTATCTGTTCCCTTGATTTTCACCATATTGTGAATATATTGAGACTATGGACACAAAGTAATTATGTATAATCTAGTAAGGTTGGCAGTGTGGCAATGCATATCACTGCCCTCTTTCACAGCTGTGTTTGAACAGACATGGTCAAGAACATCATTTATTCACAAAGTTTCATTATATGCCTTATCAGAAAATCTAAATATCTATCACATTTAAGTGAATAAATTACAATATATTTTCACAAAGCAATGTCTAAAATTAATGGCATGCTTTTTAAATCTACCTAAAGGGGCACAAAAATGAATCATTTTCATTTGTAAATCTAAGGACTTGGGTCCTTTTAGATTCTCTATTTTCCTCCCACAGGCATTTTATTTCTGAAGGTTAATAACTAATAGAGGTAGAATGCTTTCATTTAATGCACTTTCTCAGTTTAGCATCCAAATTATCTTGCTATTTATAGTGTACTTTTAGCCACAGACCTAACTTTTATTAACATCATATCCTTGTCCCAACAAGCCAACATGTCCATTACTTCCATCTCACTTCATATGACGCTCCTTCACTGGTAGCAGTTTTATCTCTAGAGAATTTTCCTTGTTTCCCCCAGTTTAATAATTGTATGGCAAAACTTTAATTATTATCTCTAGCACCGTAGTTTTCAGAAATATAGTCAATTTGAGTTTTAATATATTTTAATGTTACTGTACTTTATCTATAAAATTTAATATGATATCCTGTATTTAACAGCATGTTACTATATTATTTCAGCCACAGAATGGCACCATTCCTTCCATACAGTCTCTCATTTATCATGATGAAATACCTTTCTTGCAATTAATTATTTATACAATTTTAGCATGAGGAGATTCTGTTTTATACCACATGATTTTATAATAACTGTATTCTCAGGAAAATATTCTTCATTGAATACTGAAAACATTATAGCACACAGTAAATTATGTAGTCTTCTATTTGTAGACACTGTTTAGAAGATATTATGCTAAAGAAAATTATAAAAGAGGTGACAATCATTTTCTGGAATAGAAAAACAATCTCTTCTTTTTAAAAATCCCCCTTACTCTATATTTAATTTTTCAAATAAAAGTATTTACTATTTCAACTAATAATTGTTTCTGTAGCTGCATAAATAAAAATAAGCTTCTGCTATTATATTCTGAGTTACTTGTATTTTATTAGGATGACTTAAATCACCATGATCACTAAAGGTCATTTAAGGGTGAAGGTAAAGAAAGAAGAATGATGATAGACAGACAGAGCAATGGATAACAAACAATGGAGAATAGACAGTACCAAAGACACGGACGATACGAATGAATGATGCGTGAGAGAAAAGGAGACAAGCCACAGAGGCAGGCAGACAGAATGAGAGCTAAGTACCTTTCTTGATTGTACTTAGCATCTGGAGGAATCAAGTTAAATAATTCACTTGGTTATGGAAAATTCCAAAATAAACTCTCTGCACCAGTGGTTATCTCTTGTTGTAAAATCCATCCCTAACAACAGTGTTTTGCAAGATGAGAGTCCAAATGTGGCTTGGGTTACCAAAATGTGACTTGCATTGACACCTTGGCTTACCCTCTAGGAAAAAGGTTCAATAAAAAGATAACATAATAAATAACATGCCAGCTGGCCTGAGTGGCACAGGCTTATAATCCTGACACTCAGGAGACTGGGGCAGAAGAAATACCAGTTTGAGAACAGAGTGGGCTACATGAAGATTGGAGCTATAGTTAGGCTACACTTCAACCCATTCTTCTGAAAAACCAAGCAAAACAACAACAAAAAATGGAAAACATAAGTCACACATGTGCATGCAGAGAAGGGTTAAGAGAGGGAGACAGAGAGAGAGACAGACAGACAGACGTAGATACAGAGGGAGATACAGAGATGGAGATGAGACGCAGAAAGAGGCAGACAGATACTGATTGTATTCTGACATTTCCTCCCTATGGCATTCGCCACATCCCCAGATCCAGTCTTTGGCACTCTCCCACATCCCCAGGACCTCAGTCTTTGGACTTTTCCAGGTTGCCAGCACAATCCCAAAAAAGTATCGTGAATCTTATGCTTCTATGCTAGAGAAGACCTGAAGCAGAGCTTTTCAGCCCATGGCATTCTCTGAGCAACACAGATGCCCTGATTTGGTTAAGAGCCAACACTGAGACTAATGCCCTTTCAGTGGGTTTGCTTTTCTCCTCACCGGCCTACCCAACACTTCCACGTATCTATATGAGTCAAAATTCTTCTGAGTCAGTTTTGAGAAAAGATGACAAAAAGGCAGAACTGCCTTCAGATGCCTATCCTTGTTTTCTGGGTAGGAAATCTAGTTTTGTATGTCAGCTTAACTGAACAAAAAAACAAAACAGCCTCTTGCCTTTTCTTGTCTTTATTTAAATACAACTCCTAGACTTCTCACTTCTGCATAAAGTGTGGGGGATGTGGGTAGATGCGTGGGCAGAGAGCTCGCGGGCTAGTGACTCTTGAAAGCCTCGTGTCCTTTCATATTTCAGTGCATAGATACTTAACTCTTCCAAAGTTCATTTCACCCTCTTCAACCCCCCTGGATATAGGACATATTTTCAACAAAGGGATATGTGCATGATTCTTTGGACATATGTCATTGTCCTTATTGCACACTGAAAATAATTAAAATGCCTCCAAAAGTTATGGCCCAAGGCACTGGCTCCCTGTTTATCTCATTTACCTGCTTATAAGGTTCCTCTGACTGCCCATGGAGAAAGACTGAGCCATTATAAATGATTTTAATAAATGCAAACTATAATTGGATGTTTCAGGTCTTGTAGGCTTGACCCCTTAGCTTGATTTGAGTAAATATGTTATTTTTGTAAACCCTTACAAAGATGATATTATATGTACCTAACTTCCATTCACCAGTGTGATGTCATATAAGGAAGTGCTTATTGTTATAAGCCTTATAAGCCTAAAAAATCTAAAGATTTAAGTGAGAAAATGAAAGCCAGAAGGACATTCAGCTCTGATTTGACCAAACCAATGCTGGCAGACAAGAGTTTATATAATCACTGGTTGTATATCAATTTTCTCCTTTGTAAATTCATCAGTAAAGGTCATTAACATTTACTTGCTTTCTATGCATGTCCCCTGTGGTTCTGATCATCTTCCGCTTTTACAATAGAATTTTCTGGGGAAGAATGCTACTTGGAAAATGTCTCATAAAGAGTTGTATGCAAGCACTCATGTTTGTATTATAGTTGGTTCAAGGGGATATAAATAATATGAGAACATAAATAATTGGATGGAGTCATTACTTGTTATGCTTCATAATTGATATTGATAATAACTAAGAAACATTCAAATTTCTCTGGTTTTATTTCAAGAAAAGCAGAGGATCATTAGGTATTATATATGAGTATTCAAACATTTGGATTTAAAGCTAAGTGCAGAGGAATTCAAGTTTTAATATAATTAACTTCTCTTTGGAGAGCAGTCACTTCTTTGTTTTTATTGTTATTGGTTCAGCATATCAGAAAGAAAATAACTTGTTGAAATGACTGTTATTGATCGTAGTGATAACATGCAGAATATATTAAAGCAAATCGCATAGGTTGAGAAGTGATTTTAAGTTGCGTCAGATAATAAATTCTTTGTGTTGGTCTGTGTTATCTTCCACTCTTTATTGATACACATATGTTTTATTAGAACAAATAGCTTAGCTGCCAGAAATCGTTCCAACGTCTGTGAACATTTAATTTGGATTGTAGCAAAATCATGTAATTATTCACTTTTAAAGGTGTGCTCGGAAGATAAAGTGGCAATAACTTATTTTATCTGTAGGGTTTGAAGTTAAGCAATATTAACGGTTGGTTAATGGCTTAATGAGTGAGCTACAAAGCATTTAGGCATGCAATGAACCTTAGCTTTTCAATGACTTTCCTAATGAAAGATCTATATGACTGCATGTCTTGTGTCGCAATAGAGATAGTAGGAAAGGTATCTAATCAATGGTGATGGTAAATCAATTGATCTGTAACCCTGTTTTCATACAGTGAAAAAGATACAGAGAGAGCATTTTACTATGGCCTTATTTCTAGCTGTAGATCAATAAATAAAAGAGACAGGTTACTATTTGAAAATGCTATTTTACTGTGCTTCGAGAGCCCAGGCAGGCAGATTGATGTCCAATTTCACAGATGTGTCGGTTTCCTTTGTCATTTCTCAAAGATTTAAAGTTCTTCCAAATTAAATATATGATAGAGAATATCTGTGAGTCTAGACTTATTGTAATGACTATGGTTCAAATTGAAGATAAAACTGTGACATGACAAAATTTGCTATTTTCTATAATATTCATGGATACCATTTTTAAATGTCCATCAAATAAAAGGTTTTATTTTTCTCATTAATTGGTTTTCTTTTTAAGAGCTTCAGGACAGAGGAAATGAGTCATAATACAAGTAGTGATAGCATTTAAAAACATAATAGCTTGAGATATTGCCAGGAAAATGAAAAGACAAACCAAAGACTTAGTGGAAATGGTTATTTAAAGCATATTTGATAAAGAACTTAAAACTAAATTATATAAAAATCTCCAAAAATTCAACAATAGAAATGAATTTAAATATAGGCAAAACAAATCTAGACACACCAAAATAGACACATAAAATAAAATATCACCAAAATAAACATATGAATAGAAAATAAACATGCTGTCATTCATTCAGTATCATTAGGAGATACAGATTACTCAGTTCTGACCTAAAGCAAAACCCTATACTTACTAAAATTTTTGGCCCTTTCTAAAATTTAGTGTTGTCTTAAAGATACCTACACTGTAATCAAGTGCAAGCTACGGAAGTGCCATGCTGACACTTGCAACGTGTCTGCTACTGTCATGATCTCACAACAGCTGTGGTCACCTGAACACCTACATTGATCATGCCAGGCAGAATCTCAGCTTGGAAATGATAGATGACTCCATGCCCTACCTCGTACGCACAAACTATTGGTAACAGATAGTTGCTGAGAGAGAGAAAATCATTCTTCGTTGAGAATATGATCACTGATAGTTTGCTCCTGGAGATAGCCTAGCCTCTGTGAACATATGACAGCATTAAATAGACATAGAAGGTTATCGAGAGAGAGAGGTGAAGCTGAGAGGGAGCACACTGGAGGCAAGTATGGAGGCAGTTGGATGGGGGACAGTAAGTACATATCATCCTATTTCATTACATGCTTTTATATACTCTCAAAATTAGAGAAATAAAAACCTGCAAAGGGGACTCTGTTTCTGGTGACAGTATTGTGTATTTAATAAGAATTTCTTGCCTTAAATTTAACTAAATTCAACTTTAGAAAAATCATTTTTATATGTTCCTGTGAAAAGTGTGGCAAATTCAGTTATTTCGCTAATCATACCCTTTTATGTGTCCAGTGCCTCCAGGACAGGTTCTTCCTTCCCTTTGTATTACGAATACACATAGCAGGTACATGGGATGTGAGTCTTCAGTTTTCTACCTTTTTAGATATATTAATTTTGTATGTGTGTGTCTGAATGTTTTCCCAGCACGTGTGTATGTGTGCCGCATTCATGCCTGGCACCTGTGGAGGACAGGAAAGGGCATCAGGTCCCCTGGGGCTGAAGTTACAGATGGTTGTGAGCTGCCATGTGTGTGCTGGGACCTGGAGCCAATGTCTTCTGTAAGAAGGAGTATTCTAAACCCCTAATGTTTGTTTTTATCATTTCAGTTTAAACTCATCTGGCCTCTTCAATGCTTTTATGCTCTTCCTTCTGTTTTCAGATTCCTCTCTATATATATATATATATTTATTTTTGCTCTTTTGGACTGTGTGGCAGCTACCAAGGTATGGTTCCAATGCAACAGGAAAAGGATGCTGATGCTTACAGAGTGGTGGAAAACCTGTATTTCCTCTACTTTTCTGCTAGGAGGCTGGTTCTCAACAGATATGCCTAGCTCTTGAAAGATATTTTCCTGATTACCCTCTTGTCCTTTACCACTAGGCATTACTGCCATCTGAGAAATGTCACTGCTTTTAGGTGGGTTTGGCTCTGTTTTGTTTGTTTGCTTTGTTTTTGTCCTGACACCGTCCCTCTTTTTACATTAAAGTGAAATATCTCTCCATTAATTGATGGACTGTACTGTTTTCAGATATTCCTTTTAATAGAGTTTTTATTTTTCTCTCCCCCAGTGACACAGATATAGGCCAGATTAAAAACAGATAAATGCAGGTTTGTTAGGCTGAACCCAGGGTGGGTTCATCAGCCCCAAAGAACAGAGCTGAGGAAGTAGCACCTGGGCAAGGGCAGGGAAATTTTATAGACTGTGGGTAAGGGCTGATGACGTGTCAGCCATAAACTGGCTTTGTGCCCAAGTATGGTCAAGAGCTGAGCACCTAGTGGGGATTAGGGTGTCTGGTGGCATCAGGGGAAGAGGTTGCTAGAGGTTCCAAGAATGCAGAGCTTGGCTCTTGGCTCCTTTCTTTGTTTAGAGACTTCAAAAGACAGGCAGGGGCGTGGAAAGGAGGGAAGACCTGGCTTATGCAGGAGTTATCAGCTCCTCCAGCCTAACACCCTTCTCTGAAATCCATGCTCAGTCTCATCCTGTAGTAAGTAGAGTCTTGACTTGAACCCATGTAGCCACTGTGCTCTTCCAGTGACATCTGTATTTAGCAGCCCTACTCACTCAGCATGAAGAGGCCCAGAGCAGGAAAGAATAAACATAAAGAATCTGTAGAATGTTTCACTTTTTAATTTTTTTAATTTATTTATTTTTCAAGTCTCTGAAGAAAGAAATTAAAGAAGATATCAGAAAATGGAAAGCTTTGCCATGCTCATGGATTGGTAGGATTAACATAGTGAAAATGGCCATCCTGCCAAAAGCAATCTACAGATTCAATGCAATTCCCATCAAAATGCCAACACAATTCTTTACAGACCTTCAAAGAAAAATTCTCAACTTCGTATGGAAAAGCAAAAAACCCAGAATTTCCAAAACGATCCTGTACAACAACAGATCATCTGAAGGTATCTCCATCCCTGATCTCAAGCTGTACTACAGAGCAATAGTAATTGGCATAGAAACAGAGTTGTATATCAATGCAACTGAAAAAAAAGAGCCAGAAATAAACCCACACACCTATGGATACTTGATTTTTGACAAGAAGCCAAAACCATTCAATGAAAAAGGCAGCATCTTCAACAGATGGTGATGGTCCAACTGGATATCTACATGCAGAAAAATGAAAATCGATCCATATTTATCACCATACACAAAACTAAAGTCCGGGTGGATCAAAGACCTCAACATAAAACCAGACACACTAAATTGGTTAGTAAAAAAGTGGGAAAGAGCCTAGAACTCATTGGCACAGGAGACAACTTCCTAAACAGAACACCAACAGCACAGGCTTTAAGATCAACAATCAACAAATGGGACCTCATAAAACTGAAAAGCTTCTGTAAGCAAAGGATACTGTCAACAGAACAACAACAACAAAAAAAAAAAACAGCTTACAGACTGGCAAAAGATATTCACCAACCCTATATCTGACAGAGGGCTAATATCCAGAATATATAAAGAGCTAAAGAACTAAAAAGCAACAAATCAAATAATCCAATTAAAAAACAGGATACAGAGCTAAACAGAGAATTCTCAACAGAGGAATATAGAATGGCAGAGAAACACTTAAAGAAATGCTCAATGTCCTTAACCATCAGGGAGACACAAATCAAAACAACCCTGAGATTTCATCTTATACCCATCAGAATGGCTAAAATGAAAAACTCAAGTGACAACACATGCTGGAATGGTTGTGGAGAAAGGGGAACCCTCCTCTATTGCTGGTCTAAATGTAAACTTGCACAACCACTTTGGAAATCAATCTGGCACTTTCTCAGACAATTAGAATAGCACTTTCTTGAGATCCAGATATACCACTCCTATGCATATATCCAATATATTCTCAAGTACACAAGAAGGACATTTGTTCAACTATGTTTGTAGCAGCTTTATTCGTAATAGCCAGAACCTGGAAACAACCCAGATGTCCCTCTATGGAGGAATGGATATAGAAATTGTGGTACATTTACACAATGGAATACTACTCAGCAATTAAAAACGAGGAAATCATGAAATTTGCAGGCAAATGGTGAGATCTAGAAAAGATCATCCTGAGTGAGGTATCCCAGAAGCAGAAAGACACACATGGTATATACTCACTTATAATTGGATACTAGACATGTAAGATAGGAGAAACATAATAAAATCTGTACACTTAAAAAAGCTAAACAAGGAGGACCCTGGGTAAAATGATCAATCCTTACTTAGAAAGACAAATGGGATGGATATTGGAAGAAGTAGAAAACAAGAAACAGGACAGGAGACTACCACTGAGGGCCTCTGAAAGACTTTATCTAGCAGTGTATCAAAGCAGATGCAGAGACTCATAACCAAACTTTGGGCAGTGTGCAGGAATCATATGAAAGAAGGGGGAGTTAGTAAGACCTGGAGAGGGCAGGAGCTCCACAAGAACCAAATATATCTGGACTAATTCTGAGACTGATTCTCCAACCAAGGCCCATTCGTGGTCCTTGTTAGAACCCCTGCTCAGATATAGCCCATGGCAGCTCAGCATTTAAGTGGGTACCCTTGTAAAGTGGAACAGGGATTGTCTCTGGCATGAATTCAGTGGCTGAATCTTAAACCCCGCCCCCTCAAAGGAGGAGCAGCCTTGCTAGGCTACAGAGGAGGATATAGCAGCCAGTCCTGATGAGATCTGATAAGCTAGGGTCAGATGGAAGGGGAGTAGGACCTCCCCTATCAGTGGACTTAGAGAGAGGCATAGGAGGGAGGAGATGAAGGAGAGAGGGTGAAATTGGGAGTGAATGAGGGAGGGGGCTACAGCTGGGATGCAAAGCAAATAAAATGTAATTAATGTAAAAAAATACATATTTAATTTAAAAAAAAGTTTGAACATCCACACCAAATTTCACATCTTTGGCATAGGCCCAAGTTAGATGAGGTGCCCATGCCCAGGACACTGGTCTCACCTGGCGAGGGACTGTAGGTAGTGAAAGCTTTTCTGTGAGGTGGAGGTAGGAGAGCTCTTGGCAGCCCAGACAGCAAGGCAGTCCATCTATAGTGAGTGAGAGCGTATTGTATAATGTATAATCTTAATGTATAATCTTCTGTCCAGTGAAAAATCCAAATTTTCCCTCAGTGAAATATGCTGCCATTTTCTCTAATTGTATTTACTTAAATATTACACCTTTACTTCACCAACTTGAAAGCCTTTTCTTACAACCCAAGTTTCCATGCATATTCTAGGTCACTTAATATAACTTCTATTTCATCTTTATTGGCCCGCTTGTCTATTTTACGTTTTGACCAAAACTTTATCTCATGTTTCTCTTAAACTAAGAAAAAAAAATGCTGAGTGATGCGGAGAAGCTAACAGGTTACAAGTTTCCGTATCTGTCTCCAGTTCTTCCTGAAGTTTAGTCTACTACCTGATCTCATTTTTCAGTTTACAGTTGGCATATGTATCATCACGGATCACATTGCAATATGGAGATTCTCTCAGAGGTTCAAGCTCTATATCACATTTAGGGATCTTCTAGCTGGTGTAGTGTTTCTCCAGGGTAGACTGGAACATAACCTCAGCCTTCAGAGGAGCGAGACTGCAGGTCTGTAGCCCATGCTGACAGCGCAATAGAGTCACTGATGTGTTTACTGTCCTATGTGTAATGAAAGTTTAGACCACTCAGGCCACTGGAGATATGGAACAAATGATGCAAATACTATCCACATAACATAACACAGCTAGCCCTGCCTCTCATATTCCTAGCTTTGTGGATGAATGGAGATACTAGGTAGAGGCCAGCCTACCGAGTGCCTGAATATGGACTCAGGATGATACAAAGCTGCTTTAGTCAGTTTAATGAATTCATGTGTGTACTTAGAAGCAGTTCTTAGCCTCATGGACTGCAGTCTATAATCAGCCATACTGCAAAATTTCTGATCACATTTTTATGAACTAAAATCAATAGACAATGGAAGAATTACATGACCCAAATGCTCACATTCCTGTATTTATTCTAGTTGTTGATTCTTACCTCTTTCTTGTTTTCCTCCTCTTCCTGCCAGCTCCCCTCTCCTTTACAAATCTCTTTACTGTTTTTACTAGTGTTTTTTTGTTCTGTGTCTCCAAACTTTAATGTGGAATGTCTGCATGAACCTGGGTTTGGAATTGACTCATCTGACTCTGGTGGCCTTACCAGTGAGCAAGTTATTAGATACTATATAGCCACTTCTCCCAGAATATGTTCTTTAGCAAGATATCAGCAGTAAACATTTGGGTCCTGTGAGCCCCTTCTCTCCCCATATTTGATGGCTGGGTGGGCTCAAATTGTGGGGTCCAAGAGCCAATCAGTAGGCACAGCTGCTGTGAATTCATGATTCCCTGGCTGTTCCATGCTTACATGATGTTTTTCTCTTTAACTTTTTCTCTCTGCCTCTTCTTCCTCGATGTTCTCTGAGTCTTAAGGAAGTGGCTGATCTTTATTTTCAGCATCGCGGGCAGCCATGACTCTTTGCATGGACCTCTGTTTACTGAAAGGATGGGCTTCTTTGTTTAAGGCAGAGTAGACATTGTCATACTTGTACATGAGAACTTGCCTTTGATTCCTATGACTTTCTTTCTACAGAAATGGACTCTGTCTTTGGATTAACTGACCAGTAACATGTTAGAACTTCTTAGAAAAGTGAATTCTTGGGTTCTTACCCAAAATTACAATATAAAGATATCCTAGCTTTTTTTGCATTAATTTATTTATTTAATCACTTCACAACCTGATTGCAGCCCACTCCCTACTCTCTTCCCAGCCTCACCCTCACACTCCCTCCCCCATTTTTCCCTCCCTTCTTTTCAGAAAATGGGAGCCCTTCCCCATGTTACCAACCCACTAACAATAAATAAATGGAACCACCTGAAATTTAAAAGCTTATGTAATGCAAAGGACACTGTCAATAGAACAATATGACAGTCTACAAATTGGGAAAGGATTTTCACCAACCCTATATCTGACAGAGGGCTAATATCCAGAATATATAAAGAACACAAGTAGTTAAAAACCAACAAATCAAGTGATCCAATTGAAAAATGGGGTACAGAGCTAAACAGAGAATTCTCAACAGAGGAATATTAAATGGCAGAGAAACACTTAAAGAAATGCTCAACATCCTTGGTCATCAAGAAAATGCAAATCAAAATGGCCCTGAGATTCCACTTTACACCCATCAGAATGGCTAAGATCAAAAACTCAAGTGACAATAAATGCTGCAGAGGTTGTGGAGAAAGGGGAACCTTCCTCTATTTCTGGTCTGAATATAAACTTGTACAACAAAGTTCTACAACAAATTGGCACTTTCTTAGAAAATTAGGAATAGTGCTACCTCAAGATCCAGCTATAACACTCCTGGGCATATACCCTAATAATGCTCCACCATTTTACAAGGACATTTGTTCAACTTTGTTCATAGCAGCTTTATTCATAATAGCCAGATTCAGGAAACAACCTAGAACTGCCTCAACAGAGGAATATATACAGAAATTGTGGTACATTTACTCAATGGAATACTACTCAGCAATTAAAAACAAGGAAATCACGAAATTTGCAGGCAAATGGATGGATCTAGAAAAGATTATCCTGAATGAGGTATCCCAGAAGTAGAAAGACACACATGGTATATACTCATTTATAGGTGCACATTAGCCATATAATATAGGATAAACATACTAAAATCTATAGTCCTAAAGAAGCTAAACAACAAGGGGGACCCTAGGAAAGATGCTTAATCCTCATTCAGAAGGGCAAACAGATAGACATCAGAAGTGGAAGAAGACAGGAAACAGGACAAGAGCCTACCCTAGAGGGCCTTTGAAAGACTCTATCCTGCATGATAATGAAGCAGATGCTGAGACTCATAGCCAAACTTTGGGCAATCTTCAGGGAATCCTGTGGAAGTAGGGGGAGATAAAAAGACCTGAAGGAGACAGGAGCTCCACAAGGAGACCAACAGAGAAAAAAAAATTCTGGTCCCTAGGGGGCCTGCAAAGATTGATAAATCAACCAAGGACCATGGGTAGAGAGGACCTAGACCACCCTGCTCAGATGTAGCCCAGGCAGCTCAGTATCTATGTGAGTCCCTTAGTAAGTGACACAGGGGCATTCCCTGGCAGGAACTTCCTGCTCTTTGAAAGGATCCAGACAGCCCTGATGAGACCTGATAGGCTAGGATCAGATAATAGAGGAGGAGGACTCCCCTATCAGTGGATTAGGGGAGGTGCATAGGTGGGGAAAGGGCAGGGAGGGTGGGACTGTGATGAGATGAGGGAGGGGCTATAGCTTGGATATAAATTGAATAAACTGTAATAAATAATAATAGTAAATTTTTAAAACTTTAAAAATAAAAAATAGAAATAAACTGGTAATATTTAAAAAATGGAATTTTTTCAGCATTTAAGAGATAATTATTACCTCAGGATGGACACACATCTATTGCTTAGATCCTGGATGTATTTGTTACAGTATAAGTATGTGGTGATTTTTTTCTAGTGTCCCTCTGTAATACAATTAACTTTTACATTCAAATAAATACAATAGTTATTGATGATGTTGACTACTTTTGAAGTCATATAATAAAAACATGTAATACTAATCATAAAAACATGTAATATTATATATACCATTTATCTGCTTAATCATAGAACTTTTTCAAGTGTCCTAATATTTGTTTTATTATCATGAAACTAAGTAAGGATCAGGAAGCTTCAGATCTGACCTATGTTGTCCCTGTGTGGTTCTATTTGATTTGGCTTTGATAGCCATTTATATACATATGGCATTTAAGATATATCTTTAGAAGTAAAGGGATTTGTAGTAAACTTTAAAAGACTCATAAGTAATGATGAGGGCAGCACGTAGGGTAAAGATGGTAAGGTGGAGAGGGTCAACCAAAAGTAAGAAAAAACACATGAAAAAATTATACAGAAGTTTAACAATTGAAAATTAATTCAAAATACATGATTTTTTAAAAAAAATAAAAAACAAAAGCCTGAACATAGGTACTCTTAATAAGTGCAGTGTTGGTCTCAGAAGTCATAGGTTTTAAACCAAAGTCCCAATGTCAGATGTAGGGTAGTTCCCACTAAGTTGTTAGCCAAGGATCTCCCATAAGCTCCCTAAATCATACACAATATTTCCACTCTTCTTGGTTGCTCACTACAACTAGATGGTTAGATCTCATTGGTAAAGATAACATGCTTTAGATACAGAATACAGAGAAACAAAGCTGGCAGGCATAGTGATGGAAGGTGTTAACAGAGGCTGCTGTGGGAGAGAAATCATCAATGATGTCACCCTGTAAACCATGAGTGTTGCAATGCCAACCTGCTTGGGGCACTAGTAAAATACTGGCATAACTGTTCTGGGAGTAACTAGCCACTTGGATTTGAGGCCACTCCATTGAAAGGAATACTTGCCTAAGATTGTATTAGGCAACCTGATCAAAAGCTTATAGCTGGAAAGATCACAGATCTAGGGGAGAATCTACTACTGACACTTTGGTAAACTATGCATGTAGTTAAACTGCCTTCTAAACTTTTATGTTTCTGCCCACAGATTAGTACAGTTCTCATCCTTGGCCAAGGAATCCTCTTTTAGAAGTAGGCGATGGTTAAGACAGAAGTCCAGAACTGGTCAAAGTTCTGGAAATAAATCAACATTGAGAGCTTTACCCAAACAGAACGTCTATATCACTTCCTCCGAGGCCCAGGGAGCATTGTGAGAAATGAGGTGGAAAGACTGTAAGAGTTGTAGCATGGGGAATCATGCTGTAAAACATCCTCTGAGTGTGAGTGTTGTCATTGCAAGCACAATCCTTACAGAAGCTGTGACCATATGCATAGCAGAGACCTGCACAAGAAAAAATAAATGACATGAAAGAAGAGTGTTGGTATGATGTTCTTTGGAATGTATACACCTTACCCTTGTTCATTCAAATGCTGATTCCCCCCTCCCTCTGGTTTCAATCCATATATTGGACTGTGATACTTATTCTAAGCATCCTGTCCCAACTTTGTGTAAACAGGCCAAAATAAAGCAACTAGCCACAATGTTGAGCAATGGGAGGAACCATAGGATAGGAAAGAGTGGAGGAGTCAGAGGGCAGGAAATGAGTGGGAGGAGAAATGGCGAGGAGAGAGAGGAGAACAGAGGCGGGAGAGAGATCTTAGAAGATGTGGAGAGGTGGACTAGACCTAATATATCACTAAAAGCAAGTATAATGTGGGAAATGTAAATGTTAGGAAACTATGAGGGCTTGGAGGTTTAGGATGGAGTAACTATTGCCCAGCATTGTGTTCTAGGTTAATTAAATAAATTATAGTCTCTGTGTGGTGATTTGGTTATACAGCTGTTTAGGACTAACAGAAGCTTTACTAGAAGATATATCAATAATAAATATTAATAGTTGCCTACAACAGAAGCGGGGCAGTTTGGGAAGAAGAAAAGGCTCCTCAGAGTGTGAGGGAGAATAAGAGGAGACCGTAGTTACCATACAAGGTACACAAATATGAAATTGCCAGAGATAAAAAATACTATAAATAAAGCTTTTTGTCTAAGCAATACAGCAATACTGCTGGAGACCGTTTTTCATAACAACAACAACAACAATAATAATAACAATAATAATAAATCAAATGGAAGGCATATTTGGGACACATTTTGGAAGCTCTAAGTCAGATACTTAGGGAATGTCAGCCCCACTTCAGGTCCTTCACGTTCCAGTAGAATTATGCCACCTCACATTTATATTAGTGCATTGATAATCTCACATGAGTTACAGCTGTCATTCGCTTTGTGCAGTTATTCTATCCTTGCAGCGTGTGCCTAAGTTAAATATTACCATTTGTACATTCTGGTGATAGGAACCGAGATCTGGAAAGGATGCAAGACACAAAGTCGTCTCTCCTAGTACGCAACCGTGCTAAGACAAAGGAGCAGATACTGCAGTTAAAAGATGCCAGCCTCAGAATCCAAAAACCAACTTTCCTCTTTAACAATTGCCCTAGTTCTCAATTCTCAGGTGAGAATTCACTCAACCGCCATGCTTGTGTTAAATGATATTGTGAGAAGAAACTGAGTGTTGCGTATGTCCTTTATCAGCATGCTTTATAGCCTCTTTGTGTGATTCCAGGTGCCTGCCATTACTTGCTTGCATACAGAAAATTCAGTTCTCCCTTGGAACCAGATTTCTCTAATAATCACGGCTAATTCTGTGCAAGCCTCTGTTTCCTTTACTCAAGAAAGCCGTTTCCTGTTTTGCCAAAGGAGATGTATTAGTCAGCTTTTCCGAAAGAGGAAAGCTTTACTCTGACTCACGGTTTCTGAGGCGTTAGACTGACTCCGTGGTCATGCTCCATCTATATCCTTGTCTAAGCATTGCATCATCATAACTGTGGAGTGGGGGGAGGGGGAGGAAATTATTCCTGGTGGCCAGGAACCAAAGAGAGGGGAAAGGGCCAGAAACAAAACTCTCTTCTCAAAGTCACACCTCCAGTGAATCACTGACTTCATTTAGGGTGCCACTTCCTGAAGTTTCTGTCATCCCGTAGCTGACCATTAAGCTAGAAATCTGTTAAGCAGACTGCTCTGTTCATGGAGGTTAGAGCTTTCATGGTCCAACTCTCCCCGAAGGCCCCACCTCTGAACACTGCTGTGATGGGTAACAGCATTCTGCAAGGAAGCTTTCTGAGAGCATGTGAGATCCAAACCATAACAGATTAACTGACTATGGCACTTTGAGCTACCCCCATTAGATACCTATGAACTAATAGCCTTTGTACGTAATTCATTCATTTATCAGAGTGCTAAATAATACCTGTTGGATGCTTTTCAGCCTTCCTCTCCTGCTTGTCAGGTCACATCTTTATGTGTGAAGTTGAAGAGCAGTTTCTGGATGCATCCATTTAATTCTAATGACATCCTACTAGGAACGTTCTTGTCTTCATTTAAATGAACTGCATCACTAGTGATTGAGTCCTGAGAGCGATGTGTTTTCAACCCCACTATGTACCTGATTATCAACATCCAATCAGCTAAGTCACCTCTAGCCTCCTTTTCATCCCTTACATCTCCACTCTATTCCAAGCCCTTTATGTACACAACTGAAGTGTTGTAAAAAAAAATTTGGTTTGTCACTCTATATTTAATCCTAGTATCTACCTAATCATGCTTATTTTGAAATTAAGCTCCTAAAATAGTGTACTAAACAATTCATCCCGAAATTGAAGACCTGTACTTAGATCCTCCCGTATTTTAGCTAAACACTAAACACTCATGCTCATTTTTGAAATTTTATTTCCATGTTCCCATATAAAATGATCTAATATAATTCCCAAGACAAGCCTTATAGTTGTGTAACTCTGGAGTTTTATTCTCACCATTTATCTCTTAGAATTACTCTTCTGCTTCTGTCATACTTTCTAATACTAAGCTATTATTCAAAACCCCGTGTGGATTTCATGATTTTCTGTGATCTTAACTAAAGTCCTGAACCATTATTGAGATCCCACATTGGAAAAATATGGCCAGTAGGAAGCTAGTTATCATCTGATGTAACTAAGTGTTATCAAGTCCTGTGAGTGTGTCTTCTGTGGTCCAGAAAAACAGCTATGAATATAGAAACACGTCTTCTAAGCCAAATTTTATTCTAGTAAAATAAAGATAAATGTCTTTTCATTCTTGCTTGTGTTTCTCATTCTCATCACTTCTTCGTTTCCTCAACTAAACACTAAAAGTGGCAAAGAGTATGAGCTTCACTAATCTTTAACTCCCCTGGTACCCAACATGGAATGAAATCAAGAAAACATGCTAATTATATTGCAAATGACAACATATATATCTAAAGGAGTAGCAAATAGGTTTATAATATGCACTAACGACTTGATTTAAAATAAAACACAACTCCCTTATAACAGACAAAAAGTGAAAATTATGAAGCCTAATTTGTGACAGATATTATCGAGTGGTTAGTACCATCTAGTTTACTTAATGATCATGTAATGTAGGTCTCAACTGCAGTTTAGCCTAAGTGAGTAACAGAGTACTCACTGTGACTACCTTGTCAATTTGAGAAAAGACCAATAATTTTATGTCACTTTGCTCTCTTCTCTACCTGGAGCCATAAAGGAACCCCTGTTAATTCTAACCAAAACAGCAGATAATGCCATTGATGGCTAATCTGATGGACTGGCCCTCTCAAGGATCAGAGCAGAATCTAAGGCTTGGAGAGAACATTTCCAGTAGTTACATCAAGATTATTTTTAAAATAACTTTTCAGCCACTGTGTTTGGCTGCCAAGTTGCCACGGCTTCACTGGTGCTCTGAATGACTGTTTTCCTCACATCTCTCAAGTGGGAAATCACCAGAGATCTAACCAGTGATTTAGTGTTCATCCGTGCTGGAGAGAGGCTTCAATGGTTCATTAATGTAGTCTGATTCCCTCTCCTGCTGCCTTTGATTCTGGCTTTAATATAAGCTTCCTATCTGCGTGACTGTCATGGGCATAACCCGAGCACAGAGCTGACAGCTAAGAAACCAGGAAGTTATTTTTCAATCACGGATAGGGAACCTCATTAGTTATACCAAAAATTACAATAATACAAGTGCATCCCCTTCATTTCACCCAAGCGACGGTTTTGAGGATATTGTTTATAAGCGGTTGTCAGCATGTAGGAATCCCTCATGTTAAACATGAAATTAAAGGTGAATTTGTTGTTGTGATCCCTTTTGGGCACTTACAATAAAATACTTGTTTAGAAATCTACATTAAAATTCTTGCTCCGTGTAAGCCAACCTTTATTTTGTCTGAGCTATAGAGAGCTATGTTGCTCTTTTGTGTTGATCCTGACTAACTCTGAAGGCTAAAATTTTTGTGACAAAACGAAATACAATAATGAAATCAAGAACACTGCAATTTTACATAACAATGACAATGTGTCAGGGAGACCTCTTTAGTAGTCTTCAAAATGAAGTGCTGACTTACCTATGGGGTAGACCAAGAAATGAAAAGGATCAGTATCCAAAAGCGTGCTTTAAAAGCCCACTTAAAGACTCAATGTGCTTGGAGAGGTGGATTTTTGTTGTTTTGTTTGTTATGTTGGGTTTTTTTTGTCTGTTTTTTCTTCTTTTTTTTTAAACAGACAAAATGGTCTCTTTTTTGAATAGCTATGCAAGATGGGATGCAGGATCATTGGAGATGAGTTAAAGGGATTGGTAGCTAAAATAAAAAGGCTGACATGAAGTTGAAAGGGAATATGGGTTCATTGCTGGAGCAACCCTGGACCTTGCCCCTGTAGAGAAAGACAGAAGACAATTTTTCTTTTTAAATCAGGGATTTCCACAATAAATGTTTTCCAAAGCAATTTATGGGCTGAGCAGAAATTCTAAATTGCAAATACATTGGATGGTAGTTAGGAAGCTCCTAGCTGTGCAATGCTAATGGTCAGTGTGGTTATACAAGTTTACCCAAAAGTTCTGAGGTTTAACTGTGAGGGCAGCTCACACCACTAAAATGTCACAGGCCAAAGAGCTCAGACCTAGGTCTGCCCACACTGAGCTGCTATTTGGCTCAACATTGGTGGAATCTTCATGAGACCCCCTGAGTTTTACAATGGTTGGTGCCAAGGCAAATGAGCAGTGAGAGAAATGGTATGAAGTATAGTTAATAGCCTTTGACCAATGTGTCATATTAAGTTTAAAAGAAAGCTAGAAGAAGGGTTTATGGGACTTACTCATCTCTCTTTGACACTGTTCTCTAAGTTTATAATAACTTAAAGGGAAAAAACAGGAATAGCTTTTTGCCTGTTGGGTCATCACTATGAGGATGCATAAGATCCAAAATGATGCTATGACTCAGTAGCACAGGTTCTGTCACCACAGACAAAAACAGTAATAGCAACAACTGATACAGCTGCAAAAGTAACAGACAACATAGCCATTCATTCCAGCCCCATCCTTGAGTTTGTGTTCAGTCTAATCCATCAGTTTGTGCTTCTCTGGAAAAGATGAGTTCTGTGTACTAATCACAAGTAACTACTGCCTCACTCAGTGCCTATGGCCTTATCATTCTTAATGCATAGATAGGTTATTTACTCACAAAACACAAGAAGAATATATAAACGTGGCCTTCAATGCAACCATTAAATATAAGCACAACAGCTATAATGTTCAAATTCAAGTAAGAAAATAAAAACACATTGTTCAATAAGAAAACTTCAAGTGAAAGATTGAAGTTGTCCTGAATAATGCCAACTTTCTATTAAGCTTTACAGTGATTAGCAATGCGATCTGGGTAAATCCACTAACTGTTTTTGGCTTGGGTTTCTTTGCTAAAGAGTGGAATTGGTATTACCGGCTGGGTCTTTTCCGTGTTGAAATAAAGTGATTAAGGCATGTTTCTGATAGTAAGCATTCAGTAGCTGAGTGGTCACAGGGGATCCAGTTGATCATACAAAGACTATCACTCAAGCAGAGATCTATATGTTTTCTAAACAGCTTAAGAATGTTGAAAAGTTGAACTACTGTGTGAAAAAATTCAGATAAACGTTCAATGAACAAATGAGACAATAAGATGTACATTAATCTGGAATGCTGAGTTTTATTATTCTTTTTGCATAGTGTTTGTTTCAACCATGAAGTACTCCATAATACACAATAAGAATGGCACGAAGACTATGTAAACTCATTACTTGGACCAGAACCAGGCCAGTTTGCAACAACAGGGAATTCAGAGTTGGTAAATATCATTATTTTTCAAAATGAGGGATGCTGTTGCTATTCCTTGCGGGGCATCCTAAAGAAGGTGTCTGGTTTTATACGGGTGGACAACCAGAACTTTGGAGGCCATCATTTCTAAACTCGGATCTTTAGAGGCATCTCTAGCCTCCAGTGACAGCATCATAACATGTAACAGGCTGTCAGACACCATACTGTCACTCCGTGAAGTGTCACCTCTACGGTCTGTAACAACAGTGAGGCCGGGAGCAGTTCAGAGCACTCGTGGGCAGCTCAGGAGTCACACTAGGGAAGACCTGGGGGAGCCAGTTCTCAGAGGGTTATCTGCCCCCGCCATCGCCATCTGGATTGAGTACCTGGGGTTCAAGGGCTCAGTGCACGACTTACAGTCAGCTTAATCAATTCTGCCATCTAGTGGACATTTTCGCTCCCGCTATTCGTCCTTTCAGGTTTTCTCTTACATATAATCGAGGGGCAGGTACTGATGCTCAAACCCTGGAGTGCTGATTGGTAGTGGGTGGGGAAAAGAAGAAGGGAGATTGTAACCCTCTCATAAGAAAAGTAATTATTGGATATAAATAAAAAAAATGTTGGAAAGGAGCAGTTCCTGGGGCCTTACCTCCAGAACTCAAGCAGTGGGAGCCGTGCAGGGCTGCGCGGCTTCAGATCAGCAGAGACAGCAGCAGGCGCAGGACCACCTGTTAAGTGAAAATCCAAAAATCTTCAAAGACCTTCCAGAGCCAAAATCCTGTGATGAAAATCCCCCTGGGTTTCAATCATCTTTGAAGGCAGCCTCTTGCTAGCTCTGCCCCTCCCTTTTCTGAGAGCTGAGTGCCCCCCTCCAGGCTCTAAGCTGATTTTTTTTTTTTTTTTTTTTAAGAAAAAGAAAGGTTGTTTGTGCTCCTGCAGACATACAGGGAGGACATACGACTTCTAATGTAACGTCACTCTTTTTGAAAACTCTGATAGTAATAAATCATCGTAGTGTTTATCCATAACATCAAGATAATGTATTAAAATAGAAAAATATAGATTGCTACTTTTGTTTTGTCTGAGAAACGATACACAGGGTTTGGAAGTGGAATACTGAGTGAAGAAATTGATTACTTCCGTGTTTTTTTTTTTTTTTGTATGTTTCTTTCCATGATTACCAAAATACGTCTAGAGTACTGATCAGAAGAAGAAAAAGGAGAACGAGAGAGATGGAAGACTTAGTTGGCAACACAGATAAAACTTATTACAAACAAAACATTAGAATTGTCTACAACATTCTAGGTAAACTCAGAATTCTCTAGAATAACTACACAATTGCTTTGCTTTTCGACTGAGAACAACTTGAAAAATTCCCCAGGAATCAGTATGTAAAACACAGAAAAATAAGGACATTTTTCACACATAGCTTTCTATAAGCTAAGTTATCTCTTAACATTTAAGGAGCTAGAGGAAGAAAGTATCGGGTAGAAAATAATGGCTTGTACTCTCACCCTGCTGACCTGCACATGCTCACACATCTTTAAATTGTTGTAACCTTTCCATTGTCTCATTATGGAGTCAGTTTGTGTTTTGTACTTTATTTCCTTGTTTATCATTCCCTAGAATAGCTTGCAATTCTATTGTGAGTATAGCCTTTACTACTTTTTAATTTGTTCAAAACACAAAACATACTGTTTCAAAGTATGCGTACATTGAGGAATGACTAAGTGCATTTACATATGCCTTGTCTCACATCCTTATCATTTGCTTTTGGTGAGAATATCTGTAATCTCAACTTTCAAGCATGAAATTCTTAGCTATTAGTTACAGTTTCCAACTAGGCCTTCTGAACTCTTCCTGCCTATCAAACATTTGTGGGTTTGTTGTTTTTTTTTTTTGTGTGTGTGTGTGTGTTGTTTTGTTTTTAGTTACCTGTCCTCAGTCCCATGCCAACCTCTTGTGAGCTGTCTGAGACCATATTTTATTTATTCTACTTACCCTGTAGGAGAGGTCTTTTGCATGCTATATGCTATATGATTGAAGAGTTCCTATATTTGTCTTCACAGAACCCTCTAGAGATTTTACTGGCTTGGATTCGAATATTCCATTCATTCATTTCTATTTGCGAATCATACACAATACAGCAGCATAAATTTAGACCTGAAGTCTTGATTTCTCCTGAGAGGGTTATTGATTCTTCTAGAGATAAGGTCTCTTACCTTTTCCCAGGGCTTTTCTTTAAGAGAGAAGCAGACCCTCTCGATTCCCAACTGTACTGTACGGCAGACTATGTATGAGGTTCTCTCTCCCTTTCTTCTGGAGCCTGTGTTTGGTTGTCAATATCTCTGCAATCAAAGCTCCAGTTTGTATGCCCATATGCTCTGCCTGTGGTCACAGCCCTTAACTCTGTACCTAGGAATTTTCCATTTCCGATTTGTCTTTCTAGTTTTTCCTAGAATAATGCTGTTACATTTTACACAGAATAATGCTGTTACATTTTACACAGAATAATGCTGTTATTTTTTGTCTCCTGTGTTTCAGTAGGAGAGCCTCTCACAGTGTTCAGGCCGCCATGTTGCTGGAATTTGACTAGGTCCCGTCTACCAGTGCTTCACATGGTTGACCTACACTTCCTTTCTTTCTTTGACCAAATGATGCTACAAATCAGAGAAGAAGAATAAAAAAAAGTCCTGCGCTGTCATTGAAACACTTCAAAGCATTTTGGTTAGCCCCCGAGCCCTGCTCCGTCTCCCCTGGAGAAGGAGCTCACTGCCGTTTGTTTCCAACATGTCCGTTGTTGCGGGGGCTGTGGCCACCGCTGTTGGGTATCTCCCAAGAACCATTATTCTATGACAGCACCAAAATATACGAATCACAAACTTAGTGTTCGGATGAAGAGAGCCATTGACTGCGCAGTGGTAGGATTTGATAATAAAATCCATGAACGCAGTGTTTAGCTGTGGCAACCACCTCAGGACCCATCTCGATGTAGTCAACCACATAAATAAGGACACCTAAAAGTTCAGAAAGAAGATGCTAGCCAAGGTTTCTGAGTCCTGAGACCACACACACACACACACACACACACACACTCGAAGTGGCTGCAGGTCACTGAGTCTAATGTTTAGACTCAGATACCAGCAATAATTATGCCAGAAAAAGACCTCACCAGCTAAAGAAGTTGTTGTGGACAGTTGCCTACATAAGGTGATGCTGTTTCTTTTAACTTTGTCATACATTAGTCTTCTCTTACTTTGCAATTGGTTAAAATGGCTCCATAATTGCTTTTTAAATTATCAACGTAATCAGTAGAATTACACTAACACCCAGCACCAGCCTATAAATGAACAGGTGATTTTCATTCGCGTCTCTTAAAGCAGTTTTACCATTTTATGCGAAGCTTCCCAATATAAGAGCCACGTTTAATTTTTTCCCTTATTTTCTTCTGCTTTAACTTTGTGCCATTTGTCTTTCCCTTTCTCATCACCTGTTTGTTCCCACGTGTCTTTTTTAAGAGAATGCAACCCTAGGAAGCTGTCTCAATAGGCAACAGCACTCTAGTTTGCACACTTCCTTATCCTTATTACCCACATCAAGGAGAGAGAAGCTGTCAGGGGAAAAGATTGTGACTCCCAAGAATTTCTGGAGAGTGGTTTGCTTTTCCCTAGATGGCTCCTCTTTTATTCTTGAGATCTTCAGAAAATTTGTTTAAAACTTTTTATTGTCCACTTTTTTTCCTGTGCACACATGTAATAACTACATCCATTTTCCTAATATCTCAGAAATGCAAATGCAATGTAAGCAACAAAGTTTAAATAGATTGATTCCTAATTCTGAGTACCAGAACAGAATTCATAAACAATGATTTTCCCAAGGGCCGGGACTAACGCTGGGCTAGAATGTCAATCTAAAATTCATTTGGTATTTAGATTAGGGTAGATATTAGCTCCCGACACAAACACATCACCTCCTGGCAGGCATTCTGAATTTACACTCACTCAAGAGGTGATAGTTAGAGTGTGGTATTTCAGAAACTGGCACAAACATGATAACTAATATATATAAGGGAATACTGATATTAAAATGCTACAGGAGGTCTGGCTATTCAAGCTTTGCTTTTAGAAAGTACAACATGCCAGATGTTTCAGAGAAAAGCATAAAATCCACATTGTGTGCCTAATTGTACAGTACTACATCACAGGGGTGAGGGTTTTATTTATCTTTTTCCCTGACCGCAGCTGGTGATAGCAATATGGCCTGGGGCATCAAAGAATCAGTCTCCGAATGCAGGGCAGCCTCTTGGTGTGGTTCTTCTGGAAGGGTGGGGAAAAAATTTAGCTCCAAAAATCATCCCATGAAGACCGGACCAGTGAGATGACACAGAAGGCAAAGGTGCTTGCCACCAAGGCTCATACCCAGAGTTCAGTCCCTGGGACCCGTGAGGTGGAAGAAAGAACCAGCTCTGACCTCCATGTGTTCAGGCACACCCATGCAAAACAAACAAATAAATAAAATACTGCTCAAAAAAATCATCACGTAGACAAGTAAGTCTTAATATGAGAATACCCTTGGATGTTCGTCACAATAACAAACTAGACTAGTGCCCTCCGGAAGGGCACTCACTTGAGAAAGGAAACACCGGTTCTGCAGCTCTAGGTACTGAACAGGCCAGTTTCCCTAGGGAACGTGCCTACCACCTAAAATATCCCTGGCACAAATGATATTTCAAGTTGTTAAAAGTTGTCATGGATCTGGTCCCCATCAGCTGCTTCTCTGTCACTGTGTCATGGGCTGGTCACAGGAGGCTTAGAGGAGCAGCATTAAAGTGCACAGTTACCTGGTGTTCTGAAAAACATAAATCCGACATTGGGCAGTTAAACACTTCAAGCAGCGTTCTTGAGTTTGGTTCTTTTATGTCTCTGCAAGACATACCACCCTTCTGTATGACATATAAAATAATGCCAGACATGCTACCTACTAGACCATATGAAAATTATTTTGAGATAAATTTTGATTATATTTTTCAATGTTTTCTTTTTATTAATACTTTTACACAGGAGTCTGTAAAAGCCAAACTCAATTCTATTTATTAATTAGAGTTTTTTTTTAAATATAGTAACACTTGTTTCTAAAACTGAGCTGAATAATTCTTAAAATGGAGTTATTAAATTTCACATGTTAAGAGGTATTTTCACATTCAAACTCATTATCCTACAGAATACGCCTAGATAAGATTCTGCTTTTAAAAACTCAAAATTATCTCTAGCCATCTAATGACAGATGAAATAATTTTTTAAAATTTAAATGTAGAAAAAGTATCACGGAATGATTAAACTATTTTTCTTTTAGTAATTTTTCCTAGTAAAATAATGGTGTTGAAAAGGTTTTACCAAACCCTGAAATGCTACCTGCACCAACGCGTGCCCTGCATGCTGTGCGCGTCCTCTGGTGCCCGGGACCTGTTTTCCAACTGTCAGGAGTTGTCATGACTTTAACGTCCTTCTCAGATTTTCTGTTCTCTTCCTCCCCAAGCTGTGCCTTTGCTGGCATCAAATCCCTCATCCGAGTTTGCTCGTCTTACATTTGGAAACGTGCCACCAACGCAACATTTGCTGCATCCTTGCTACCTATGAACAGACCAACTTTGGGGCAACTTGAAACATCATCTTTTCTTGAGCTGAACCATAGTTTTGTGTGTTGCTGCCATCTAATGGCGTCTGTGATGCACCGTCTCCTCCACAGGTCACTAAACAAGAGAGGGAGGAGTAATGCCTAACTCAGAGATTTTAGGACCTTCATATTGGTAAACATGTTTGCAAAGAGTCCTGGTGTTTTAAATTGCTTGCACATTAAAATGTCTGACCCTATGTAGTTGACTCAAACAACAAACCCAAGCTATTTGTGGCCTCTTAGTGCGATGACTTTTCTGTGGGCTTTAGCTAAACACTTTGACTAACTGACAATCTTTCCTGTTGTTTTTGATCATTCATAAGTAGAAAACAATCTTATTCATTCATTTGGGACTATTTGCTGAAGTTGAAATCAGAGCTGTAGATATTTTCTCCCAAAGAGCAGTTTTTTCTTGCTTCCTCACTTCAGTCTTCCTTGTAGAAAGTCACCATTCTGTGGTTGGGCCGGGTAGAGCATGCTGACTATCATCTTCCACTGGTGATTGATATCTCTGTGGCTGAGGTCTTTACTCCTCTGAGTTGTATCTACCTTAGAGCTTCCCAGACAGCAGCGTGCTAGACACCTTTCAGTTACTGTGACATATTTTTGAGAACAAAATTACCTTCTCACCTCCTAAAGTTTTACCAGCTCCGAGTAGTACTGTCACCCAGAGGCATGAGCTTTTGGGAGACACTAAAGTTTGAAAACATAATAGGCAGAATATTGTTTTTAAGTTTCTATAGTACTTCCAATGAGTGCCATTTTAATAGCAGACCCACACAATTCATGTTGGATGACAGTTAAATTTGATATCATGAATCCGGTTTCTCAAAAATATTTTAAAACTCTGGAGGCAGAAAACAGTGGCTTCTTATTTATTTATTCTTATGTCAATATGTGTGTAAACCAATTCTGTCCAGCTTTTAAGAACACTGCTATTCTCGTGTTTCTAATTTACTGTTATAATGTCGGATAAAATAAGCCATTTAGCAAGTCTTTACCCAAGAAGTAAAAGAATGAAAATGGACATGGTGTATCACTTGAGATGCCACATTTCTTTAAAACACTGAGACATCATCTCTATGTTTGATTGGAGAAACAATGACATTTATTCTTGTCTCTTTTGTTTTAGATTTAGTGGTCGTTGGCCCTAAGATACTCTCAGTTTAAAATAGAAAGAAAAATGCAATAATAGTATATAGTCAGAAGCAAGAATAGAGTGACAGACCAAAATCAAGATCATAGAAGGTACATGAGATGGACAAGCATCCTCCTGACACACAAGGAGCCCACCTCATAGCAACATGGAGAAAATGAATTAATTTTCCTCAAATCCCTATGTGAAAAACTTCTTTTTAAAAAAATGAACTTAGTATTTCTGCATCTATCTTATGAGGTTCTGGCTCCAAGAGGTTTAAGCATATAAAATCACCTCAGAGAACAAACATATTTTCAGCTAACACATATGCTTAGTAAGAAGTCAAAATGGTGACATACGGTTGTACAACTTTACTTTGCTTCCCACAAAGAAAACTCAGGACCCTTTGGGGAAGGAGAGGGTATCAAAGCACAGTAAATGTTACATAACAGAAGCAGTCAGGACAGTTTGTTTGGGAATACGCTTAGAAGCACACTTCCCTCTCGTCTCCCAAGGCAACCCTTGGCCTGTTTCCTTTCCATTTATCTTCTTTACCGTCTTTTCCTCACCTTCTATTAGTTTGAAGTTACATTAATTGAACAAAAAGGATACGTTCTTAAAGAAAATGTAAAGCAAGCCAGGTCCCTTCATTCTGTGTTGGGAAGTCTCAGCTGGGCAGAAATCCATCATGCTAGAGTCCCACATACATCATAAACTCTTGTGTATTTATAGCGGAATAAAAATGTTTACTGCCTGTCTGGATGCACTTCCCAGCAACAGAGAAACCAGCATCTCAGTCAGAGTGATCGGAATGTTATCTGATACTACAGAGAGAACAGAAATATGTTCTTGTAGACACACAAGTAATAAAATACTTGAGTAAGTTCTGAAGGGAGAAAAGCCAGAGGAAAGAGGCAGGGGCTAGAAATCATTAAAAAGATTTAGGTTATAAGCCAGAAGCTGGTCTGCAGACCAGAGGAGAAAAAAAGAGTCCCAGAAAGGGAAAGATTAAAACACCTCAGAATTTGGCAGTCATTAAGAGCACGATTTTGTGTTCTTTGGGTGTTTGCGGGTCCTATTGTCTTTTTCTGACCTAGATTAGTGTGGTTCCTGAGAGCACAGCAGTGTATCTCTGCGGTAACGTTGCCCCATGGCTTAATTTCCCAATTAAACTTAAACAAATTTCTCAAATGCTCATAAAACCCTTGGTGGCAAGACCAGTGCACCTGAATATTTAATTATTTGAATGTCAGTCTGAGACACAGATAATTGGCAGCTAATAGAAAATGCCTAAGACCAGAAAACAAAAGATTCTTCTGTAGCTAATGGGGAAATAAGTGAATAAACTTACTAAAATAAAGGCAGTTTTTTTGTTTTGTTATCTTAAGTAAGTAGAAAGATACTAGGATGCTGGAACAAATTTAAAATAAAAAGAAAGGGGAAAATATCCCTTAGTTGCAGTTATACTTTAGTTCTGAACTTTGGCTGCAGTTAAATAACAAAATAAATATTGAGAGGCTATCTGTGGCTGTCTTTGGTGTAAGAGATTAGCTACTCAGAAAAGCCAGGGTTAGTCCAACTGAAAATATTCTTTTCATATTGGTTATAAGGTTTCCACACATGTAAATACAAAACCAAGTCAAATAAATATGTATCCCAGATAGCGTTTTACAAAACAGAAATTAATCTGGTGATCCTCATACATCAGCTTAATTACATATCGAGTGAAGTAGCTGGAGATTTGGCTGGAAGTTGATAAGCCAGAGGTGCTGATGAAAGAGTTATAGAGCTCAGGAGAGGTCCCACTGGGAAGCCCAGGGAATTAGTCCTGGTCTCAGTCTCACTTTACATCTTAATTACTGATTTCAAAGAAAGGCTAAACTGCACATTAACTAATTTGCAGATGGTCCTAAATTGGCAAACACTGGGAATTGCAGATTAAAAATCTAAAGGGATTTTTTTTTTTGAGGTTTGAAATGGGGATCACTGAAGTGTAGTCCTTTCCGTAATAATGACTAGGATGATAACGGTGGAGCTAAGCCAGAAAGGCTGGCTCAATTCTTTTGTGGAGGTAGTATAAGGGGCAGTGTGGAAGGGGACATTCTCGAAGACTCGGAGTCTTAAAGCCTAAATCAGAAAAGCAGGTTTGAAACTGAGCTCACACGGAGGCAGATGCGGGAAGGACTGGAATAGGATGGTCTGAAATGCCACAAAGGCGTTTTCTTGACGCTGACGTCAGTTCACTTCCTCACATGAAGCTCAGAAATGTGACCCAGACCCTAATACAGCATGCATTCACCTCTTCACACTCTCCATCTCAGGAGCAGCTGCCATTTACCCTGCACATTTACGCTACTATCAAATCATAAAGTACCTTAGAGACTCTCAACTATGCAACGTCCCAAGAAATTAAAAACGTAGTACAATTGACCTCTCGATTTGCCTCTCATCTTCTGGAACATGTCACTGAGAGCAGAAGGAGACGTGGTAGGTATAAAGTGACAAAATCCACGCTCCCAAACTAGTGAAGCCCTGGGAGGGGGAGGAGGGATGATTATCAATGTACAAACATTGGCAAAAATTTGAGGGGGAAATCCAGAGATGAATTAATGAATCTCTAAATCAGTGATTCTCAGCCTTCCTAATGTTGTGATCCTTTAATACAGTCCCTGGTATTGTGGTAACCCCCAACCATAAAATTACTTTTGATGCTACTTCATAACTGTAATTTTGCTACTGTTACAAATCCTAATGTAAATTTCTGTGTTTTCTGGTGGTGATCCCTGTGAAAGGATCACTGGATCCCAGAGGGGTCATGGCCCACAGTGAACCACTCCTTGAAATGCAACAGCAAATAAAGTGAGCCTAGAACATATTGCCAAGATGAGAAGAATATCTCTGAGTTCAGAACTAGAGGATTGGCAAGGTAGGAAAAGAAATGAAGCTGAAAGAGGAAAGTCATTTCTGCAGAATTTGGTCTCCATCTGGGTGTCCATTTTCAGCACTGTGCCCACACAGTTAGCATTGTCTCTAAGGAAGGGATGTTCCGTTACTTCCCTAGCCACTGAACACCTTGTACAGGCACACTGCTGTAATGCCGGCACTCTTGAGGCAGAGGCAGACAGGTCTGTGAGTTTGAGGCCAGCCTGGCCTACAAAGCAAGTCCAGGACAGCCAAGGCTACCTAGAGAAACCATCTGAAAAACAAAACAAACAAACCAACATAGAGAAAACCTTCCATACCCTGGAATATGGTATATAGGTTCTGTACCCTTTCTTGCAAGATGATCTCTTAGCTCTGCAGCTTCCTCAGGTGGAAGAAGAAAACCTAAATGTAGTTTGTGTCCTTTCCTCGAAAGCAAGGAAGGGCAAAGTGCATTATCGATATGCAAGGAGTTGAACACTTGCTTGGGGCTGCACAGGCAACCGCAAATGTCAGCTGACAGCCCCAAGGCAAAACAGTGCCTGCAAGGCACTGTCTCCTCTGTGACAGCCCTGAATACCATGAGAACCATCAACAGGAGAAAAGAGAACACTCAGAACACAGACTCCAGAAGGAATGCAACCTTTTCAGGGACAGCAAGATGTACTGGGTACATGGAAGAACAGGAGAAAAGAAGTGGTAACAAATATGCCCGGCACAGGTTTAAAAAAAAGGCAATTACAAGCCCGAAGAGGACAAAGAGAATCCTGGTCCTGAAAACCACTGTCTAGCTGAAACTCAAATAAAAGCTATCATGAGTTTAATAATTAGTAAAGCATTTGAAGAAGGGGTTGGGTTGACTTTAAAGTATTCTCTTGGAGCAACTAAGAAGTGAAGGCAAGAGAAGCCTATAGAAAGAAAAGTGACTTGAATGGACAATGTGGCCCAACAAACAGAATAAGAGAGGTGCAAGGAGAGCATCTCAAACATTGATTTTCAAATCTTCTCACACATGCCTGTCAAAACATGAAAGAAAGACTCGGTTAGGATTTATGGAGAGACTGTGTTACTTTCCCAGCCTTAAAAATCTTCACATCCTGAAATAGTGATCAGATTCTGTACCTTCTTCTTCTACAGCAAAAACAGTAAGCTCAAGAACAGCTATGAAGGTGTTGTGCAGGTTCTACAGTTACGCAAAGAGATACTGTTGAGAACGGGGCCAGAATATTCATTTCCTCCTCCAATATGAAGACAGTCAAATGAGGTCATATAAAGAAACAGAACTTTGCAACTGTTAAAAGTACCGAATGGCTAAAATGAAATACAGCCAGGTGTATCTTCACACTTTGAATGATGAAGAAAAGAGAAACTCTAGAGATTTTTATTGGCCAAGCAATAAATGGAAAGACACAAAGTATCTCAGCTCAGCATGATGTCCAGGTATACAGGCAGGCAATGCTCCACGAGCTATAGACCACAGAAGCTGTCTTGAGTGGTTCCAGGCCTGACACGTGGCAGCCACCCAACCCAAGGACAATGGGGAGTTTGTCACTGTGTTGTAGCTGCTTAAGGGAGCAGTAACCCTCTCACCTCTGCCCAAGGTTAAAGAGAAAATCTGCACAGAAACCAGCAGCAATGAGATGAAATCTACATGAAAGCCCAAAGATCCTAAGTCATTTCTGGGGCTGGAGCTCAGAAAATTAGAATTTTTTTAAGCTGTACTGTGGTATCAAACCCTTTACTCTAAAATCCATTGTTGCTCCGACTTCGAAAAATAGTTTCTCTAGAAGATTCTATTACTGTTCGTGTTTTTAATTTACGGGTTGAACTTTTTTAGAGATCGGAAACGACGAAAGGAATCTTGTTTTTACAATAACAAGCTGATGTTATATTTAGCTGTTCTCAGGATAAACAAGCCAAAAGCTTTACATACAAAAGCTGCATATCCTGCTCCCTACCAGCAGGGGGAGGTGTAAGAACTCTAAAGCTCCTCCCTCCTCCAAGGCGCTGAGAAAATCTGAACCGGAATGGAAAAAGTTGCAGATTAAATTAATCACGTCCACAAAACCAACAACGTTTCTTAAGAAGGAACAGTAAGTTTCTAAGAGAGCATTGGGATATTATACCCATTAGAGCAAAAAACATATTTAACCTTTTCTGGTTTAAAATGTCCCTAAAGAGATTTCTGCTTTGTTTTCATCTTCCAAAATAAAAACTGTGACTGTAGTCAGGCGTCTTTCCACTGGCATGCTCTGGATGATCACTTCTGGATGAGAATACAAAAAGTGCCACTTTTATCTTGTACTGAAAACACTTGAATTCCAGTAGCCAATTGTGGGATTATCTGATTAATAAATCAAATAGACAATAAAGATATTTATCACATAGTTTATTTAAAAACTATGTTAAAAATTATGCTTACAAAATAATTATGTCTTCTCAAATATAACTTGATTAAAATATTATCCAGATAATTTTTACTAATTTTTTAAAAAATATAACTTTTAGTTGAAATTTTTACTAGTGCTTTTTAAATACACACACACACACACACATATATATATATATATATATATATATATTTCAATTGAAGTTTCTCATGATTTGTTGTCTTTAAATTGTTTCAAATACTTTGCACTAGGAATAAACTCTGATGAGAGGTCTATGGAGATTTAAAAGAAACTCTTGGGTCAACATCTCTTGAAGACCTAAATAGCTCTCCTTAGATGCAAACAGTGTCTTCAATGTGGATGCAGCACAAATAAATACTTTTTAAAATGCAAAGATAAAAGTTTCTGTTGGAACCCGCATCGTCAGTGATCTAGCTGCGCCTCTGGTATTGTTTGATCCCCCTGCTGCTGGTGGCCTTGAGATGTCATCTCGGCAATATAACTTGCATGAGTAGCTTCCTAAGAGGACACACAGCTCGGCGCTCCCTGTCCACCTGCGAGCTATCGGGGAGTAGTGTATGTAAGGGGGTGAGCTGAAGAAACTCAAACAAGACAGCTCCATTTTTAGGGAGAAGGTTTTCACTGTGAATAAGAGAGAGAAAATACCCAGAGGCGCCTGGGAGAGTTCAGAGCAGAGAGGGAGAGACTGGATGTGGCCGTGGCTTCCTGTGAGAGAAGTGAGAAAGCCCAAGAGACCCAAAATAGAGATAACAAAATAGCAAGAGATGGTGAGGTCAGAAGAAAAACCTTGCTGTTGTATTAAGAAGAAACAGGTATCTTAGAAGAGAAAGCCTGGGGAGGTGAGAAGGGCCAGGGTGCTTTAAAATGTATAAAAAGTACTTGTGAGTAGGGACTGATGGTACATGGAGTCCAAAGTGGGCTTTGATATGCAGATAGAAGCCATGGGTCCATGTGTCCTTTCTTGCCAGAAGGGAAGTGGTTCCCTTTAGGCACTGAAAACTCATTTCACAAATTCCTGAGGAATGCTGGCTCTAATCTGTATCCACTAGAAATCCCATGGCCAATCTGAGCTCATTTCTAGATTCATAGGCTGCCTAAGACCTGACAAGTAGGACCCATCTTTCTTTGTCTGCTTGAATTTGAAGATCCAGCTTCCTCCTCTAAACTTGCTTCTCTCTTTAATAAGGAACCACGGGAAGAAATGAGGTTTTCCAAATGCCATGGAGAACAGAGTGGACACCCCTTCCCTCCAAGACACAATACTCCTCACGCAATGAACTTTGGTAGCCTAAGATCTCTGGCAGAATAAGCACAGTCATCTGGGCTTGATGCAAACACTGACAACTCTAAATGAGGCTAAACTTTTACCTAGTCTCTGTCACTCCACCAAAGCGCTATCATGTGCCTGATACCATGAGGGCTCAGCTAGCTTCCAGCCAGGGCGGGAGATGCTGGTTCCCACATTTTTGTAAGCATTCCCTATGTCTATGTTTTAAAAGGGGCATTTCTGTCACATAGCAGGTTTATGCCCTTTCAAGGAGTGCTGTGTAAAATCTTTCCTTTCTGACACTAAACTGTCCCTGGTAGCCTTCCACTTTTTAAATTACTTTCCACTACTCTGAAAAGAAAAGCACGCTATTATCTGTTGTTGGCTGCAGTGGCTCTGCTGCAATCATGGTGTAATTCTTGAAAAGAAATGAGGAAAGATGGAGTTGGAAAATAGTTTGGTCTTTCGAGCAGCCAGCAAAGACCTTTCTGATTCAGTGATTTCACACACACTCTGAGTATATTGTGATCAAGATCATTGCAGGCAGGTGGCATAGCTGATAGCTAGAACAAAGGTGGTGTTTGCTCAGAATGTCTCAGAAGCAGCAAACACACTAGTATGTCCAGAAGAAATAAGTAAGTTAAGCAGTGGACAAGTCAGATAATACACACAGAAAACTTTAGCCTCGTACAGACTTGGATTTCATTATGAGTGACAAAGGAATAATTCAACAGAATGAAATTAATTTCTATTTTGTGCTTACTTAGCTACTGCGCTGAGAGTAGATTGTAGAGGAAGGATGGGAATAGGTGGGGACACGGATTGTGGCATTGTACTCATGGGAAGAGGTGATGTTCTTGGTCTTAGATATGATCAACTGAGATAAAGAGAGGTAGAAAGATTCCAGACGTGTTCAGAAAAGAGTGTTGATTAAACATGGTGGAGGAATACGTATAAGGTGTTATAGAGGGACAAAGAGATAAAGAATAATTACAAAGAAAATTGTGTTTTTTTCAAATTTCCTATTTTCTTTTTTATTAAATTTTTATTTTTTATATTAATTACAGTTTATTCACTTTGTATCCCAGCTGTAGTTCCCTTCCTCATTCCCTCCCAATCTTACCCTCCCTCCTTCATCTCCTCCCTGCCCCTCTCCAAGTCCACTGATAGGGAAGGTCCATCTGACCTTCTCATCATGACTGGCTGCATTGTCTTCCGCTGTAGCCTGGGAAGGCTGTTCCCCCATTAGGAGTTGGTGATTGAGAGCTAGCCACTGAGTTCATATCAGACAGCTCCTGTTCCCCTTACTAGTAAACCCACTTGGACACTGAGCTCCCATGGGTTACATCTGTGCAGGGGTTCTAGGTTATCTCTATGTATGGTCCTTGGTTGGAGTAGCAGTCTCAGAAAAAAAACCTATGCCCAGACTTTTTGGTTCTGTTGGTTTCCTTGTTGAGCTCTATTCCCCTCCAAGTCTTCCTATCTCTGCCTTCTTTCATAAGATTCCCTGCACTCTGCCCAAAGTTTGGCTATGAGTCTCAGCCTCTCCTTCGATACCTGGAACAATAGAGTCTTTCAGAGACCCTCTGTGGTAGGCTCCTGCCCTGTTCCTTGTCTTCACTTGCACCAACCCTGTATCTGACAGAGGGCTAATATTCAGACTATATAAAGAACTCAAGAAGTTAAAGACAATAAAAACCAAGTAATCCAATTAAAAAATGGGGTACAGAGCTAAGCAGAGAATTCTCAATAGAAGAATATCAAATGGCAGAGAAACACTTAAATGCTCAACATCCTTAGTCATCAGGGAGATGCAAATCAAAACAACCCTGAGATTTCACCTTACACCCATCAGAATGGCTAAGATCAAAAACTCAAATGACAACACATGCTGGAGAGGATGTGGAGAAAGGAGAACCCTCCTCCACTGCTGGTGGGAATGTAAACTTATACAACTACTTTGGAAATCAATCTGGTGCTTTCTCAGAAAATTAAGAATAGTGCTACCTCAAGATCCAGATATACCACCCCTAGGCATATATCCAAAATATGCTCAATTATACAACAAGGACATTTGCTCAACCATGTTTGTAGCATACCTATTCATAATAGCCATAAGCTGGAAACAACCTAGATGTCCCCCCCAGGGAGGAATGGATACAGATATTGTTATACATTTACACAATTGAATACTACTCAGCTATTAAAAAACAAGGACATCATGAAATTTGCAGGACATCATGAAATAGGTGGATCTAGAAAAGATCATCTTGAGTGAGGTAACCTAGAAGACGAAAGACATACATGGTATATACTCACTTAAAAGTGGATATTAGACATATAATATAGGATAAATATACTAAAATCTATACTCCAAAGAAGCTAAACAACAAGGAAGACCCTAGGAAATTTGCTCAATCTTCATTCAGAAGGACAAGCACGATATTCACTTATTTTTAAAAGTAATAATAAGGCATCAATTACCATACTCGACACTAAGGGATAATAAATAAAAATTATTTTTTTTTAGTAATATATTACCTCTTTTAGAATGTTTGGCCAGGGAAGTCACAGAGCACCAAAAATTAAAAATTATTCACAATGCTCTTGGTTTTCCTCCTGAACTTGAGGTAGGACTCTATTGCCCCAAATACCACATTCTTGAGTCATAAATCACAGAGCTATCAAGCTCATACTAACCCAGAAGCTTCATCTCTACAGTCTAGATGTCATAGTGCTAAAAGCGGCCCTTCCAGAGGGCAAAGGTAGCCATTCTTAACCAGTTTGCCATGCAAGCTACAATTAGTACCTGCTCAGGCAAGACATGCTCACTGGTGCCACCAATTTCCTATTTTGGTGGCATTTTCTGATTGGACTTAAGACTTTACTCCACAAGCTGAAACCCATATCTGGCATGGACATTAAGGCTAAGCATCTGTGGCTGGACAGTCTTAGGCTACAGAAAAGAACCAACTACTGCTATTCCGTTAAATCCACATGGTATTAAATTGATTCCTGATGACATATTGCTATATCCATACATTAGTATACCTCTCAACCCTCATCAGAAAAGTGTCTTTTTGCAGTAGATGGCAGTTCACATGGAGACCAACAACTGGACAAGGAGCAGAAAACAGGAGACTCTAGAATGGTTAGCTCTAAATGGGAAATATCTGTATCACACCACCTCTTCCTAAGGCTTCTGGGTCATTGGACAGAGAGATTATAAGAGCCAGAGCTGGTGGATAGTGCCAAGGAAAGAGTGTTTTCTTGGCACAGCAGGACAGTTGTCCATAGGAGTTCAGAGTGGTTGAGACAGCAGGCACAATACCTGGAGAAGCTGAAACCAGACAAAATCCAAACACGGAGAGCAGAGGTGGCTGCGAAGGTGCACCTGGGGAAGGATGGGTCAGTCGTCTTTAGGGCTGTGTGTGTTTGAATACATTCCAGAGACAGGCCATATGCCCGGAGATATGGGAAAAACCAACTGTAAGTAATGAGTTGAGAGAGAGAGAGAAACAGAGAGACAGAGAGAGAGAACACGAAGTTGGTTAGTAGGCAAGGCCGGGTCAGACTGGGGGTAGTGATCAAAATAAGTTAAAAGAACTAACAAATGGTGGTAACTAGAAAATATTATGCTGTTTGTGAAGTATCTCAGAAGCAGAAAGACACACACGGTATATACTTACTTATAAGTGGATACTAGACATGTAATATAGGATAGATATATTAAAATCTGTACACCTAAAGAAGCTAAGCAAGAAGGAGGACCCTGGGCAAGATATCATTCCTTACTCAGAAAGGCCAATGGAACAGACATTGGAAGAGGGAGAAAAAAGGGAACAGGACAGGAGCCTAACCACAAAGAGCATCTGAAAGAGTCAAAGCAGGGCATAGAAACAGATGCTGAGATTCATAACCAAACTTTGGGCAGAGTGAAGGGAATCTTATGAAAGAAGGTGAAGATAGAAAGACCTGGAGGGGACAGGAGCTCTACAAGGAGAGCAACAGAACCAAAAAAATCTGTGCACAGGGGTCTTTTTTGAAACTGATACTCCAACCAAGGACCATGTATGGAGATAACCTAGAATCCCTGCACAAATGTAGCCCATGGGAGCTCAATGTCCAAGTGGGTTCCCTAGTAATGGGAACAGGGACTGTCTCTGACATGAACTCAGTGCCTGGCTCTTTGATCGCCAACTCCTGAAGGGGGAACAGCCTTACCAGACTACAGAGGAAGACACTGCATCCAGTCCTGATGGGACCTGATAGTCTAGGGTCAGATGGAAAGGGAGGAGGACCTCCCTTGTCAATGGACTTGAAGAAGGACATGGGAGGAGATGAGGGAGGGAGAGTGGAATTGGGAGAGGATGAGGGAGGGGGCTACAGCTGGGATACAAAGTGAATAACTTATAATTAATAAAAAATAAAAAGGAAAAATTTTTAAAAAGAATTAACAAAAAATAAAAAGACTTAAACACCACAAGCTAGGATACATGTTCATTTTTAGACCAAGCCTACTGAGTTTAGAACTTTCTCAGTCACCTGGCCTCCTTGGAGGCTGAAATGAGGTATTTCATCCTCTTTTGTGTATTTATTAAATACAGTGTTTTTCATATTTTATTTTTATTAATTACAGTTTATTCACTTTGTATCCTCCCATCTCTCCTCCCAATCCCACCCTCCCTTCCCCTTCTCCACCCATATCCTTCCCCAACTCCACTGATAGGGGAGGAGCTCTTCTTCTTCCTTCTGATCTTAGTCTATCAGATCTCATCAGGAGTGGCTGCATTGTCTTCCTCTATGGCCTGGTAAGGCTGCTCCCCCTTCAGGGGGAGGTGATCCAAGAGTAGGCCACTGAGTTCATGTCAGAGACAGTCCCTGTTCCCATTACTAGGGTACCAATTGGACACTGAACTGCCATGGGCTACATCTGTCCAGGGGTTCTAGGTATCTCCATGAATGGTCCTTAGCTGAAGTATCAGTCTCAGAAAAGACCCCTGTGCTCAGATTTTTCAGTTCTGTTGCTCTTCTTGTGGAGCTCCTGTCCTCTCCAGTCTTACTATCTCACCCGTCTTTCATAAGATTCCCTGTACTCTGCCCAAAATTTGACTGTAAGTCTCAGCATCTGCTCTGATACCCTACACGGTAGAGCCTTTCAGAGGCCCTCTGTGGTAGGCTCCTGTCCTGTTTCCTGTCTTCTCCCTCTTCTGATGTCTATCCTCTTTGCCTTTCTGAATGGGGATTGAGCATCTTAGCCAAAGTCCTCCTTCTTGATAAGTTTCTTTAGGTGTACAGATTTTAGTATGTTTATATCCAAAATATGCTCAAGTATACAACAAGAATATTTGCTCAACCATGTTTGTAGCAGCTTTATTTGAAACAGACAGAATCTGGAAACAACCCAGATGCCCCTCATTTGAGGAATGGATACAGAAAGTGTGGTACATCTATACAATGGAATATTACTCAGCAATAAAAAACAAGGAAATCATAAAATCTGCAGGCAAATGGTGGAAACTGGAAAAGATCATCCTAAGTGAGGTATCCCAGAAGCAGAAAGACACACAGGGTATATATTCACTCATAAGTGGATATTAGACATATAAAATATACTATTTTTAATTTATTCGTTTAATTTTTTATACACATATAAAATCTAATTTGAACTAGGAACCCATGGCTGGGTTGGGGCAGGCTTTGTGGGCCCTAAGGGAGAACCCACTGTTATGTTGCCAAATAAATGTAGCAACAGAACAGCTTCCAAATGCTTATCCCTGTACCTGTCGATTAGGGGATGTGTGACCCCTCACCGACGGAGCCTGTTTTTGTAGCGATGGCAGTAACACCGCCATGTGCCACTGGTCAAAGTGCAGAAAAGGCAGCTGAGGAGGTTCAGCCTTAAGCAGAACATCTACATGATTTTTGTTTATTTTCTGCTGTTGTTTTGGTGGTGGCGTCCTTTGTTCTATTTATATCATGAAGGCAGGAGCGAGCACTGTGTGAGCAGGGAGGAGATGGAGAGGCACTCTACACAGGCGGTCACCAGCTCTGCTTCACCCTTTGAGATTTTCTTTAATGCTCTGTGTCATTTCACCTCGTTGGAAGAAGACGTCATCACTAAAAACGAATCCATTGAAGTTTTGGATTTTTCCAAAACTCATCAGGAAGCCCTGGAAAATCTCAAGCCTCTCTCCAGAGGCTTTTTTGTTCCTTTCCGTTGCGTCTGTTCATGTCCCTACAGTGTTCCTCGCTCGTTCTTCCGGGATAACCTTGTCCTCTGTGCAACTTCAGCTTACTTGCTGCCTTCTAACCTGGAGATGAAGGGAAAAGATCTTAACGAGACCACTGAAAATGTTGATAGCAACTGTTCCCTCCAGCGAATGCTACTGGAAGACAGGGAAGACAAGACACACAGCATTTCACATTAAGCCAGATGTGGTCTTGACACCACTGACATACTCTGAACTCTGTGACCTGTGGCTGCCTGCCATTTCTTTCTTGGCTGTTGAATGAGTTTTACTCTGTTACTTATTTACAAAGTATTTTATTCACTTTATTACTTACTGGGAATAAGTGCCTGAAGTTCTGTGCTCCAGGTTTGGTCTGATGTTCATCCTGAAACCTATATTCTCACATTACTTTGTTATCATGGCACCAATAGTGCATATTCATGAACACATCATATGAGGAAGAAAAAAACAAACAAATCTCTAATTCTATAAGAGGTGATAACTACTCACACTATTGAGTGGTGTTTTCCATGACAATAGAGAAAAACGTTACAGATTGTTGCATTTTAATGAGTGTGTGTGTGTGTGTGTGTGTGTTGGTTTGTTTTCTGACTGTATATATAGTTTTTGTTTCTTGCTTTTTTTTCATCTAAACTGCTTTTGAGGATTGTCTTTATATTAAGAAATATTTTATAATTCTTTTAATTAATAGTACACTTATGGTTCTTAGGCCATTTCCAAGGAGTCCTTTTGTAAACAATTTTGAGTTGCATTTATGTATACAACACATTTCAGACAAAATTTGAGATGGAAGTTTAAAGAATCATTGAAAATGGTACATTCATTACACCCATGAGAATGGCCAAAATCAAAAACAAGTGACAACACATGCTGGAGAGGTTGTGGAGAAAGGGGAACCCTTCTCCACTGCTGGTGGAAATGTAAACTTGTACAACCACTCTGGAAATCAATCTGGCACTTTCTCAGACAACTAGGAATAGCGCTTCCCCAAGATCCAGCCATACCACTCCTAGGCATATATCCAAAAGAGGCTCAAGTACACAAAAAGGATATTTGCTCAACCATGTTTGTAGCAGCTTTATTTGTAATAGCCAGAAGCTGGAAACAACCCAGATGCCCCTCAACTGAAGAATGGATGCAGAAATTGTGGTACATCTACACAATGGAATATTACTCAGCAATGAAAAATAAGGAAATCATGAAATTTGCAGGTAAATGGTGGGATCTGGAAAGGATCATCCTGAGTGAGTTGTCCCAGAAGCAAAAAGACACACATGGGCAAGTGTTGGGCAGAGTGAATGGAATTTTATGTAAGAACTGGGAAATAGTAAGAGCTGGAGAGGACAGGGTCTCCACAAGGAGAGCAACAGAACAAGAAAATTTGAACACAGGGAACTTCCCAGAGACTCATACTCCAACCAAGGTCTATTCTTGGAGATAACCCAGAACCCCTGCACAGATGTAGCCCAGGGCAGTTCAGAGTCCAATTGGGTTACATAGTAATGTGAAGAGGGACTGCCTCTGACATAATCTGATTGGCCTGTTCTTTGATCACCTCCCTCTGGGGGGGAGCAGCCTTACCAGGCCATAGTAGAGGACAATGCAGCCACTTTTGATGTGAACTGATAGACTAAGATCAGAAAGGAGAGGAGAACCTCCCCTATCAGTGGACTTGGGGAGTGGCATGCATACAGAGGGAGGAGGGAGGGTGGGATTGGGAGGGGAGGAGGGAGGGGCTTATAGGGGGATGCAGAATGAATAAAGTGTAATTGAGGAAAAATTAAAAAAAGGGGGGAAAATAATTTAAGAACCTTAAATGACTTTCAAAAGTGGAGCAAAACATGGAGTTAGTCAATTTACATGGAGCATGTCTCGCCCCTGGGGGCAATGGTCTCCTGAACCTACTCAGACCTTGGACACCACCACTGCTAGTTCTAGAACTGATGCAAGATGTTCCAACGAGGGGGTTAAGGCTTCTCATAATATTTCCTATAAGCCCACACCTTTTTGTTTATATCCCCCATTTTTATTCATTATTAGCCAGATAGAGCCAAGTAATTGTGGTGATGATACTTGCTTTTTTGCCCAATGCTGGAATGCTAGTGAATTTAGGTATGCCCTGGTTACTCGCATGCCTTGCTGGGTGCCTGTGCCCGTTGATGCCCCTCACGCTATGACTCTCTTCAGACAGAAAAGGGATCTTGGAACTGCAGCCGCCACTGTTACTGCCATCTCATTGGCGGCTGTTGGAGCTACCACCGCGGCATTAGCCAGGAGTCATACTGTGCAGACTGCTCAGACCCTGAATAATCTTTTAGCCAATGTAGCTCATGCCTTAGATGTACAAAAAGGAATTAATGCTCAACTAAAAGGAGGCTTGACGGTGTTCAATCAGAGGATTGACCTCGTGCAGGAGCAAATTGATACCCTATGGCAAATGGCTCAACCGGGCTGTCAATGAAAGTATGCTGGACTTTGTGTCACTAGCATACAATATGAGAATTTTCCCCATGCTGCAAATCTGTCTAAACAATTGTCTAGCTATATTTTAGGTAATTGGACTAGAGAATTCGATACTACAATGGAGCAGCTGAGAGTGGCCATTATCACAGTAAATTCTACCAGAGCGGACGCAGGACTAGCCACAGGATTATCATCATGGATTGCTGCAGCCATGAATCATCTGAAGGAATGGGCGGGCATGGGAGCATTAGCAGGCCTTCTGGTGTTGGTCTCCTTGGTTTGCCTGTGGTGTATATGCAAGATTAGAGTCTCACAACAGCGTAATGCAGCCATGACCATTCAGCCCTTTACAGCCATTGAAGCAGGACAGTCTCCCCAAGCATGGTTGGCTACCATAAAAAGCTAAGATGTTATGCTCAGGATGCGAGCCTGAGCACTGCACTCAGGGTCAGCCGCTTTGGACCCAGAGAAGAGCATGTCTGATTGCATGCGGGTTGATGCCCCAGGTCCCGCCTCTGAGAAAAAGGTATCGGACGGGTCTGATGCTCTTTGGGTGGATGACACCTAAATGAACATCGGTACAAAGTCCCAATTTATTTCTAATATCAGAGATCAGACCTCTACTCTTGTCTGATGCATCTAAAACAAAAAGGGGGAACTGTAGAGAGCTGTGGAATGCTATGCCTTAAAGATGGAGCTGGTTTCTGCCTTCCACCTTCCCGATGGTGAGTGCTCTCTGTCATAACTCCACATTTGGCTAAGGCTAAGGATCTGGCTTGCTTCCATGTATGTGGACCTATCTGCATTTCCCACATGGCATCCTGGGGTTGGCTACCCAGAGGCTACTTAAGCTGTGGGCTGGCTTTCCCCAGGGTCCGATGATTGTTCAAGGTTCCTGAATAAACTGCATTGAAAAAAAAAAAAAAAGAAAATGGTACATTCAAATTAGGATACAAATAAAATTATTTTCTCTAATTACACACATACAAACACACACCACACATTCACACACAGCCTATTTACTATCACACACAAACAAATATACTATTTCTTGAATGCTTTCTTTATAGCCGAGTCATAAACTTTCTTGACTAAGATCCTGATTTTGTTTAGGTTGATACCACCTACTCTTCTGAACATCAGTCATCGATTATTAAAATTTCCAAGATTGTGTTTCTGACACCAGAAGTCAATGTGTCATACTGACACTATTATCGTAATGAAGGGCAATGAATGATGCGGCAGTTATTCCCCAAAAGATGACTAAATCATGACTTGTTTTTTATTTGACACTTCCCTTTTCGCTCAGCACCTTGAGTTGCTGAGGAGAAGGCAGGAAGAGACATGGAGAAACTCATGAATTGACGAATTTGCCCCGCTGCAGCCATCTGCAGGGCCATCCCCATACTAACATCCGAAGGCATCTGGGCGGGGATGTTCTGAGTGGAAGTTGAAGGAAAGACGAGAGGGAGGTTGTTGCTCAATACCTGCTTGGTTGCTAGTGCTGGGTCATTCTCTACAAAGCACTACTGATGGGACCAGCCAGTGTTGACCAATGTGTTGCCATGGTGACAGCACAACAGCAATCCGAGGTCCCCAGTAGTAGGATGTATGGTTTACCCTAGCCTAGGAGCACCGAGTCACTATAGGTAGCAGTTCTAGCCCCACCTGCTTATTCTCCTAGTGCTTCACAAAATGCAAAGGTCCTGTGCTTGATTCTCGGGGTTTGTGTTCCAAAGTATACTGGAAGGCTAGATCAGAGACCAAAGGTCTCTCTCTTATGCGAATATTCATCCTAATTAGAGAAAAATACCTTATTTTTCACAGCAGAACTTCATTTTTACCATTTTGGAGATTTGCCCTAAAGATTTTTTGTTATCCCCAAATTCCAATACAACACAGGGTAAGCTCTATAAAGTGGCTTTTGAAGAGGTTTCTAGTGGAATCACAAGATGAGCAGATGCTTCCATGACTCTCTTAAGACTGTCACGTGTATGGACTGATACATTTTTATAACTCATTACCTCAAATAAACCCTAGCTTGTTGAATGAACAAAGCAAGGAATGGAAAGAACAAAGGAGAATGATCTTTCAGGAATCCCTGCTTTTTCTAATCTATTGATGTCTCTTACATAAGGATCCTCTCTGTGCCTCTGCTAGAGTAGACATTGTTCAAGTCATTCCAAATTCACATTTTATTGAATTCAGCCTGCTAAGTGTTAAAGTGCTTAGAATTTTTTAATTTTTTAAAAATTTTTATTAATTACAGTTTATTCACTTTGTATCCCAACTGTAGCTCCCTCCATCCCTCTTTTTCTCTTATGCCCCTCCCTCAGTCCAATGATAGGTTAGATCCTCTTCCACTTCCATCTGATCCTTGTCTACCAGGTCTCATCAGGACTGGCTTCTTCGTCTTCTTCTGAAGCTGGTAAGGCCGCTCCTACCTCAGGTGGAGGTGATCAAAGAGCCAGCCCATGAGTTCATGTCAGAGACAGTCCCTGTTCTTATTATTGGGGAACACTCTTGGACACTGAGCTGCCATGGGCTACTTCTGTGCAGGGGTACTAAGTTATCTCCATGCATGGTCCTTCGTTGGAGTATCAGTCTCAGAAAAAAACCCTGTGCACCGATTTTTTTGGTTCTGTTGCTCTCCTTGTGGAGCTCCTGTTCCCTCTAGGTCTTTCTATCTCCACCTTCTTTCATAAGATGCCCTGCACTCTGCCCAAAGTTTGGCTCAGCATATGTTTTGATACGCTGCTGGGTGGAGTCTTTCAGAGGCCCTCTGTGATAGGCTCCTCTCCTGTTCCCTGATTTCTCTCTCTTCCAATGTCTATATCATTTTCCTTTCTGAATGGCTAAGATCAAAAACTCAAGTGACAACACATGCTGGAGAGGTTGTGGAGAAAGGGAAGTCCTCCTCCATTGCTGGTGGGAATACAACCACTTTGTACAACCACTTTGGAAATCAGTCTGGCACTTTCTCAGACAACTAGGAATAGTGCTATCTCAAGACCCAGCTATACCACCCCTAGACATCTATCCAAAAGATGTTCAAGTATACAACAAGGACATTTGCTCAACCATGTTCGTAGCAGCTTTATTTGTAATAGCCAGAAACTGGAAACAACCCAGATGTCCCTCAGTTGAGGAATGGATACAGAAATTGTGTACATTTACACAATGGAATACTACTCAGCAATTAAAAACAAAGAAATCATGAAATTTGCAGGCAAACGGTGGGATCTAGAAAAGATCATTCTGAGTGAGGTATCCCAGAAGCAGAAACACACATGGCATGTACTCACTTATAAGTGGAAATTAGACATATAATACAGGATAATCATACTAAAATCTGTACACCTCAGGAAGCTAATCAAGAAGGAGGACCCTGGGTAAGATGCTCAATCTTCATTCAGAAAGTCAAATGAGAGAAATTTTATAAGCCTTCTATACATTCTATACACACAGATGTCAAATATCCTTACTTTAATAGGTTATTTTGCTCCCTTGGTAGACAGTGTCAAGAAGGTGGTTATGATAATAGCAAATGAATAACTGAGACTTAGAATTTGAACTATTCTTAAGACTTTGACAGAATGGTAGTTCACTAGCCTTAAAGAAGTTTGAATGAGAGACATTAATAATCGTTGTGGAACAGTTTCCTCCAAGACTGATCATTTAATTTTGCAGGTAGGAGATAAACAACTCAAAGTAGTTTCAGGAAGTCCCTGAAAATGACCAGATACACTGGGCCACAGCTGCCTAGAGTAAAAGAGCTAAGCAACAAAGACACTAGGAGCAGATCAGGCAAAAGGAAACATCAGAAACCAGCCAATCTTCCCTAAAGAGGTTTAGACCAACTGAGTTACTTGGAAGGGACATACTTTAATCAGATGAGCTGATTGTAGGCTGTGAAGTCAGTGTACATACTTCAGGCCCCCAGGTTTGTTAGCTGTCTCTCATCCTGAAGGAGGATTTGGTGATGCAGCCATCTTTGAGTCATTTCTGCTCCTGTAACTAACCACTCACCCATATTCCTGAAAGTAACTCCAATAAAAATCACTGGTTCACTAGGTTTGATTTGGTGTCACCGTATTTTGCTGTGTTGTAGGTCCTATCTGCCATGAGACATGTGTTCTGTCTCCCCAGGAAAAGTTCTGTCACACAACAGTAATAGAGTCTATCTAGTTTTTAGGACCTCCATATCTCTACTTCTCTCTCATGCACTTCAAATAAACAGTCAGACATGACGTATTATAGGTTAAAATAGTCCATAAGATAAGTAAAAGGATCATAAAATGATAATTTTTGTTTATGCTAGAAAATTTAATGTGATTCTATTCATGAAAAATACCAAGTTTTTGTCCACCAATTTTTAATTACACTTACAAATTCTAATATTAATACACAATCACGTATCTGACTACATGTAAGAATATGATGGGCTAGCTGTCCTTCCATGTGTGTTCTGCAAGTTGGAGAACCAGGAGATCAGCAATTCAGTCTGAGGTTAAACGTGAGAGCCAAGGAACTGACGGTGTAGATTCTGGAGTCTGAGATCCGAGAACAACATTTTGTGGTGATGCAGAGCAAGAGAAGATGAATGCTGCAGCTATGGGATTTTGACTGAACTAGATAATGCCTATCCAAATGAGCAACAGCAATGTTTTTCTTTCCTAGACTACTAATGCAAATGCTGAACTTTTCTAGCAATATCCTCATACACAAGCTAAGAAATGACATTTTATTTGCTGAACATCCTTTAAAGCGATCAATTGACAAAGAAAATTAACCGTATGTTTACAGTCATACTTTTTTCTCCTTCATGTTCTCTGCAGCCATCTGAGATCAGTCTGTTACCCATTTCTATACCTCGGTGTGGAGGTTTGGATGTCAATAACCCCACACACACACATACTCACACACACGCACACACACACAGACTCATATGTTTAAATGCTTGTTAGAACTGTCTGGGGAAGAACGTGATCTTGTTGGAGGAGGTGTGTCACTAGAGGTGAGCATTGATTTCTCAAAAGCCCAGAACAGGCCCAGTCTGCCTATGCTACCTCTCTCTGCCTGCTGCCTGTGCATTGGATGCAAGCCCTCAGCTGCTGCTCCAGAACCTTGCTCACTTGCCTGCTTGCTGCCATGCTCCCCATCATGACGGTCACAGACTCTACTACCCCCTGAAACTATGAGCCCCCAAATTAAACCGTCTCCTTTACAAGTTGCCTTAGCCACGGTGCTTCTTCACAGCCACAGAAAAGTAACTAAAATAGCAGGAAACTCATTACAGTGTTGTTCCTGGACTCACTAGGTTTCCAGAGCGTGTATAGCCTCCAGGCTCTTTCCACTACATCTCCAAATCCTCTCAGGTTTTGTATATGATTCCTTTCAAATATACTTAACATAAGGATTTAAAAAGTACGTTTTCATTTTCCTATATGTTGAAATGTATTGACGTATCTTAAAATATACTATGAAACAAATAAGGTATTAACATAATTTGACTCCCTGTTCTATAAAAAAAATTCCAAACTTGTATTTATATGAAGCCTTGTTGAGATAGCTGTTCTACATTGAGGAAAATTCTTTCCTAATCAGTTATACGAGTTTTGTAAATTCAAAGCTCTGTGGATTGATTTACTTGCATGAAGAATGAACATCATCAGGTGAAATACTAATGACTTCCTCCTTTGGAAGACAACCTCTTTAATCAGATCATAGCTGGAGAATGTCCAGCTAAAATTTACTTACAAAAGCAATATACTTCAAACTTTTCTTCTTCTGCCTTAATTTTAAAATTACAGTTAAAGTTACATATACCTTTTTGTATGCAGGCACATTAAGGAGTTAATTAAAATCCATGGTGCTGCTAAGCATGGTGGATCATGTCTTTAATCCTAGAGCTTGAGAGGCAGAAGCAGGCAGGTCACTATGAGTTAGAGACTACCCTTGTCTACATAGAGTCGTAGGCTACATAGAGAGACCCTGTTTTGTTTTGTTTTGTTTTTTGTTGTTTTAATCTACTATTTTCAGCCACTGAAAATGTACAACCATTTAAGGCAGAGTTATATAAGCTATTATTTTTTTATTATTTGAGGACTTTATACATGAATATGATACATTTTGATCAAATCTACCTCCTTTCCCTTATCTCTAATTCCTCCCCTATTTCCCCACCATTTTCCCCTGCAAACTTCATGTGCTCATTTTTGAAACCCACTGAATCCATTCAATTCTGCCAGGATATGAGTGAGTGTAGGACCATCTACCCAAGTGAGCTTGTGTAGCCTCTGAGAATCTGCATCCCTAAAAAAACTGATTCTTATCATGCCAGCAGTCACCAATTACCAATAGAATTACAAGGACTAGTGGACTCTTCTATATGTTGAGCCTCCAGCTGCTCTTGAGCTAGCTGTTCTAGTGCTTGAAATTTCTCTTTTGTCATAGGCCATTGTTCTATCCAAACAGGCTGGTTGGTCAATCACGTAGTGGTAGGGCCATTGGTGTTTTGCAGTGACTCTCCCATATAAAGTTGGTGAGTCAGCCTCTGCTGTGTCCAGCAAATGGACAACTTGGGCATTCAGTGGTGGTTCATAATAATATTTTCAATACTTTCATCGGGAGCATCTCCTATCTTATTGCTTGTCTCTGAATTTGATGGAATGCTAATCAAAGCTTCCCATTGTTGCAATAGATTTCTTCCCCCTAAATTCATGGCTGTACCAGTTACATCAACTTTAATTTTTTTATTTGACCTTTTGGCCCTACACATATAAGCCGTTTTCCAGTTTGTTTCATCTGGAGTAAAGTTCCAGTCAGTGCCTAGAAATTGAATATCTACCTCTCAAAGAGGCTAATCTGGAGGCCAAGATTTTGGTGATGTTATATGTTCTGTATTTACCATACCTTCATTTTCAGTATTATTTATAAATAACTTTAGATTTGGCCTTCAATCTTCTATAGAAGTTTCCCAAAATACTTGTTTTCTGGTCCCTTCTTGGTCTTGTGTTTTATCTGTTGAAGCTGCTCAACAAAGTCCAGTGCTGGTCTTTGCCGCATCTTTAGTACATTCTAGAAGGCTCAAGCCTTCTTTTGGAATTAGCTTGGTTCTGCCTACAATTCCTTTGGAAACAAACTTGGTTAGCACAATTAAAGCATTTGACTGTTTGAATTTTCTCAAAACCTTTAAAGATCACTTCTTATAAAGTTACATCATATGAATGAGGTCTAATATCAGCCATATTTTAATCCATTCATCTATTGGTGCTGATCTTGCCTTTAAGGGTCTGATGACCTTTTTACAAGCAGCATTCAAATTTTCAAAACACAAAAATTTGATCAGTGCTTTCCTGACTTCTGGATCTGATAACCTTCTATTTACAGCTGAAGTCAATCTTTGTAAAAAGTCAGTGAGTGTTTCTTTTGGGCCTTACATAATCTGAGTAAATGATTAAGTCTTTTTCCTGTTTCTTCAAACTTGTTTCCAGTGCTTAAAGCTATCATGTGACATAATGCCAAGGTGACCTCATCTTATAAAAAAGCATCTGTATCTCAGCATGCAGACCTTTACCTAGTAACTGATCTTGGGAAATACTGATACATCTGGCCCTGTTTCTCTGTTCTTGGTTTCTTCTTTTCATCATGACCACCATTATAACTAAGGACCAGGTTCTAATATTGCTTCTGTTATATCTTTTGAGTATTGGGAGATTATTCTATTTTGAATTGCCTGAGAATTTAATATCTGCTTCATAGACGGTGAATACATACCATATGAAGTAACACATTCTTAACTTTTTTTTTTTTTTAATCTAGCACGTCTATGGGATAACATCCAATTTCTTCATAAGCTTGGGGTTGGCCACCATCTGCTGGCATTTGTCCTCTAGTAACCAGATTGGCTAAGGTTGATTTTCTAACAAACTTTGACTGACTTTCTTTATTTTCATTATGGTGGCACAGTAGTCTCTGGTCTAAATTTCCTCTGTCTCTTTGATCAGTACCAAAAGATGAATGGATTAAAAATATGGCTGATATTAGCTCTCATTTATATGATGTAACTTTCATAGGAGAAGTGATCTCTAAAGGTTTTGGAGGAAAAAAAGCAGCACTTAGAGGATCAAATACTAGGTATACAATTTAGAGACATGTTAGTTACCACCAAAATATGAATGTCACTATTGAATCATTAGGGAGGTATCTTTCCATGCTTGCCATTGTTTTGATACAGCTGGGTAGGCTGTTGTTTGCCTCCATCCCGACAGACAAGCTACCCTGGTAGTTAGCATAGCATGCTCTGGTGCTAGAAGCTATATCTTAGGAGGAGCTTTCATAGGTCCAACTTGGATCCTCTGAATTTGGACAGAAGTGCATGATGTCTTCAGCGATATGGACTTTAACTTCACTATCTGGGAGGCAACCAAGGGCGATGAAAACAGCCTATGTTGTTTAGGAAATCTCTTGACTCCACAGACCAACAGCCCAGAGAATCTGTAAGGTTTTTGTTTGGTAGCCTATGCCTCTTCGGATTAGAATTTCCACACACATGGTATAGCTTCATTTAAACTGTGTGTGTGTGTGTGTGTGTGTGTGTGTGTGTGTGTGTGGTGTATGCATTTATATTTGTTATATGTGATTTTAGGAAAATTAAAAACAGCATGATTGTATGATTGTTTATACTTACTGTTATTCTATCCTTCTCTTTCCCTCTCCTGCACTTATCTTCCACCCACTTCCCAATTAGATACCTCCAGGCTTCTAATTTTCCCCTTCATGTCACTTGTATTCTACTGTAAAGCAGTGTATTTTTTTAAACTATCTGGGAAGTAAAATAGTTGAAAAATAGTATTGAGGGGTCTTAATTTTGACTGGTATGCTCAGTTGATAGTAAATACGCATTATAAATGCCCAAATTTTATGTGGTTAATGCAGTTCTGTCAATGTCTCCCAAAATTTTCTCGGCCCAATCATTCACATATTCCTATAAAACTAATTGTGTTTTTAAGCAAGCTTTAAAGTTTTGTTTACATGTTTTATTGTTAAGTCAGCTTCTTTTTCTAATCATTTTTGTTATTTTTTAAATTTTATTTTATTTTATTAATTACACTTTATTCACTTTGTATCCCCCCGTAAGCCCCTCCCTTCTCCCCTCCCAATCCTACCCTCCCTCCCCTTTCTTCACGAATGTCCCTCCCCAAGTCCACTGATAGGGGAGGTCCTCCTCTCCTTCCTTCTGATCTTAGTCTATCAGATCACATCAGGAGTGGCTGCATTTTCATCTTCTGTAGCTAGGTAAGGCTGCTCCCCCCTCAGGGGGAGGTGATCAAAGAGCAGGCAAATCTTATGTAAGAAGCAGAAAATGTGAACATTTTTGTTAATTTTTTGTGACTGTTTAAACATAGTATTTCTTCATTCTTGTGTTTTCAACCAATATGAGCAATTTTATAATATAATTTAAGAGAAATTTAAAAAGTTAGTTGCACAGATAGAATGAATATCTGAAAAAGAATAAAATAACTTGAGCCAAATTAACTCAAACACATGAAGGCTTTTTAATTAATTAATAATTAATTCATAATAGTGACGATATCATCTGTCTTAGTTAGGGTTTCCATTGTAGTGATGAAACACCATGGCCAAAATAAAGCTGCGGAGGAAAGGGGTTTCTTTTGTTCACAGCTCCACATAACAATTCATCATCAAAATCAGCGAGGGTACATCCTCACTCAGGACAGGAATCTGGAGGCAGGAGCTGATGCCAAGGTCATGGAGGGGCGCTGCTTACTGGTTTGCTCCTCATGGTTTGCTCAGCCTGCTTTCTTATAGAATGTGGGACCACCAGCCAAGGGATGGCACCACACCCAGGGCTGGGCCCTCCTCCATCAGGCAGTAAGAAAATGCTCTAGAGCTGGCCTATAGCCTTAACTTATGAAGAAATTTTCTTAATTGAGGTTCCCTCTTCTTAAATAACTTTAGCTTATGTCAAGATGACATAAAACTATCAAACATATTATCTCTAAGTAACTAAAAACTACTCATGTTTACTTGCTTTTATTTTTGTATGATTGGGTAGTAGGGCAGTGTGTATGTAGGTATATTCATATGTGTGCTTCTGTGTGCTGTCTCACACCTATGTGGAGACAAAAATCAACATCAGATATTGTCCTCTATCACAATATCACTCTCTACCTTATTTTTAGAGACAGTCTCTCACTGAACCTGGGGTTCATTGTGTCAATTAGACTGGCTGGTCAATGAGTCCCTGGCATTTGTCTCTCTGTCCTTCCCCAACTCAATGGCTAGATTACAAACATGTATCACCCTCACCAGCTTCTTGTCTGGGTACTGGGAACCCAAACTCAGGTCTTCATGTTGGCATAGTAAACATTTTGCCCACTGAGTCAATCTAAGTCCCCAAAAATTTATTTTTGAGGAATAATTATTAGTCCAGAAACATGGTAAGAATCAATCTTTTTCTCGAACTGAGTTCTAAGAATGATAACAAGCATACAGTAAGCATCTAATTAATGCTGGATAAATGAGTAACAGACAGTTAACCTTGGTTGTCAACTTGAAATGAGATGTACATTTGGATAGGCCTATGAGGTCTTTAAAAAAAAAGGTTTAAACTGTTGCACGGCAACCGTGCTGCATACCACCAGTTTATGGGCTGGAGTAGTGGATCAAAGGAAAAGAAGAAAGCAAACAGAATATCAGAATCCCTTTTCTTCTGTTTCTCCACTCTTGATCTAATGTAATCAGTTGTTTCAAGTTCCTGCCACCATGCTTTTCCCACCTTGATGGACTGCCCCATCAAACTTTGATGCAATTTAAATCCTTTTTATTGTGAGTTTTGTTTTTTGTCAAGTAGTTGGTAGACAGAGAAGAAAAGTAAGCAATACAATATGTATTAATAAAAAAAAAACTGGTGGTTGTAATTCTAATAAACAGTACTATGTCCCGATTAAAAGCAATTATTTTCACCATAAACAAATCTTTCTAGCCAAATGGTGATAAGGATTTACCCTCGTGTCTCCTTAACTAAAATAAGGGAATCAGTATGTAAAAAGAGTTTTCAAATAGTGAGAAATAGGCAGCCTATGACAGTGAGAAGTAAAAAGGGAGAAGAAATAAAAAGGGCCTTCAATTCTGCCAGCTCCGTGTTGGAACTGGTTCTAGGAGACTGGAACCAGCATTCTGTACTCTCGCTGAGTGCAGGAGGTTAACTGAGGGACTGGAGAAACGATGTTAGAGGTCACAGATTCAAGGAGTTGAGAGTAATGAAAAACGTGGAGACCTACATGATCCTAGCAGTAAGGATCACGTGTGTGAGGAGGTATGTAATGAGGAAGGAACTACAGGAAAAGAACAGAGAATGATCTTTGAAGCTCACTCAGACTTGGAAGAGTTTCTGCTCCAGAAGGCCAAAGTTGAAAGTGCCTCATTGATGAGGGACAGGGATACTGAAGGGACCCTGGAAACAGAAGGGTGCTCTGTCCTGGACCTTGGATTAGGCACAAGCTACACTCAATCACCTAAGTTCATAGAGGGGTCCTTTATTAAGCAGGGAAGAAGAGTAAAGTAGCTGCTTTCTGACTCAGGCAGAAAAGAGCAGCATGTGACCTTGCAGGTGTAATTTTTTAAGAGTAAAAAGGGGAGGTCTTTGTTCAAATGGCTTAGAATGCAGAGGTTTTGGTTGGGCATGATAATTAGGTAAGCCAAAGGGTTTGTGTTTTGTTGTTGTTGTTGTTGTATGTTTGTTTGTTTGTTTGATTGCTGGACTTTAATATTTTGATAGCTGGACCTTTTTAGTTGATCTCAGGAAGAGAAAGTAGTCAAATAAGGGTCTGGACCATAGTGGGCTAGCTTTAGGAATGTATTCTAACAGTTCTTAGCAAGGCAGATACTCACTTAAATACCGCTGTGGTAATGAGGGACCATCAACCCTCGTTAATGAAAGAGGCACTTTCAGACAAAGCTTTAACGACATCCTTGAAAGAAACAATCCTCTTTCCAAATAAGTGCCACAGGTCAGAGGTCAAGGATATCAGCTAGCACATGTGTGCATGTTCTTGCACAGAGATAAACATTCGGAAACCTGTAAAATGAAGCCTACCATGCCTGTAATCTTAGAAGAGTCCAGGCTTGCAAAGGAGCAGACAACCACTTCCCACTATGAGGTGAAAAACTCATTGACTAAAGCATCCAGAAAGAAAAAAGTATTATGAGAGTTATTGTAAGTCACTACAATTACGACTCATGTGTTCCAGGAGGCAGAGAAAGTATAAATTCATGAACAAATTGTAGAAGATACAAAGATGATTTGAAAAGAACTGGATTGAGAAATCGTAAGTGAAAGGATCTATCTAAGGAGATGTCATGGGAGATGTCATAAGAGGAGTTCTTCCCCACTCCTCTTATGTTTTTTCATGATAGTCTCTATGCCTCAAGAATAAAGTGTTTGGGAGGCCATCTTAAGCCTCATTTGTGAGAGGGAACTCAGTGCATCAGCATCACTGACACCTGTGATTCCAGCCAACCTCTGTAGTGACTGTGTATCTTTATTCCCCGGTCACTGATAATTGTTTGAAACATCTCTTCTTTAGAAGCTTTGTCTCTTTATATCCCTAGAAAAACAGTGTGACTTCCAAGAAAGTTGGTTTTGTTGAGAAAAGAATGTAGCACACCAAATATTATTTTCAAAACACTGGGCCATGCATGGGGTAATTTGTTTATCAAAATTCGCTATAGCTAATTCTTTAACTAGGGATATATGTAAACAACATTTTGTTAATTTGTCACATGTAAGTTCAATAAAACACTTCAGGGACTCCCTAGTTCTGCTACTGCTATCCACAAAACTGTTGTTGGCTCTCAAAGAGTTACAATGAAGCCCCCAGTATTTGTATGGGATGACATAAAGTCATATTTTGTTTGACTATTTTCTCAGAATACTTTGTATTCTTGCCAAGCAAATGTGATTTGCTCTAATTGGTTTGAATTCAAGTTCATGCTCTCTGCATTGCAACTTCCTTTGCTAAAACGATGTCAGCTCCTTCAAAGTCCACATGCTATTCTCACAAATAACAAATGATAACACTGGAGGATTTTTCTCTAAATATGAGATCCCAAAGGGACAGTAAACTGCACTTTACTTTAAAGATGTTTTCTTTTTTTATACATATTTAGCATCTGACCCAAGATTGTCTTATTGAAATATGTCTAAAAGAGAAATATTTATGCAAATCTTGTTGAGTTGTTTATGATTTATGATAGATACACTTATGAAGCAAGCATCTGAAAAGAGAACTGCTTTGACGCAGTTTGGCAACAGTAATTGAGCTTTGAGTATAATGGATGAGTTTGTCAGTTTTAAAATGGTTTTGCATGGACAAAACAAAGATTGTCTTGTACCTTATAATTAAATATACATAACAGAATGTTCCTTTATTTCTCATAAGTAAATGATAAAATTAAAATTGAGCCCAGTCTAAGTATTTAAAGATGGCTAAGATTAGACATAAAAGACTTTACATCTTAATATGATTTACAAATTAATGTGTTTATGGCTAAATCCTATTAATTAATGACTTAAGCTTAGAGAATGACTAATAATTAACCTCTGTTTCACTCAGGCAAATTACAGTCTTCAGACTTAACTAGTCATCTGGCATGAAAATGATCATAAAATACACCTAAATAAGCAACAATTGAAATTTAACTAAAGCATTAAGCAAGGCCTGCTTTCCAAGCAAGCTAAGCTGAACAGACATTTTCAGGCCAGTCACAAGAAACCCCACGCCATTCACAAACCAGGAAACCATTCCTTGATAAGTTTTTAAACACAAAGTTGCCACAAGTATATTTCCTACCACCAGGACACTTAGAACCTACCAAAACAGATTTAATAATAAAGGTAAATATTTAAAAGGATATCAGTTCTTATTACAAATATTTTATATACAAGCTGTTTTGAAAGTTTTCACACAAATTGATGTATATTATCTTCCAAAAGTCCTATGACCCAAGATCAGAAAAATCAGAGGCATATTTTGAATGAAGACAAGATCCAAGAACAAATTTTCGTAGGTAGCAAATACAGTAAGAGGAAAAGAATAAGAAATTTACAGATTTCAGTTTTTACTAGAACTCTTCATTTCAGTAGTTATGTGAACTAAGTAAACACTAAAATTTGCCATTTGGGACTTATTTTCTGTAATTATGAATAGAGATTGTATTAGCCATGCATTAGGCCACTGTAGGCCTTGGATAGTTGGTTATAACAAACCTTATATGCTGTACTATATCTAACTCCTTCCTCAGAATGTTATAACTATTTTTGTTTTTAAAAGATCTTATATCATTTAAGAATAACAGCAACCCTAAAATAACAGTGGCTCAAAAACTCATGTTTTTTTTCTCACTCACAAGCAAGCCTGAGGTTGGTACAAGAGCTCCATGACGTCATCAGGCATGCAGAGTCCTCTGTGTTTCTGTGCCATCATTTTTAGTGCGCTGCTTCCATACTCAATGTAGGCACATGGTCTAGAACAGATGATGGAATTCTAGTCAACTTATAATCTAAAGAAAAGAATAAAAAATAGAAGTCAACATTAAGTTTTCCTCTTTATTCTCTGCTATGGTTTGTGTTCCTAATGGCCCAATGTGGTTAAAGACTTCGTTCCCAAAATAACGGTACTTAGAAATGGTGAAGACCTTTAAGAGGTGGATACCAAGGCAAATTGGTCTGAAATTCTCTTTGTTGGCTCTTTGTGACATTTAGGTATCAAGGTGACTGTGCCTCATAGAATGAGTTTGGTAATGTTCCTTCAGTTTCTATTTTGTGAAATAATTTGAAGAGTATTGGTGTTAGCTCTTCTGTGAAGGTCTGGTAGAATTCTGCACTGAAAAAATCTGGCTCTGGGCATTTTGTTTTTCCCTGTATGGGAGACTTTTGATAACAGCTTCTATTTCCTTAGGAGATATAGAACTATTTAATTTATTTTCCTGATCTTGATTCAGCTTTGGTAAGTGGAATCTATCAAGAAAATTGTACATTTCACTTAGATTTTCAAATTTTGTGTTGTATAGGCTTTTGAAGATCAACCTAATGATTCTTTGGATTTCCTCAATGTCTGTTGTTATGTCCCCCTTTTTATTTCTGGTTTTCTTAGTTTGGACAGTGTCCTTCTGCCTTTTAGTTAGTTTAGCTAAGGGTTTGTCTATCTTGTTGATTTTCTCAAAGAACCAGCTCTTGGTTTCATTAATTCCTTGAATTTTTTTCTTTGATTCTAATTTATTGATTTCAGCCCTGAGTTTGATTATTTCCAGCCATTTACTCCACTTGGCAGTGTCTGCTTCCCCTCTCCCCCCTTCTTCCAGGTGTGCCATTAAATTGCTTGAATGAGCTGTCTCCAATTTCTTTATGAAGGTACTTAGTGCTTTGAACTTTCCTCTTATCACTGTTTTAATTGTATCCTATAAATTTGGGTATGTTGTGCCTTTATTTTCATCGAATTCTAGGAAGTCTTTAATTTCTTTATTTCTTCCCTGACCCAGCTGTCATTGAGTAGAAAGTTGTTCCGGTTCCATGCATGTGTAGGCTATTTCTGTTCTTGTTGAGCTCCAGCTTTAGTCAATAGTGGTCTAATTGAATACATGGGATTATTTCAATCTTCTTGTATCTGTTGATGCTTGCTTTGTGAACTACTATATGTTCAGTTTTGGAAAAGGTTCTGTAAGGTGCTGAAATAAGGTAAATTCTTTTGTGTTTGAGTAATGTTCTGTAGATGTCTGTTAGGTCCATTTGATTCATGACCTATGTGAGCATCATTATTTCTCCGTTTAGTTCCTGTTTCATCAACCTTTCCTTCAGTGAGAGTGGGGTGTTGAAGTTTCCCATGTGTGGTTTAAGCTTTATTAATGTTTCTTTTACATTTTTGGGTGCCCTCGTGTTTGAGATGTAGATATTCAGAATAGAAATGTTATATTAGTGGAATTTTCCTTTGATGAGTCTGGATACCAAAACCACACAAAGACCCAAAAAGAAAAAGAATTTCAGACTAATTTCCCTTACAAACAAACAAACAAAAAATACTCAATAAAATAGTCACAAACCAAATCCAAGAATACATTGAAGATATCTTCCACTACTAACAAGTAGGCTTCATCCAAGGCATGAAGGGGTGGTCCAATATACAAAAATCCATCAATGAAATCCACCATAAACAAACTGAAAGAAAAAAAAAAAACATGTAATCATCTCCCTAGATACCAAAAAAGCATTTGTTAAAGTACAACACCCATTCATGTTTAAAGTCTTGGAGAGATTAGGGATACAAGGCAAATAATGGAGAGAAATTTAAATCAATTCCACTGAAATCAGGGACAAGACAAGGCTTCCCACTCTATTCCTATCTTTTCTTTTCTTTTTTTTTTTCAATGCAGTTTATTCAGGAACCTTGAACCATCCTCGGACCCTGGGGAAAGCCAGCCCACAGCTTAAATAGCCTCTGGGTAGCCAACCCAGGCGTGCCACGTGTGCAATGCAGATAGGTCCACATACATGGAAGCAAGCCAGATCCTCAGCCTTAGCCAAATGTGGAATTGTTCATGACAGAGAGCACTCACCATCGGGAAGGTGGAAGACGGAAACCAGCTCCATCTTTAAGGCATAGCATTCCGCAGCTCTCTACAGTTCCCCCTTTTTGTTTTAGACGCATCAGGCAAGAGTAGAGGTCTGATCTCTGATATTAGAAAGAAATTGGGACTTTGTACTGATGTTCATTTAGGTGTCATCCACCCAAAGAGCATCAGACCCGTCCGATACCTTTTTCTCAGAGGCTATTCCTATCTTTTCAACACAGTACTTGAAGTCCTAGCTAGAGCAACAAGACAACTAAAGGAGATCATGGGGATGCAAATCGGAAAGGAAGAAGTCAAAGTATCACTATTCACAGATGATATGAAAGCATGCGTGAGTGACCCCTCACTCACAAAAGTTCTACCAGGGAACTCCTACAGCTGATAAATACCTTCAGCAAAGTGGTTGGATACAAAATTAACTAAAAAAAAAAATCAGTAGCCATCTTGTATACAAAAAACAAAAAGACTGAGAAAGAAATTAGGTAAACAACACCCTTCACAATAGCAACAAAAAACAAACAAACAAACAAAAACAAAACAGAAAAAAAAGTATCTTGGTGAAACTCTAACCAAGCAAGTAAAAGACTTGTATGAAAAAACTTCAAGTCTCTGAAGAAAGAAATTGAAGAAGATATCAGAAGATGGAAAGATCTCCCATGCTCATAGCTGAGTAGGATTCACATTGTAAAAAAAAATAAATAAAAATTAAAAATGAAACAAAATATCTGGGCACAGGGGTCTCTTTTGAGACTGACACTCCAACTAAGGTCATTCCTGGATATAACCTAGAACCCCTGCTCAGATGTAGCCCATGGCAGCTCAGTATCAAAGTGGAAACCCTAGTAGGGAGAGCAGAGACTGTCTCTGACATGAACTCAGAGCTGGCTCTTTGACCAACCTCCCCCCTCCTGGGGGAAGAGCCTTGCCAGGCCATGGAGGAGGACATTGCAGCCAGTCCTGGTGAGACCTGATAAGCTAGGGTCAGATAGAAGGGGAGGAGGACCTCCCCTATCAGTGGACTTAAAGAGGGGCATGGGAAGGGATGAGGGAGTTTGAGGGAGGGCCTACAGCTGGGATACAAAGCAAATAAAATGTAATTTAAAAAATAATAAATAAATAAGCCATCTTACCAAAAGCAATCTACAAATTCAATGCAATTCCCATCAAAATACCAACACAATTCTTTACAGACTTTGGAAGGACAATTCTCAATTTCATACAGAAAAACAAAACAAAAAAAAAGCCAAAATACCTAAAACAGTCCCGTACAAACAACTTCTGGAGTTATCTCCATTCCTTATCTCAAACTTTACCACAGAGCAACAGTGATAAACACTTCATGGTACTGGCATAGAAACAGACGGGTAAATCAATGTAATCTAATTGAAAACCCAGAAATAAACCCAGACACCTATGGACACCTGATTTTTGACAAAGAAGTCAAAACTATACAATGGAAAAAAAGATGGCATGTTCCAAAAATGGTGCTGGTTTAAGTCGATGTCCACATGTAGAAAAATGTAAATAAAACAATATCTATCATCCTAAACAAAACTAAAGTCCAAGTGGATCAAAGACCTCAACATAAAACCAGACACACTAAATCAGTTAGAAGAAAAAGTGGGAAAGAGCCTTGACACATTGGCACAGGAGACAACTTCCTGAACAGAATAGCAACAGCTCAGATTCTAAGGTCAACAACCAATAAATGGGACCTCATGAAACTGAAAAGCTTCTATAAAGCAAAAGACATGGTCAACAGAATAGAACAACAGCCTACAGACTGGGAAAAGATCTTCAACACTGCATCTGAGAGAAGGCTAATATCCAAAATATCTAATGAACTTAAGAAATTAAACAACTACAAACCAAAAAATCCAATTAAAAAATGGGGTACAGAGTTAAACAAAGAATTTTCAACAAAGGAATATTGAATGGCAGAGAAACACTTAAAGAAATGCTTGAAGTCCTTAGTCATCAGGGAAATGCAAGTCAAAACAACTCTAAGAGTCCATCTCACACCCATGAAAAGAGCTAAGATCAAAAACTCAAGTGACAACACATGCTGGAAAGGATGTGGAGAAAGGGGAACCTTTCTCTATTTCTGGTGGGAATGTACAGTTGTATAACCACTTTGAAAATCAATCTGGCACTTTCTCAGAAAACAGGGAACACTGCTACCTCAAGACCCAGCTATACCACTCCTGAGCATATTATCTGAAAGATTCTCAACCATACAACAAGGACATTTGCTCAATCATGTTCATAGCAGCTCTGTTTGTAATAAATAGCCAGGATCTGGAAACAACCTAGATGTCCCTCAATGGAGGAATGTGAAAGTGTGGTACCTTTACACAATGGAATACTGCTCAGCTATTAAAAACAAGGAATTCATGAAATTTGCAGGCAAATGGATGGAACTAGAAAAGATCATCCTGAGTGAGGTAACCCAGAACCAGAAAAACAGGCATAGTATGTACTCACTTATAAGTGTGTATTAGCCATATAATATAGGATAACCATAAGGACCCTAGGCAGCATGATTAATTCTCATTCAGAATGGCAAACAGGATAGACACCAGAATGGGTGGAAAAGAGGTAAGGACAGAAGCCTACCATAGATGTCTTCTGAAAGGCTCCACCCATCAGGGCATCAAAGCTGATGCAGAGACTCACAGCCAAACTTTTGGCAGTGTGCAGGGAGTCTTAGGGAAGAAGGGGTAGGGACAGAAGGACGTGGAGGGGATAGAATCTCCACAAGGAGACTAACATAGCCAAAAATTCTGGGCCTAAGGGGTCATGCAGAGACTAATGCACCAACCAAAGACCATGCATGGAAAGGATGTAGACCCTTGCTCAGATGTAGCTCATAGGCAGCTCAAGCTCCATGTGGATCTCTGAGTAGGGACTGTCTCGGACATGAACTCAGTTGCCTGCTCTTTGATCACTTCCCCCTGGGGGGTACAGCCTTGCCAGGCCACAGAGGCAAAGGATCCAGGCAGTCCTGATGAAACTTGATAAGCTAGGGTCAGATGGCAAGGAAGGAGGACTCCCCCTTTCAGTGAACTAGGGGAAGGGGACATGGAGAGAAGATGGAGAGCAGGTGGGACTGGGAGGAGATAAGGGATGGAGCTTCCATCAGGACATAAAATTAATAAAGTTTTGGGTTTGTTTTGGAGACTAGAAGGGACAAAGAGATCGAAGTTTTTGGATAGAGTGCTGGAAAATGTCTTCCAGATATTACAGTCATTGACCTATAAAACAACTGCCTCTCTGGTTACCTGCACAGTCCTGTACAAACTTGGACCTGCCACTATTTCAACATATACAAAGGAGGGGCTCATGCAGCTTCAACACTCAGTAAGGGGCTGTGGGCAGTTCACGTGAAGGCACGAGGTTATTGTGTAACTCAAATACTGATTTCCTGCATCCCTGACACTTTGAGCTAAGTAACCCTTGTTCTTTTAATTAGTAGCCCATGTCAAGTATTTCATCATAATAATAAAAATGTAATACAGCCCTGAGTCTTTTCGGAAGTCTTTGACGCCTCATCAATTCTCGGATGTTGAAAGTGGATGCTGACAACAGCCTGAAGCTGCATGGAAACTGCCATCTGCTAATGCTGGCTTAATTACTGTGATGGTTTAAATGAGATTTTTTTTTTCCGCTCTAAGACTTGGGCATTTCAACAGTTCATCCAGATTTGGCACTGTTTGGGGAGGCTTAGGAGGTGTGGCCTTGCTGGGTGAAGTGTACTATAGGTGGCAGTCATTGGAGTTTCAAAAGCCACATCATTCTGAGTTAGCTCTTTTTTTCTGTTAATGTTTCAAGATTTGAGCTCTCAGCTTCTAGCTACAGCCTCCATGTCTGTAGCCTATTGTCCCTGCCATTAGAGACCTCTGCATCCATAAGCACCAAATAACCTTTCTCTTCCTGTGTCTCTCAAAGTGATGGCACGTTTTAATTGTTTATTATTGATGCACACACAATGCAGAAATGAATAAATTTAGCCTGCTCAGTCTATTTTTGTTGTTTGTATCATATAATTTCAGGATTGACCACTCTATATTGACTAAATCATTAGGGATCCTATCCCTGGGAGATGTTTTCTTAATCTCTGAGCAGTCATTAGTGAGGTTTCCCTTCTGCATTAGGATTTCTATTGATTTTTGTCATGGTTCAGATCTTATTTAACAGCCAATTTTAGGAGACAATCTCAAAGCAGACTTCCTGGTCCTCTAGCTCGGTAGTTCTCAACCTTCCTAATTCTGTGACCTCCAAACAAAAAAAAATTATTTTCATCGCTATTTCAAAACTGTGATTTTGCTACCGTTATAAATCATGGTATCTTTATATATACTGGATATTAGCCCTCTGTCAGATAAAGGGTTGGTGAAGATTCTTTCCCAATCTGTAGGCATTCATTTTGTTTTGATGACAGTGTCCTTTGCTTTACAGAACCTTTTCAGTTTCATGAGGTCCCATTTATTGATTGTTGCTCTTAGAGCCTGTGCTGTTGGCGTTCTGTTCAGGAAGTTGTCTCCTGTACCAATGAGTTCTAGGGTCTTCCCCACTTTTTTTTCTAGCCGATTTAATGCGTCTGGTTTTATGTTGAGGTCTTTAATCCACTTGGACTTTAGTTTTGTGCAGGGTGATAAGTATGGATCTATTTTCATTTTTCTACATGTAGACATCCAGTTAGACCAGCACCATTTGTTGAAGATGCTATCTTTTTTTCCATTGTATGGGTTTGGCATCTTTGTCAAAGATCAGGTGTCCATAAGTATGTGGGTTTATTTCTGGGTCTTCTGATTGGTTCCATTGATCCACCATTCTGTTTCTATGCCAGTACCATGCAGTTTTTATAACTGTTGCTCTACAGTACAGCTTGAGATCAGGGATGGAGATACCTTCTGAAGATCTTTTATTGTAGAGGATTGTTTTAGCAATTCTGGGTTTCTTGTTATTCCATATGAAGTTGAGAATTTTTCTTTCAAGGTCTAAAGAACTATGTTGGTACTTTGATGGGAATTGCATTGAATCTGTAGATTGCTTTTGGTAAGATGGCCATTTTTACTATGTTAATCCTGCCAAGCTATGAGCATGGGAGATCTTTCCATCTTCTGATATCTTCTTCTAATTCTTTCTTCAGAGACTTGACATTTTTTTCATACAAGTCTTTGACTTGGTTGGTTAGGGTTACACCAAGGTACTTTACATCATTTGTGGCTATTGTGAAGGGTGTTGTTTCCCTAATTTCTTTCTCAGCCCTTTTGTCTTTGGTGTACAGGAGGGACACTGATTTTTTTTTTTTGAGTTAATTTTGTGTCCTGCCACTTTGCTGAAGGTGTTTATCAGCTGTAGGAGTTCCCTGTTATAGTTTTCAGGGTCACTCAGGTATACTATCATATCATCTGAAAATAGTGATAATTTGACTTCTTCCTTTCCAATTTGTATCCCCTTGATCTCCTTTAGTTGTCTTATTGCTTTAGCTAGGACTTCAAGTACTATGTTGAAGAGATGTGGAGAGAGTGGGCAGCCTTGCCTTGTCCCTGATTTCAGTGGGATTGATTTATGGCCAATTGTTGGGCAGAGTGCATGGAATCTTATCAAAGAAGTGGGAAATAGTAAGATCTGGAGAGGACAGAAGCTCCACAAGGAGAGCAACAGAACCAGAAAATTTTAACACAGGAGTCTTTCCAGAGTGTCATACTCCAACCAAGTACCAGGCATAAAGATAACCTAGAACCCCTGCACAGATGTAGCCCATGGCAGCTCAGTGTCCATGTGGCTTCCATGGTAATGGGAAGAAGGACTGCCTCTGACATGAACTGATTGGCCTGATCTTTGATCACCTCCCCCTGAAGGGGGAGCAGCCTTACCAGGCCACAGAAGATGACAATGCAGCCACTCCTGATGATATCTGATAGACTAAGATCAGAAGGAAGGAGAGGGGGACCTCCCCTATCAGTGGACTTAGGAAAGGGCAGGCTTGAAGAAGGGGGAGGGAAGGTGGGATTGGGAGGGGAGGAGGGAGGGATTTATGGGGAGATACAAAGTGAATAAAGTATAATTAATAAAAGTTAAAATAAAAGATTTATGGTACAAAACAGCTGTTAAAATATCTGTCAAGGCAATAAACTGCCATTCCAAGAAAAAAAAATCATGGTATCTATACCTGTATTTTCTGATGGTGTTAGGCAGCCCCTGTGGACAGTTGGGAGCTGCTTTTACAGCTCTCACAATCTTTCCACCTCCTCTTCTACTGTGGTCCCTGAACCTTAGGTCGTACTTGTTGAAAGGAACAAAAACACCTCTACACAAGGGTACAATGTGAAATTAGAGATTTTGGCTGGTAGAGCGAGGCTTTTGCTTAAATTGAACCTCAGGCTGGTTGTGCAAACTTTGGGACTATTAATTGTCTACTTTAAACATTGGTTTATTTAGCTATAGTATAAAGGTAGTAATGTTAACTATACTAACATCATGAGCTTGTTATGAGGACATAGGAAATGATTGATTACTTCATACTTAGCTAATAGGCATTTGCAGAGTATTAAAGCTCAAAGCTGCAGAATACACAATAAATACTAGCTATGCTGTACCTTACAGTAAGATTGATATCCCAGGAAAACAACCATTACTAGCTGAGTTGAAATTCTATGTTTTAAGTTTTTCATATGACACCCTAGTATATTCTAAGCAAAATATAACTATTTTGTGATTATCCTATATATTTTAGCATAAAATACAAAATATGCATAATCCAAATGATACCACTTACACATTTAACTATGTATGTGTGTATTCATGTATATATATGAACATTGTATTTCTTCTCATGTATTACAGTAAATTACAGTAAATCATTATAGAATCTGAAGATGTTTTACAAGATATTTTTTGTCTTTTGATTACTGCTTGATTTGTACCAAAGAAACGGAATTGAGTTTACTCAGCGTGAGTCTTGAAAACAGTTTCTAACTGAAATCCATTAAAAAAAAAGTTTCTAACGTATGACTTGCAGTTTTGTGTGTGTGTGTGTGTGTGTGTGATAATATGTCAGTGTTCTCACTCGGCTCACACCCTACTATACTTTGTTAAGAATGTGGTATTTTAATGAAAAAGCAGATAGAGAGTTGACACATTTGTAAAGCAGCATTCATAAGGCACCTGCCTCACACGTGACAAGGCTGCTCACTGTGAACGCCACAGAATGCTGCATCAGTCTGCATGTCCCAACTGAGGTCTTTACTCCACTAGAACACGCAGAGCTCATTGCATTTAACGTGGATGCTCAAGAGGGCTCTTCTCCTCGTACCTGTCAAACCTATGTCTCCAGATCTCTGAACTCCAAAAAGGAGTTCACTGACAAAAATGTTCAGGAAGGATGAAAACACATTTCTCCTAAATATAAATAAAAAAAACCAAACAAACAACAATATATTCATCATAAGAAACTTGCTAGCAAGAGAGACAAGTTACCCCTGGGATAGGTTTGGTTGAGTTTACCTTAGTTGATGATGCAGTCAGTGCTCTGTGACACTCAGAAAAGGTGCTGAAGTCGAGGTCTCTGCATCAGTGTGAATAAACTGATTCCAGCAGCCAAGTAATCTGGATGAATGCTGTTGGCTGCTGATTAGCCTGTGAAGATTGTTTTTGTGTGTGCGACCAAAGCACCAACTGTTCTAACTGTATATGTTTGTGGTAAAAGTCAAGTAGTAGGGAATTGTTTGGATTAATCTTCAGATGAATGATAAATGTAAATGTCAGTAACTTTGTCTGTCTGGTCACAGTGAAAGTCTGCTGTATTTCAATCTGAATTTTTAAGTTACAGCCCCTCCCTCTTCACCAAATGTGAAAACTGCTAATACCGTTACATTTTATTTAATTAGTTATTTGATTGTTTCTTTGTTTGTTTGCTTATTTTTGGTTTTTTGAGACAGGGTTTCTCTGTGTATCCTTGGCTGTCCTAGATTCACTTTGTAGGCCAGGCTGTCCTTGAACTCACAGAGATCTGCCTGCCTCTGCCTCCCTGAGTGCTGGGATAAAAGGCCTTTGTCACAATCCCCGGCTCATTCTTATAATTTTTAAGGCTATCTCAACATCAGTAGATTTCATTCTCATAGCTTTGTTTTCAAAGTGGTATGTGCTAGAGCTCTTTAGATATAAACAATGGTTGTACCCTATGTACATTGTCAGCCTCCTGCAATCGACATGCAGGGCACAGATACTACATACGGGCAGTCCCCACAGAGGTCAGCTGTAGCTTTCAAATCTCAGCATTGTCACTGACTGCGGAATTCTCCTAGGCCTCAATAACCCATTCCCTTCCTTTCTGCAAAACAAGAGATTTTGAGAATTACACAAAAAATACTTTCAATTTGAGTTTGTAAAACTGTAAGGTAAAGCTGTGACCTTGCGTTGGTCTTTTTTTTTCCTGTTGGTCTTTTAATACCAGTTTTTTGTTTATAAATGAGTTTATTTGCTCCAGGCCTCAGATACTTCGCTGTTCTTATTATACAGAGGAGAAGAAAAACCTTTCTGCCCCTTTTTAGTTTTAACAAAGACAAGAAAAATGTTTGCTCTGTGGGAACTGCCAAGAATAAAAATACAGCAATGAAATACTGCGCTTTAACTGCACTTCGGACCAAAAGGACCTAAGAGGCATTTATAGAGCATTCCAGCTCAAAGTAGCAGAATACACATTCTTCACAAACATTCATGGCACATCCTCCAAGAAAGATCATATATAAGGCAAAAAAAAAAAAAGTCTTAAAAAAAACATCAAAAGATTCAAATCATATCAACTATCTTTTCTCACCACAATGACATGGAGTTACAAATCACAAAAGAAAATTTTGAGGATTCACAAATACATAGAGATTAAACATTCTACTGTGGAAGCTACAGATTAGTGAATAAACCAAAGGAGAACTTGGCACCTATCTTCTCATTCTTTACAAGTCCCCATGCAATATTTCATATTTCATTTCATAGCTCAGTGTCACTCCTGTTCTTTTTTAAATTTTTACAAATATTTTAAATATTTTTTAAGAAAATCAAAACACAATGACATCGCTTCTTCCTTTCCTTTTCTCACTCCAATACCTCTCATACATGCTGTCTCTCTTTAAAATCATAGCCTCCTTCTCTGTAATTGCTATTGTTACATATATCATAGTCCATTTAATGTTACTTATATGCATATAATTTCAGGGCTGACCAGTTAAGGGACTCATCCCCGGGAAAACTCTTTCTTACCACTCCGTAGTTGCATGTAGTTCTTTGCTGAGCCATGGCACTTCATGAGATATGTCCTTTGCATCTGGGTATTTGGGCAGCCCTATTATTGAGGTATCATAAGTGAAGCTTCCCTCCCATTTTTTAGGAGACACAATTTCACAGCTGCTTTCCTGGTCATCTGGTTCTTACACTTTCTCTAGACCTCTTCTTCCACGTCACATGAGCCTTAGGTACAGAAGTTGTGTGTAGATGTATGAATTGGGGCTAAGTAACCCCATAATCACCTGACCACATTATAAACATCTATTCTTCTACCCACAGATAAATGAGCTCTCACCCATAAAGAAACTTCTCTTTACAACAAAAGACCATTCCTGAAAACTACAACTGTTCAAAATTCAGAGAACAAATCACTCCTGTTTTAATCACTTGTAAAAGACTACAATGTTTATTCATATAAGAAGTCTTTTATTTTAAAAGTTTCTTTTCCCAGTGACTTCTTCATTCATTAATAGAATACTAGGGTATAGATGGTGCTTTGAGATGTAATCTAATATCCCATCACTTTGATTTATTTCATAATTCTAGGGTGACAAGATAGTTTCTTTGACTTACTCTTTTAGACTATTTTGCCATTATAAAATACTAAAGAGTATATTGTACCAAACAATGGTGTCCTTAGTACAGAGAGCAACCAGATGACCTAATATGTCTTTTCAGTGTCTAACTTCTATGATATATTACAGTATGGAATCTCTTTGTATAATAGTTCTTTATGTGAAGAAATGAATATATCATCTAATTCTTCATTCCCTTGCTTTTTAACCACAATACAGCCTCTCATTAAGCTACACATTAAAATTAGAAAGTACATGAACATCTTTCAATGTGTTCTGTACTCTTCTGGTCACAAGGTAGAATTTAATATTAATGGACTCTGCTTTCTTGTAACTGTTTTATTGTGTAGAGGAACTCATTTACCAACAACACATGTTCTTCTTCTGGCTTGCATTTCTTTATCTTCTCAAGAATTCATACAAATGAAAACATCTCTAAAAAACACTCAATCATCTGATGATTTCAGTTCATTTCTCATAATACATGAAGAAGGTACTCTCTTTTTTTAAACTCTAAGGGTTTAGTAATACATACTACTTTATATATTCAAAGGCATTCTTAATTTAATTACAATAGAATAATTAGAAACTCGATATAACTTTACCAGTTTGGGTGGATTTTTTCTTGCTCACAGTTATTAATAGTTTTCATGTTGTTTAATAAATTATCACATGAGTATGCATGTGGTTTTATGCACACATGTGCCCATGTATGTGTGCATGTGCACACACAGAGGCCAAAGCATGACACTTTATGGCATGGTGTGCCACACTTCACCTTATTTACTTGAGAGCAGGTGTCTTACCAAACCTGCATCTTGCCAGTCTTCAGTTGACTAGCGGGCCAGCAAGTTACGTAATGCTCCTGTGTCTTCCTGCTCCATGCCTCTGGTTTCTTTGTGGTCCTGGGGGCCGCACTCAAGTCTTCATGTTTCCCATCAAATTCTGTGACCCACTGAGCAAACTCCTCTCCAACACAGTTAGTTCTTAATCCATTTTTTAAAACTGCATTTATGCTCTTACATTGTCATTCCATGTACTAATAGAAAGAAACAAAATTCCATTTATTATTAAATAATATGGCAGATCTTTGAAGAGATTCCATTTGTCTTTTAAGCACCAAGTAAGAGACATGTCCATCATAAAATCTGGTCCCTGACAATCCCTGACAGATGGTGACATGATTTGAAATATAGCCATGAATATTAGTTTATTGGACGGGTCCATCAAAATCATAAAATGATGACTGTGTCATACATGATTAAAATGCAAAAATATTTCTATAGACTTTAAATTTTGGAACATTTTCGTGTTCACAGAAAATTGAGCAACTGAGAGTGCAGAGGTTCTGTTCATGAGTTTCCTAGTAATTGAGATTTGTTCTGTCAAAAATGTAAAAGTCAAGGTACATTTCTCTTTTTTCATTTAACTTTTTATTGATGGTGAATTCCACATCATGCACCCCAGCCCTACTCATCTTCCTTTCTTTTCATATCTTCCCTTTGCCTTTACAACCTCCTGAAGAAGAAGAAGAAGAAGAAGAAGAAGAAGAAGAAGAAGAAGAAGAAGAAGAAGAAGAAGATCTCATAATGGAAGCTGCAGTGTGTCACAATGTGTCCCACAGTAAACCCTTTTGTCCACACTTCTTTCCTTGTAAATATTCATTGCAATGAGTCTTTTCTCTGGTTCCAAGCTTTTGGCTTCTGCGACACTAACAGTACTGAATCCTCACTGGGCCTCCTCTCATATATCCTACTGTTGACCTTTGTCCTAGAAATTTTTCAGTTTTGGATCCATAGAACCAGCCCTTTCATGCACTCCAGCAGTTCACAGATGGGGTTGAAGTTGGGGAGGGCCAACTCAAAGCCCTGGATCTAGGCCTGGGTGGTAGCTGAGCTGGTCACCCTGCTACTCTTCCACACTCACACCATGAGGGTGAGCTCTCCAGCACTGCTCCAGAAAGCTCACTCAATACATCAGGCAAGCGACAAAGCTACTCTCCTGCTTTCATGCTCTCAAGGCCAGCTCTGTCACGCTGCCCAGGTGAAGTGCAGGGCCCTCTTTCCCAAGAACTTCATCAGGGAAGGGGTTGAACTAGCTTTCCTCCTCTCACACACTCTGGGCTGCCTCACCTGTATCCCCTGCAACCAGGGCCAGCTCTGCTCTGCTGCTCAAGTGAGGCACGGGGCTTGCTTTTCTGAGTCCTGCAGCCATTGAGGGGCAGGTAAAGCTCTCCCACTCTCATAAACTCAGGGCCAACTGTCTCATCTGCCACAGTGGTGAGGGATAAGAGTGAGAGGGGATCTGTCCTTTGCCCACACCACTAGGGCCAAATTTACTGTGCTTGTGGGAGAGGTGTGGTGCCCTCTCTCCCAAAGTGCTGAAGCTGGTGAGGGACAAGGCCGGCTCTCCTCCTTACATGCCTCATATATCAGCTGGCCCCAGGAAACAGCCCAGACCAGGGACATCTACCTGGCCTTTGATGGTAACATATTCCTGCTGCTGCAGGGTTGTGAGTAAGACACGGCCCTCAGCTGCAGCATGGGCCAGGACCTCAGCATGGCTTCAGGTGGCCTGCTGGCTACTCATCATCAGGCTGCTCCTCACTACCCTTGAGTCTCCAGTTCTGCCTCTCTTTATTGTGCACACATCCTTCTGCTTCTCTTTCTCTTCCATTTTTCCACCACTTACTTCCTCACGTTAGTGGTGCTTGAGGCCTCAGAGTGTATGGGGTCATCTGAGGAATGCCATGCCCAACTGGTGCCATGTGGCACCTAGCAGCCATTGTCTCAGGCTTGCTCTACCCACCTGGGCCTTGTGGATCAGGGATGGAGGTCTGCCCTGCTGGGTCCCTAACACATGGAAAGTGGGGTCTCTACTCCATTATCTGGGACATTTATCTTTGACAAGTCTCTCCTTCTTCTTGGGGATGTCCCAGATTAAAATTCTTATTACCATAATCTTACCCTCTCTGCTCCCTTTGTCTCAACTCCTTCCTGGTGCTTCCTTGTCTCCCCCTAGTTAAATCAAGAGCAGGTAAACAGTTTAAACTGTCCTATAACCCCTAAGTAAATAGAAGTCATCAAAAGTCTCCCAACCAAAAAAAGCCAGGAACAGATGGGTTTAGCACAGATTTCTACCAGACATTCAATGAAGAGCTAATACCAACACTCCTCAAACTACTCCACAAAATAGAAACTGAAGGAACAGTGCAAACTCATTCTATGAAGTCACAGTCACTCTGATACCTAAACCACACAAAGACTCAAAAAAGAAAGAGTATTTCAGACCAATTTCACTCATAAATATCAATGAAAAAATACTCAATAAAATGCTCACAAACCAAATCCAAGAACACATCAAATACAGCATCTACCATGATCAAGTAGGCTTCAGCCCAGGAATATAGGGGTGGTTTAACACACAAAAATCCATCAGCACAATCCACCATACAAACAAACTCAAAGAAAAAAAAACCCACAAGATCATCTCATTAGATACTGAAAAAGCATTTGACAAAATCCAAGACCCCTTCATGATGAAAGTCTTGGAGAGATCAAAGGTACAAGGCACATACCCAAACATAATAAAGGTTATATACAGCAAGCCTATAGCCAACATCAAGTTAAATGGAGAAAAACTCAAAGAAATTCCATTGCAATCAGGAACAAGACAAGGCTGCCCACTCTCTCCCTATCTCATCAATATAATACTTGAAGTTCTAGCTAGAGCAATAAGACAGCTAAAGGAGATCAAGGGGATACAAACTTGGAAGGAAGAAGTCAAAGTATCACTATTTGCAAATGATATAATAGTATACACAAGTGACCCCAAAAATTCCACCAGAGAACTCCTACAGCTGATAAACAGCTTGACCAAAGTGGCTGGATACAGGATTAGCTCAAAAAAAAATTAGTAGCCCTCCTGTACACAAACAACAAATGTGCTGGAAAAAAAAATCAGGGAAACTACACCTTTCACAATAGCCACCAATAATATAAAGTACCTTGGTGTGACTTTAACCAAGCAAGTGAAAGACCTGTATGACAAGAATGTCAAGTCTCTGAAGAAAGAAACTGAAGAAGATATCAGAAGATGGAAAGATCTCCCATGCTCATGGATTGGTAGGATTAATATAGAAAATGGCCATCTTGCCAAAAGCAATCTACATATTCAATGCAATTCCCATAAAAATACCAACATAATTCTTTACAGACCTTGAAAGGACAATTCTCAACCTCATATGGAAAAACAAAAAACCCAGAAATGCTATCCTGTACAACTATCCTGTATAACAACAGATTATCTGGCAGTATCTCCATCCCTGACTTCAAGCTGTACTACAGAGCAAAAACTGCATGGTAATGGCATAGAAATACACTGGTTAATCAATGGAATAGAAGACCTAGAAATAAGCCTACATACTTATAGACACTTGATTTTTGACAAAGGAGTCAAAATGATACAATGGAAAAAAGACAGCATCTTAAAAAACTGGTGCTGGTCTAACTGGATGCCTACATGCAGAAAAATGCAAAGAGATCCATATTCATCTCCTTGCATAACACTCAAATCCAAGTGGATCAAAACCTCAATATAACACCAGATACACTAAATTTATTAGAATAGAAAGTGGGGAAGAGCCTAGAACTCGTTGGAACAGGAGAAAACTACCTGAACAGAACACCAACAGATCAGGCTCTAAGATCAACAATTACTAAATGGGACCTCTTGAAACTGAAAAGCTTCTGTAAGGCAAAGGACACTGTAAATAGACTGTCAATAGAATGAAATGACATTCTAAAATTGGGAAAAGATCCTCACCAATGCTACATCTGACAAAGGGCTAATATCCAAAATATATAATGAATTCAAGAAATCAAACACCAATAAACAAAATAACCCAATTAAAAAATAAGACACAGAACTAAACAGAGAATTTTTTTTTTAACAGAGGAATCTTGAACAGCTGAGAAGCACTTACAAAAGTATTCAGCTTTCTTAGTCATCAGGGAAATGCAAATCAAAACAACTCTGAGATTTCACCTTATATCTGTCAGAATGGCTAAAATAAAAAACTCAAGTGACAACACATATTGGCAAGGGTGTGGAGAAAGGCGAATGCTCCTTCATTGCTGGTGTGAGTGTAAACTTGCACAACCACTTTGGAAATCAATCTGGTGCTTTCTCACAAAATTGGGAAAAGCTTTACCTCAAGACCCAGCTATAGCACTCTCAGGTATATAACCAAAAAGCACTGTACCAATCAAGGCATTTGTTCAAGTATGTTCATAGCAGCTATATTTATAATAGCCAGACTCTGGAAACAAACTACATATCCTTCAACTGCAGAATGGATAGAGAAACTGGCATGTTTACACAATGGAGTATCACTCAGCTATTTAAAAAAAAGAAATCTTGAAATCTGTAGGCAAATATGTGGAATTTAAAAGGATCATTCTCTGTGAGAGAGCCCAGGCCCAGAAAGACACACATAGTATAAGGAGATTTTAGCCATATAATACAGGATAAGCATACTATAGGGCACAGAGCCAAATAAGATAAATAACAAGGAGGATCTAAGGGAGGGTGCATAAATCTCACCTGGAAGGGAAGACAGCATAGACAAACATAGTGACTGAAGAGAGGGAGCAAGGTAAGAGAGGGGATGTAGGCATTAAATAAGTAGAGATCAGACTTGGGGAGGGAGAGGGAGGAGGGACAGAAGGTCTATAGAGAAAACAGAAACTGAGTGTGGGGACATCTCTGTGACATGCTGGATACCTAAGTCAGGGTAGGCACCTGGAAGGATATGAGAGAGATCCTAGCAGAGACTCCTAGTAGCAGAGGCCATAGAGACTGAAGAGGACACCGTCTAACTAGACTAGTCTCCCAGTAGAGGGAGGGGGACACCAACCCACCCACAGAAACTCTGACCCCAAATTAACCTGCCTATAAAATGTGCAGGGATAAAGATAGAGCAGAGATTGGGGGAATACCCAACTAATGCTTGGCCCAACAACAACTCACCTTATGGGAGAGTGCCAACCCCTGACACTATGAATCCCTGACACTCTGACACCCCAACCCCTGACACTCTGCTAAGCTTGCAGATGGGAGTCTACCAGAGCTGTCCTCTGATAGACTCTATCCAGCAGCTCCTCAAAACAGATGCTGAAACTCACGGCCAAACATTGGACAATATGGAGGGAGTCTTGTGCAAAAGTGGAAGGAATGAATCTGGAGGTAACAGAAACTCCACAAGAGGACCAACAGAGCCCAGAGGGGCTTGCTGAGATGGAACTAGCAACCGAGGACCATGCATGAACTAGACCTAGGCCCCCTATAAAGATGTAGCTGATGGGCAGCTTAGGCTTCATATGGGTCTTCTAGTAAGGGAAGTGGAAAATTTGTCAGACAAGGACTCACTTGCTAGCTTTTTGATCACTTTCCCCTGGTGTGACAGCCTTGCCAGGCCACAGCGGAAGAGGACACTCTCAGACCTAATGCAACTTGAAGAGCTGGGGTGGATGGGAAAGGGAGCTCCTCTTTTCTGAGGAACAGGTGAGTGGGAAGAGGGAAAGGAAGGAGGGTAGAATTGGTGGTGGTGGTGGGGATGGGACTACAACCGAGATGTAAAGTGAATAAAAAATAAATAAATTAAAAAATTATTGTGAGCTTCAGAGAGTTATGAGACTTTGATCCATGTGTCACGGGTCAAATGGACTCAAGATAAGTACTCCCGTCAATCAACAGCTTAAAGTTCCTTGCCTGCCTATTCCTGAGGGTGGGATCTCTTTCTCTTCCCTTGGTCTCAGGACTCCTCCCCTTCTCCAACTGCCAGGACTCATGTGCCTAGAAGTTTCAAGTATATACTGAATATAACAATTTTCCTCTAACTTCCTTAACTACTGTATGTCCGTCCCAATAAACTTCCAGTTCACGGAAGACTACAAACTGTTTGCAGCAGTCCAGTCCCCGGTGTTCCTTTGCAACCTGAATCCTCAATTGCTCCAAAGCTCCTGTGCTTCAGGAGCACCAATATTGTCTCAGAACCTGGGAAACAAGAGAAATAGATGCTCCCCAGCCTGTACTCTCTTCCTTTGTCCATTACTCCCACCATTCTGTCTGCCCTGACAATGAGGCCCCAATTTCAGCAGGAAGTAGTAATAGAAGAGATTACATCTCCCCTTATCATCAACAATAGGGTGGAATGTTAGGACTCAAAGAAACCTGGGACAAGTCTCACTAAATTCCTGTGGTTCTGCTCACTCCCCCCAGTCTCTGATTACTTTTGTACTCAACCAGTTTGGCCTTGAACCCTCATGGTCTCATTCTTCCTCACTTGGTATCATTTTTCTACTGTAAAAGTTCTCTTGGTCTGCTCCCTTTGCCTCACTTTACTCTCTCATTCCCACTTCTCATGGCCCTATTTAGTCTGCTGGCCATTTCAGATTGGACCCTTACAGATTCCTCAGGCTGTTCTCTCCCTCATATCTACAAGAAGCCCCTCTTTTCCTTTTTTGTAGCAATCATGTTGTCATTTTCATTCATTGTTAAAATACTATTTCTCACTAAGCATGTTATAAATGCCCTCGAATCCACTTTCAGTTTTAGGCAAATTTGATAGCTAATAACCTAAGAAAAATGGTATTTATCCAATTCAAATGATTAAGCAGCATTAAAATAATATCTGTAGATACAGTGGGTCAAAGCTTAACATTAAAGCCCCGCTGGATGACGAAAGGACACCAGTAAAGCAACAAAGACCCAGAACATTACAGAAATGCATGAGAGCCATACCCTACAGTTTCCAAAAAGTGTTAACAAACTTCAACTCAGTGAAGCGTGAGCAAAAATTTGAGCAAAGAGTGATCAGTCACCATTGGCCTCTGAGGCTGGCTTTTACCACTTACGCAGCCGGGGTTTCATGGGGAAACACAGCCAATGTGAGTTGTCCAAATGCTTGCTATCTGGCTGTGTCAGAAGGTGGGAGGCCTTGCAAAGATGTCAATGTTCCTCGTATAATCACATGTTGCATTTACACAGAGACTTGCCATCTGTTACGACCCTTTCATCTTGCTTTTCTTTAGAAATTACAAAACCCTTTCCATTAAAAAATAAAAAACTTTCTTTTAATTTGCTTACACTAAAAACAGTATTGGAACTAGAAATCTGGGAATATTTTCATTGTCCTTAAAAGCTTCCTGGCCTACATTTAGCTTTTGGGTATTCATCACCCCACCCCACTCCCAATAAAGACTGTTCTGCTTCTCAGCATTGAACTCTTTGGTTAGCACAATGCCTGGAGTTTACATTTCCCTCCCTTGAAGCCTACGACCCATCTCAGAAATATTAAGGAGATAAGAGGCCTTATGAAAGCTCTTAAGATACTTTACATTTGGAGCAAACAATGGGCTATTTACTTGGCTTATCTTAGGATGGGTGTTCCCTCAGTTCATTAAGGAGGAACCAGCATAGAGGAAATTTACACAAGGGACTGGGCCCCACAAATCTCCTAGGAAGTAGCTAGACCTTTGGGGTACCAGCCCTTGTGACCTCAGCCAGGCCAGCCAGACGCCAAACAGAAGATATCGTTTCACGTAAACCCTTTCTCTTTATGTTGAAGCCGAGTGTTTTATAACTGGAACAAGAGACATGCCGGCCAGTTAGGTATTGTTAAGACTTCCATATCATGAAAGTCTTCGGTATGAAAATAACCGAAGATTACACAAATAAGAAAACAATTTTATTTTGGGGGAGCTACAACAATATGGTAATAAGCCACTATCAATGGCATTTCTCAGTGACTTGGGGTAGGGAAAAAAAAACAATAGTGATAAAAAAGTCTTTAGATACATGGTTTTGGGAAGGGAAATGTAGAAGTGGGCCAGTTGCAAACAGAGCACCCATATGATTAGCCTGAGGAACACATTTGGTTTTTGCAGTTTCTCTTGAGTTAAAAGCACAAGCTAAAACTAAGGAAGTTTATGGTTATTGAGCAAGACCTGAAGGAGGCTAGCTGCTGCAGAGGTTGCCATGCAACTTCCTGGGATGGTTCTTGTCTAGTTCTGGGGTCAAAGTTCTACTTATTATGTGGTCATACTGCCTCTCATGTGGTTTTTCGTCTTCATTTATAAATCATTCTAGAAAGAAATAGTATCTAGGAAACTTAGGAGAAATAACCATAATATAGTAGTGCCTAGATATTAAAGCTAGAACGATTTTATATTTTAAAGGAAAACCTTGGTTTTCTAGCCCAAGTCATGTTCTTGAAAGAAACTTTAGAAAATAACATAAAAGAGATTCACTCAGAAAAATTGTGTGATTAGGAGCAAGAAACAAAGACTGCCCCAGTGGTATCTGGTTTTGTTGATCCAGTTTTAAAATGGTGTTATAAAAGGCTAAGTCATTTGGCAAGCAATCTTTCAACCAGTTACTGAAAAATAAACAATCCCTCAGAACAGACAAGCAGACAAGCAATAGGATGAGCCAAGCAGGACTTAAAAGTTGTTGTGAAGATAGTGAAAAATGTAGATAAAATAGCTGTCTTGTAAACTAAGACCCAAGACCTAGGGACTGTTACACTGCAGCAGAAGGAAAGGATTCTGGGATTCCTCCCTCACCAGATCCAGGGGCGATCTAGGCAGGGAAGCTGTTAGCTGATACTGTATGTGAGAAAGGAGGAACGTGCAGAAGAAAAGAAAGCACAGCACTGAAAGCTCAGAGTAGATACAATTACAGAAACAGATATCAGAATCACCAATTCAACAAATAATTTTTTGAATAAGAATTAAAAAAAATAAATGTAGTTTCTGGGAGTGCTATGTTGGTGCTTGCAGAAAAAGCACAACTGTTACAGAAGCTTTGGAAATGCAGAAGTAAACCATAGGGCACAAAGAATATATAAACTGAGGAAATTAGCTGGTCCCTATTTTTGCTAGAAAAGTGCTGGTAAAATCAGACAGCAAGAAGCATATTCAACAAAATAATAATTCAATAATGCTCAATAGGTATAGAGGCTTGCTGTGCTAGCCCAGTGATCTGAGCTCAATCCCTGGAACTCATGTAAAGGACTAGTATGAAAGCTATGGAAGCCACCAAAGTGACAAGGGACAGTCACTAGAGTTGGCATAATGTTTATGGGGATAAACAAAAATAGCTCAAAATGAGGTGTAATCAGAGACCTTCCTGAAGGGTTGAATGTGTTTGCTGTAGCCCTCTCTATTCACACATATTTATATGTTACTTTAAGGATATAGTAAATCATGAATCTATCCTTAGCATAAGAAAAAGAAGAAAATTTCTCAATCAATTCTCTAAATAATGCCTACCTCTATAAAGCTTAGTGTGCCATCCTGTGTAGCTCCCTAGATAGGCTCTTAATGAAGTACTGTATCTTCACATTAGATTCACTGCTTAACTTATACTATTATTTGGCTAGTTGAATAGTGACTAAACCGATAGCTGGTCATGCAAATAGTGTAAAATGAAGGACTAAGGAACAACAAGGTAGACAACTCACTGAGAGGGAGGACGGTGGAGGCTTTTCTCATGGAAGTGCATACCAGTTGGCTGTCCAGTGCCAAACCACAGCTCTGACAGCATATATACAAATGGCATTATATAAAATAAACAGGTTATATTTAGGAATATATCTGTATGTACATATATGCATGCAATAACAATCAGAGAAATAAAAAGTCACACATATGAAGAATAGGGGGAAAGACCGTGGAAGGGCTTGGAGGAAATAAAAAGAAGGAAGAAAAATTGTAACTATGTAGAGGAATTTTAATCTGGCAATATGGCTACTCTGGCAAGGGATCACATCCAAAGACCTTTTAGATCTGTGTGATCTCACTGGAATAACACACCTTTGATCCCTTTAGCTAAAATACAGACATGTTCAAGTACACATGTTTAATCCCAATCAATGAAGATAGAGTTAATTTGTAGAAGGAAGCACCCACATTTCTGTGAGTCTCTTTGCAAACATTGAAAGAAGGTAAATCATCATTGATTGAATGTGTACTTTGGTCAAAATTCTGTATCACTGAAATACAACTTGAGAACTTTACTTACTCTTTACAATACTCGGAGCTGTAAAATTAACCAAATCGTAATTCTTTTAAATGCAAAGAGGTTGACATTTATGTTTTAATGATTTTTCAGCTGTTAATAATCTAAGACGTCCTAGGATTTTTCACTTGGACTGTACAAAGACAGGGCACATGAGATGGTATAGAGGAATTTTAATCCAGCAGTATGGCTACCCTGGAAAGGGATCTCATTCAAAGACCTTGATCTACGTGATCTGGCTGAAATACAGACATTCCCTTATACCCATCTTTAATCCCTCTGGCTGGGATACACACCCTACATCTCTCTGGCTAGAATTTAGAATTTAGTACACATCTTCTAATTCCAAACAATGACATATAATTGAGGGGCAGACAAAGCGATGAATCAGAGAAAGATTTGACAGAGTGAGTTACAGACAGGATTCACCCAACTCTCATGAGAACAGACAGGAAAGAGAAGCTCCCTAAGAGCAGTGCAGAGAGAGAGCAGGGACTTGGGGAGACAGTACAGTAGAGTTCAGGAGTACAATACAGTTCAGTTTGATATAATTCAGTTGAATTCATGCAGTTCAATTTGTAGAGTCAGAGGCAGCTTTCCCAAGGAGAGGACTTCAGTGAGAAGCAGGGAGAAGCTAATTTGACTCAGTCAGCTTAGAGAGGAATTTTGAGCCAGAACAGCTGAGTTGAACCAGCCAGCCAGAATCCAGAAAGAACTGGAAAAGGTGAGTTTCTTCAGAGGCTGAAAACATTCTAGTCCTCAGTTAGCAGACAGAGGCTGGGAGCTGGAGGCTTCAAGGTCTGGACTTGCAAAAGATTCAGTTTTTTGGAGGCTAAAAGCTTCCAGGCCAAGAACTAGGGGTAGTTAGACAGAAATCCTCTGGGCTTAGCCCAAGCCATGTATTTATAAAGCTTAGGTATGGCTCTCATTTCATCCCCTCATCTAAGGAAAAAAAGAAAAACATTTACAAGACAGCTATATTTTCCTCTGATTTTGATACTTGGTCCACAGAATCACATTCATTTTTTGTTCATGGACAGTGAAATGGCCTGGAATTTTCAAAAGCACTTTAAGGGTTTTAGAGTTGATATGTTTTACTAACGCTTTTTTTTTCAATTTGTTTATTTGTTTGCCTACACAAATCCTTTTAGTACTCGTTTTGTCTACCTGTAAAATAATAAAGTCTCCAGGCACTGGCCACTGGGTCATACACCAGACAGGACCACAGCACTCAGGAATTTTGCTCTGGGGCCCAGCTTGCATGGCCGCCTGAAGCACGTAAGAGACACGCTCTCCCTGCCTGGAGCTCCCTACACGAGCTTCAAAAGAAGCTCGTGGCTTCCTGAACTGGGTTTCCATAACTTAGGTCCGCCTCCTGGGAACCACATTTCAGGTCACCAGCATCCAACACCAGGATCACCCCCAGCTCCTTGAAATTTTGCCCTAGTAGACCCATGAAGAAAACCAGAAAGAATGGGACATGAGAAAGAAAAAGAGGGAAGGAAGGAAGAAAAATAAAAAAGAAAGAAAACAAGAAAAAGAAATACACAGCAGGAGTGATAGCTGTGTTACACAGGGTCTTTTGGCAGGGAGAGGATGATACACATGTGTTGTGTGATAAACTTTTTTCTGGAGAGATGCTACACACTTGTCTTCTTACCCTAGATAGGGAGTCCATGACAGACCAAAGCAAGGATATAATCAAAGTCCAACTTGGTGAACCAACGAGTTTTCCTGGGGTTACTCACAGGACTATGGGTGAGGGATTACTTCCAGGAGCAGAAACGCCTCACAGACAGCGTCATCTTCCAAGCCTATCCCAGGATAGATGGCAGCTCACAAAAGCAGGGAGCCTGGAGCTCACTACAGTACCTGCAGGCAGCTCAACAGGTTGAAGGGTGTTCTTTTCTAGTGACTCAGTTGATCTAAACTTCTTCTAAGCAGCTCAGCTGGGTTTTTCTTCTGGACAGCTTGTCTGGTCTCAGAGTCTTTGCAGCTTGGCTTCTCTGACAATGACTCCCAGCAGCTTTATTGTTCCCTTTTGAAAGGAGGGGCCTAGTGAGTCTGGTTAGTTTCAGGGAGATCTTGAAATGGCTGGAGTAGTTTACCTCCCAGTGTAAAGACTCCTGCAGAATGGAATGTTTCAGTCTCAGAAAACCAGAAAACTGTTACAGAACAACATGTTCTAAAATTGACTACAGAGATGGCTTCATAGTTCTTAGTATACTAAATCTGTGGGTGTGTTGTGTGCTAAATGGATTCCATTTCAGTAAAGATATGTTTTGGACATAGCAAGTGATGCTCTACCCTCAAATGCTCCAAAGTCTAATTTAGACTGCTAAGAGATGGAGATATTTTTCAGCCACAAGAAGAATTATAAACTTGCCTGGGTTGATTCAAATAATTTGGCACAGGACCTGTGGGAATTGGCCTTGAAACTGATACTCAGCCAGCATACTCAGTGACCAGTAGTGACAATGTCAGGATGGCACTTTACTTGTCATATTTGTTACTGTCTGCAGTAAACACTGCTTCCTTGGGGCCATGCACTGGGCATGTACAATCTTCCCAAGTGTGGAGTATGGCAGACTCCTTAGTCCTGAGTGTTCTGTCACAAACCTTATGCCTATGAGCACCAGACTAGTAAGAACAAGAAAGAAAGAAAGATTTCAGATAGGAGAAATTAACTAAAATGTCCCTCACCTACATAGTCTTTCATTTGCTTGGAAGTTTGCTAGTTAGGGATTACTGAAGAATAGAACCAATGCATGGGCAATCCAATAATGGCCATCTACATGCTAGAGAGGCCAGGAATGTGACAGTAGCTCAACTCAAGCTGAATTGCCCCACATTCTCAGTCCAGTGTTAAAGGCCCACAGCATCCCTGGTTAGTTGGTGGTACTGACATACTGAAAGTCCCAAGAAACTGGTGTCTGAGGTCAGTGGTAGATGACGAAGCCATACACATACTAATACAGCTTGCACACAGGCTACCGTCTGTCACCTTCCTTCCGTACAGGCCCACTGGATGGTGTACTGTAAATTTAGGGTATCATTTTTCTTCAGTCACTGTCCCCTACAGACACACAGAAGTGAATTTCATGTGTCCATAGTCATCTCTTAATCTAGTCAGCTGGATTAAGACCAACCATCAGGGAAATGCTCAGTGTTCACACAATGCTATTCTCAAGAGCAATTTAAACATTCTTTTTATGGTGATGCAACTGTTATAAGACTGACCATCACGATAGTTTCTTTACATCTCTGAGACTATATTCAAGACATGGCTGAATTGTATGGCACATGGATTATGTTATATACTATATTAGATTATAATATACTATATTATATTATGTGTAACCATGCATTTACCATTCTATGTCATTAGAATGTTACTTCAACTCCTCATTGCTTCACTTCTTCCAAATGGAGACCTGTCACCTGCTTCCTGATTTGTACAGGGTTGAGACACAACTCAGTAAAGAAAACTGACAGTCAGTTCTCGTCATTTATTTAGACTTGAATGAAGAAAGAAATTTATCTGCAGAGATAATACTCTGTCACTTTTCATGTATAGCCAGATATATTTAGTAGGAAAGTTTTGTCTACTAGAAAAGATATACAAATGGCTCCCTTTAAGATAGCATTCATTCAATCCAAAACCATTTATTCAACATGTGCCAGCCATGGTGTGAGGCTTTAAGGATGTAGGGGTGAAAATGTTCATCCCATCTCTCCATATACCACCAGTGTAACTCCAACACAAAGGACAAGCTTGCAACAGAAAATTGATATAATTATTTAACAAAATTTTATATGACAGGGAAGCTTTCAAAAATGAGAAGTTGATATAGGGAAAACTATTTTTATCCTTAGATTCCATTTAGAATGGATAACTGTAGAAATGTGACTGGACAAAAGGAGATTGTCCTGGTTTCCTTTTCTTGCTCTGATAAAATGCTTTGGCCCAAAGCAGCTGAGCTAAGAAAAAGGTTTGTTTCAGCTAACAGGTCACAGGGCATCTGAGAAGCTGTCAAAGTAGAAACTCAAGTGCCACAAAGGGATCCTGCTTTCTGGATTACTCTCAGACTCCCGTGCAGCTAGTGTACAGCCCAGACCTACCTTTCTTGGGATGGTCCATCTACAGAGGACTAATCCCTGCCACATCAATTAACAATCAATATAGTCCTTCATCCCTAGCCTCAGGCATCTTATCCAGGCAATCCTTCAGTTAAGAATTTCTGTTTCTTGAGGTTGTCAAGTTGATAATTGAAGCTAACCAGGACAGAGATGGTCTAAGGGTAATAACCTCTGGGATGAGTAGGGTTCAGCAAATTTAGAGTCTTCTCAATCCCTCTGTATAGCATCTCTTCCAAGGTATAGTGTGGGATGCATGTCATATGAAGGCCTTCAGAAGGGAAAAGAGGTCCAGAGTGACATTTTGGGTCATATGGTTGTTTTCAAAGAGAGCTCTAGTTTCTATGACTCACTTAAGGGAAGAACAGGGAGGGAGGGGAAAACGAGTGCAGGAGAAGCCAAGTGCAAACATCTTGTTTCTGGGTCCTTTATTTCTTTACTTCAAAGTATTCACCACGCCAGAAGATCAAACGTGGGGTAACATGTCCTGAGCCCCAACAGAAGCATGATGATATCTGAGGTTCGATCTTTCCATCAGCCTAAGTACCAGTCTGATGTCTTCAGTGCACATTACTGTCTGTGAAACTTGCTTTTTCTTCAGGAAAAAAAAAAGTGATCATCTCAAGTCCTTTTACTCAGAAGATTCTCATTCCTGTTTTTCTAATGTTTGTGCAAAAGAGGCTTAAGTGAGGAAGCAGCACACTGTGAGTGTGTTTGGAAACAAAACTACCAATCTCTTTGATGCTTTTTGTTCTAAATTATGCACGAAATTAAAATATATTTACAAAAGAAATTTCCTAATACACAGTCTTCAAGTTTTGAATGTTGTTAGAGTTGCTTATTGCAAACAAAAGTTGTGAAATTTTTATGTTCCTAACAGGACCATATACTCTAAAAGAATTCCAAGAAGACAAGAGTTTTGGAGTAATGTGCAAAGCACAGAAGAAGAATTAGGGTGAAAATTTAATAGAGAAGGGGCAGGGAAACTGGGATCTAATTAACAAGTTAATAAGAGCAATTATTAATGGACTTTTTATTATAATGTAGCTATTTTGTTTTTTCTATTTATTTACTTATTATGTGACAATAATATATCCTGAGACTATTCTACTGCACTTTATAGACACATTCATTGCTTCATTTTTTTTACCTTCCTTATAAAGCAACATTTTATAACCATCACTCCATTTTATATAGATTTTGTAATACTCCAATGCTTGAGTTTACCATCTTTTACTTTACTAGCCCCTAACAATAAAGGTTTTTAGCCAGGTCAAATTTTGCTCTTGACATGCATGATATAAAATTTCTTTGAGTGTAAATCTGTTTGTACTTCCCCAGAATGCTATCATTCATTCTCCCACATTGTCTCTATGATGATCCCTGTCTCGTCTTTCTCTCTTTGTTCTGATATAAGCTTGCTCACCTCATTTTGTCTATCTGTTGTACAGAAAGTAATGACAGAGAGAGGGGGAGGGTTCTGTGTCTCTCAGTGCCACCACCACCAATGAGTGCCACCAGGGCACCATGCTGGACGTCCGTACTTCTCTACCGGAAGTCCGTACTCTCCACCGGAAGTCGAGCCATGTTGGCTTCAGAAAAGGGGGAAGGTCAAGTGCAGGGTTCCGCTTCCATAAGGAACAGCTAGAACTCATAGAATGAGGTCCTCGCAACAATATTTTCATCTCACCAGGAACGTGAAAAAGGGTTTTTCCACAAGGGTGTGCTGATTTAATAAGATTTCCGGCAGTGGAAACTGAGTTCCGAAGCCAAGATGGCGGTGGTACCACATTGTTAAACAGCCCTTTGGTTCAACCGTTGTCTTCATGGCAGAGGGCGCAGGTGAACGCCCTTGCCTGCTCTGGTTTATAGACAGAACGCAGCAAGTTCCCAGGCTGAGTCAAAGTTCCCAGGGAGAGCTCAGCACTCAGGGACCAAGTCAGCGAAACCAGTGAATGCTTCCTGGCAGCCAGCAGCTCGCTCCCGCAGATGAGCACTGAACTGAAAGGCAAGCTCCAGAGGCAACCGAGCCAGTTTTTCTGTGACTGCCTGGCTGGAAGTCAAGTCTGGAGGTCCAACGATGAGTTCTTTAGGTAGAACTGAAGCCAGTCATTCCCCAGAGTAAAGACAAATCTCAAACGGTATTTGATGAAATCGATGGTGTGCTTTATTTCACGAACAGGGTCATTATAAACCTTGGGAGGTAGGGAAGGGTTTTAAGGATAAACGTGCTTATAGGCTGTGGCTAGGGTACTGGTTATGCTCTGTTTACACGGGGAAAGATAACTGGTGACAGCTTACATGACTGGCCACCTGGAACCACCTGGGGTTTGTGTCACATGCTCCTGGGGCAGGCACAGAAGCAAGGAGAGAGCTTTGTCCCATACTTAACCATTCCCAGGTTGAGATTTTTCAATACTCAAATCTGAGTTCTCGGGGTTTGAACATGCTCCATCTCCATCCTATCCCAATACCCCTGGAGGCACAGTCCACGAACCCTACAAAAGAGAGAGACAGACAGAGACAGAGAAAGAAATATCTTTCCTCTATATACCTCAAATTCTGAACTATGTTTTCTCAAAAGATTCATTATAAAATAAGTAAAACGTTCCCACAGTATACCACATTTCATTATGTAAATAGCTTTCTCCTGCACTCACCTGCATTATGATTGAGAACCTGCTAATTAATTATACCAGAGGGCAAAACTACAAAGGCCAATTTACATTCTCTTTGTGGGGTCCCGGATTTTTTTCTGGGAACCCAAGAGAAAAGGTGTTACAGAGGACTTAATTACCCAGTCACCCGTTGCTTGTCCCTGTGGGTTTAAGTCTGTGGCTGAGCTTGCCTCATAGCTTTGGCCTGCTCTGTGGGAGACTTCCAGGATCCTGTTAGTTCAGGTGCAGGAGTCAGGGGTTGAGGGTTGAGTCTCCTACTTCACCACTGGCTGACATTATGCTCAACAAGCAGACAGCCCTTGACTCGGGAAAATGCCTTTCAGTTTGTCAACTCTAATGGTGTGAAGCCCATTTCCATTAATAGAATCATGCTTTGAATTTGAACTTTTCTCCGGTTAGTAATTGTGTTACAGTGCTTGGCAGAGGTAGAGAACCTCAGCTTCCCTTCAGTTACAGAGTCATAAGAGGAAACAGTCTGTGCTCTGCAGTTTGCTTTGCAGCTACGCTACAATATTCAGTAGGCTAGATATAGCAAGTATGTAGTATAACATTGCCTCTTTCTTTTCTCCCTCTGCCTCCTCTCTCTCTCTCTCTCTCTCTCTCTCTCTCTCTCTCTCTCTGTGTGTGTGTGTGTGTGTGTGTGTGTGTGTGTGTGTGTGTGTGTTCTGTGGTAGGAACCCTGGCCTTCATACATTAGGCAATCGCTCCATCCCTGGATTATATTGCCCACCTAGTAAAGTGTCTATAATTTTGAGTGTCTATAATGAGAAATACAAGGAAAGCATGGGAAATCTTCAATTGCCTGTTCCCTGTGTGCTGTTTAATACAATTGGCCAGGGACAGAATAACATGGTGAATTGCATGCCGGAGTTGCAACTCTGAGACCTTCATGCACATAAATTGGCTCTGATTTGCTACATAATCATGAAAAATATCTTTTTGTTTTCTGAGTCTGTATTTAGAAAGCAGTCAGCAGTGCTTCGCAGAAACAGCTTAATATTATTCATGAATATGCTCATAAAGTACATATGAAGATAAAATTCAAACATCTGCATATCTTTTCTATATTTAAAACTTACATGTGCCAGAATTCTTAAAGATGTTTAAGGTTCACTGATACTGTCTTTATAAGTCTTCAAAGTAGTTGGTATCACAGTCCTCAATTTAAAGACTAAGCAGAGAACAGTTAAATGACATTCCTTGAGTACATGCCTTGCTGATGTCCATACAAGCAGTGTTCTGGCGATGCAACTTATTTTTTCTATGCTTCCTGACTTTGGTGCCTCAGGCAAGACAGGTCCTCAAATAATAATAATTAATTAAGCAAGACAAGTTCCATATAGTAGAATATGCTTGTCTGAAATGTTTTAGTACTCTGCTTTGACAGTCTTTGGCTACCAAAATGGGGTCACCAACTTTCTGAGTAGGAGAGTCTAAAATGTAATCATTGCTTTACATCACTGTGGCTTCAGTGTGTCCCATCAGTTTCATGTTCGAGAAACTGAACTCCAAATTAGTATGAAGATATTTTGGAGTGTGTCCTTTGAGAAGTAACTGGAATTAGATAAAAATTGTCAGCTTCATGGTGGACTGGTGGCTTCCCAAGAAAGAGAGTCAGTCTGAGATGACACAGTCTGAGATGACACATGCATATTCTGTTCAGCATATGATGGCCCCTATCGGGGTAGGATCCAGCCCTGAGGCAGACTGTCGAGCAGATGCTGGCCTCCAAAACCACAGGCCAGATGAAGTCCTTTACAAGTTACTCAATCTCCAGCATTTCATTGTAAAAGGAAGAGAGACTAAAACACAGAAAAAGCTTCATAATTGTCTCTGGACTGCAGATACCCATAAACTTCCATGGAGATGCCTTTCATGCAGATGCCTTCTAAATAGATCAAAGATTTCACCCAAGTAGTCAAGAGTGCTTACAATGTTTAGAAATCTATATTCACTAGTGCTTGTTTCACTTATCTTAGAGGTACATCAATGAAAGTATTTTTGAGCCACTAAATTTATTTTAAAACTATCCTCATTCAGTCGGGGTAACACTTGAGTTTTCATCTACTTTCTTCTAGTAGAAATATTAACCTCTTTATGTCCCCAAATAAATCCTTTATCTACCTTTCTTCCACTTTTTGGCTGTAGCTGCTGCATGTGAATATTTGTGAAAATGGACCCCTGCTTTCCAAGCCAACTTTATGTATCGTAGCCATATAGGGCTAGGGTACCTTCCCTCTTGTACTCCACTGCCACCAGTGGTGGCTCCAACACCCTGTGGTCGGACCAACTCTTGTTTTCACTTTCTCAAGAACATGTTTTAGGTGGCCCAAGTTAGGAACCTTTCTCCTAAATCGCTTCTGGACCCTGAGTGTCTCAGTCTAAGGCCTTGGATGTTTGTGTCGCTCATCACAAAGGTGAAGAACAGCTCACACAACACAGAGTGAAGAGTCTTTTTGGCTAGGAACACTTGGTGGAGTCAGGTAGCAGAAGAGAGACAGGAAATGGTTTGCTTATAATCCTTAACACCCTCCCTTCCTACATTTTTTTAACCTGGATAACTGTTGTACTTATTTATTATATGACTTCACACAAAAGTAGTTTTGAAAATTAAAACTATCTTGAAATTTTATCTCATCTCAGTCAGAATGCCTATCATCAGGTAAATAGATAATAACAAATGCTGGTGAAGCAGTGGGAGGAATAAAAACCAAAACAACCCCCCCCCCAAAGCTCTATTAACTGTTGACAGGAAGTGTAAACTGGTGTAACTACTACTGAAATTTTTAGATGCTTCTAAAAATTAAAAATATAACTATCACACAACCCATCTATATCTTCTTTTGGAAATATAGCCAAAGGACTCACTACTGTACCACAGAGGTACTTGTATATACATGTTTTTTACTGATCTATTCACAAGAGCAAGGAAATGAAACCATTGTAAATGCCCATAAAAAGAAAAGGAATAGTGAAATTGTAGAACATAATCACAAATAATCCTACATCCAACAAAGGGCTAATATCCAAAATTTATACAGAACTCAAGACATTAAACATCAATAACCAAAATAATGCAATAAAAAAATGAGGTACAGAGCTAAACAAAGAATTCTTAACAGAGAAATCTCATATGGCCAAGAAGCACTTAAAGAAATGCTCAACAGGGAAATGTAAATCAAAACAATTCTGAGATTCCATCTTACACCTGTCAGAATGGCTAAGGTAAAAAACTCAAGTGACAGCACATGCTGTGAGGATGTGGAGAAAGAGGAACACTCTTCCATTGCTGGTGGGAGTACAAACTTGTACAACCAAGAATAGCTCTACCTCAAGACCCAGCTATACCACTCCTGGGCATATACCCAAAGATGTTATGCTATACAACAAAGACACTTGCTCAGCTATGTTTACAGCAGCTTTTTTCATAATAGCCAGAAACTGAAAACAACCTATATGTCCTTCAACCAAAAAATGGATAAAGAAACTGTGGTGCATTTATACAAAAGACTACTATTCACCTATTAAAAACAAAACAAAAATCATGAAATTTGGAGGCAAATGGATGGAACTAGAAAAGATCACCCTGAGTGAAGTAACCCAGAAGCAGAAAGACACACATGGTATGTACTTCTAAGTGGATTTTAGCTATATAGTAGAGTTAAACACTACAATTCATAGATCCAAAGAAAATAAGTAACAAGGAAGACCCAAGAAAGGATGCTTAAATCTCACTCAGAAGAGAAAATAGAATAAACAGCAGAAGTGGTTGAAGAGTCTTGTGGAAAAGTGGGGGGGGGGGGGTGGATAGAAGGACCTGGAGATGACAAGAGCTCCTTATATAAGAAGACCCACAGAGCCAACTAACCAGGGCCCAGAGGAGCTTGCAGAAACTGAAGCACCAACCAAGGACCATGCATAGAATGGACCTAAGCGCTCTACATAGATGTAGCATATGGGCAGCTCAGGCTTCATGGGGGTTTCTTAGTAAAGGGAACAGAGACTGTCTCCAACATAGACTCTATTGCCCGCTTTTTGATCAATTCCCCTTGGCAGGGTTTCCCCAGGGGAAGAGAACAAGGTTAGTCCTGATGAGACTTGATAAACTAGGATAGGTGGGTGGGGGCTCCCTTTTTCCGAGGAATAAGGAAGAGGGGACAGTGGAAGAGGGAGGGAGGCTGAGACTGAGAGGAGAGGACAGAGGGGGCTACGATTGGGATGTAAAGTGAATAAATAAAACATAGAAAAGTGAACTTATAAAACTTTAGAAAAAAATGGATGTTTCTGGAGATTACCATATGAAGTGAGATAACACCGATTCAGAAAGTCAGGGTATATCATTTCTCACGTAGATCCTAGCCTCTAATTTTTAGGTATGTATATGTGTGAGTGTGTGTATAGACAGGACTAGGGAAGGTTTTGAGGAAAAGGGGTGGTAAATACAATACATGTGATGTGAAAATGTAAAGGAAGCTGCTGAGGGCAGAAGAGTATAGTAAAGGCAAAGGAAGAGGTGGTAAAGAGTGATAGAGAAGCAACGAAAAAGTATGTTTAAAATCTAGTATTTCGTATACTGATTTTTAAAACTAGCTTTGACTATCCCTCTATCCCAAAATTGTGAAGCAGCCCTTGTATTTATGAAACCTAACACTCCAAGCCCCTCTTATCTGGTTCTTTTGTTATGAGTTCCATACTTGCACCCCTGGTGAACACTGCATGCCCAGACCTGGACACTGGAGACTGTTTGCTTTTTCTTATGCACATTTAAAGTTTGAGCTCACTAAATTCAGTGAAATTTTCCTACTCAAATCAAGTCTCAGTAGTAGTGAATTTTGTTGCTCTTCTTTTATCCCATGAGCTATTTCTTTCCCATCATTTTGTTGGGGGGGAAAAAAACAGGAACCTTCTGGCAGTAATGACAGCTGTTTAACAACTTGAAATTTTGTTTAGAGAAAAAGTTGGTTCACATGCTGTGTGAAATGTTAGCTGTCAACCTCGGGAAAGCAGACCGTGCTTTAGAACAGTGTATGTGAAGTTGCTCTAGGCCGGAGAGGTCGGCTACTGACTGCAGGAAGAATGTCTCAGGCGTCCTACCTCCTGGGCCTGTCAGAGGGCTTCCCCCCAAGCTCCATGAAATTTCCAACACAAGTGCCATCAAGCATGCAATTCCCACAACTGTAAAAGGCTGTTGACAACTCCCCAGCCTGCACACTTCCCACATGTCGTCCAGCAAAAGCCCAGTAAATCTTACAATATGTAAAATCTCAGTAATTCTGGGACAAACTTTCCATGATAATTTTTTTAATAGTTATGACGTAGTTTTCTTCCTAACAGCATTGTGACTATTATCCAGGGGTGGTGGCATGGGAAATGGTCCCAGGGTTATCTCTTGTTTCCTCACATCTATAATTCCTTTTCCGACGTGCTCATTTGTAACATACAATAGACATTGATAAGCTATCAGTCACGTGAACATTTAAGGGAAGAAAAGTATCCACTGAATGAAAGATTGCTAATTCTTTGTAACAAGGTCCCAACGCATATTCTGGTCCTCTGGAGTATTTATGAAGAATATCTAATATTTAGAAAGTAACGAAGCACCTATTTTGAATGAATAAAATTGAATAAGATATCATTAAACTTGACACAAATATTTAGGTTGAATGTAGCATACATCACAGACCCTTTATTTTATGCTATAAATAGGGGGGAAATGCATTAAGCTGAATCTAATCCTGTCTGAAGTCCTGAGACAGCATGCATGTAAAAGCAGTGTGGCCATTGCTTTTACACTAGCCACATGACACGCAGTTTGTGATGATTAGGGTAATGAAAAGTAACTGAGTGTATGGAAACTGAGCAAAAGCTAGGCTGTGGGTTATAAACATCCATATATCTCATGGATCATCCATATGGAAATTGTAGTTGAAATAGAATAGCAGACAGTAGGAAAAAAAACATGCTCAATGACAAAATATATGTTACTGTTCAAAACAGAAAATAAATATAAGGAAGTAGATGGGGCTTGCTGCTTCCAAAAGTAGAAATTGACACAGCTGATAGTTCTGGTTCCCACTGGGTTAAAAACTGAGAGTGTTCAGCTCAAGTTTAGAAAGAGATGTTGGTATGACTTTATGGCTAGAGGCTTCTAATCTCCCCCAGGGGAGAGCACATTTTTTATTCAGCAATAAATGGTCAGCCCTTAAAACATACAGACAAACTATACAGACTGAGCAGGTTGTAATTAGGCATACATATATAAATATGAATGGAACTGTACAACTATTATTTAAAGAAAAGCCATGAATTTGAAACAGAACAAGAAGGGAAATATGGGATAGTTTGGAAGGAGGAAACGGAAGGAGGGAATGAGGAGTGGGGGCATTCAGTACTCTGTCTTCAGGATTTCTACTGTGAGTGCTATCACTGTGGGGTAGGGGCCCACACTACAGACAGTAGGAGATTCAAGAACTCTCACTGAAGAGACACTGGCAACCAGTATTCAAGAGTTCACAAGGAATTGAAATTTACGAACAATTGCTGTTAGAAACTCAATAGAGATAAAATTAAAGGTAATAAAGAAATATGAAAGTCAGTTTCAAGTACATTTATGAAGGATTTTCAACACAATAAGAGATACAAATCACTGGGGAAACAGAAAAATACATAAGATAATAGCAAGAAGGACAGAAAAAAAGGAAACTACTACAAATAATATAGTAATTGAAATAATAGAAAAAGCAGAAACTTTCTGGATTGAAACAGAATAGAATAGAAAAAGAATAGAGACAGTGAACAAGAAGAACATACTGATGCATTCTGGCACAGCATTGCAGAGAGATTAATAGAGATAGGTTATGGAGACAGAAAATAGTCTGAGTAGCATACAACAATCAATACTTCAGGAAAAGAAAATAACGGTAAAGCCAGAAGAACAACATCATGACAGGGTGGTGTCTCCTCACAGCAATAAGACCCTAACTAAGACAATGATGGATTACCAGAAGAAATCCTAAGCATCACATATATTAATGCTCCTAGTTACACAGTGTTTCAGACAAAAAAGAGTGCATATATATATATATATATATATATACAATCTATAATCTATAAAAATTAAGAAAATTCCTTTAGATCTATAAAATAAATTCCTGCAATACAAACACAACATTCTCAACAGCACACCTAGTGCATTTTTTCCTAATAATCATAAGAAAATGATCGAACAAAATTGAGTTAAAGAAGTCATTCCATTAAGTTCACCAAATATCTTTCCTTGAAAGAAACACACTTATGAAGAAAAAACATAACAATATCGTGTTTGTGTATTACCTCAGCATTAAATAAGCTTGTGTTAATTTGGATGGCAATGTTTGTTATAGTGAGCAGTATTGATGACAGGATACGGCTCACCGTGGAAGATTTTTAAGGATGTTTTGAGCTTCCATCATCACTATAGTACCTATGGTGATTATAAATGACAAATTAACAACATATATATTTATTTTTAAAGCCTTGATAAATACCTTGTGTAACATACATGTTTCAAACACTGGCACTCATGCAAAAGCCATTAAAAATCTCTTGAAAGTTTGTCTTCATGAGAAACAAGAAAAAATCATGTTGGTTAAATGACAAAAATACTTAATAGTACTCTAGCCTTTTCTTAGTTGCTCCTTAGAATTAAAAGAACAAACTTGGAATGTGTCTTTGTAAAAACACTGTCAACTTCTAGTGTCAAAGTTACTCTAAAAGAATATAAATTAGAGCAACTCTTTATTATAAGGCTTTGAGGTTCTGTTCTATCTGCAGAGAGGTAAAACCCAGAAGCCACCTACAAAAGAGAGGGTATTCTGAAACTTTTTAGTCCTTTAAAGTTTCATAGAAAAACATATATTTGCAATAATAAAGTTTTACAATTTCATATGCTGCTTTAATTCAGTCACCTTAAAAACTTGGTAGTATGATGAGTGAAAAGATTTAAGACTTTTATTTGGATGAAGGATGAATAATACAAAACTGAAGAGAGTAAGGTAAGGGTTTTTTTGTTGTTTTTTTGTTTTGTTTTACATTACATAGTGCAAGTATTTTAACAGTTTCTTTGAGGAATGTATAATGAAAAAAAAAGGGGGGGTGATTCTTCACAACCTGGAAATCACCCTCTGTGAATTCAGTTGCATAGAATGACAATATGGAAGCTTTTTGTGTCTCTAGCTTGCCTGAGTGGGTTTACCATTCAATGGCTTCAGTTGGGGTTCAGCTTTCTCTCCTTTGAGCCACCTGTTTGAGTGAGAGGCTATTGCTATGGGAACTAGCTCCTGGAGTTAGCCTTCTCTTTTTGTTGCCTCTTCCTCTTAAATATCAGGAAAAGCCAAGGAAGCAGTGTCTTGGCAAAGGAGACTGGGTCCTAAGTCCACCCCTCCACTTCCTCTACACCTACAATACACATTGTTTTCTGTAAAATGAGGTGATGGGAAGCTGGGGTTCATTGGGAAGAGAACATCTTCTAGTCAAGCATGTCGCACATTCAAATTCACTGTATTGAGACATTTCGGCATAGAAAGTCTCATGTAACTGGCAAGCAGAAAAAGAGGAAAATCAGCTTTCTTGCTAAGCATGGTAAATGGTGTTGTCTATCTGTGAGATAAGCTAATTACATTGTGCTTATACAAAATTTCAGGTAACTAGCTATTTATTTGTATATGGCTCTTAAAGCAAGTTAACTCTGCCAGGTTAAAGAGATTAGCTAACCATATAATTACAGGACAAAAAAGTGTTCTTTGACATTTATCCATTACATTGTCACCACAGAAAATGTTTTTGTTAAATGGGATGTCAACTGCAAACACAATCTATGTATAAACATCTCCTTTCATACACAATTTACAAAACAAAACCTATTCATAGCCTCTCAAATAAACAGGATTTCTCCATAAACAGTATTATCGATGCCTCTTGAAACCCACAGTCTGGAACCATTTGAACATGCTTGCCCTTTCTCCTGCATGTTCCCTTCATCTTTCTGCTTTGAGGGAAATCTTGATCACTCCAAGTCTTTGCCACCAGCAGCCCTGTCAAGTGGAGATCTTAGCCTTTGGGCATCTTGTCAGTGGATTCAGTGCCGACAAGTTCTTCATACTGATAATTCCATCTAACATGTTTGTCTACCCTCACTTTGCATGAAGCTTCATTTCTGAGGCTTTTGAGTTCTTAAGACTTGTCACTCTAATTTTATTTCACTTTTCTTTAAATACTGGGATCCTCTTGGCATGTGTTCGAGGTTACTTTGAGTAGATCATAGTTGGTCACTCAATCCCTCTTTGACTGTCACCATCCTTAGTAATTTTGTCGTTTACACAAACTGTCTAGAACATTTTTGCCTCTCGGTTCCTTGACTTCTCTGTTCCAAGATCCACTATCAAGCTTGATATCCAAGCCACTGTACCTTCCCTTTGCTGGGTGCACTATTGTTCTCCCTGACAAATACTGCTCCGTTTGCTTTTATTCCTATTAAATACTGACCATCTTGCCTTCAATTCACAACCTTTGCTTGCTAGTTTTTTGTCAACTTGATACAAGCTAGAGTCTTCTGAGAGGAGAAAACCCCAGTTGAGAAAATGACTTCGTAAGATTGGACTGTGGGCAAGCCTGTAGAGTGTTTTCTTAATTAGTGATTGATGGGAGAAGGCTCAACCCATTGTGGGTGGGGCCATCTCTGGGCTGGTGATCCTGAGTTTTATAATAAAGCAGGCTGAGCAAGCTATGGGGAGCAAGCTAGTAATCAGCACCCCTCCATGCCCTATGCCTCAGCTCACGCCTTCAGTTTCCTGCCCTGTTTGAGTTCCTGTCCTGGTTTCCTTCAAGATGAAGGAAGCCCTTTCCTCCCCAACTCATTTTGGTTGTGTTGTTTCATCGAAGCAATAGAAACCCAAACTAAAACACATTTCTTTCTCTCTGATCAGAATTTCCTGTCAGACTCTCTTACATTTTCCTTTCACTCTCTAGCATGTTCTTCTGGAAAACTGCAAATTTAGTGCAACCCAACTCTTTGTTTCTCCCATGTATACTATTATTTAAATATACTGGAGCAAAGTATTCAAGCACACTAATTTTTATTTACTTTTACACGTTGGGCTGTATGTTTTCTGGAGTTTTAATTCTACGTTCTTCCTCTCTTTTCAATATGGACATTCTATATTCTTCTTCCTTTTGCTTTTTTGATTAGTTTAAAAAGCAACAGAGTTTGTTATGACATTTAGTGTACACTCGGTTTACTCTTGTCCACCTCTGTAATTATCATCCTTGATGTATCTGTTTTATAAAGCTGATAATGACTTAAATTAACCCTCTACAAATATCACCCAAGTTTTAGATTAATAAAATCAAATACCAAGTACCCTTTTGTGTCTGGTTTTTCCTATTTGATATAATTTATTTTAGAGTTCTTCATGCTATACTGCTCATCAATAGGTTATTACTTTTACCATTAAGTAGTACTCCAGTTTGGTTACTATAGATTAACTTTAAAGACTAGTTGGGTACAACAGTAGCACTTCTCAATAGGTAGCTGAGAACTACTACTGAGTCCATACTGCCAAGCAGAAAGGCCTTTCTCGCTGTGGTACAAAAGCTATGATGACTATACATTTTGCTGACCACTGGCTGATGGGAATAAGCACTCAAACAGCTCTCTCTAGAGCAGACACTTGTTTCTAGTGTATTGAAGTCCTTATGGAATCCAGCTCCAAGTGCCACCTGCACAGTCTAACCATTGACTATTCAATGATCCACAGCTCTGCTGATCTCCAGCATTTTTTCACTAAAGACTCTCTCCTTTCTGGGTCTTTGTATTTCTTTACTCAGTGGGTCAATAAACAAACTATGATTTATCCATAATATGTGACACAGTCAGTAATGAAAAGAAACAAGTTGTCAAATCACCAATGAGCATGGAGGAGTCTTAAATCAGATTACTAAATCAGGAAGCCAATGTGGAACTCTATAAACCAATTAAATATCTTTTATGGTTTGAACCCAAGTACTGACCACTGAGACAGTCTCACTAAGTTGCCCAGGCTTGTTTTTTCTACAGAGGGAATTCAAAACAAGCCTACACAAATTAAATTGCATTTGAGCTGAAAGTGGAAATCTTATAGTTATGTCTAATGTTCTCATTAGGTCATTAATTTCAATAACCAGTCTCCTGGAATATCTATTTGGCTAATTTTTCAAATATTTCTTTTTATGTATTCCCTTTTCTTATTTTTGGACATTTTAAAATTTGCTTTTCAAATATTATAAAAAAAATTGTATCTAATAGCCAGTATCAATCACATAACATGCCCAAAGCACTAATTCTCTTTTAGTTGTTAATGTTGAATCTTCTTGACATTGGCTTATTTCTTTGTGTGTTTTATTCCCTTGTCAAATGGATAAATATTTCCAAGTTTTGGCAATTGTATATGCATTGATGCCATAAATAGTCAAGTGCAGGTCTTGGTATGAACATGAATTTGAACTCATTCTGCTCAAAGCCTTTTTACAAGACCAGAATCTGCTTCTGTTACACTAAAAGCACAGGAAGTCCTCAACAACTTGGTTTTCTTAGCTTATTATTATCTGACCTCCAGGTGTTTTAAGCTCAAACTATGAAGAGAATTTAGTAATTGGAAGTTCTAGCAAGGGGAGGGAGTAGAAGAGAAGAAGAAGAGAAACGCTTTTCCTGTGCGGGGCTGTAGCTGAGCTTGGAAAACGCCCTTGCTGTTTCTCAATGAAGATAAGCTTCTTGGTTCCACACTTTGACGGAAGATGTAATGCTTGAAGTGCCTCAGTTGTTTAAAGGAATCTCTGTCCCTCTTTCCTGCCTTGCTTGCTTCACCTCAAAGCCATTAAGCCATGAAACTGAAGTCTGTGTGTGGCAAAGCCAAGCATTTCCCTGAGAGAGCTGCAGACCCAGGTCCCACGTGAGAGCTTGCTGTTGTCACAGGAGTTCTCAAACTTCGCCAGCCATGAAATTCAGTTTGTAGGTTTTTGTTTGTTTCTTTGTTTTCATTTCTACACTTTTCTTGAAGTTGTGTGTGTGTGTGTAAATTAGAGACTTTTAACAATGTGCTTTTAACTCACTTTTCCCCCAAAGCCAGAAGCCTCTCTACATTTCTTCTGTTTGCCTCTGAGTAGAAAGTAATTGGGTTTTACTCAAGGTGATTTCACATGATCATGATTGTATTTGCTTCTATTACTTGCACCATAAGTCCCTGATTACTGTACTTTGTTGGCATCTTATGTTTCTTTTACACTCTCTTGAGAGTAGGATCTTAAATGTGGATTTGTGTTGGGGAGCACATGCATGCACCTCCACATTCCTTACACAGGGCAGGCATTTGTTTAGGGCAAATTGTAAATTGTGTAATATTGAATGATGAATACATGAAGGAGGTGGTTGACCCCAAGTGTTCCTAACCTCACCCCAAAACAAGTTCACTTGTAAGCCAAGAGTTTGAACTTTTCAACAGTAATTAAAAACGCAGTCTTCAAACTCAGCTGGGCCCTTCTGTTTGGGGAAGAACTCATGAGTCTCAGGAACAATGTTACACAGTAATTCTGAGGGAAGGCCTGCCGTATAACTGCCTTACAGGTGCTTCCTGTTGAAGCTGGAAGTTCCCGTACAAGAATGGGGAGGACAGCTGAGAACAAAACTGAGCCCACTTAATTACATTTGCCCAGCGTGCTGGAGAGAAAGTTGCTGACCAAAAAGAACATGTTTAAGCACTGTTCGAGTTGAGATACAAACCAGCAGCAGTCAGGAAATTCAAAATTAAATCTGAGCCCCGCCCTTCACTCACCCCATTATGCCCAAGCAGCACCAAGGTCAAAAATTAATTGGAGACACTGAAAGCACACACAGCCTGTAATATGTCAGCTCAGTGAGGTCAGGAGGAAAACTTAGTTAAAACCTTATTAGAGCAGTTTACAGGAGCACGTTATTATGAATATGAAATCAGAGTTGTGCCTTGATGGACTGTCACCTCACCACTGTAATCTGTTGGTAGTAATTTGAAATGTAAGTGAGCATAACTAAGCTTCAGTCTTAGGATCATCTGGACATTTGTCTCGAGATATACTTGTTCCTAAAGAACTGACACTGCAAACACAGAAAATAACAGGGCACATTTCAGTCATTCCGTTTTAACTTGGTATCTGGGTGTCTTTGAGTGATAAGAGGACCTTGGACGTGACTGTAAAGCTGCAGCTAACTTTTATACATTTGTCTTCTGGAGTGTACAAAGTCTAAAAAACAAATCTCAGTTTTACTAGGAAAAAAAAAAAGACACATTGCAATGGGTCCATTCTTCAATGAAGAAGTAGGCCTGTCTTCCTTAGAGCAGCCACACTTGGTGGCTGACATATAAGCAGAACAGGGTTTTGTGGATTTTATATTATTCTGCAGGTGTGCTTAAACTTTCCTATTAGAAGACTCTATGGTGCCCAGGCAGATTCATCAGTTTCTTTTATTTGAGACACTACAGTTTAATGTAACTGGTGCTGTATTCTTATATGTACCTATGTGTGTTTAGGTGTGTGTGTGTGTGTGTGTGTGTGTGTGTGTACAATGTCTTCTCCGATCTTGTTCCACCTTATATTTTAAACAGGGTATTTAAAATATGCTGAATTGGTGGCTTAATTGTTGATTCAGGAATCCTGTGTATGATCCCTCAGCCCTGAGGTTCCAGGTGTGAGCAGCCAGGCTTAGTGTTTATGTGGGTGCTGGGAATTGAACTCTTGTCCTCATGCTTGTATGACTAGCACTTTGCCACCTTCTCACAAATTATCTTCTTTAAACACACACACACACACACACTCAACTATATCTTTTCTCAAGAAAGGTTAGGAAAGAAAAGGGAACAGGAAATTAAATAGAATTAGAAATTTTTATTTATTTCATATCCTACTTAATCATCCATGCCATAAAAATTGGAGAACAAAAGCTAAATATAACATAAATGCAGAACAGCTATTTATTGAATCATTTTGCTTTTTGTTTTATAACTTAAACTAGAATAGATTATTTTGAACTTTGCATTTTAAAACTTACTGCATAAAGATTTATATGGTTTTTAGAAGCTATGAATTGACAGTTGTATTTATAATATGTCTTTCAAAGTGAGACTGGCCATGACATTTTATGACATTGTGCTGGAACTATGCGACTATTCATGGATCCGGCTATTGGAAAGTAAGGAAACTAAAAATAAACCAGATAATAACACAAATTAAGTGTATTTTTAAAAGTAAGACTGTGTAAGAAAGTATTTTATCATCCTATGAGACTTTAGAAGCAAGAACTGTAACTTTTATTTTAAGACTGAGGCTAACGTGCATTTCCTACACCCCAGGTGGGGGTTAGACTCTCAAGACTACTGTGCTTCTTCTCAAAGGAATCTCAATGGCTTGTTTGTTAGGAGAGTGCCCCACGGCCCTGCGAGTGCATTCAGTATCTGGATATCTCAGTTCCACCATCTTTTCAGTTCTCTAATTTTCCCATTGATCTTCTTTTTCTACCAACTTCTATGCTTCTAAACAGCAGAGCAGCATGTAAGATGACTGCTCTATAGGATTTACTGGGTGGCTCACTACCAGGGAATTACATATAAACAGCTCTGTATTCACCATCACCACACACAAAAGGAGAGAGAAAGCCTATCCCAACATGACCTGCTGCACAAAATACCTTTTGTTATCAACTTCAGTGCTTTCTGAATCCCCTAGCCAGCTATTGACAAGTTTTCTTTTCCCATATACATAATTTATGAGCCACCTGATTAATATTTCATGGTTTAAACAGTTGTTAATATTAGTTACTTGCTTTCGTAAATGGCAAAAATTAATTTTCCCTCAAATCTACTTGCAGTGCGTTTCTCCTTTCTCTAATACTGTTCAGGGTGGTGAGTGTTGGAAGCCTCGCCCTGAGGAACGGTCTTACAATTATGTCTCTCACCAGACAAAAGCTCGCACACTCTGAACAAGTCTTAGACAACAAGCGCTCCAGGGGAAATCCTATACCACATGATATATCACTGACCTTTTCCCTCTGTCCTCATTACACAGAGTTCTGAACCCGCCCTCTGGCTCCACTTATAGAGAGTTTGACAGTGACGGATAGTTCTGTTTTCCTTGCTGTCCTTATGTTTAAATGTGCTTGCTCTCAATGGAGATTGGGAGAGTACAGAGTGGAGCTGAAAGGGGTAGGGCCAAAAATGTGTCAAACCTCTGTCTGGCTGATACCTCAAGCTTGTTATCCCAAAGTATGAGTGACTGTTAAATTCCTGTGCACAGCAAGGATTTGGCACTGTCACCCCCTACGGTCTGGGCTGCTCTCTGGTCCCTCCAACTGAGAGGAAACTGAATGTCATCCTCTGTAAGCTTCGCTAACTTTCTTTGAATGTGCATTGAACATAGGACTAAAATCCTCAGCGTGGGATCAGGAGAGGGCAAGTATGAGAAGGCCTGCCTGATCTTGAGAGTTATTCAGAAACCCACGAGGTCATACAGAATGTGGTCAGAAAAGAAGCGAAGCTCAGTTCCTAGCTTTTCTCTCTGAAGCCACTAAGTTCATTTGATATCATTTGTATGTCTCTTAAATCGCTCTACTTCTTCTAGACAGAAAGCCATACCCTGGAGTGACTGTCATTGTCTGCTCTCTGTATACCATCATCGTTGGTATCCAGATAGCCCATCCATCCTTCCTTTGGTCTATTAGAACAGCTTTCATCATTCTACAACCATGTCTGTATTCTGTTTAAAAATCACCCATTTGCTTCCCATTTTTCTTAGGATGGAATGCTAAATCCTCTGCCTGACTTAGAAGGTTGTGTGAAGCGTTTTCAGCTTATGTCTGCATATTGATGCCCTGTAGCTTCTGCTTCATCCCCCACTGGGAATTGCTCACAGCTCTACATCGGGATAACGCAGAGTGCCTGAGCTGCAGAGTGACTTCTTTTTTTAAGGAAACTTTCTGCGCTTCTTGGTGGAAAGTAGCTGCTTTTACTGAACGTTTTTACTTATTCTTTCTTACACTCTCTCACCCCGCACTGCACAGCTCTGATCCCATTAACCATGGCTTGTCTGTTTTACACTCTAGATCTGATGCTATTTGTTCATACTAAGGATACCAGGACTTAGAGCAGTGCCTTACTACTTTAGGTTGAAGGAAGAGAAAAAGGAGAGGTTTAGGGAAATGGGAGAGAAGAAATAGGACAAATCACCCTAGAGAGACCAAAATCAAGTCATATTAAAAAGAAGTCTTTCAGAATGAGTCAAGAAATAAACCTGCAAATAAGCTGAGTAACAGGATAGTCTAACCATGAGTTCTTACTTAATAATAATAATAATAATAATAATTTAACCCACTGGGTTATACACTTGACGTCCTCTGACTTTCAACCTCTTTTGACAACAGTATACAGTCTTATGGATTCTCTCGGAAATCATGTGGAGCAAATGGTCTTGACATTCTACAGATGCGCTGGAGAGTCCTGCAATGCCTCCAGCATCTGTCACAACCCTGACTACAGATCTGCGTACTCCTTTGCAGCGACATGCCTAGGCTAGCTGAATTTCTCACCTCTCCTTTACTGTTTACAGTGACCCACACATTTTCCTAAAAACAAAGGAGCACCCATATCCTCTTTTGTATTATCTTAGCTTATACGATTACGCATACCCCTTTTCACAAGCCTACAGGTTGGAAGCTCATGCAGGCGTCATGCCTGGGCTTTCTGCTTAGACATTCACAAAATCAGGGTGTCGGGCAGGCCACCCTGTTTTCCGGAGGCTCTGTAGGAGGGTAGGCTTCCATATTCGTGCAGTGTTGGCAGCACCTCTGTGCTTAGACTGGCATCAGCATTTCCTGGCTGGCTCGTACGCCTTGCATGGGCCCCCTCCATCTGCAAATCTGCAGTGCCACATCGAGTCCTCTTTACTCTTAGATACCCTCTGACTTCCTCTTCTGTCTCCAAAATAGAACTATGCCTTGAAAGGGGACATGTGACGAGGCCTATTTGTAACCTTCTGATTCTAAGGTCAATAGATTAATAACATGCTTACATCTGCAAAATTTTTGCCATGCAGCATAATTTAACCACAGAAAGTGAAATCAACTATCGGAGATAATGGGAACCATGTTAGAATTATGCCACTGGAAGCAAAGATGAGTTTTTAACTCTTCCCACTACAGAAATTTTTAGGGGTTACCAACATGTTAATAACCTTCTTGTGGTCCTGGCTGTAGGTGTATGTACTAGGGCCTGCTCTCCCTTCTGTGGGTTAAGCAGAAACTGTTTCTTTTTTTTTTTTCTGTGCAAGGAACATCTTCCTCTCTAATTTATGCTGGTGGATATGGAAAATACCCCTAAGGGTATTTTGACTTTCTGTTAAGTGTGTCAGTTCTACATATGGTTGTACTTGAGGGTTAACTACTCAGAATTTGCTGTAAATATTCAAAACTAATTTTTCTCTTCTCCTATGCACTTCTAGGAGTCCTAGTCAGAACCCCAATCTTAAGTACTATTGTGCACTAGATATGTATCCAATGAGTCTCTATTTTTTGGAATCCTGTATTGCCATCTTGAAACAATCACTTTGATAAGCATCATGTACATACATACATACATATATACATACTTATATGTCCATATAATCCTTCATTCTTCATATTTCGCTTCCTCTTGTTTAAGAACAGGTGATAACATCACTAGTTTCTTTAACTAGAAACACAGGAATCATTTCTATTTCCTTCTTTCCATCTTATCAAAATTTTATGAGCAAATTATGCTACATAATTGCTAAAATGATTTCAAATATATATTTCTATGTACATGTTCCATTTCTGAACAATGTGCTTATATTATCACTATTTGGCAGTTACTGATTAAGAAACTGCAGTCATTCTCATCAACGACTATGAATATCACACATCACACACACACACACACTTTCACACCATGTGCGCACATATGTATAACCCCTAATCACATATTATGTAATCCTGGACTTAAAGACACTTGTTAGAGAAAAGAAACAACCAAACATGAATCTAATTAAGCCTGAATAAATATATCCATCTGCTGAGTGCTCTTAACGGTAGAATGGAATGCTGGAAAGACAGGAGGTTCTGCAAAGCATGAAGGATCAGCTGAAGGAGCTGGAGGAAGGAAGAACAAGCACTGTGGAAAAGAACAGCTCTTGAAGGACCTGAAAATCTGTGGCGTCTGGGAAAGGACTCACACAGACAACTGGGAGGGAAGAATGCTAGTGGAGTATCTTAAGAAGAAGCAGGAACCTTTTGAAGGTTGGAATGAATGCACAAGCGAGGGCAGGAGCAGATCGCTTTGACTCTCATTTGACAGACAAGGAAGATTAAAAATCTCATTTAATGTCACAACCTGGTAGGATCCTCACTTGATGGAGGGTGAACTGGCTTATAGAAGTACATCACATGCATACAAGAGATCGGGTCTTTGTGTTGTTTCTCTAGTCACAAATTCACTGAAGCAGAAGCCTTACAAGCCCATGACTGGAGAAGAAACTTAGGTCTTTTGTGAATGAAACCATTAATCTAAGCCTTTAAACATTTGTTGAGTAGCAGTTTTACGCACAAAGGATAAAACCTTGGAAGAGATAAAGACCCTTTTCTGTCTTACATTTTTAGTAAATGAAAACCAATAGATTAACAGTCTAGCTATCTAAATATCAATGACAATCATGCTAGCAAAGAAATGGTCATATCGCATGCCAGGACAGAATTGCTTGTTTTGTTTGGTGGCACCAAGGAAAATGTTCATGAAATCAGAATGATTCAGAGAAACCAGGGGAGGAGTTTTCAGGCAGAAGGGACTTTGGGAAAAAAATTTGAAATGGAACCGCAGCTTGTTTGAGGGAGCCAAACCTCTCAAGGAGGCAGAGCTTCTGGGAGAGATGTTGGCTATGTTTGGAGAGATCACTGAGATGTGGAGTGTGAGTGGTCTTGTAGGCTTCGAGTTCCAGTTCATTGGGATTGAAAAAGAGGCTCTGGGGAGGTTAAGAAAAAGTCAAGGCAAACAAGACCAAACACAACTTCAGTTTGACTTCATGACTGCTGGAAAGAAGCTGGCGACAGGAAGGCAGCAATGTTGAAAGAGACCTCATTAACCTTGAGGGTTACAGAGGATACTGTCAATGGAGGGGTTCCCGTGATGGAATTGGAAAGAAGTGAATGTTTTGAACTGATTAGCAGCTTATTAGGGAAAATATCAAATGTGCACAAATTCAGAGAAGAGGAATTCAAGCTTGCTAAAACTCATCACCCATGTTTAACAATTATCAACCCATTGCCAGTTTTATTTCTTCCTTACATCACCAGATCCTTCATATTACTATTATTATTGCTGTCATCATTATTGTTACTGTTATTATTGTTTTGTTATTCTTATTATTTGGATATGAAGTTTACCCACAAATGGTTAATGTGTTCAAGGCTCCGTACCAAAGGCAGCAACATTCAGTGGTTATCATCAGGTCATAACAGTTCTGACTTCATCACTGAGTCACCCTAATAATGGGACGATAGTTTGATAGCATTATCGAAACCTGGCCATATTCTAAGTGGTAAGGCAGAGTTAGAGGAACTAAGTGACCAGAAGTATGCCCTGGAACAGTGTTCATATTCTCTCTGTCTCTTTCTCTCACTCTCTCTATCTTTTCCCACTCCCATCTGTCCTCCCTCTCTTCTTCCTGGATACAATAAATTGACCATCACTGTAATGCTTTGGGGCATGCATCAGACCCAGACAATGGAGCCAGCTGACCATGGGCAGAAGCCTCTGAAACTGAGCTAAAATAAATCTTTTATTCTTTAGCTTAAATGATGCATTTCTTTATGCATCCTGTTCTGACAGCTAAACTTCTTAGGTTATTTTCCTCTTTAAATGATGGTTATTTGTTATACAATAAATAACTAACATTCTATTGAATGATTATTACCGTAACTGGCACATTTAAAACTCAATGCATGTGTATAGAACAGAATAATGAATGAGGAAATTAGTGAGTACGTTCTTGTACCACAACATAAGCCTGCCATCAGAAACACATTCTTCTGATGGAAACGGTGGCTGTTATCTTAACATTAACCCAAAGTATCAGGTGAAGGAGGAAATCAGTCTTCTCTCTGAGGTTGTCGTTGGCCTCAAATCCCCTTGTTGCAGGCTAATGACTGGACTCAGTTCCCACACATTCACAGATGTTTCTTTCAATCCTACCATGAGATCTCAGTCTGGGTGCTTTGCTGTCGACTTTGGGCTTGCTATAAAATTAGCATTAAATTACATCCTAGTTTCTATATTTTTCATTTTTCTTTCATTCGGGTAATCTAGAAATACTCCTCATTGGTTGACAGCTGGCTTTTTAGAGTTTTAAGCCCTACCCTAAACTCAAAGTGCGTATGCACAGCTCTCACTTTGTCTTCCACACCAATGGAATAAGGAGATGAAGTGCTGGGAGGGAAGTCTGAAGCTCTTTGATAGAATACGCACTCAGCAGCTCTTCCTGGGCCCTAAAGCAAGGGGCAGATCAGAATACCGCACTGGTAGATTTAATGACATCACTTTCTTCATGCATCCTGTCACCCAGCAGATGAACTTAGGTGGGTTTTTTTTTCCTCTTTAAACATTTTGTTCCCATTAACCTAATACTGTTCTCAGCAGATGCCGACTCTTTTAGATGAACCAGCTCACCATGACCATCTTTTTACTTTTGATTGCAAGAATACAGCACTCCTGCTTAGGTTACTAGTGTCTGCAAATCTGACAAACAATATCACCAATATTCATTTTATCCATTCAAGTTACTACGTTAGATCAGGATGTCTGCCAAATTTTAGAAATATCTTACAATACATATTTCAGGCTTGGAAAATGAGAGTAGAGAACCTTTAATAACAACAAATATCTCTCGATGAATGTATCTTAATTTTTATATTCCACCAGAGACATAAATCCAGAGTAGATAAAACATAACAAATTATTTAAGACATATCCTCTTACTACTTTTAGGAATAGATTTAGGATATTGTATTATCTTCAAGGATATGCTGTGGATGCAGTTTATTTGCTCATAAGGGAGTCATTCTACTTAACATCCAGCAGATCTGTTCTAAGACAGCCTACAGATGTTAACATCCTAAGTATTTAAAATTATATGTTCATAAGAAATCTAATGTACTATCTTTATACTTTATTCCCCATGAAATTGTGTGTGTGTGTGTGTGTGTGTGTGTGTGTGTATCAGAAGCAGACATAAGAAATAACTCCATTCACTTTGGAATGATTCCCATATCTCTGATAAGAACATAAGAAGCCACACTGCATGCTGGGATCTTGTGTCTTGCAAACACTCCATGTTTACATTCAAAGCCACAGGAAGAGACACACAGACAGCTGCAGACCCATCCCAAGGCTGAGCCACATCCACAGAATTCTGATGAGGCTGCAGCCTGCAGTGCATGGGGCAATGGCTGATCTCTGACCCCGCCCGACAGACAGCCAGGACTTTTGTCATCCCGCTGCCTGCACAAGTCAAATTAGGCTGTAATTACTCCTCAGACAACGGCTGTAATTACACATTCAAGTCCCAGTGTCTGGCAGGAGGGGAATGACTGTGGCTGGATAGAGGAGTCAAAAAGTCAAAAGACAAACTGCTTTTTGATACTTTTCTCTAAAGCATGGCTGTGCTGTGTGCTCCCCAAAGAGGAGTTGGAATCAAATTGCACTGGAAAACACCCGCTCATTGAGAGCACCACAAAGACATCACTCTCATGAACATCTGTGGACTTGATATATCAGTATATGACTAGCATTGTGACTGAGAAACAAAAGGAAAGACAGCCAAGGTTCGTAAATCTGCCCAGCAGATGCTCTCTCTATTGTTGTGCCATTTTTTTTTCATTTTAGCACCCAGAAAACTATTTTTAATGAAAGGTAAACCTTATGACATGTGACACAGAAGATGCTTGTTATAATAATAATGTTATATTTTATACAGATCATCTGGACTTTAATATGTGTATAATGTTTTTTTTAATTTTTCATCAATTACATTTTATTCATTCTGCATCCCCCCATAAGCCCCTCCCTCCTCCCCTCCCAACCCCACCCTCCCTCCCCCCTCTGCTTGCATGCCACTCCCCAAGTCCACTAATAGGGGAGGTTCTCCTCTCCTTTCTGATCTTAGTCTGTCAGTTCACATCAAAGGTGGCTGCATTGTCCTCTACTATGGCCTGGTATGGCTGCTCCCCCCAAGAGGAAGGTGATCAAAGAGCAGGCCAATCAGATTATGTCAGAGGCAGTCCCTCTTCACATTAACAAAAAGTTGAGAAGGAGGAAAAGGCAAAAGAAGAGCAGGAGGATAAGAAAGAGGAGGAGGGGAGAAAGGAAGAGAGAGGAGAGGAGGAAAGAAAGAGGAGAGAGAGGAGGAAGAGAGAAGAGGAGGAAGAAAGAAGAGAACAATAGATTGCAACTAGGAGAGATGAGACAGGGCCATATTTTCCAGTATGTTTTCTCAAATCAACCATTTAGTGGCCACCTCCAGGGTTTTTCCACATAGCTCTGGCTGTCCTGGAACTCACTCTGTAGAACAGGCTGGCTTTCAACGTAAGAGATTCACCTGCCTCTGCCTCTGAGCTGGGATTAAAGGCACAAGTCACCAGTGTTGGACAATAATTTATTTATTTTTATTTTATATGCATTTGTGTTTTTTTTGCACGTATGTCTACATAAGGGTGTCGGGTCCCCTGGACCTGGAGTTATAGTTGTGAAGGGGTACTGGGAATTGAACCCAGGTCCTCTGGAAGAGCAACCAGTGAGAGAAGTTTTATGTCAGCACATGGAGAGCAACAGAACCAAAAAATCTGGGCACAGGGGTCTTTTCTGAGACTGATACTCCAACCAAGGGCCACACATGGAGATAACCTAGAACCCCTGCTCAGATGTAGCCCATGGCAGCTCAGTATCCAACTGGGTTCCTTAGTAAGGGGAACAGGGAGACTGTCTTTGACATGAACTCAGTGGCTGGCTCTCTGATCACCTCCCCCTGAGGGGGAGCAGCCTTACCAGGCCACAGAGGAAGACAATGCAGCCAGTCCTGATGAGACCTGATAAGCTAGGGTCAGATGGAAGGGTAGGAGGACCCTTGGGAAGGGGCATGGGAGGAGATGAAGGAGGAAGAGTGGGTTTGGGAGGGAATGAGAGTGGGGGCTACAGCTGGGATACAAAATGAATAAACTGTAATTAATAAAAAAATAAATAATTTTTTAAAAATGTGTATAGAACCTGGGATGCAGGAAGCATTCAGTATCATGGGTGAGACGATGATTGTCAGGCACATTCAGCTTAATAAACAAAGAGCCTGAATTTGGTAGTTCAAGGCCATTAAAAAAAGAAAAGGACACACAGATGAGCTCTATCTACCCTTTCTGATTTTGAAATTGGCTTCTAATTATTGAAAACCTTTAAATTCCCTATTCAGAGTTGCAGATTTGCCAAAATTTGCCCTTTTCTTAAGGATAACTTTTTATAAATTAATTTTTTATTGACTTTGTATCTGCAGCCCTCCTCCCCACCCAGCTCCACCCTCCCTCCCTCCTTCCCATCCATCTTCTCCCTTTCCTCCTCACCTTTTCCTCAGGAAAGGGGCACTCTTTTTCCCATCCACCACAGCTCTTCAAGTTGTATCAGGTCTGAGTGTGTCCTCTTTCCTTGTGGCCTGGCAAGGCTGTCCCACCAGCAGAAAGTAATCTAAAAGCTAGCAAGTGAGTCCCTGTCTGATGCAGTCCCCACTTCCCTTACTAGAGGACCCACATGAATCCTAAACTGCCCATGTGCTACAGCTTTGTACGGGGCAGAGGTCCAGTCCATGCAAGGTCCTTGGTTGATGCTTCAGTCTCAGCAAGCCTCTCTGGGCCCTGGTATGGTCTTCTTGTGGAGCTCCTGTCACCTCCAGGCCCTTTTCTTTTTCCTCCCACTTTTGCACAAGACCTCCTCCACATCGCCCAATGTTCCGCTGTGAGTCTCAGCATATTATTAAATTATTTTGGCTTTATTTTATAAGTCCTTCGAGAATTTCCTATGTGTTTTGATCATATTCATCCTCCCAACTTTTTTCAAATCTACCTCTGCTTCTGTACCAACTCAAATTTATGGGTTTTTTTTGTTGTTGTTGTTTTGTTTTGTTTTGTTTTTTGTTTTGTTTTTAACTTTCAAGACCAATTAATGCAATCTAACTCATCTTCAATGTGTGGTCTTCCACTGGCAGGTGGGACTTACCATGGTAACTTTTTTGTTTACCGAATTTCTCCCATTTTATTGCTCTGTATGGCTTTACGTCTCTGGAGGAAAACCCCCATCTCCTCGTGCACCATCCTCCTAAAGCACAGAGTTCCGCTTTGGTGGTCACCTATCCACTCTAACTTTGCATTCTGCCTGACGGCCTTTACACATATTTTACTTGGAACTGTTTTCTCCACTATTTAAAGTTAGCCACAATCCTCTGCCTCTCCTTTCACAATTGGTCCCCTGTTTCTTCTGCGAGGGGATTTTAAGTTGTTTTTTTTTTTTTTTTAACCTTTTGTCTGTCATGGATACGTTAATATGGTTGTTTCAAAAGCATGTCCTAGAGGTGCTCTGATCCACATGGCCTGCCAATTCTCTCTACTGCTCTATCCTGCTGTCTGCACACCTGTGGTCTCAGAGGTACCCCAAGTACCCACATCAACGTGGGCATGTCTTGGCATCCACTGTGACTTGGCATTAGGCCTCTGTATTTCATTCAAAGAAGTGAGTTATCTGAACTAAAAACAGGCAGGCTTGGCAATAAACACCTTCTACGCGAAGTTAAACCACTGTCGGGGATTATGACCTTGGAGTCAAGCAACCTCTGTTAGTATTATTTTAAGCTCCTTCCCCTTGTAGGTGAACTGGGAAACATTTACTTAGCTTTCAACCTGAAACTTCCACGTCTACTAAATGATGACATCTCAGGGAGGCTGGAAAGATGAGTCAGCAATCAAGAGCACTGGTTGCTCCTCTACAGGCCCCGGATAGCATCTACATAGCAACTGACAGCCAACTGCAACTCCAGTTGAGTAACCAACACTGTGTTCTGGCCTCTGTGGGCCCCAGGCACACGCAGGCAAGACAGCTGTACATACACACAAAATAAAAATAATCTTAAAAATTAAACGACATCATGTCTCTAACATATGACATCAAATATTAAATGAGATTGGCTGAAGAGGAGCCGTGGTGTGTAAGAGAGCTGCTGTTGTTCTAAAGGATGCAAGTTCGGTTCCCAGCAGTCATCTTGGTTAGCTTACAACTGCCTGCAACTCTAGAGCCGAGAGATCTGACGGCATCTGCAGACAACTGCACACATGTGATGCAGGCATGTGCACGCACACATATACACATCCACACACAAATAAAAATAAATCTTAAAAATACATATTACATAAGATGATTCATTTATGGGGCACAGTGACGGCACGCAGCTAAGTACTCAACACACGGCTGCCAGATTGCTATTCTATCTGAACACTAACTCATGCGATTCTGTTTAAATTTATTTAATGTTTAAACTTAGCGTCTATTTCCCAGTCCTTTAACAGCTGCTGAGATCAAATATGGAGGCCATTATAGAAAACTGTAACTACTTAGATGAAGTTGTGGAACCCAGTCCTAAATAATACATCTACAACACAATTCCTGCACTAAGGCCCAACATTGTGGAAAAAGGAGCAGAAAGATTGCAAGAGCCAGCTGATCAGGGAGTCTGCTGTGAGTTTGTCTCTCCTAGAAATGTCAGAGAAGCTATACGCATGAAGTATCACCACATTGCTACCTCAACAAGCCTTGAATAAGAACAACACTACCGGACAGGCTAAGAAGAAAGTATGAACTCTCATGGGGCCTCAACCATAGACAAATAACTAACTACAGGCAACAAAAGAATGCTGAGATCGGGAAAAATAGTTTTCCCCAGGGAAAAGCACGCTAGCTGGTTATCCAATACCTAGTGGTTGGCCCTAAAAACATACATGCAAGGAACATTATAACATTATTCAGACTAAGCAGATTGTATTTATATATATCATATATCCATATATTATGGAATATATATATTCCATCCATATGAAAAGAGAGATTAAACAATAAAGTAAGGGTATATAAGAAAGTTCCTACTATCTTTAATTTAATTTTCAATAATTTTTCACAAACTTATGTAAAATTATTTTTCAGCTAGAAATCATATTATCAAACATTGACGAATTTGCTAACTAGAAGAGTATATATTAATATATTGATTATAATGCAATGAATTAATCTGTAATGTAAAAAAATTCTAAGACTCCAAGATATTTGGTGTTTAAAGTTCAAGTAAATATAGAAATAAAGTCTGCATACTTACCTGCTAAGAAATCTAAAAAAAAAAAAAAAAAAAAAAGAAAGCTGAGGAGGAATAGTGTCATGTCCTCACAGAGTCTCAGTTTAGCCACTAACTTCAATTAACTTTCATATTATTTCGTCCTGAAGACTCATTATTTCTCACTTATTAAATGAAATAAGATATTTGGTAAGTTGGAATTGAAATAAATATTAATATTAATGGCAAAATTAATAATGATGATGCAATTAGTAAAGTTTCTTCCACTTCCAAATTTTATCTGATTTTGACTTTCATGACAGAATGACTTAAAACTCATTACACATAAATTAGGTCACATCTTTCACCTTGTGCTGACACCTGACTAATTGCCAAAGCACACAGACCTATGATGAGACATACAACAGTAACTGCTCAAAAACAGATGGAAAGGTAAAAAAACATATTTTCATAGCAGCTCCCATTTCTTTACTTTCATTACTATTTTACATTTTAAGAATCCATGTTCAAAATTAGCTCCCATCCTTACCTACCCTTGTATCCCTCCTGTCCCCTCCCTGGGGCTAGTCATTGCGCTGCTGGCTACAGAAAAAGGCAGCATCTGCCTCAGAGAATATCTGAAGCAAATCAAATTCAGACCAAATGTTGTGTCGCGCCTCCTAATTCTGGTTGTTACTCATCCACTCCTCTGTGGAAGGTCATGACTTGTCACTGTGGCTGAAAGAACACTTAATCTATTCAGTTAATTTTCTTAGCAGTTAAGCAAGAAACACCTGGAGGGGAAAACCCTTTTACTAATACACTTTCATAATGTCTTCCCACTTGTCTTCTGTTCCAGCTTAATGATGAAAGTTGAGCATGCTCAGTAGTGTTCCTGCCTGCCGTTTCCTTCTTAATATGCTCTCCACAACCTTGAGCCATCTTCCCTTCTTGAACTATCATCCTAAGCTAAGCATAGCCAGAAATGTATGCCTCACTCCAAAGTGCTTTCTTGAATAATTGTGTATAAAGTTCATGAATAACCCCTCAACACACACATTTGTGTTGTTTGGAGAGGTCATTACTATAGAAAAAAAATTCTTATCCTGTATGCTGAAGGTAATTGGCCTTTCTCCATTCTTCTCCTCCCTGACTGTGCTCGTCTGACTTTGCACTCCACAAGATGTATGTAATTATAACTAATACGTTACAAACTTTAAGTGACACACCTAGGAAAATCTACAGAAGTGAGAGGCGGAGCTGCAGCTCACATGGTTGCTTTTCAGCATGATTACACATTTTTAAATTTGAATTCAAATGATGACATAAGTTTTCTTTCATATAATTTGCACAGTGTCAATATTGTGGGGCCAGTCAGCTGAAAAAAAATGCAGAAACAAAAAAGCAAGAATAGGGGGAAAAAAAACCTATCAACAGTCAGATTTTCTCAACATATTCAAACCTATATGGCTGCTGCAGGGCTAATGGCTGAAGGGCCAAGCTAGTGCTTTAAAATTGCCAGGTATGTTCCCTACATACAGTTCATTTGCCAAAATGCCTAGACTGTCTAATTACAGAGACTAAGTACTATGTATCTAAAAATACAAATGAATGAGTAAAATTAAGGAAGTAATCTGATGATAGAATAATTAGTAAGTAACAAAATGCATGTCATCGGTTTTCCCGAAACAGTTTGAGGAAACATCTACTCTAACTTATTCACTGAGCATTTTGAAAATGGTAGTATAATAGGCCTCTCCTTAATGTTTACAATGCTTAAATTTGAAAAACATGGCATTTGAACTTTGGTTAATTTTAGGAAAATACTTAGATTTTCTTTTCTTTCTTTCTTTTTTTTTTTTTTTTTTTTTTTTGTGGCAGGATCCACTCTTGTCCATAAATTAAAATGAATAGAAACTCTTACAAAGCTTTGTTGAGGTGTTAGGGACAGAGAAAAAGCCAGGCTAGGTGTAAACGTGTATCTAGGAATTTGGGGTAACAAATGAACATCAAGTAAAGAGAGAAGGACTTCCTCTTGAGCAGTCTGAACTCATTCTAACTGGATTCTACTGAAATACCATATCACCAGAGAAGCTGGAAGATGAGCCAAAAAGCTCCCTCAGTGCAATTCTGAGTGAATGGGCTGTGCCTTTCCCATCTAATAACGATTACACTCCTCCAACAAATAAAGTTATTGCCCAATATCTGAATATGTTCACCAGTCTCAACAGAACTATAATCTTTCCAGTGTGCTAAAAAACCAAACAACCGTAGATACAAACAGATAACAAAGTAAGCCTCTGGTGTTTTATTAATCCTCACCGCCAAGTGACATGTGTATGAGGAGGTCCTTTGTCTCCCCTTCTCAAAAAATCACAGCTTTTTATTAGTTCTATCTCTTATAACTTAAACATTTGCTCCTTCTTCCTCCCCCAATGGTAAGAGCTGACGTTTCTGGAGTATCTTATCTATTCATATGGCATTTGCCTTGACGTCTCCCAAGTAATAACACACAGTAGCAGAGATAGATGAGGATTCTCTAGCTTCCTTTTCCTTAGGGCAAAACAAGTGCAAATAGACTTCTAAGAAAAAAAAATTCTACAGCACAAGACAATAAATAACAGGGAATAAAATGCAGGCAGGAGTTTCTCAGCACTCTTGGAAAATTCCAGGCCAGAGGAATATTCTGCTCAAAGTAAAGCTTCAACATCTTTCACATGAACAGTAGATTTTAGTTTTGTAACATGATTCTTTCCTGGTAAGAAAGATACTTCTGAATTTGATGACATTTTCTTTGGTTTCAAGAAATAGGCCAATAGCCTATTCAACTAAGAATGCGTTTGTATCTTGGAATCCTTTGGTAATGTTGAAAAAAAAAACATTTTGTTGGTTTCACATAAACTCAGGGAGGGTTCCTGTAAACTCAGTGCTACCGAACTGTGGAACAATGGCAGATGATAGAGACATCTATATAATGATAGATGATAGATACTCTATAATGAATAGGATATCCCATCTCCAAAGAGCCATCTCCCCCAAGGTGTCTAATGAAGAAGCCGTTGCCACTACATCTGGAATGATTAGACAAGTCTAAAGATAAAACATGGTTTACTTGAGATATGCAGCTTGGGAGGACCTGAAAGAGGCGTTTCCTCCAAAACACTGTATGTCAAATTGTGTGGAGCATCTTCTCGAGATCCTGGGTTTCACTCTCCTCCGATTATCCTTAGACTTCACCGCCCCAGAGAAGGTGCTTGCCCTGATAGTTCAGGTCCTACCAGCTAGAGTACCTCCACGCACATCTTGTTAACTGATACAACAATTAGACTTGCAGGCACACATGCCCCTCAGCAGACTGCAGGCTCTAAGCACTTAATAGATTTATTTCATTTATCTCTGAAGAAAAGAAGTGAGTTTTATTCATTCGTAAGTAGAGCTATTAACACTAGTTCACTGGTTTGCAGCTCACTAGTTTCTCCAGCTTTCTTTGCCAACAAAAAAAAGAAACAGAGCTTTTGGTTATAACAAATCCTGTCTGGATCCTACCTTCAGTCTCAATCAGTGAGCCAAAGTACACAAGACTCAAGCAGGGAACAGTCTCCCATGAAGAGCTGTAAATTTACCTTATGTCCACAATGAGACTCTTCTCACTTTTCCGGAGCCTGAAAGAGTCCTTGCATCATAAAGTATTATTCAAGAAAATTAATTTGTGATAAAATGAAAATTATTTTTCCTGTACATTTTAAAATCTCCTCTTAAAGCCACATGTATCCTTTCCTTTCCGTAAAGTCTAAGCAACCGGCAACCTTCACAGGCTTGGTGTTCAGACCTGTAGCCTCTGCAAGGGGTGTGATTTTGGGAGGGCGTGTAATCGTATGGACCTGAGGCCTTGCTGGTGGACTAGGGGTAGTGGGGATGGACTGTGAGGATTCAAAAATTTTTTACATCGTGGTTGTCTACTCACTGCTCTGCTGAGACATGAGCAATCACCCCGTGCCCAAACCCCACGGTGCCGTGATGGACTGCATCGCCTGAACCAGGGGCCAGAGTAAACATCCTCCCTTAAGTTGCTCTTGTCAGGCATTTGATCACAGCGATATGAGAGTGCGTTAGTGTGTCTATCAGCCCCCTTACCAACCCAAGCCCCTCACCTCCCAACCCTATGCTCGTCTGTGCAGCACACACATCATGTCTCTAATTTCCTCTACTGTCCCAAGCAGCTTTGCTTTAATTCAGCTGTCAAACCACAAGAAATTTTGGGTTCTTTTTTAAGAAGAAAAGAAAAAGAACTCAGATGATAGTTGCTCCTTGCTACTTTAAAAAGCATATCATCTATTGCTTTTTGGGGCATCCTCTTGGGGGTTTCTGTCTCAGTCATCATCAAAGTCATCATCAAAACAAAGAATTTTCCTTCATGGGACTGAGGGAATTGGGAAATAGCAAGAGTTCTATTTCTAAGAGGAAAAAAAAAAAAAACAACTCTCTTTATCACTTTTCCATACATAATTTAACCAACTACTGAATTAACTTTTTAATATTTACTTTACCTAGGAAAGACCCTTAAGAAATAATGGGATTCACGTGGGCTACTCATCATTAGTTATCAAATCAGGCCAATTTGCTTGCTTAAAATAAGAGTATGCAAAATTCAGATGGGGCAGATATGTTCTATTTCCCATAGATGTGAGCAACTATGTAAGAATGGTTTTTACATTTTTAAATAGTTGGATTTAAACAGCTGTGCAGTAGTCTGATCACCTCGTGATTCATCCTTGATTTACTTCATTTATGGAGTCCTTTCCCCTTTCCCCATAGACTTAAGTAAAAGAGTATATTTCTATTCACTTTAAATAAAGTTATAAAAAAACAAATCATCCTCACAGTAATGACTCAACGGTGATCCTCCATGACAATCCTAGGCAACTCTGAGCCTGCTAAAAACAAGTATGGAGACCAGTGAGAGGGCTCAGCAGGTCAAAAGCATTTGGCACACAGGCTTAATGGCTGGGCTTGATCCCTGGAACCCACATGAAGGTCAAAGGAGAGCCTGACTCCATCCTCTTACCTCCACAGGTAACTCTGGTACACACACACACACACGAAAGAGAGAGAGAGAGAGAGACAGAGAGAGACAGAGAGAGACAGAGAGAGAGAGAGAGATTCACAATATTTCTGAAAAAAATAACCCAAGTATTAGTTATAAGACTAGAATGCAATTTCCATAAATAGAAACTAATTTCCTCATAAGGCTTTTAGCATTTCAAGGTGAAATGTTATGTCGCAGGTTTATATTTCCGAACACCTGGTTAGCAGCTAGTGGCACTGTTTTGGAAGACTGTAGACTCAGTTTAACAGAGCAGGTGGGTTGCGGCCATCCACTTTAACACTTGTATCCACTTCATGTTCTAGAACTCCCTATGGTCTTGTCTATTGCCATAATGTGAGAGCTTTTCCTACTCCTGCTAACATCATGTATTCCACTGTGTGCCTTCTCCTCTGATGAAATCGTCCCTCTGAAACCATGAGGCAAAATAAGCCTGTGATCTCTCAAACTGTCACAGTGTCAAAAAACAATAACAATCACAGGAGCCAGAATCTAGCTTCTGTTACTGAGTCATCAAAGAGCAGATTTCAGAAGCGTTCGTGTTCTAGAAGTTAAAACCCTATCTTTTGCCTTTCTTCCTCTGTAAAGTTAAAGTATGTCTTAAAGACTTGAGCTACCCTGAAGCTGTAAATGGTGACAAGAGCCACAGCCACGAGAAGAGGCAGAAGTGTAGCTAAAAGAACTGGACGAGGTCTGAGAGCAGAAACTCAGAGACAAGCATAAGAAAAATCCCCTCCGGGCAATGGGAAAGGTGACACTGGATGGGAAGTCTTTAAGAATGAGTGGGACTGAAATCTAGGTGAAATGAACGCTATCATCAGTGAAGCAAGGGCTGCTGTTGAGGAATGGTGGGGTCCATGCTGTAGCTGAGCAAAGAGTGAGAGCGTACTGAGGGGGAGAAAGTTGGGTCCACATAGCAATTGGCTACTGTTTCCATTCTAAGGAAACTAAGGAATACCCTTTAAAATGAAAAGTGATCAATGAGTGAGGGGTGGAATGAGCTGAAGCAGAGTGGACCCAGGTGGGGCATTCTCAGGTGCCATCTTGAGCAATTTAAACTCTATCCTATGGACATTGGTTGACATTAAATATTCAAGGAGGAGAGCTTTTTCAGCAGAATTTTACATAGACAATAAGATGAATGCAGTTCTAGTGTGAAACAAACACAGTAAGCCTTTAGCCAGGACAGTGGAAGTAATACCATAAATAGTTTGAATAAGCTTAGATACACAACTACATTTCACATACAACTGAGATAAAGTATTTAAAAGGTGAAGAGAATAACTTCCAAATCTTGTCTCTTGGAGAAAACAAAAAGTTCCCCAAGCTTCCCAACACATATCTGCCCTATCACTGAGATTCTAATTCGTATCTCCCAGGGAGGATCTAGGAATCATTTTGTTGTTGTTGTTGTTTTTAGTTTTGATATTCTTTTTTTATTAATTACACTTTATTCACTTTGTATCCCCCATAAACCCCTCCCTCCTCCCCTCCTAATCCCACCTTCCCTTCCCCTTCTTCACGCATGCCCCTCCCCAAGCCCACTGCTAGGACCCCTTCCTTCTGATCTTGGTCTTTTGTGGACAATAATTGTGGGCACTACTTAATGTCTAACAGGTCAAGTGTACAGAAAATACATAGGAGGCAGTTTCCTTTTGGGCCATCTGTTTTTCCTTTTATTGAAAATAGATTTCCTTCCCCTCCCCCCTTTTCTTTTTTTCTCTCCCTCTCTCTCTCCCTCCCTTCCTTCCTTCCTTCCTTCCTTCCTCCTTTCTTCCTCCATGTCCTCTGGCTCTTTACATGCTTTCTGCCTCCTTTTTCATGAGGTTTCCTGAAGGAAGCAGTTCCTTGATTCAAAAAGAGCTTATACACATATGTACTTACTACCTATACAGTGTTCCCTATGTACAATAACATTCCATTAAAATTTATTAAAATGTATAAGAAGATATTTGAACAATAAAAGACTTGTTTTTTAATTGATATTTAATTTTGAATTTACTATTCAGTCATGATAAGTATAAATACACAGTGATGGTTAATTGTATGTGTCAACTTGACTCAGCTAAGAGACGATAAATATCACATCTGGGTGTGTCCAGAAGAGAAGGGCATCTGAGTTGGTCCACTGACTAAAGTAGACCTTTCACAGTGAGAACGGGGCCATCCAATTCAGGGAAGCCTAAATGAAACAAATGCTGGAGAAGGAAAAAGTAACTTTCTGATTTACATACCCATCTCTCCCTCCTTGAGCATCATTACTTGCAGGCTCAAACCTGAGTTTACCCTACACCTGCCTCCTTTTGTACATTCTCAGACCTTTAGACTGTGCCTAATCATACCACATACCTTGCCACGTGCTGTCTCCAGACCGCAGAGGGTGGTAGACCACGGGAAATCTCAGCTTCCCTGGTGGCATCAGAAAGTTCTTGTAATCTCTTCTATGTATCTATGTATTAAGGATCCATTATTTTTTTCTTAAGAACCCCAATATACACTTTCAAGTACAAGATTGTAAAGAGCTATTTACAATTCATTCAGTTGCAAGTATTATTTTAATATCATCCAACATTAATTTTATATAAGATAATAATAACTCTATCGCAAAACAACCTGTTTAATCAGGAATTTGTGAAGAATATATCCTTTCACCCCAATGCAAATGTTTTTCATGATTAAAATGAAAAGTGAATGAATTAAGTATGCAGTGTCCAAAGTTACAAAAGAAAATGAGTTGAAAGTTAAAGTAAAGCAGAGATAAACTGTCAGGAAATTTCAGAATAGGAAACGAGAAATTGGTGGAAAAAAAGTGCCTTTGTCTTTGATGTTATCCACTACAGCACTGCGTAAAAGAAAAAAAAATGGCTTGACTGAGTTTTGTCAAATTGAAAGCCACACAATCTTCTATATACCATTTGCAGAATTAAAAATATGACTATCATATTAAGTACATAACTAAGTTAGACATTCATTCTCTTCCAGACCTCTTGCATTAAAGGAAGTACAAGAGGCCCACGTGGCCACAGATGGAAAAGAAATGACATGCATATGTAAGTACCTTGGACACAAACAACAAATACTGGTTTCAAAATAAATCTTAAAATAGAAGTTGTGGTCATTCATGATGCTTATTTGACAAGGAGATGCTTGACAGGCAAGGCAACGTCACATGCATGAGGGAAGAAACAGCTAGAATTTACTCTAATTGTTAGGAGACGTGATTTGCCTCTAGTAAAACAGTTAGCACATCACCATGAGAAATCATTTGGGAGACAGCAATTGATACCGCGATGTCAGAGCACCGAGATGTCATTTTGAATAGCTGACATTAGAATGATTACCAGTCACAGGTTTTCCAAATATCTACATATTTATTTTTATCTATGTGCAGGACATGCATGCATGAGTCCTTTAGGGCTAGCAGAGGGTACCGGATCTTCATAGATCTTGAGGTATCGGTGGTTGTGCGCTGCCTAGATACTAGGAACCCAACACAGGTCCTCTGCAAGCGAGTAAGTGCTCTTAACTGATGAGCTAGCTCTATAACCTCCCAATTATAAGTTTCAATGAGGAAATACTTCTGCATTATTGGTGGCACTGAATATCATTATATTATAAATAAAAATAAATATATCTTTAAAAATTATAATTATATCATTTTTACCTTCCTTTTCTTCCCTCCAACCCTTCCCATGTAGTAACTCTTACTCTCTCTCAAATCCGTGACTTCATTTTTCTTTAATTTCTGTTACATATATACACATACATATATATGGATGTATATTGCTAAATAATTAAATATAAAATGCCGGTCAATATAATGTCACCTGTATGTATTTGACTTCAAGCTGAATATATTCTTAAAAGAGCAACTAATCATACACCTAGGTAATTCTAAGAGACTATTGTAGCATAGAGTTACAAAAACGTATGAATATTTATATATTTATACATAATAGCTAAAATAAAAATATAAATATGAAGCATTTTTCTTCACTTTCAAAACAGATAAATAAAATTACAATATACATTGTCTACAATATAGATAAATACAAAAATGCTCTAAAAAAGAAAAAACACAGGCACAAAAAGACTATTCAATGTGTGGCTTCATTTATCTAAAAGTCAAGGCCAGGCAGAATTACAGTGAGTACTTGGAGATTATTGACTTCTAAGACTGGTGGATGGTAAAGAGAAATCAACTTCAGAGAAACATTAAAACATTTTTGTGGAAACGTAACTGTTTGCTAGCCTGTGTTTCGTGTTTTAGGATATATGACTTAATGCCAAAGCTATTCAGATCTTTAGTTAAAATGCATATATTTTAGTCTATGAGTTAGTCTATGGGTTCATTAATAAAGCTTCTACTAGCTATTCTATTCCTTGTCTTGATAAAATACCTGGCAGAAAGAAGTTACAGGCAGAAAGCTTGGTTTGGCTGACAGATTCAGGGACCCTCAGTCCATCGTGGAGGAAAGGCAGTGTGGCGTCTACACGTTGCCCCTGTAATGAGCACTTACAGCTGCTTAGTCATCTTGACAGCAGGCAGGATACAGAAAAAGTGACAGGAAAGACGTCACTACTTCTTCCAGCTAGTCTTCACTTCTTCAGGATCTCAGTCTCTCAACACAGTGTCTCCACTGTTTGATCAAAGGTTCAAAGATGTAAGCTTGTGAGAGTCATTTCATATCCAAACCGTAACAAAACCAACCTTTATAAATGTACCGAGAAGCTTAGGCTCCATCTGTATATGGATATATTCCATATAGTAACTTCTCTTTTCGACGTTAAATTTTATTAGCCTAAATCCATCTCGTTTTGGAAGAATTTTCATTGACAAAGAAACACAAACAACCAGATTCATGTAATTTTGCATTGAGTTTTTAAGAAAAAGCTTCAATCACCATGCCTAGAAAAATATTCAGAAAAAAATACACAACCAGCCAGTCCTGAGAGAACTGACCCATTCCATCTAGAACGTGTTAAGGTTATTTTTATACAACTGTATTTATTTTTCTGTTTCTCCCTTAACCGGGCTATAACATAAATGAGACTGTTTTCTATTTGTTTAATAATAAGCTTCACAATGTAACAACTGAGCAGTTATTACTCTAGTTTTAACCCTCTATGCTAATGTGGATTCCTCCCAACATGCATAACAGAGATACTTGCACTGTTTAGCTTCCTTTGTTGAGCTTTCTCTACTTGTCCCTCCTAGACATCTGCCTGTGACTCAAACCCCTACTTCCTCTTCTTTAACTCCTCCTCCCCTGGTTGTCAGGAAGTCCAGCCCTATTCTCTCCCCTGTTCAGCGATTGACCAGAAACTGCTTTATTGGCATATCAGGGGACAATTGGGGAACAGTGTTTACACAACATTGAGACAGGAAATTCTCAGAACAAGGATTGTGACCAGAGGGGGTGGTGGAGAGTACAAAAATCAGCATTTGAATTACATAATAGCCTTATGCCTAAACAAAACATTAATCCATTCGCAAGAGTGAAGTCCCAGGTTCTACCACACTAACACTGGGGACAAGTTAGAACACATAAACTTTTGGAGTTAAAACTGCCCAAATCATAGCTATGGGAAACCACACTGTAAAAGGATCATGGAGAGCAGACACAGTGAGACATCTTATTTTAAATGTGTTTCAAGTACTGATTCTAACACAGCCAATGGGCATGTCCTCAAAAATACCTCTGAGTCAAGAAATGTCCATTAAGAAGATGCAAAACAGAACAAGAGCTCTTAAAATTGAGGGAAAAAGAAGCAATATTTTAAGAATCATAAGATTATCCTATATTATATGTCTGGTATCCACTTATACGTGAGTATATACCATGTGTGTCTTTCTGCTTCTGGGATACCTCAATCAGGATGATCTTTTCTAGATCCCACCATTTGCCTGCAAATTTCATGATTTCTTTGTTTTAATAGCTGAGTAATATTACATTGTGTAAATGCACCACAATTTCTGTATTTATTCCTCAACTGAGGGACATCTGGGTTGTTTCCAGCTTCTGGCTATTACAAATAAAGCTGCTATGAACATGGATAAGCAAATGTCCTTATTGATACTTGAGCATCTTTTGGATATATGCCTAAGAGTGGTATAGCTGGGTTTTGAGGTAGTACTATTCCTAATTGTCTGAAAAAGCATATATTAGACATATAATATAGGATAATCATACTAAAATTTGTACACCTAAGGAAGCTAATCAAGGAGAACCCTGGATAAGATGCTCAATCATCATTCAGACAGTCAAATGAGATGGACATAAGAAGAGGGAGAAAACAGGGAACAGGACAGGAGCCTACCACAGGGGGCCTCTGAAAGACTCCACCCAGCAGGGTATCATAGTCCAACTTTGAGCAGAGTGCAGGGCATCTTATGAAAGAAGGGGGAGATAGGAAGACCTGGAGGAAATAGGAGCTCCACAAGAAGAGCAACAAAACCAAAAGATCTGGGCACAGGATTCTTTTCTGAGCCTGATACTCCAACCAAGGACCATGCATGGAGATAACTTAGAACCCCTGCACAGAAGTAGCCCATGGCAGCTCAGTGTCCAAGAGAGTTCTCCAATAATAGGAACAGGGACCATCCCTGACATGAACTCATGGACTGGCTCTTTGATCACCTCCACCTGAGGGGAGAGCAGCCTTGCCAGTCCACAGAAGAAGACAAAGAAGCCAGTCCTGATAGACTAGGGTCAGATGGAAGGGGAGGAGGACCTCCCCTTTCATTAGACTGGGGGAGGGGCATAGGAGAAGAAGAAGGAGAGTAGGATTGGGAGGGGATGGGGGAGGAGCTACAGCTGGGATACAAAGTGAATAAACTATAATTAATAAAAATAAAAATAAATTTTAAAAAAGAACTACTACGGGACCAGGAAAAAGAAATGTTTTTGAGCAGGGCTATGTCTTTTTATAAATTTGGAATGGGTTGAGAATATTTGGGCCACATTTACTCAATAAAAAATAAAATGTTTTTTTGCCACTAAAAAAAGAAAGAAAAAGAATCATAAGAAAATAGGTAGAAGGTTATGGCTTACAAATAGCTGAGTTTTAAAAGGGGAGCCAAAGGGGAGTCTTCCTCACAAGGCAGAATACCATTGGGTCTGAAAACTCTTGTGTGTTCAAGACCCTATTCAAAGGCAGAGCTATGGTGAGCTGGTGGGGATGGAAGAGTCGTCCAATGCGTTTTGAATCTTAGCTCCCTGATTTGTTGATACAAAGTCAGGCAGAAAAGGAAGGCCTCTGTGACTGGGATATGAGTGCTAAAAGTCACCTAAATAGAAAGAATTGTAAATATGACTTTTATTCTCCTGTGTAATTGTCATCTCTGTGACTTACTGCCTCTGTCTGCTAACCTAAGCCTAGACCTGGAATCGTCTAGCCTCCTTACAACCTAATCTAGGCCTAGAATATTTTCAGCCTCTTACACTTACTCCTGAATAAGCTCACCCTTTCTTGTTCTTCCTGAATTCTGGATAGCTGGTTCAATTCAAGCTATTCTAGTTCAAAACTCCTCTCCAAGCTAACTGATTCAAATTGGCTTCATCCTGCTTCTCTTTGAATTGTCCTGTTTGGCCTCCAGCAATCTGTTCTAATCTTCTGGCTCCTTCTCGTTCTCTGTCTTTGTTCTGTCTTCACCTGTGTCTAGCTTGTTCTCTCTTCAACCTGTTTCTGTAAAACTCTCCTGGTTAATTCAGAACTCTTCTGAATTCTACAAACTGAACTGCCACAAACTCAGCCTCACTGAACTACCTCTCAGCTCTCTGACTCAAACAAACTGCCTGAACAGAACTGACTGAAACTTAGAGATCTGCATGCCTCTGTCTCCTGAGTGTTGGGATTAAAGGTGTGTACCACCACCCCCAGACGTGAACCTTTCTTTACTTGAAACTTGCTCTATACCAGGCTGGCCTTGAACTAAGAGATTTGCTTGCCTCTGTCTCCTGGGACTAAAGGTGTGTCTGTATTTCACCTGGATCACACAGACCTAGGTCTTTGGGTGTAATCTCTTACCAGAGCAGCCAAGTTCTTCTCAATTAAAATTCCTCTACAGAGAACTTAAGAAAAACAAAAGTAACTTCTCAATTTCCAGGTTTGTCTGGGGCAGATTCCACTCTTCAGTATAATGAATGTAAAGTAATAAAAAGGAAATGTCCATTATAACTGCTGCTTTTGCTTGTTTTCACCAACATTCAGCTCTTCTTAGAGCCTAAGCCCCATATTTAAGAAGGAACAACTTCTCTTGACATCCCAATGTAGAGAGAATGCTAGCTGTTCTTACCGTGAAGGGCAGATTAAGGCTTTGCTTAGTGCTTAAACATAGATCAGGTATTGTTTGCCAGATGCTTCCTTTGTGCCCCTTCCTGTTCCTGTTCCCTGTCCACATCACCATGACTTTCCCAACCCTCCCCTTTGCAGAAGCCCAGAGCTCATTGGATGATGAGCTCAAGGCTGTATGACTGCCAGTACTGGAGTTGAGAGAAGACTTTCTGATACTGAAGTCTCCACTGTTCTCCTGAAGGGTGTGGCATTTTTAATTCAAAATACAGAAGTAAATGATAGACTAAAAGCCCGGAAGCTCACAGCAGTTGCTAGTCTGCCTTGCATCAAGAGCACTTATTTTGTGTTGTATGAATTGAATGGACAAACTGGCTAGATGTCAGCCCTTCCTGAACTCCCTGTGATAACAGAACCCTTTAAACTGTGTGGCCAAATAAAACTTTGGTATAAAATCTCCCTCTGATAAAATCTACACACTTATCATTTTGCAATCCCTACTAAAGCAGAAAGTGTGTATGTATGTAGCAAAATCAAAATATTTGTTCAATATTATACACAGTTACATCTCAGGCTAGAAAACAGAATGTAGCAGGTCCAAGATACAACACTCAAGGGAGTGGCCAAATGTCAGGGGTGCAGGGCTAGTTTATTGTTTATTTACTGATGTGGCTGTGCTGTGGGAACTTCTGCTCTCCATCCCTCTGAGCCTCAGAGTGATGTTCAGGAAGGGATTTCAACCATGCTCCCCACCCTAATCCCTAATCTTAGCTCAGGAAACCAGTGAGGAACAAGTGGACATGCCAGGATGTTTTTCTAACCCGTAGTGAGTCCTTAACCATGTGTGTGACCAAGAAGGAGCACAGCACCTCAGACACATCTGATGAGCTGTCACTACATCCACTGGATGGGCTCATTCCTACTGAGATTACTCCTTTTATTTTTTAATTCTCTTTACAGCCTGATGGTAGCCCTCTCCCTCCTCTTGTCCCATTCCCACCCCCACACCTCCTCCCTGTGTTTGCCCCTCCCATTCTCCTCAGATAAGGGAAGGCTCCCCAAGAGGTGCCATCCCATACTGGTATATCAAGTCACAGCAGGACTAAGCACATCCTCTCCCACTGAGGCCAGACAAGGCAGCCCACTAGCAGAAAGGGATCCAAGGGCAGGCAGCAGAATCAGAGACAGCCCCTACTCCACTTTTTAGGAGTGGAACCATGTGGTGATTTTTCTGGAGCCACCGTGTATTCAGATGTTAGCTGCTTGCTCAACTCCCCTGCCCTGCACACAAGATTCTCACTGTTCTATGAGCAAATATGATGCTGTGTAACCTTTCCTCCAAATTATCCCTGATTGGCCAATAAAAGATGCCTACACCTGGGAAAGATAGAAGAGAGGTAAGGCGAGCTACAGTGCTCAGGCTTGGGAGAGCTGGAGGATCATGGGAGAGGAGAGGAGAAGAGAGAGGTACAGAACAGGAAGAAGTACAGAACAGGAAGTTGCCATGGGTTAAGCATGAACTAGAAGCACGTGGCCAGGAGGAGCTTGCTCTGAGGACTAGTGAATGGAAAAGCCCAAATGAAAAAGCATGTGCAAGTATTTATGGGATTTGAGGCGGGAAGTAGTCCAGGCAGGAATTATTACACCAAGTGGCATGGGATGTGTGGCTAAGAGATATCAAGATAGTTTAGGGTATTAGTTTCTGCCCAGTTCCAGAAAATAAGCATATTAAAAATCAAACAGGTGTCAGAGTAGTTTTCTGTAATAGTGGCTTAAATGATGACTGCTATAAGAATTATATGTATTAATAGTAAATATAAATAACCATTCTACAACAGACCTACATGAAGAACAAGCTACATCTGATACATATGCATAGAAAACCAAGGTCCAACCCATGCATGCTCTTTGGTTGGTGGTTTCAATCTCTGTGAGCCCCTGTGGGCTAGTTTATGTTGTAGGTCTTCTGGTGGTGTCCTTGACCCCTCTGGCTTCCTCCATCCTTCCTCCCACTCCTCCACAAGACTTCCAGAGCTCCACCTATTGTTTGGCTGTTTGTCTCAGCATCTATTTCTAAGGCTCTCAAAAAACAGTTATGATAGGCTCCTGTCTACAAGCATAGCCAAGTATCATTAATAGTGCCAGGGGTTGGCTCTCTCCCAGGGGTGGGCCTCAAGTTGGGCCAGTAATTGGCTGACCATTCCCCGATCTCTGCTCCATCTTTATCCGTGCATTTCTTGTGGACAAGACAAATTTAGGGTGGAAGGTTTTGTGGGTGGGTTGGTGTCCCTCCACCAACCCCCTGGCAGTCCTATAGGACTCAGCAGGCTCCACATTGCCCCACTGCTAGCAGTCTCAGCTAGGGCCACCCCCAAAGACCCTCAGGAGCCTCTCCTATCCCAGAGATGCCCCCCAACAACAATTTTTGTTGTCTCTCCTGACCCTCCTCTTCTCTCTCCACAGCTGATCCCCATCCCCATTCCCTTCCCCACCCCTCTCTCACCCAGCTCCCTCCTCCCATCTACTTCAGATGATTCTTCTATTTCCCCTTCTGAGCGAGATCTCCACATCCCCTCTTGAGCCCTCCTTGTGACTTAGCTTCCTTGGGTCTGTGCATGGTAGCATGGCTATCCTGTAATTTATGTCTAATATCCACTTATAAGTGAATACGTACCATGTGTGCTCAACCATTGGGTCAGGGTTACCACGTACTCTGTGGTGCTCACGTAAGTGAAGGCAGTGGGAATATTTTAACCAAATGGAGAAAAAGCATTAGAAGAAATCACAAGAGAAACTGCTCTGTTCTCAGGCAACAACCATCAAGCAGAAAATAAAATAAAATAGAACCTTTGAATTCCCATGCTGCACACAAAGCCAGAGAGAACACTGACATTTTTCCTAGGAATGAAAAAAGTTACAAGTCTCAGTCAACTGAGTCTATAATCCGTGACACAGACTTTGTGTCTGGGCCTGGAAGAGAATAGATCGTGAACTTCCACATCGGGCATGTCTTTAAAGGATGATATTTTGAAAATATCAAGCCACAGGCATTTTAGTGATGCTACAATGTACCAACAATCCACCCTATTTGGGACTCGAAGATAGTTGGCAGGCCTTTACCTCCCCTTCAATGCAAAGCAAATGTGCTTTCAAACTAAATTGGATTTTTTTTCCCATTTATTTCTTATTTTCACGATTTTAATGAGTCATTTCAGTTTTACAATATTATGAAAGTCTCTCTTTTTGAAACTTAGCAAACAACTTTTTTCACGTTCTTAAAATACAACTGAAATTTCTAAATGCAATACCTCAAATATATAAAATTCAGTGGCTTCTTATAACTCAAAGGACATATTCCAGATTCAAACCTTAAAAAAGTGACTTGTGGCTCTATGTACTTTCTCTATATTCTCATAAACATACACATTTCACACTTCTATTACATATTCATAGTCATGTACTAATGTGTACATGCATATATGTGCCCAATTGTTCTTATCTATAATTCAGATTTCTCTTCTAACAAACCTCATTAATAATTTCTAAAAATTAAAATTTGATAATGATCAGTGGCAGTAATTTAATAAAAAGAAATTACACAGGATTATTTCTTCCTAATTTTTATTATTGACTATAAAATTTGAAACCTGCTTATCTCTGAAGAAGTTTTGATTCAGATAAAGTAATCCTTACTCTGTTTTTGCACTAAAACGTGCTTGTTCAGAAGAGTGAAAGATGTTATAAACCGTTGCTAAGAACAATGAGTAAAATTTACATATATATGGTCAATCATTTATATTTTCAATAAGATTTCTTAACAAATTTAAAAATCTTTATTTTACAGACACACACACACACACACACACACACACAGTTTTCAAACCCAAATCTTGCTGAATAAAAAAGCCAACAGCACACATGAACATAAAATTTTTAGTCTCTGGAGGTGTATGTAAAACAGACAGAAAAATAAAATATAATTTAAAAATATTAAGATTTCAGTTTCAAAATACTTAAAGTATTCCCAGAGGCTCACTTTATTGTGTAAGCAATTATCTTTGCAAAGGCTGAAATCATGTTTTGTCTTTGACAGATGTAGCAATAATACTAGCTTCTCCACTTTTTAAAAATATTTTTTATTTTAATTTTTATTAATTGCACTTTATTCACTTTGTATCCCCCCGTAGTTCCCTCCCTCCTCCCCTCCCAATCCCACCCTTCCTCCTCCTTTTCCAATCATGCCCCTCCCCAAGTCCACTGATAGGGGAGGTCGTCTTCTCCTTCCTTCTGATCCTAGTCTATCAGGTCTCATCAGGAGTGGCTGCATTGTAGCTTCTCCACTTTTTTCCTGTGTCAGAGAAAATTTCTAAGTGACTTCTCCCTGTCAGTTTGGGTAAAAGCCAGTCTTGGGAAAGAGGAGGGAAAATATGACGCATCACTTTAAGAATGGATCTCATTACCTGATAAAACAGGATCAGATGAATGGGGAGGAGGTCCCCCCTATCAGTGGACTTGGAAAGGGGCACGTGGAGATAAAGGAGGGAGGGAGGGAGTGGGAGGGAATGAGGGATCGGGAAATGGCTGGGATACAGAGTTAATAAAATGTAACTGATAAGAAAAAAAATAAAATTAAAAAAAAAGAATGGATCTCATGCTTCGTCAGGTGTTCATGTGCGTGTGTGTGTGTGTGTGTGTGTGTGTATGTGCGAGCGCGTGCACGCATTCATACATCCAAGTCTGTGTTATAGGTATATATCATATATATCTATATTTTCATATCAAACACTGTAGGGCAGCGTCTCATCTGTGATCTGTCAATTGCCACCTTCTATATATATAAGACTTGTACTGTGCCTGACCTGGAAATATGAACAAAAAGTGTCACCGAGTTAACAGTTCTATAGCATCACTGCTCCTTCAAGTGAGGACAAACTTTGGCTAGTATATTTCTGAGAAAACCCAAACAACTGCACAGAGAGTATTGTGTATATCTGTATTCTTCTGGGGGGGGATAATTAATTTTAAAACAATAATGTACAGGAGACACAAGTCACGAATTCCCACTTAGGATCTACAACATGAGACTTGTCATTCAATTGAAAAGAAGCTGAGCTGTATTTGACAAAATAATGTACACAGCACAGGTCAGGTGGCTGCCAAATTGATGCTACATTATGAGAAATGATCCTCAAGCTACAGATTACAAAATCAGGCAGAAACTGGCTTTATCTATGAGAACATTCCCAAGACTGAACCGTCAGGAAAGTCACATCCTCAGACAGACTCAGATTTTCCACCCACTGACATTTGCTGTAAGCATGAATAGAGTTTCTGAGCACAGTTTTCAACTCTTACAGCGATGACCCCTTCAAAATGACACATATATTTTTAAAAAAGGCTCATTCTAATTTGTTTGGAAACATTTAAAGTCTAACACAAACTTTATAGTAATATTCTAAGAGATTTGCTAAATATACCTTCCTAACTGAAAAAAAAAAAAAAAAAAAAAAAGCCTCTTCCTGAGTGCTGTTTAATGAGCTAGGGACTAGATATTCAGTTTTAGGGTGGAACAGTGTCTTTACAAGCATCAGGAAACAAACAGTTCTCCTGGCTTTTCTACATGCTCCCTCATATTAAATATGACCAAAAGCATCAGAAAAAAACCCCAGACTTAGGTACCATTAGTCTTATAGTAAAATCGTTTTTAAAAATGGGGCAAGTGGCCCAAGGTTACAGAGTTCTGTGATTAAGCCAGGCTGAAAAGCCAGAGAATCTGACCTCAGCGTCTGTTCCTAGCAGCTGTGTAGGTACAACGTATCAAATTGTTTCGTTGTTGTTGTTTGTTTTCTTAGATTAAAATATAATCACATCATTCCTCCCTTCCTTTCCTCCCTCTACACCCTCCCAGATACTTCTTGTTTCTTTTCAAATTCATGGCCTCATTTTTCAGCAATTATTTTTTAAAATATTTATTATATTCAAAAATCTTTCTAAATCAATCTATAGGGTTCCATATACTGACTTTGTTGTGCTCTTTTTTTAACTTGTTAATTTATTTAAAATTTTTTTTAATTTTTATTATTAGATATATTTTATTAACTCTGTATCCCAGCTGTATCCCGCTCCCTCATTCCCCCCCAATCAGTAACCAATTGGTTTTCCTAGTAAGGGGAACAGGGACTATTTCTGACATGAACTCAATGGCTGGCTCTTAGACCTCCCTCTCCCCCCCATCCCCCCCCCCCCCCCGAGGGAGGAGCAGCCCTGCTAGGCCACAGAGGAGGACTTTGCAGCCAGTCCTGAAGATACCTGATAAAATAGGATCAGATGAATGGGGAGGAGGTCCTCCCCAATCAGTGGATTTTTCAGCAATTATTGCTATGTACATATATGTATGCGTGTATACATGTACATTCCTAAATTGATAATCAAAGCCTGCCTGGTGTTAGGCGTTACTTGCATGCACTCTTTCAGGGCTCACCATTGAGCCCTGGCTAGCCAGTTTTTGTCACCTTTCCTGGGGAAGGCCTTTTCTCCTTAGCACTCCTTACTTACGTGCAGTTCTTAGTCTAGTGTTGAGGCCTGTGGGGCTTTCACCCGTCGTGCAGTATTTCATGAGTCTGCTTCACTCCTCCAACTCCTCCATCTTGCAGATGGCATCATATATTTGCTGAAAAACAAGTGGTTGCTACTTTGTTCTCATAATGTTCCAGTGAAGTGTGTATTCTGCCCTCTTATGATTCCATAGCCTTTTTCGGTTGGATAGGATATTTTAAAGTTACTGGGATTTTTATAAAATAAAGTCATGAGGTGACCTATTCAAAGCAGAGATTAATATTTGTGTTATTATTGACTTTTTAATAATGTGCTTTTCTTACTTTTCTAACAGAATTTTGAAGACGGTGGTAATAATTTTGCACTGGAGAATGAGAAGACAGAGCTGTTACTATAACTTTTAGTTACTCAGAAGATTTAGCTCTATGCTGACCTGAATTTTAAAGACTTTTTTTTTTTTAGGATTTAGACTGTAACTAGGCCAGAGAGCACTTGATTAGCATTTGTGGGACCCTAGTACAATCCTCAGTACTGCCTCCGACCCTACAAAACAGCCCTCCTCACTGGTTCCTAGTGATTCATTGTGGGAACCTGTTTGTTTGCTTGTTTGTTTGTTTGAGGTTCCTTTCTTTTTCCCCCAATTCCGTGAATAGTTTAAACAATTCTGGCTGAGGACAAACAGGAAAAAAAAAATGTTCCTGTGGAACCTAGCCTGGGCTTGCTGATAAAGGGAGCTAAGCCAGAAAGTGTCTGTGGTCTCTTGAAAAGCGCAAGGGCTCTGCATCAGCTGAGGAAGCAATGGGTGAGACCACCACGGAAGACGCATACAGGATGAAACTGGATTATTTTTAACAACCGCCCAGTTTTTCTGCTGTTTTTGCTAGATAAGCCCATAAGGCAATAACCTTGGCAAGTATATAAACAGATATTAGCTTTTTAGCCAAAATAGACGTACCTTGCAGGCGCTTCCTTTTCCTCTGAAGCTAGTCTATCTTATTTTATTCAGCAACTGCAAAACAAATGCCCCTCAGTTCACTCCATTTGTTAGAGCGGAGAGTACCCTGTCCCCCCATGTTGTCCCCACCCCTGCCTGCTGCAAACCGCTGATACCACTGTTGTTATCATAGAGGCTGTTTAAAGCAAAAGTACAGGGAACCACAAATGTATGCATTCTGTCCCCGACATGTTTCCTTTCTGCTGGGAAGCTCTGTTTATGGCGTCCCCAGTGTCCCTAGAGTGCTGTGGGGTTGGACTATGTGACCATAATGATAGAAGAAGCCACTGTCTGCTATAAGGCTGAATAGACACGATCAGCTTTTGACTGCGCATGGGGAACATGGACTAGCGTACGTATGGCACTACAACATGCTGTATATCACGTGGAACCTTTAGCTCCGTCCCGACCTGTCTTGGCAGAGATGTAGTCACTGGTAACAGGACATGGCGGTTGCCGTCTACACAGTGAGGGCAGATGCTCTTATTCCAGGCTCACGGAGACCCATATGTGGCATATCCTTGGGGTTTGCTGGCTTCAGAACATTCCAATACGGAGCACAGTCATTTCTGTTTCTAGAAAAAGACTCTTCGTGAAGTTAACAAGACTATGATAAAAGAACGGGAGCCAGGGGTGTCACTTTAGAGGTAGATTGAAGCCACAAAGACGAAAAGTATAAGCAAAGCTTTTGGGAAAAGCACACGACAGACACTTCACGTGGTTACATGCATTCCAGTGATCTTTGATGGCCTGGTAATAGCAACAAGATTTAGGAATGCTGACATGCATCTGATTACATGTAACTAGTGAAAAACCATGTGCTAAGACAAGCATGTGTGAGCGTTGGGGTAGGAAAGATGAACAGGTGACACCTGTTTCTGGGGGCCACCTAGCAAGAAGTCAAAACACAAACTAAATTAGGAGAATTAAATTCTTCACCTGGTAGCTACAGCAATATCATCATATACATGCATTGAGCCAAGAAGGAATTTTTAGGTAATTCTTTAAATGCAGCAAGTGGCAGGGTCTCACTAGCCTGGAACTGAAATTTTATTGCTAGTGAAGAGCTACTAACTTTTTCTTTTTCTTAAACACCTTTGGTACCAGATGCTTGCAGTTTGTTGACTTTTTTTTTCCTCGAAAAAAATCAAGTTGTAAACTTTTATTACGAGTTAAAAATGAAGTTCTTAAAAATCTCAACTTGTTTAGCTCTGTTCCCCATTTTTTAATTGGATTACTTGATTTGTTGCTTTTCAGCTTCTTTAGTTCTTTATATATACTGGATATTAGCCCTCTGTCAGATAGAGGGTTGGTGAAGATTCTTTCCCAATCTGTAGGCATTCGTTTGTTTTGATGAGGGTATCAAATGGCAGAGAAACACTTAAAGAAATGCTCAACCTCATTAGCCATCAGGGAAATGCAAATCAAAACGACCCTGAGATTTCACCTTACACCCATCAGAAAGGCCAAGATAAAAAACTCAAGTGACAACACATGCTGGAGAGGTTGTAGAGAAAGGGGAACCCTTCTCTAGACTGCTGGTAGGAATGTAAACTTGTACAACCACTCTGAAAATCAATCTGTCACTTTCTCAGACAACTAGGAATAGCACTTCCTCAAGATCCAGCTATACCACTCCTAGGTATATATCCAAAAGATTCTCAAGTACACAATAAGGACATTTGCTCAACCATGTTTGTAGCAGCTTTATTTATAATAGCCAGAAGCTGTAAACAACCCAGATGTCCAACTGAAGAATGGATAGAGAAATTGTGGTACATCTACACAATGGAATATTACTCAGCAATGAAAAACAAGGAAATCATGAAATTTGCAGGTAAATAGTGGGAAATGGAAAGGATCATCCTGAGTGAGCTATCCCAGAAGCAGAAAGACACCGTATATACTCACTCATATAGACATATAATATAGGATAAACCCACTAAAATCTGTACACCTAAAGAAACTAATCAAGAGGGAGGACTCTGGCTAAAATGCTCAATCCCCGTTCAGAAAGGCAAAGAGGATGGACATCAGAAGAAGAAGAAAACAGGAAATAAATTAGGAGCCTCCCACAGAGAGCCTCTGAAAGGCTCTGCCCTGCAGACTATCAAAGCAGATGTTGAGACTTATGGCCAAACTTTGGGCAGAATGCAGGGAATCTTATGTAAGAAGTGGGAAATAGTAAGATCTGGAGAGGACAGGAGGTCCACAAGGAGAGCAACAGAACCAAAAAAAAATTGAGCACAGGGGTCTTTCCTGAGACTCATACTCCAACCAAGTATCATGCATGGAGATAACCTAGAACCCCTGCACAGATGTACCCCATGGCAGTTCAGTGTCCAAGTGGGTTTCATAGTAATGGGAAGAGGGTCTGCCTCTGACATGAACTAATTGGCCTGCTCTTTGATCACCTCCCCCTGACGGGGAGCAGCCTTACCAGGCTACAGAAGAAGACAATGCAGCCACTCCTGATGAGACCTAACAGACTAGGATCAGAAGGAAGAAATAGAAACCCTCCCCTACCAGTGGACTTGGGGAGGGGCATGCATGGAGAAGGGGGTGGAGGGGAGGGGTTGGGAGGGGAGGAGGGAGGGAACTAGAGGGGAGATACAAAGTAAATAAAGTGTAATTAAAAATAAAATAAATAGTACATGGGAGCCAAGATGGCGACTAGCACACACAGTTTCTGAGCAGTGGGATACCTGATCTTCTGAGTTGGAGAATGGAAGGACCCCCAACCCAGGAAAACCACAGCGAGGCTTTCTGAACACCAGAGAACATCGCAGGAGGTGAAAACTTTGGCCTCCGGTCACCCGGAGACTTGCTTGGGGAGGGAGAGAAAAGATCCTTTGTTCTTGCTGCACTCCCTTCCCCCAGACCTCCTTCCTCCTCGGCACAGCGGCACAGCGGACTCATCTTTCTCAGCGCAGACCTAACTGCCTGGGGTATACAACCGCTGAGACGGAGCCCCAACCACTTTAGCGGCAGACAAAAGCCAGCAGTACGTACCCCGGAGTCCCAGATTCGCGCAGCGGCTGCACCATCCTCCCAGGGCGCGAATCTGCTAGACACCATACTAGCTCTGCAGGATCGCCATCACTGACGGTACGACCCGCCCAATCCCACAGTGACAGAGAATACGCTATATACTCACCGAAACCAGGCAGAAACGTCATACAACCTGGACACACCAGGCACTGGGCCTCCCAAGCTTGGAGAGCACAACGAAGAGATCCCAGGACTTCCCAGAAAGCATTGGGACTAGCAAGCCAGTCTCCAGTTACAGCGGGACGTGGCGGCGGAGCAGTACTGAACTGGCGGGGCACCACAGCCCTCCAGTTTAAGACTAACCAGGGCCAAACCAGAGAACAGAGAGCCTGATTACCCCATCCCTGCTGAAGTGACCACCCTGAAATCTCCAGCTCCAGCAAGACCTCAGAACCTGGCAGTGACAGCAGCACAGAACTGGCGGAACACATCAAAGAAGCAGGGCCAAACCAGAGAGCAGAGAGCCCCGGATACCACGATCTCTGCCAAGAGACCTGCCTGTACAGCTAGTCCTCAGCACACGCTGAGAGTGCTCAGCTTCCTGAAGAACTCTCCAGACACCAGAGAGAGACAGCACCAGTCTGATCTGCAGAATCCAAAAACAAACAGGGAAGGTTTCAGATAAGCCAATGGCCAGAGGTAGGCGAAAGAACACTTCCAACATAAATCAGGACATCATGACTTCACCAGCAAACCCCAAAATCGATGGATACACCAATTCAGCAGAAGCACAGGAAAATGATTTTAAAGCCATGCTTGCCCAATTATTTGAGGCTCATAAGGAGGAAATGAACAAGTCTTTCAAAGAGATGGCCAGTCAATTGGAGGCAAAGAAAGAAGAAATAGACAATATCCTTAAAGAAACACAGGCAAACATAGCCAAACAAATAGATACACAAGTAGAGGAAAAATTAGTGGCATATAAGAAGGAAATGAAAAAAGAAATAGAGGCCATCGTAGAGAGACAGGAATCCAAATTCAAACACATGAAAGAAATGGTGCAAGGCATGAAAACAGAATTAGAATCAATAAAGAAAACACAAAATGAGAAAACCCTTGAGCTGGAGAACTTGGAGAAAAGATCAGGAACCACAAAAGTAAGCATCACCAACAGAATACAAGAGATGGAAGAGAGAATCTCTGGAGCTGAAGACACACTTGCAGAAATGGATACTTCTCTCAAAGAAAAAGTAAAATCAGAAAAGTTCCAATCACAAAATATCCAAGAAATCAAGGATGCTATGAAAAGACAAAATCTAAGAATAATAGGAATTCACGAAAAAGAAGACTCCAGACTCCAAGGTCCAGAAAATATTTTCAAGAAAATCATAGAAGAAAATTTTCCCAACTTAAAGAAAGAGATGTCCATAAATATACAAGAGGCCTACAGAACTCCAAATAGACTAGACCAGAAAAGAAACACATCACGTCACATCATAGTCAAAACACTAAATCTACAGAACAAAGAAAAGATATTAAAAGCAGCAAGGGAAAAAGGCCAAGTAACATATGAAGGTAGACCTATCAGAATCACGCCGGACTTCTCATCAGAAACTATGAAAGCCAGAAGGGCCTGGGCAAGTATCATGGAGACTCTAAGAGATCACAAATGTCAACCCAGACTACTATATCCTGCAAAGCTTTCAATCAACATAGATGGAGAAAACAAAATATTCCATGACAAAACTAAATTTATACAATATCTACACAGCAAACCATCCCTACAGAAGATACTAGAAGGAAAACTCCAATCCAATGAAAACAAATTCACCCAAGAAAACAGGGCATACAGATAATGTCCCAACAAAAATGAAAAGAAAACAAGCAATGAATCAGGGTTAGATCATCGACTCCATTACAAAAGGAACTAACATGCATTGGTCACTATTATCTATCAATATCAATGGACGCAACTCACCAATAAAAAGACACAGGCTAACAGAATGGTTAAGGAAACAGGATCCAACATTCTGTTGCATCCAAGAAACACACCTATGCAACAAAGACAAACACTACCTCAGAGTAAAGGGCTGGAAAACTGTTTTTCAAGCAAACGGTTCCAGAAAACAAGCTGGAGTAGCCATCCTAATATCTAATAAAATAGACTTTCAACCCAAGTTAATCAAAAAAGATAAGGAGGGCCACTATATTCTCATCAAAGGAAAAATCCACCAAGAGGACATCACAATCTTGAATATCTATGCCCCAAATACAAGAGCACCGACATTCGTAAATGAAACATTATTAAAGCTTAAATCATACATTGATCCTAATACCTTAATAGTGGGAGACTTCAACACTCCACTCTCACCAAGGGACAGATCAACTAGACAGACACCAAATAGGGAAATAAAAGCACTCACAGAATCCCTAAAGCAAATGGACCTAATAGACGTCTACAGATCATTTCACCCAAACTCAAAAGAGTACACCTTCTTTTCAGCACCCCATGGAACCTTTTCCAAAATAGACCATATAGTGGGCCACAAAGCAAGCCTCAACAGATACAAAAGGATTGAAATAATCCCTTGTATACTATCTGACCACCATGGACTAAAGCTCGACCTCAACAACAACAGAAACAACAAAAAGCCGACACGCACATGGAAACTAAACAACTTACTACTCAATGACAGCTGGGTTAAGGAAGAAATAAAGAAAGAAATTAAAGACTTCCTAGAATTCAATGAAAAGGAAGGCACAACATACCCAAATTTATGGGACACACTGAAAGCAGTGCTCAGAGGAAAATTTATAGCACTAAGTGCCTGCAAGAAGAAATTCGTAACATCACATACAAACAACTTAATGGCCCAACTGAAAACCCTAGAACAAAAAGAAGCAGATACACCCAAAAGGAGCAGACGGCTGGAAATAATCAAACTAAGGGCTGAAATCAATCAACTAGAAACAAATAAAACTATCCAAAGAATCAATGAAACAAAAAGCTGGTTCTTTGAGAAAATCAACAAGATAGACAAACCCTTAGCCAAACTAACTAAAAAGCAGAGAGAAACTATCCAGATCAGCAAAATCAGAAATGAAAATGGGGACATAACCACAGACATTGAGGAAATCCAAACAATTATTAGGTCATACTACAAAAGCCTATATGCCACAAAATTTGAGAATCTAAATGAAATGGATAATTTTCTTGAAAGATTCCATCTACCAAAACTAAGTCAAGATCAGGTAGAAAGACTGAATAGCCCTATATCTCCCAAGGAAATCGAAGCAGTCATTAACAGTCTCCCCTCCAAAAAAAGCCCTGGACCAGATGGCTTCAGCGCAGAATTCTACAAGACCTTCAAAGAAGTGCTAATTCCAATTCTCCTCAAGCTATTCCACAAAATAGAAACAGAAGGAACACTACCAAATTCATTCTATGAAGCCACAGTCACCTTAATACCTAAACCACACAAAGACCCAACAAAAAAAGAGAACTTTAGGCCTATCTCTCTTATGAACATTGACGCAAAAATACTCAATAAAATACTTGCAAACCGAATCCAAGAACACATCAAAGATATCATCCACCATGACCAAGTAGGCTTCATCCCAGGCATGCAAGGGTGGTTCAACATACGGAAATCCATCAATGTAATCCACTACATAAACAAACTGAAGGAGAAAAACCACATGATCATCTCCTTAGACGCCGAAAAAGCATTTGACAAAGTCCAACACCCATTCATGTTTAAAGTCTTGGAGAGATCAGGGATACAAGGCACATACCTAAACATAGTAAAGGCAATATATAGCAAGCCTATAGCTAACATCAAACTCAATGGAGAGAAACTTAAATCAATCCCACTGAAATCAGGGACAAGACAAGGCTGTCCATTGTCCCCATATCTCTTCAACATAGTACTTGAAGTCCTAGCCAGAGCAATAAGACAACTAAAGGAGATCAATGGGATACAAATCGGAAAGGAAGAGGTCAAAGTGTCACTATTTGCAGATGATATGATAATATACATGAGCGACCCCAAAAATTCAACCAGAGAACTCCTTCAGTTGATAAACACCTTCAGCAAAGTGGCAGGATACAAAATCAACTCAAAAAAATCAGAAGCCCTCCTATATACCAAAGACAAAAAGGCTGAGAAAGAAATTAGGGAAACAACACCCTTCACAATAGCCACTAATAACATAAAGTACCTTGGTGTGACCCTAACCAAGCAAGTGAAAGACCTGTTTGAGAAAAACTTCAAGTCTCTGAAGAAAGAAATTGAAGAAGATATCAGAAGATGGAAAGATCTCCCGTGCTCATGGATTGGTAGGATTAACATTGTGAAAATGGCCATACTGCCAAAAGCAATCTACAGATTCAATGCAATTCCCATCAAAATACCAACTCAATTCTTTACAGACCTTGAAAAAAAGATTCTCAGCTTCATATGGAGAAACAAAAAACCCAGAATTTCCAAAACGATCCTGTACAACAACAGATCATCTGGAGGTATCTCCATTCCTGATCTCAAGCTGTACTACAGGGCAACAGTAATAAAAACTGCATGGTACTGGCATAGAAACAGAAAGGAGGATCAATGGAACCGCATAGAAGACCCAGAAATAAATCCACACACCTATGAATACTCAATATTCGACAAAGAAGCCAATTCCATTCAATGAAAAAAAGACGGCATCTTCAACAAATGGTGCTGGACCAACTGGATGTCTACATGCAGAAAAATGAAAATAGATCCATATTTATCACCCTGCACAAAACTAAAGTCAAAGTGGATCAAGGACCTCAACATAAAACCAGATACCCTAAATCAATTGGAAAAAAAAGTGGGGAACAGCCTAGAACTCATTGGCACAGGAGACAACTTCCTGAACAGAACACCAACAGCACAGGCTCTAAGAGCAACAATCAATAAATGGGACCTCATGAAACTGAAAAGTTTCTGTAAAGCAAAGGATACCGTCATCAAAACAAAACGACTGCCTACAGATTGGGAAAGAATCTTCACTAACCCTTTATCTGACAGAGGACTAATATCCAGTATATACAAAGAACTAAAGAAGCTGAAAAGCAGCAATCCAAGTAATCCAATTAAAAAATGGGGAACAGAGCTAAAGAGAGAATTCTCGACAGAGGAATATCGAATGGCAGAAAAACACTTAAAGAAATGCTCATCCTCATTAGCCATCAGGGAAATGCAAATCAAAACGACCCTGAGATATCACCTTACACCCATCAGAATGGCCAAGATGAAAAACTCAAGCGATAACACATGCTGGAGAGGTTGTGGAGAAAGGGGAACCCTGCTCCACTGCTGGTGGGAATGTAAACTGGTACAACCACTCTGGAAAGCTATCTGGCGCTTTCTAAGACAAATAGGAATAGTGCTTCCTCCAGACCCAGCTATACCACTGCTAGGTATATACCCAAAGTTTGTTCAAGTACACAAAAAGGACACTTGCTCAACCATGTTTATAGCAGCTCTATTTGTAATAGCCAGAACCTGGAAACAACCCAGATGTCCATCAACAGTGGAATGGGTACAGAAATTGTGTTATTTTTATACAATGGAATACTACTCAGCAATCAAAAAGGAGGAAATCATGAAATTTGCAGGCAAATGGTGGGATCTAGAAAAGATCATTCTGAGTGAAATATCCCAGAAGGAGAAAGACAAACATGGGATATCCTCACTTATATAGACCTATAAGATATGATAAACATAATGAAATCTATACACCTAAAAAAGATAATCAATTGAGCGGACATGGGGTAAGATGATCAATCCTCATTTAGAAAGACAGATGGGATGTGCATTGAACGTATGACAGGAGTCTACTGAGAGCATCTGAAAGACTCTAACTAGCAGTGTTTTCAAAGCAAAGACTCATGACCAAACCTTTGGCAGAGTACAGGGAATCATAAGAAAGAAGGGGAGTTAGTCTGATGGGGAAAGGATAGGAGCTCCACAAGGACCAAATATATCTGGGCACAGGGTCTTTTCTGAGACTGACATTCAACCAAGGACCATGTATGGATATAACCTAGAACCTCCACTCAGATGTAGCCTGTGGTAGCTCAGTAACCAATTGGTTTCCCAAAGTGAGGGGAACAGGGACTATTTCTAACAGGAACTCGATGACTGGCTCTTTGGTCTCCCCACCCCCGAAGGGAGGAGCAGTCCTGTTAGGCCACAGAGGAGGGCTTTGCAGCCAGTCCTGAAGATACCTGATAAAACAGAATCAGATGAATTGGGAGGAGGTCCCCCCATCAGTGGACTTGGAAAGGGGCACGGTGGAGATGAGGGAGGGAGGGAGGGAGGGAGGGAGGGACTGGGAGGGAATGAGGGATCGGGACACGGCTGGGATACAGAGTTAATAAAATGTAACTGATAAAAAAAAAAATAAAAATAAAAAAAATAAAAATAAAAAAAAATAAAAAATAAAAAATAAAATGGCAATATCTTTGTAAAGTGGGGCTTTAGGGTCAAAAAAAAATAAATAAAAATAAAATAAAATAAAAATTAAAAAAAAATCTCAACTTGACCAGTTATGAAACAATTTTAAAACAATTAAAGGTGTATTGAGAAAAAAAAAAAACAAAAAACAGGCCTTTCTTTTTTCTTAAAAGGCACATTTGTCATTACCAGCTTTCGGTAAGAATAATAAAAACCCCATGCTGCATAGATAACTCAGATCGTTCTAGTGTATCTGGTCAACCAGCAAAACGCAAGCACTTAGGTCTTCAGCTCCAATCTTTGTGCATTTCTTATTGCTGGAATTTCATATTCATTCCTTCTTGTTGGATGGCCAAACTGGAGGATGGTAAACGGCATTTACCCAGCCCTTCCCCGGGAAAATCAAGGAGATGAGACCCAAGGTCAGCAGCCACCTCAACGTCCATATCGCAGCAACTTCAATTACCGACACAGATGCCCACAGAACCAAAAATCGCAAGATGTCAAAGAAGCAAAAGCAGCCTATCCACCAGCTGAGAATTTGTCCACTCCCGAGACTTTTTACTTCTCAATTAGATAATATCAAAAATTTGCAGTTTTATAAAATTTTAAGCATTATTCTAATTCTAAAATACATGCTTTGCCTAGGACTTCACACCAAGCTTAATGAAACTTTTTTCAAAGAAAACAATGAGGCTTTTCAAAAATACAGTTACAATAACATACAGTTATCTTTACATACTCAAAAATTGTGACTTTTTATAACACCTGGATGGGAACACATGGATTCATTGGAATTCCTTAGTGACTATGGGCATGTTAAATATTACAGTCAGTGTCTGCAAAATCACCCAATAGACCAGAGGAAAGTTAGCATTGCTGCCTTCAAATTTCTAGCAGTTCTAGATAACGAAAGCCCTTGGTACACCAAGAATTCTTTTTCAATGTGTAGGTGGTTTCCAATGTTTAATAGAATTAAATAGCTTAGGGCTTTTCTGAAAATCTATAAGTACTTTTTATGATTGTAATGCTTACCCACTCAAAGTTACAATGCTACAAGTTCCCCATATCTTGGAAATCATGTGCTCATATAGACACTTTCAGCCATGTGATTTAAGGAGACTTATATTATCCTTCTTCACGTGTGTTCTTTACCTAATACAAATTTGTAGGTGTAGTTTTTAACTCTATTTTATTTTGGTTTCTTATGTCTCTTTATGTCTCTATTCCACCCAACCCCTTCCAACACCCAACACCGGGTAGCTAAGAAAGAAGGTTAGTGGGGAGAAGGGACAGAGTCCTCTTTAGCTATTTCCTGCTGGTTAGGGTTCTCCAGTTCCTTGGGGCAAGTCCAGTTCTTGTTTCAGGAGATGTCCAACTTCTAGTCACAGTGCATCAACAGTAACCAGGAGCAAGGGGGAGCAGCATTATCCTTCTTCTCTCTAGGAGCTTCACAATCTTCTCTGGGTTCTGGTATTTATTCCTCAAATTTAAACTCTCTGTAGCTAACAAAGGGCTCCTCTCAGAGCTAACATGAGGCAAGTATTTTGCTGCTGTGGACAGTGTGAATTGGTCCCATATCCTACATGTGGGATTAAAACAAAAACATGTTTACATCCACAACATTATTATTGCTTAGTTCATGGATATGGTCTTTGCCATCTGGAATTTGTTGAATTCTGGAGACCTTTAGGTTTATAAATATGATAGACCAGAGAAAGAGGGTGTCGTGGCTTGGAGGAAGCAGGGGGGCACTGCTTGCTGCTCTTGCTGGCTTGCTGGTTACCTGAACTTCTGGATTTCCTGATGGTGGATATTTCTCTGGGCCCCACAAGGATCCCATGACCCTACCCAGCAGGAAGAAGTAAAGCGGGCCATGCCCCCTTTCCCTCCAACCTTTTTCCCCTGCCTGAGGTTGGGGGTTGGAAGGGAGGTATAAGCTTCAAGGAACCCCAAAATAAAGTACTAGTTGAAAAACTGGGGTTTACACAGATTAGCTAGAGGACTGAAATAATGATGGCGGGAGACAGTGGAGACAAGACAAATAAGTCACCTAAGGCAATATGAGACAACAAAACAGAAAACCTAGACTTGTGCAATTTATGTTTGAGATGATACAGTAGAACACTTGCTCATTTTGCAAATAATACTTTATCACCACATTTCTCTTAATCATTTCCTAGAAGGTAGGTAATGAGTTACTGCATTTTAACATTTGTGCATTTTATTTATTTTGTGTAAGTATGTGTGTGACACACATGCATGTGTGTAGTTCAGAATAAATTTCACGGACGTTGCTTCATTCCACTGCGTGGGTCCTGATTATTCAACCCAGGTCAATAGGCTTGACAACAACGGTCCTTTCCCACTGAGCCATCTCACCAGCCTATATTAGTATATTTGAAAAAATTCCTATCCAAAAGGATACAAATTAAGGAAGAAATAGAGAGTAGCTGGTTAAGTAGTCAACAATCCTTTCTTCAGGATAACAGAGTGATTTCTGTGCTGTAACTGGTGTCACATTTGTACATGTAGCTTCCCTAACAAAAGAAGCTTCTGGGGAAAGAAACCAAGTTTCTTAACGCATCATGAATCTCTTTCTGCACATGTTCTTTAAGCTGGAAATAAAATAAGCTCACGAGCACATCTTGGTTTGCTCAGACGTGCTCATCCTCTGCTTCCCCACACTTCTGCCAACTTAGGAACCCAGTGCCCGGGCTTCTCAAATAAGCTTAGAATTAGAAAAATTGCTTTCAAACTACAGTACTTAGGGTTGGAGAGCACTTGGAATATGTCTGCCAATTTGGAGGGGAGGGAAAAAAACTTTCTTAAACTGTTGGAGCTCATACATCCAGGCTTGGGGAGTTTGGGGTATAACTTAGCTTGCTTGTAGGACACACCATTTCCTCTTGTGTCACACCCAAGTCTGCAGACTTTCCCCCAAAGTCTGTTTTGTAAGGTCACAGACCTCATCACTATCCCCAGTGTATATGTCACAGCAGCAAAAGCAGCAAAAAGGCTGTCTTCTGATTCTGTCCTAACAAATCCTACAGTGGCTTTATGGCCTGATGTTGAGTAACAGTGTACCTTTCTGGAGTATTTCCAGGAGTCCGCACTGCCCAGGCCTCTCCACGCAGTCAAACAATTTTTTTTTCTCTTCTTAGCCTTCGTGAATGCTTAGTACATTTTTTAATTGTTGTGCCTAAATATTGGAGAGTAGTACTTAATGGGAGGCAATTTTCCATTTCTGGCTTACTGTTTTAGAAGTTTCCATCGTGGAGAAAGGGTACAGTGAACAAGGACAGTTCACACCATGGCACTTAAAAATCTGAGAGATTGACACACCCAGAAATGTGCTTATCTACTCTCTTAGCCATTTCTCAGTCCATACAAGTTGACAAAATTAAGTATCACTGTGACATTTTAATATTCTAACAGAGTAACTGTATTTTATATTCCTAAGTAAGATCTACTCTAAGGCAGGCACCACACATAAAATGAATGGGCTCATTGACATTGTCACAGTCAAGACAGCTAATCAGACTTAGTCAATCAGAGTGATCAACATTCACATGCTCCCAAAATTGTTTTATCTAGTAGAGAAATAAGACAATCAGTAAGACCATACATAATGAGAAATAAATTATAATAGAATAATATAGAGAATGCTAGCAGCCATAGGGAGGATGCTGAGGAGAAAAAAAAATATTCTAAATGATTGCTTTGCAGAGATACATTACTAAGCTGAAACCACGTAGACAGTGAAATCAGGAGACAGGCTAAGAAACAGAAAATGGAGGCCGGTGTTATCTGTAAGGAGGAAGCACAGTCGGAAAGAGCAGCATCACGTTCAAGGTCAGGAAAGTAGAGAATAGGGCACAATGCAAGATCAGTTTTGCAATAAGGAGAATTTTATAAGGTAAAATTTTGGGGGAGAAATGAGGCTAGAATGGAGAACAAAGGTCTATCATGGAAATATTGAATCATGAAATGAAGTCTAACCTTTATTCTTGGGACAGTGAGAATCACTGAAAGGCTTTGGGCAGAACATGATGGGAATTTGAGTTAGAGTTTAGGAGGATCATTTTGAACACTTGTGAAACATTTAAAGGGAATGTTATGAGATGAGACAACGTTATTTGAAAGAATTCTGCAATCATCTAGGCCACTTTAGGTGGCCTAATGAAAAACTGTGGAAATAATAATTGAAAAATGCTTTGCAGAAGAATTTCATAGGTACCATTTTAGCAAATTGTGTTCACCTTTGTAGGGCAACTGGGTTAACGGTTAAATGCTATTAACTAAAACAGCAGTGTAAAAGAGATGCAGTGTGGAGAGGAACAAAATCAGCGAATCCAGAGTTGGCATGCCAAGTATAGGTGTGGCATAGCCTAGGATATCCTAGGAGCTGTGCAGTAAAATAAGCTATGCATACGTGCCCAGAGCTCAGAGGAATGTTCTGGAATGTCTTTGTGCTTTGGGACTCAGAAGCAGAAACAGAGTTCATTGTTGTTTAATGAAATGCATACAGTAAGAAAGCTGATAGGACCTAAGAACAATCCCTAAAACTCATTACCTTCTGCACACTTATTAATTTCTGTCATATTTTGCATTAAAATTGTTTTGTGGACTTTTAGGAGAGAAAACAATTAGTCTATAAACTGAGAGCCAAAGAGGCTACATATCCTAAAAGATTGTACGGCTGCTGTATGTGAGAACCGAGCCTAATTCTGAAGCTTAGCTCAGAAATCCCTTGACCCTGTCCATTTATCTCTAGTTTTCATTACACACTTATCAGAACCATGGGAAGCTAAGACTTCCTCACCATGCAATCCTGTTCTTTTCCCTCAGTCATCCTTAGATTTCCTTAACTGTCTTAACTTTAACAACCTCAATGAGCCATACTAGTTGACAATGAATGATATGGACACATATCCTAAATCATGCTGTAGTTTACAATAAAAATGTCAGTGGCATTCTTTGTAATTTAAACAGAGAAGAAGTCTGTTTATATTCCTTCCAGAAAACAAAATACTCCACACTTCTTGCAATAGCCTTGTAGATAAGAATGGAACTGGCTTGACCTCATTCTTATCCCAGTATTTCCAGATAAATCCCTCTTGTTGAGCTAAACAGTCTCCAAAACTATAGCCAAAGCCTATCAGTGTCTCTCTTCACATTGATTGCACCTACTCCTCCCATAAGCCCTTAAATCCAGGCCTTGCTGATGGCACTTTTTTCCCAGACTCTATCCACCTACTTGAGTTTAAAGGAGCACCAACTTGTGACAGAATTCTCTGCGAAGTTTTATAATTTCACATTGTTGGCTACAACTAGGAGTTAAACACAATATTAACAAATTTCTTTTGCACTATCTTTCATTTTGTTCAAATGTCCCAGTTTTTATTGCCCTCATAAAATGTCTGTGAATTTTCTCAGTGTGATTTGTGCAATTCTCTTGTTAATCTCCCTACGTATTTCTTGGTTTTATGGGACTCAACCTTCTTCACAGCACTTAGGTAACACTTTGTAACTCCATCCATGATAGCTTGTTATCCTGAATCATTGTTTGTTTAACCAGAGACTGTTAACTCCTCCAGAATAAAGACAGTCTTATTTTGTGTAACTAGAATCTAGCACTGTTCCCACCATAAAACTAGGATGAAATAAATATATATTGAACAAATGCATGAGGAAATGAAGACACTTAATTGACTATTATTATTTATCTACATCTCTTTTGAACCAATATTTTCTAAAGTTCTCTAAGTATTCATATTTAAAACTTTCATTAATTTATGGCAACATTAAAAAATATATAAGACACCTAAAAATGATGATAGATGTATACAAACAGACCATTACATAGAACTCCATAAAAAATAACTAATAGAAATTGAGTTTTTAATATTTTTAAATCATGAACCAGAGAACTTAACTTTTAAAAATTCATTATTCCTAAAAATTCACCTATAAACTCAACATAATCCAAACAAAAAAAATTAAACAGTCTATGGAATTTGACAAAAAACAAACAAAGAAAAACCTGAAATGTTTGTAACATAAACAAAGATTACCATGAGAACTCAAACCTTAGCTGAGGGTAAATCTCAATCATGGAATGTGTTCTAGCATGCATGGCACTCTTGGTTTGAACTCCAGAGACTTAGAAACAAACAAAATAAATAGTCACTCAAGCCTTATTACAAAGTTATCCTACAGTGTGCTAGCAAGTCAAGGACAGGTATATAGATTAAAAGAAATAAAGAAGCCAAATTCAAAGAGTGACCATAGTTAGAATTATCCCTAATTGACACCAAAGACAACAATTTAGTATAGCTAGAAAGATGGTCTATTTACATGCATGGTCTGGAGTAAGTTAACTCTATATGAAAATATGTGAGTCATAGTCCCCTAACCAAACTCAAAACCACATATAACATCGATTTTAGATGTTGAGGAAGCTGAATGTGAAAGGAAAGCAATAAGATTGTTCAAAAAATATATATAAAGGCAAACAGAATAGACATCAGAAAACAGGGAACAGGACAGGAGCCTACCACAAAGGACTTCTGAAAGACTCTACCCAACAGGGTATCAAACCAGATGCTGAGACTCATAGCCAAACTTTGTGCAGAGTGCAGGGAATCTTATGAAAGAAGAGGAAGATAGAAAGACCTGGAGGGGACAGGAGCCCCAAAAGAAGACTAACAAAACTAATAAATCTAGGCCCAGGGTCTTTTCTGAGACTGATACTACAACCAAGGACCAGGCATAGAGATAACCTAGAACCCCTGCACAGATGTAGCCCATGGTAGCTCAGTGTCCAAATGGGTTCCCTATTAATAGGAATAGAGACTATCTCTGACATGAACTCATCAGTGGCTGGCTCTTTGATCACCTTCCCCTGAGGGGAAGCAGTTTTACCAGGCCACAGAGGAAGACAATGCAGATAGTTCTGATGAGACCTGATAAGCTAGGGTCTGAGGGAGGGGGAGGAGGACCTCCCCTATCAGTGGACTTGGAGAGGGGAATGGGAGGAGATGAGGGAGGGAAGTGGGATTGGAGGAAATGAGGGAGGGGGGCTACAGCTGGGATACAAAGTGAATAAACTATAATTAATGAAAAAAGAAAAAAGAAATCCAAAAAAAAAAAAAAGAAAGAAAAGAAAAGGTGATAACAAACTACCAAAATTTGGAAACACTTGGAAGCCTACAGAGTGCAAAACAGTTCAATCAATGTGGAAAATAATTTGTGTCTCCTAAAGCTGCGTGTGCATACTTCGAATGCCCTGGAATTTATTCTAAGTATATAGCCCCAAAAATGCTGTTATGAGATTCAGCAGATAAAATCCTAACCCCCAATATAGCCATCATTTTTTGAAGATGGGGACTTCAAAGCAGCAACAGATGAAAGGTAATAATAAGAATAGGGCTTTAGTTCTGTGGATCTGGTCTCATGAGTGGAACAAGAAATGCCAGGAGTGAGCACACAGGAAACCTGCATGGATACCGAGAATGCCCCCTGGGGCATCAAACCTGCTGACCTGTTCGCTTTGGACTCCTTTCTCCAGATCACCAATAACTAATTTCCGTTGTTTAAGCTACCTCATCCTTGCTGTTTCGTCTAACTCTCCTAGCAGGCCAACACAAATGAATTCAGATGTTTGAAAAACAAATAACCAAGATTGTTCCCAGGAACACTGAGAATAAGCAAGATGTGGAAGCAGCCCAGATGTGCATTAAATGTAGATTGTATAAATTGTGGTAATTTATGTAATAGAATATAATTAGAGAGTGAAACCGTTAGACTGCAGCTAGACACAACAACACAAAGGAGCCACATAAACACCGCTTGGAGCAGAAGAAAACAACTGTGAAAGAGAGTGCACGCAGTGATAATACTCAGAGACAGTAATTCGGAATGAAATAAACTTAATTTTTGCTGTTCGAAATCAGCAAAGCGGGGGCCAGTAGGAAACAGAGCACAGAGCCCTTTCTGGGTGGTTGCTTACACGCATATGTCTCCTGTGAGAAGTAGTTAAATGGCACAGCAATTCATGTAGTCTGTGGCCTGCACAGCACAGTGACAAGAAATAAACATCCATCTTGGATTCAAACGACAAATTCCTGACCTCAAATCTGTTCACTTTACCAGCGGTTTGATATTCCAGTCATATTAGGTAGTCCTGGATATATGTGTTCATGCTTCAATAATTCAGAGGATTAAAGACCTAACACTTCTGTCATAACAAGACAGCTCCTGAGAGAACATTCTCCTCTGAATGCTCCCCCCTTTGTTTTCCATAACAGTTTTAATCTGTCCCCGCCCTTTAGACAGGAAGGGTTTTCCACGGTCAGTGTTTTCTTCCATGAAGCTCAGGGCCATAGAGTTTGTCTTTCACAAGAGCCCCTGCACGCTCACAGGACTGATGTTTCCCATGCTGAGTCACTCTGGGAATGTCCCCAAGCCCATGGCTTTGAACATTCTCAGAAACTATCTAAACTCCAGCTCTCTGAGCACACCCAGATTCTGATGTATGATAGGACCCAGTGCTCAGCCTGCCTCTTCTCACTTTTAGCCTCTGACTTTCCCTTCCAAGCTCTCAAGTACTTACCCCTTTGCCAAATAATTTTCATTTCGACTTAACCATTTTTTTTCTTTGCTATTTTTTCACTTGAAACACATTTCCCATACTCCAAAGAAATTTCACGACCACAGATATTCTGTTTATTCATTTTTTTAAATTTGTCTATTCATTTTCTAAAGTTGAGTGGGGCAGTGGGGAGGATCTGGGAGGAGATGAGGGAGAGGAAACCATAATGAGAATATATTATATTAAAAATCAATTTGTTTTCAATAATAAAAGACTTATTAAATCCCACAGTGTTAAAGTCAAAGTTTTAATGTTCTTATTGATAATCAATGCTACAATTTATGATGCAAATATTAACTTGATTTTAAATAAATACGACTAAAGCTCTTACTATGTAAAGAATTATGTATTTGTGACATTTTTCCTTATATGCTATTGTACCTTCCATTTTACCAGTTTGAAAGAAAAATTTTAAACTTGGAATTAGCTACGGCTTTACTTTATTTATTTATTTATCTATTTATTTATTTATTTATGCTCCTTTGCTATTTCTTTTTAAATTTTAACTTAATAATTTCTATTTTTGAGATTATTTTTTTATTAATTTTTTTATATTAATTACACTTTATTTACTTTGTATACCAGCTGTAGCCCCTCCCTCGTTCCCTCCCAATTTCACCCTCCCTTCCTCATCTCCTCCCTGCCTCTCTCTAAGTCCACTGATAGGGGAGGTCCTCTTCCCCTTCCATCTGACCCTAGCTTATCAGGTCTCATCAGGACTGGCTGCAATGTCCTCCTCTGTGGCCTAGCAAGGCTGCTCCTCCCTTGGGGTGGGGGAGGTCAAAGAGCCAGCCACTGAGTTCATGTCAGAGACAGTCCTTGTTCCCCTTATTATGGTACTCACTTGGATACTGAGCTGCCATGGGCTACGTCTGAGCAGGAGTTCTAGGTTATATCCATGTATGGTCCTTGGTTGGAGAATCAGTCTCAGAAAAGACCCCTGTGCCCAGATATATTTGATCCTTGTGGAGCTCCTGCCCTTTCCAGGTCTTACTAACTCCCCCTTCTTTCATATGATTCCCTGCACTCTGCCCAAGGTTTGGTTATGAGTCTCAGCATCTGCTGTGATACATTGCTAGGTAAAGTCTTTCAGAGGCCCTCTGTGGTAGGCTCCTGTCCTATTTTTTGTTTTTTATTACTTCCAATGTCCATCCCATTTGTCTTTCTAAGGACGGATTGATCATCTTACCCCGGGTCCTCCATCTTCTTTAGCCTCTTTAGGTGTACAGATTTTAGCATGTTTATCCTATCTTTTAGGTCTAGTATCCACTTATAAATGAATATTTAGCATGTGTGTCTTTCTGCTCATCACTCAGGATGATCTCTTCTAAATCTCACCATTTGCCTGAAATTTTCATTATTTTCTTGTTTTTAATTGCTGAGTAGCATTCCATTGTGTAAAAGTACCACAATTTCTGTATCCATTCCTCCATTTGAGGGACATCTGGTTTGTTTCTAGGTTCTGGCTATTACGAATAAAGCTGCTGCAAACATGGTTGAATAAAATGTTCTTATTTTGTACTTGGGCATATTTTGGATATATGTCTAGGAGTGGTATAGCTGGATCTTGAGGAAGCACTATTCCTAATTGAGAAAGTGCCAGATTGATTTCCAAAGTGGTTGTACAAGTTTCCATTCCCACCAGCAATGGAGGAGGGTTCTCCTTTCCGCACAGCCTCTCCAGCATGTGTTGTCACTTGAGTTTTTGATCTTAGCTATTCTGATGGATATAAGGTGAAATCTCAGGGTTGTTTTGATTTGCATCTCCCTGATGACTAATGACGTTGAGCATTTCTTTAAGTGTTTCTCTGGTCTATATTTTGAGATTATAATTACAGCATTTCTCCCTTCTCTTCTCTCCTTCCAAATCCCCGTGTACTGTGTACTCCTCACCCCTCTCACTCAACCCCATGGCCTCTTCCTGGTACTCTGGTAAGATTGGCAGCTGTCAATAGACATACACACCATGCTCAGAGAAGGGAATCACTTTCGGCAGGGCCTCTTGGTAAAAGCCATTTATCTAGCACTTGAGAGTAGAGGCAAGAGAATCAGAAGCTCAAGGTCATTCTTCGTGAGTTTGAAAACTGTAAAAGTAGTTGATGTAGGAGAAAAGTCTCTTCCATAACTGACATTGTGAAAGCTGGATATTGTGACTGAAAAGAATGCAATTGCACCCTTCTCTTTCAATGCTAACATAAAGTGAGTGTGAGTATGACTGCAGGAGCTACACCATCTAAACTCCTAAAAGAAAATATAGAAGAAAACCTTTTTCACAGTGGCCTTTGTGATGGTTTCTTTGATAAAATAACAAAAGCCTGGATAATGGAAGCATAAATAAACAACAATGTTGTATGAAACAACAACATTGACAAGAATACTTTTTGCATAACAACAGGAATATACAACAGAATGGCAAGAACCCCCAGAGGGTGGGAAAAGTATTCGAAATCCCTATGTCTGATAAAGTTAATATCCAAGATACATAAGGGATATGCACAAAGCACTGACAAGGCTACCAAGACCTGTCACCTCCCTAACACATCAGGAGGGTCTGCTCAGCCAATCCTGCAACTGCACAGCGGTCACACACCCACAGATGGCCGGTGCTTCCGGTCAGCCTTCCTCCTTCATGAAGAAAATGTCAGCAGGGCCTGGGATGTGCAAGAATGTTTGGTATTCACATCTGATATTCAGCAGTCCTCATTTTGCAGGAGGTCTGGATTTAAGCTTCTTGCAGTTTAACCATCTAATGTATCCCTCTAAATATGCATTTAAAATATATCTTTGTTCTATTATTGATGATGGAAAAATAACAAAAAAGAAAATATTCCTTTTGAAGCTTTCTCAATATACACGTGTACTTTTTCTTTGTTAACATGTTTTTTTTATATATTACTTAACCAATTAAACTTAATGAGTTACATAAACTCAATAGGATATTGAATTTTTCATCAGCATCAGTTCCTGAAAAAATTCTGGAAATCCATATTTATGCACAGTTTGGAAGAGCAAAGGTGAATATTAGAGAAACAGTCCAATCAATTTTGCACAGGTCAAAAGCTCAATGTTGTTGTCTTTTTAGTTTTTGTTTTTGTTTTTTTTTTCCTAACGTCTTGTGGCTTGTTTACCTGCAGCCTCAGATATGTGCCCACTTCTGGTGTCCGGTGTTGGAAGAATGCAGCTGACCTCACCCACACATTTCTGTGTCAGTTACACTCTGAAAGATGATAGAGTAATCCAGAGCAAATATCTCTAATCTGCGATAGCATGAGCCACTTTGTGTACAAAAAGCAGTAGTTTGGGACAGAGTCAGGCCCTCGAAAGCAAGAGAGTAGTTTCCCATCATAAACACATTATTCCTGTTGAATCAAACGCGGATAGAGGAGGTGGGGAAGGCGCTGAAAGCAGAATACATGTTCCTCATGACTTCCCTTGTGAACGGGGGGCCTCAGATCAGCCTGCAGTGGACATCAGACAGATTCATGTTGCCCCAGTGTGATGAATAATGGAACACAATGCATAATTGTCAGCAAGCTCTTAGAAGCTCCTCAGACCCCAGCTACCATGCAGAATGCATTACCTCAGGCTCCACGGGGTCACAAGGGAGGTAACCAAGGGTCCGGACGAGTAAATAGACAGTATTGTGTCAAACTCCTGTCGTTATAACAACCCTCTAGAAAGGCTGGAATTCCATTTTCTCGGCTGCTTTCACTGCTCTGTGGGGAAAGAACAAATGGCCTTTGCAAGCAGCAACCCGCCTCTAACTTGACAGTCCCACCGTAGACCTGCCTGCCCACACAGCTAGCTCTGTTTTTCCTTTTCTTTGTCTACAGAAAATCATCAACATATTCTTGTTATATGAAAAGTACTTAGTGAGACTTAATCTTTTGCAACGTGAAGTCATGATACAGGAAATCTAGGTTACGTTTACAGTATAATGGATAGAGATTTTAGTACCATAGGCTGCATCAAACTCTCCTGCCTCAGGGGCCAGCAAGACACCCCTTCACAGTGTGAAGGTCTTTAGTAGCTGAAGGCTTCTCTGTGCCATGAAGGGTGATGGAAAGCAGGGCCCTGTTACCCCTGCCAATCCCAAGAGGGATGTGAGATTAAGGAAACATTCGTGTGACTTCCTCTACGGCCCAGCTTCTTGTCAGGGAAAAGTGTACAGTTTTGTGCATGCACTAGCTCAGGGGGCAGAAGATGTGCAGGGTTGTCAGACTCTCCAGTGAACAGATAACTGTGTTAGCTAACAGCCCACACAACATTCTCAGCTCTCCTCATTGCACAGCATGGGATTCTGTTTGTGTCCTTGAAATGGTAAAACTTCTATTTTTATTTTCTTGCTAACTCTGCCATTTAACATAAATTATATGTAGCCAGAAAATATGTTTGTCTTATGCAACTTTCTTTTTCCTAGGACCTCAGGATTAAAGTTCAATGAATGCCTACTGAATAAAAAACTCAGGAACAAAAATAGTTCTTTTATAAAAATAAGTCATTTTATTAATTAATGAAGTACATGTGCATGTGTGTGTGCATGTGATTGTATGTGGAGGAGTGTGTGTTTGTGCACGTGTCCGTGCTACATGCATGGCTGTGAATGTGTGCATATGTGTGTGCATTCATGTGTGTGTGTGCATAGGAGTGTTTGTGTGTGCATGCATGTGCGAGTGTATAGGAGTGTATGTGTGAGAGAGAGAGTGTGTGTGTGTGTGTGCTACTGTATGAGCATGTGCGTGAATGTGTGTGCGAGTGTGTGTGTGTGAGAGAGAGTGTGTGCTATCTATAGATGAGAGGACCACTTGCCAGAGTAAGTCCTCATCTACCAATGAATCCTGAGGATGAACTCAGATGGGAACTGACCTGACAGCAAATATCTTAACTGGATCATGTGACTGGACCAAGGGGACAGATACTTCTAACGTTGCTTAATATACCAGGATTGTCACATGTAGGCTTCTACTTCATGAGGTAACTTTGACCTTTAAAAACAAAAAGAGGGTCTGGGGATGTAGCTCAGTGGTAGAGCCCTTGCCTAGAATTCATGATGCCCTATGTTCAATCCCCAACACACACACACACACACACACATACACAGAGAGTGGAGACTGGCAAGAGGGAGAGTGAGGGAGGGAGATGGGGGTTATCATAAATATAAGACAAAGTTTTGAGTTTAGATACAACTCTTCATGAGTTTAGGGATGAACCTGAGCTGTTTATGGAACATTGTCTTTTGGTTTCACATTTATCTAAAAACAGCATTGGATGCCTACGATGTTAGAAAATCCTAAGGAGAAATAGCAGGTGAGCTAGAAAAGAGCCATCAGAGGGGCATCCTGAGAAAAGTGGGGCTTCAGGAGAGGCACTCCACCAAGGAGATGGCCTGGCCCAGGCTGCAAAGGAACATCTTCGTAACTCCACAGAAGCCAATCTCATGGCAAGCTGGGAGCCTGAGTAAGAACAGCAAAGCAGGGCTGGCTAGGCAATGATACTAAAAGCTAGCCTTCTAGATGAGTGTTTACAACATGCTTTTAAGAATATTAGTCATTGTTTGTGACTGTCATCTTCCTGACTAGGCTGTGCTTCTCAGACACACCTGCCAGGAAAGAAGTGGGCTCTGAGCAACAGAGTTCAATCTGTGTTGATTGAATAAGGATTGCGTGCATGTGTGTGTGTGTGTGTGTGTGTGTGTGTGTGTGTGTGAGGTGGGGCTTCTATTCCAGATTATAAGGCCAACTCATTAGAGAGTTAAGGTTTAAAAAGAAAAGTGATACTAATGACAGTTCTTTGCAGCAGGGTCCCTCATACCTCTCACTGACCAATATTGAGTCTCTCATCACTCCCAACAATGGCAGAAGTAGAGGAACTGGATTATTTGGCTTACAGAAGACATGGAAAGACACAAATGACACAAAGTAGTTGAGATAATCAACGTGTAAAGACTCACCACTTCTTTTTGCTCTTATTGTAGTTTTTTTTAATCATATTTGGTTCTGAAATTATACTTAAAGATCTCTAAAAGTAGCTTTTTTTAAAAGAGCTAGAGAGATGGCTCAGTGGTTAAGAACATATATTGATCTTGCAGAGGACCCCTGAATTAGGTTTCCATCACCCATGATGGATGGTCCACCACCACTCACACCTCTACTTCAGGGAATTCAGTACCCTCATATGGTCTCCACAGGCACTTGGTCTCACACATAACTTAAAAATATAATTTAAAAAAGATAAATAAAATATTATGTTATTTTAAAAAGTTAATAAAGGTAAGCAAAGATGATCAAGAGTAATTTCCACTTATTAAAACTCTTGTAAAAATTTTTGGCAAGGAAAAACTTTTTTCTTCATTAACTTTTAAATTTATTTATTCATTTTACATCCCAATAGAAACCCCACTCCCTCCTCTCCTCCTATTCTCACCCTCCTACCCACTTCTCCCATATTTTTTTCCTTCCCTACCCTCCCCCAACACAGGTACCAACCCACCCTGATACATCAAGTCCATCAGGAGTAAACTCCTCCTTTTTCACTGAGGCAAGACAAGGCAGCCCTGCTAGGAAAATGGAATCCAGAGGAAAGCAACAAGAGACCAAGTCAGAAACAGCCCCCACTCCAACTGTTAGGGGACCCATTTAAGGACCAAGCAGCCCATCAGCTTCATATGTGTAAGACCAGCCCATGCATGTTCTTTGGTTGGTAGTTCAGTCCCTATGAGCTCCCATGGGCCCAGGTTAGTTGGCTATATAGGTCTTCTTGTGGCTGACCCCTTTGGTTCCCTCAATCCTTTTCCTAAAGCTTTCACAGAACTCCCTGAGTTGAGCCTAAGGTTTGGTTGTGGGTCTCTGTATCTGTTTCCATTATCTGCTGGATGAAGCCTTCAAGAAGACAGTTATGCTAGATTCCTTTCTGCAAGGATAGCAGAATATCATTAATAGTGTCAGAGGTTGGGTCTCTCCCATGGGGTGGCTCTCAAGTTGGGCCAGTCTTTGGTTGGTCATTCCCTCAATCTCTGCTCCATCTTTTATCCCTACACATCTTGTAGACAGAAGAAATTTTGGCCCAACGGTTGTGTGGGTCGGTTGGTATCCCCTCCTTCTGCTGTAAGTCCTGCCTCACTACAGAATGTGGCAACCTCAGTCTTCATAGCTCCTGTTGCTAGGAGTCTCAGCTAGGGTCACCCCAAATCTTCCCAGGAGCCTCCTCATCCCAGCTCTCCAGCTTGCCCCAGAGTTGCCCCAACACAAATTTTCCTTCTCTTTCTCAGCCCCTTCACCCCCCCATCCCTGCTCTCCCTACGCCTAACTCACTTTCCCTTTTCCTCTTTACCCCTTCTCTTACCCCGTTCACTCTCTCCCTCTACTTCCTATGACATCAACTTTATTTTCCCTTCTTGGAGGGATTTAATCATCCTCCCTTGAACCCTCCCTGTTATTTAATTTCCTTGGGTCTGTGGATTGTAGCATGGATATCCTGTACTGTATGGCTAATCTTCCCTTACGACTGAGTACATACCATGTGTGTCCTTCTGGATCTGGGTTACCTCACTCAGGATGATCTTTTCCAGTTCTATCCATTTGCCTGCAAATTTCATGATATCTTCGTTTTTAAAAAGCTGAGTAGTATTCCATTGCAAAAATGTACCACAGTTCTTTTATCCATTCTCTGGTTGAAGGATATCTGGCTATTACAAATAAAGCCATTATGAACATAGTTGAGCAAGTATCCTTGTGGTTTAGTGAAGCATATTTTGGGTATATGTGCATATTTTGGGTATATGTATAAGAGAGGTATTCCTGAGTCTCGAGGTAGATCTAGTCTCAATTTTCTGAGAAAATACCAAATTTATTTCCAAAGTCATTGTATAAATTTACACTCCCACAAACAATGGAAGAATGTTACCTTTGCTCCAAATCCTCACCAGCATGTACTGTCACTTGAGTTTTTGATCTTAGCCATTCTGATCAGTGCAAGATGGAATCTCAGAGTTGTTTTGATTTGCATTTCCCTGATGACTAAAGAAGTTGAACATTTAAGTGTTTCTCTGCCATTCGATATTCCTCTGTTGAGAATTCTGTTTAGCTCTGTACCCCATTTTTTAATTGGGTTATTTGGTTTGCTGATGTTTAATTTCTTAAGTTCTTTATATCTTTTAGATATTATACCTCTATTGGATGTAAGATTGGTGAAGACTTTTTCTCAACCTGTAAGCTGCCATTTGTCTGATTGAAGGTGTCCTTTGCCTTACAGAAGCTTTTCAATTTCTTGAGGTCCCACTTATTAAATATTGATCTTGGAGCTTAAGCTATTGGTGTTCTGTTCAGGAAGCTATCTACTGTCCAATGTGTTCGAAGTTCTTCCCCACTTTCTCTTCTGTTAATATTTAGTGTATCTGATTTTATGTTGAGGCTGTTGATTCACTTGGACTTTAGTTTTGTGCAGGGTGATAAATATGGATCTATTTGCATTCTTCCACAGCCTGACATTCAGTTAGACCAGCACCATTTGTTGAAGATGCTTTCTTTTTTCTATTGTATGGTTTTGGCTTCTTTGTGAAAAATTAGTATTTAGGTGGGTGGGTTTATTTCTGCATCTTCAATTTGATTTCATTGGTCTACCTCATTTCTTTATCTTAATGCCATGTGGTTTTTATTACTCCTATAGTACAGCTTGAAATTGTACTTTTCAATTGCCTACTTGATCATGGTGGATGATATTTCTGATGTGTTCTTAGACTCTTTATGCAAAGCATTTTATTGAGTATTTTTGCATCAGTGTTCCAGGGGGAAATTGGTCTGAAATTCTCTTTTTGTAGTCTTAGTGTGGTTTATATCAGGGTGATGGTGGCTCCTTAGAATGAGTTTGGTAATGTTCCTTCTGTTTCTATTTTGTGGAATAGTTTGAGGAGTATTGGTATCAGCTCTTCTTTGAGCATCTGGTAAACTTCTATGCTAAAACCATTTGGCCCTGAGCTCTTTTTGCTTGGGAAGCATTTTCTTCTTTTTTTAATTTTTATTTTTTATATTAATTACAGGTTATTTATTTATTTATTGACTGCTTCTATTTCCTTAGGGGTTACAGTACTGTTTAAAGTGTTTGCCTGATCTTGATTTAATGTTTCTAAATTAAATCCATCAAATGAAATCTTTTATTTCATTTAGATTTCTGAAATTTTGGAGTACATGTTTTTGAAGTAAGACCTAACAAGTCTTTGAATTTCATCAATGTCTGTTGTTATCCCCCCCCCCTTTTCATGTCTGATTTTTTTGAATTTTATACTGTCTTTATGCCTTTTGGCTAGTTTGGCCAAGGGTTTGTCTATCTTATTGATTTTTCTCAAAGAACCAGCTCTTGGTTTCATTGATTCTATCTATTCTTTTCTTTGTTTCTAAGTTATTGGTTTTAGCCCTGAGTTTGAATATTTCCTGTCAACTACTCCTCTTTGGAATGTTCCCTTCCTTCTGCTCTAGAGCTTTCAGGTGTGCTGCTAGGTTACTAGTGTAAGATCTTTCCGATTTCTTTATGAAGGTGCTTAGTGCAATGAACTTTCCCCTTAGCACTGCCTTCATTGTCTCCCATATGTTAGGCTATATTATGCCTTCATTTTCATTGAATTCTAGAAAGTCTTTAATTAATTCATTTATTTCCTGACTCAGTGGTCATAAGTGGAGAGTTATTCAGTTTCCATAAGTTTGCAGGTTTTCCCTTGTTTCTGTTGTTGTTGAAATCCAGTTTTAATCCATGGTGGTCTGATAAGATACAAAGGCTTATTTTAATATTTTTGTATCCATTGAGGCTTGCTTTGTGACCAAGTAACTATCAATTTTGGAGAAGCTTCTGTGAGGTGATGAGAGGATTGTAGGCAAGGAATACCTTTAAAACACAAACTAGGATTTTTAAGTTGCACTTGTTAGTGCATAGAGTATTTAGAGGATATATTATCTATCTATCTTTTTTTTTTTTTTGCTGACCCTTTGGGAATTCAAAGTATTTAAGTTACATAATTATTTTCCAGTATGTATTTAGTCGGTTGATAGAAAACTGCACAAATGTCACAATTTCAGCTAGATGTTCTCTGAAGAAAGCATAACTATGAGAGTATGAAATACAATTTTACTGTTGAAACAACCCTGGCCAGATCTCTGCTTATCTATGTTGAAAGACCATTTGCGTAAAAGACGTTCCAAATTTTATTTTTAGAAGGCTATGAGAAAAAAAAAAAAAAAACATCCAAACAGACACTCATGAGACATTTCTTCCACATTTTTATTTAAAATTAGCATCCAGTTACTTTTGAATTTGGTTCTCTTGAAAATCCATATTGGAATTTGCTGCTGTAAAACGTAGTTCAGACCAATTAAATTTCATTCATTAGAGTCTTACTATGTATTAATTATGACTGCAGTCAGACTAAGAGGAGCTCAGACTGTAGTAGAAATGAAATCTGTGTAACTGGTGGTAGATAGGATGGCTCCCCAAGGACATAGGGACAACATCACTTCAGCTCCATGAAACTAAACCATCTAAGGGATTCCTGGGAACATGGCCTAAGTTACTCCACTGAACTGCCATGGGCTTATGTTCCATTCATAGGCCACTAGTGAGCATCTTCAAGATGCACACCGTATTCATTACTTTTATGATCTGTGACCAAATACCTGACTAGAAGCATGGAAGGCTGCATCCTGGCTCATGGTTTGAGGCATAAGTTTTATCATGGTGACCAAGGCATGGTGGCAGTTGGTTCCTGGCAGTGGGAACAGGCAGAAACCTACTTGGTGGAGCTCAGTAGTGACTCAGGTCAGAAAAGGTCTGGCTACAAACTGAAAACTATTCTCAGTGATCCACTTATTTCAGCAAGGCTGCAAACCTCCAAAAATCTGGCTTCCAACTGGACACTGTTCTAACATTTGAGCATATGAGGGACGTTTTGCATTCACACCATGAAAACGTCCTACATAGAATTCCACTCAACACACTCAAACCCAATAGGATGAAGAAGACTGTCGAGCCTTAGTGACATATGTGAGTATGTACCTTCACATTCAGATGAAGTTCTTCATCCACAGGAGTCATCTGAAGTTGCTCGGCATGCCTCCAGTCTTTCTTTCAAAGCAAAAGCTCTATGTTCTGACTGTATGTCCAAGAAACTGGGAAAAATGTTAAACTACTGATGCCAACTTTCCAGCCCAAAATTTATTGAAAAATATTCTAGCATAATTGCACCAAAACAATGGGTCTTACTCTTGTCTATCCATAGGAATTATGAAGATTTTAAAAGAAATATTAGAATAATTTATTTTATCTTATATCGGTTATTTTATTATGTGTATGAGTGTTTTGCTTGGGTACGTGTCTGTGTACTGCAGTACATACCAAGTGCCCTTTGAGGTCAAAAGAGGATGTCAGACCCCCGGAACTGTAATTATAAGTGGTTGTGAGCTGCCATATGGATGCTGAAGGATCAAATCCTGGTCTTCTGTGCTCTTACCACTGAGCCATCTCCCCAGCCCCATGAGTTGTGAGGCTGTAAAAGATGCACACATTCAGACAGCTGAACATGAGTGTGTGTATGAATGCATTGCACACACACACAATTCAGACACATTAGTCCTTATATACGATTTAGAATTGACCCAAATAGCAATCATCACTCTCATCAAAGACACTAGATGCACATGGCTCTTTGCTATCTTTCTAAAATGAATATTCCCCTCAAAATCCATAAAGACTATAATATGGATTATAACAATACAGGAAGCCATGGAATGCATCAATTTACAATCTCCCATTTGATTACTTTTTGTAAAACAAATACTACACTGGTTATAAATTATATTTCTGATCAATGTGCTTCAGTGTAAGGCTTTCAGAACTACTCATTGAAGGATGCTGCCAAAATATGTGATTTCCTTCACAAATATGTAATAAACCATAAAGGAACAATCACAAAGCCTCATAGAGGCGTTCCCATGGCAGGTAACCAGGGATTCCTTACGGGTTAATAAAAGTACATTTATTGAACAGCATACTTTTTCTAAGAATTTTATGCAATTTATACATTTTCTCATAAGTGGCTTCCAGGAAATTAAGGGCTGTAAGTTTAAATGATGCTTTTACTTATCAGAGTCATGGAATTTTGATGGCAAAAATAAATGATAGATATTACAGGAACTTTATTTTTAGGAACAAAACATAAAATGTCAAAATTATGATCTCTGTGTCAATAAATACCAATATTTTCTTACTTGTGTTCTGTTAAATATATATCACATATGTATATTACTTGTCAAAACCCAAATCTTATAAAGAGTTTCCCTCCTCAAAGTTTTAGGGGTTTTTTTTATCCCTGTCAAAGAGCTACTTAGGAACCTTTAAGAAAGAGTTTTAATAAAATGGATGGTGACTTAGGATCTCCATAAAAGAGCAAATCCATGCTCAAAAGAAACATATAAGTCACTCTACAGTGTTGGAATTTATTGTTCAGTGACTCATTAATATTACATTGTTATAATTAAATTCATATAAACTAGAAAAATGTCAGTCTCCCAAATCACAAATATACTCTGATCAATAGAATAACAGACTTCTCAAAAAGTCCATATCCTACCGCCTGGGACCTGTTAATAGGGTGTCTTAGTTGCTTCTCTATTTCTGTGACCCCTAATCCTTCTTAAGCAAAGTGGGGCAAATCATTCAAATACATGAGCATGGGGGGGTCACTCTCATTAAGACTACCACACACAGGTTCGTAGAGACAATTAAAAATGAGGGAACTTGAGATGCCAAAGTATCTTAAATTCTCTGGAAGGTCCCTAAAGAATTATTCAGGTCTTAAAAAGTACAAATGGACAAGTCAGAGAAAAGTGACTTGAAAAGACCATTCTACCTTTACTGAATTGGAGGTAGAATAATTATCCATGAGCCAGGGAATATGCTTGGCCTCAATACACTGATAAGCAAGAAAGTAATTTTCTCTTAGAGCTTCTAACAAGGGTTACATGCCCAACAATTTTGTGATTTTTAGTCCAAGGAGACGCATGTCAGGCTTCTAACCACAGATAACAAAATTATGTTTTTTTTAAATATTAAATTCATGGTGATTTGGTATAACAGATTTTTAAAATGAATATAGGACAATAGTGCACATTCTTCTCACTTTGATGCATTAAAGTGAGTACTGAAAATCCTGGCCTGAGCCATTAAGAAAAATAAATTAATGTAATAAAAAGAATAAAATTGGAAACAAATACTCATGTTTGATGATGACATGATTGTGCATGTAGAAGTCCACAGACACTTCACAAAAAAATGTTGAAATTAATAATTCACTACATTGAAAGATTAAAAATCAACATTCAACTAAATATGCAAAATCAATAAATAAAAATGTAAAACTGAGTTTTTACTTGTCAAAAAAAAAGACAATATCGCATGTAGACATATAGATCAAGGGAACAGATTCTAAGTCTCAGATATCAACTCGTATTTATGAATTGTACTGATCTTCCACAGGTGTAACAAGAATACATAATAGGGAAGAGTTTGGCCAACAAGTGGTATTGGGGAAACAACATTCTAGTGCTAAAGAATAAAACTGGATTTTTACACCACACACAACCCAATTCAAATTTGTTTAAAGACTTAAACACAAAGCTGAAGTTATTACAGAGCCCATAGAAGAAAGTCTATGCTCCCCCTCACTATAAGACTCACATGGAGACTGATCAGCCTATGGGCTACATCTGAGCTCAGGGTCTAGTTTCTCTCCATGCATGGTTCTCTGTTGGTGCATCTGACCCCACTGGGGTCAGATATTTTTAGCTTTGTTGGTCTCCTTTTGGGGCTCCTGTCCCTTTAGTATCCTTCCATCTCCCACTCCCCCTTCTTCCATAAGACTCCCTGTGCTCGGCCCAAAGTTGTACAATCACTTTGGAAATCAATCTGACACTTTCTCAGAAAATTGGGAATAGCACTCAAGATTCACTTGAGTGAATTATACATATTAATATATAACATATTAATATGTATAATTATTATACATATAATATATAACATATTCATTATAACATATGCACATATTTTATTCTATACCATTCTTGGGCACAAACCCAAAAGATGCTTCACCATTCAACAAGGACATTTCATTTGCTCAACTATGTTCATAGCAGCTTTATTTGAAATATCCAGAATCTGTAAACAACCTAGATGTTCCTCAATGGAGGAATGGATACAGAAATTGTGACACATTTATACAATGGAATACTACTCAGTTATTAAAAACAAGGAAATCATGAAAATTGTAGGCAAATGGATGGAACTAGAAAAGATCATCCTGGGGGAGGTGACCCAGAAGCAGAAAGATGCACATACTACATACTCACTTATAAGTGGATATTAGCCATGTGATATGGGATAACCATACTAAAATCTACAGACCTAAAGAAGCTAAACAACAAGGAGGACCCTAGGGAGGATGCTTAAATCTCATTCAGAATGGCAAACAGGATAGACACCAGATGTGGTGGAAGAGAGGGAACAGGATGGGAGCCTACTATAGAGGGTTCTCTAAATGACTCCCCCCAGCAGGGGATCGAAGCAGATGCTGAGAGTCACAGCCAAACTTTGGGCAGAACTGATTCTTGTTTATTTATCCATTTGTGGATTTTGTTTTCTTGCTTGGTAATTTTGTTTAGATAGTCTCATGTGACCCAAACCAACCTCAAATTCTCTATCTTCCTGTCTCCATGTCACAAATGCTGAGAATAGCTGCCATGCTGTTCTGCCATACCTGACTCTGAATTGGTTTATATATCTGTGCATCCTTTTCCATTTTCATAGTCAGGGTCACTCCAATACATAGAATGCAAGTATCTAGAACTTGTTCCCCAAACTTTGAAAGTGCATTCCCATCTAATATCCCTATAACGTCCTCCAGATCCACCCTTTAATGTTTGCTGCACTGCAAACATGATAACTAGCGAACATGATAACTGCGACACTTTTTAGGGTTCTTTCTCAGACTTTTAATTCTTTTAAGACTTTTTAGTCTTTTACAACTCTGTTGCTGAATATGAAAACGTATTAATTATAACATATGCACATATTTTATTCTATAGTATGATATATCTACTTTTCATTTCATGTCCCTCTTTCATCCTAAAATACAATGTATTGTCCTTGTGGTAAATTACTTAGTTGGATGAAAATAGCGGTGTTAACTACTCAGAAATTGGCTATTTCAAATTTTGTGAATGCATTTACTAGGTTTCTGGGCTTCCTCAAGACTGGTTATTGCCTTCCTTCTAAGCCAAACTTGATTTTGAAAAATCTACAACTCTGGGGTGTCCTCATGGCAGCAATCTTAAATTTGGGTTATTTAAAAATATCTGTAAAAAATCTTTAGTAAAAATAAATACAATTGTTGAAAAATATCAAATATATGTTTCTCTCCTCGTTTGGAACTGTCTTTTGAGATGCCATTGACATCTGAGGACTGAGCTGCCCTGTGTTGGGCTGGTTTCGGGAGCTTTTACTCTGCGGCCACTAAATGTTAAAGAATACTTTCTATAAAGTCTTACTTGTGTCAACTCCAGAGGAATGTAGCTTGCCTGGGGCCCTGACCTCCCCAGCATCATAAAAATGAGTGTCTTAGCAGCGTGTACAATCTTAACCTACATAGCACTACAAGGGCCCCTTGATTTGACAACCAGCATCTGAGGTTCAGGGTATCATGAGATTAAGGAAAAAACTGGCTTTCTGTTTTAAGAACACATGTATATTATCTTGGAGAGTCTCAATTAAATTTTTTCTTCATCCGGAATACTTTCACTCTAGAAGAGTAAATATAGTAATTTAACTTTTATTGAGTGAAATCAGCTTTTTGCATAGAGCCTTTCCCAACTGTTCACTTTTCTTGAGGACTTGGATAATAAAATAGACAAAGCCTTAACAACTTTGTGAGCCACTTTGATATTGAGAGTATGATATGATGAAAATATTTATGGAGCCTCAGGGTGACTTGTGAATTCCGTGAATACTTCCCAGCCTCTATTATTAGGCAAACTTCCTCTTTTGAAATTTTGGCATTGTGTTTCTTTTTTATCCTTCTACCTATTTTGTTTTGACCTTCTTTTCTAGTCTATCCATCACACTGATTTTTTTCCAGAATGGAGTCTCTGACAGTCTTTCCATGTTATCTAGAAAACAAATTGTCTCTTCTACGCACTTCCCTACCACTTGTGTCCTCTTCATAGATCTTTCTAGTCACTCTAAAGACGCCCTCACCTTTGGCCTCCTTAATGGGTGGAAATTTATGCCTGGTACTTGAATCCTGTCCAACTGCCCCACGATGATGAGGTCATCAACCCTAGAGAAGAATTTGCTGAACACCTTTTCTAAACTAGTATTATTTCTAGCTGAATTCTAAATAGTTGTCTTTTTTACCCATTGAAAAACGTAGTTCTCATTTCTCATCAAGAAACTTTTTTCTTTTTAGAAATCATTACAGAAATACCAACCTTTTTCTAATTTAGTATTTTCTTTTTCCTTATTGGTTCTTTTAAAATTTTTTGTAATGTATATCCCATTTTAAAATTGGATTACTTGATTTGTTGCTTTTTAACTTCTTATGTTCTTTATATATTCTGGATATTAGCCCTCAGTCAGATACAGGGTTGGTGAAGATCCTTTCCCAGTCTGTAGGCTGTTTTTTGTTCTGATGACAGTGTCCTTTTCTTTACAGAAGCTCTTCAGTTTCATGAGCCCCTCCCATTTATTGATTGATCTTAGAGCCTGTGCTGTTGGTGTTCTGGAGTACAGAGCTAAACAGAGCATTCTAATAGAGGAATATTAAATGGCAAAGAAACTCTTAAAGAAATGCTCAAATTCCTTAGTCATCTGGGAAATGCAAATCAAACAACCCTGAGATTCCTCCTTACACCCATCAAAGTGGCTAAGATCAAAAACTCAAGTGACAATACATACTGGAAAGAATGTGGAAAAAGGGAACTCTTCTTCATTGCTGGTGGGAATGTAAACTTGTACAACCACTTTGGAAATAAATCTGGTGTTTTCTCAGACAATTAGGAATAGTTCTATCTCAAAATCCAGCTATACCACTCCTAGGCATATATCCAAAATATGCTCAAGTACACAACAAGGACATTTGCTCAACCATATTCATAGTAGCTTTATTTATAATATCCAGAATCTGGAAACAACCCAGATGTCCCACAATTGAGGAATGGATACAGACATTGTGGTACATCTACACAATGGAATATTACTCAGCAATTAAAAATAAGGAAATCATGAAAAATTTGCAGGCAAATGGTGGGATCTAGAAAAGATCATCCTGAGTGAGTAACCCAGAAGCAGAAAGACACACATGCTATATATATTCCCTTATAAATGGATATTAGACATATAATATAGGATAAAATACTAAAATCTGTATAACTTAACAAGCTAAACTAGAAGGAGAACCCTGGGTAAGATGATTAATCCTCATTTAGAAAGGCATATGGGATAGACATCGAAAAAGGGAGAAAAAAAGGGAACGGGAAAGGAGCCTACCACAGAGGACCTCTGAAAGACTCTACCCAGTAGGGTATCAAAGCAGATGCTAAGACTCATAGCCAAACTTTGGGCAGAGTGTAGGGAATCTTAATAAGAGAGAAAGACTCAGTTTTAGATGCTGAGGGAGCTAAATGTGAAAGGAAAGCAATAAGATTGTTCAAAAAATATATAAAGGCAAACAGGATAGACATCAGAAGAGAAAACAGGGAACAAGACAGGAGCCTACCACAAAGGACCTCTGAAAGACTCTACCCAGCAAGGTATCAAACCAGATGCTGAGACTTATAGCCAAACTTTGCGCAGAGCGCAGGGAATCTTATGAAAGAAGGGGAAGATAGAAAGACCTGGAGGGGACAGGAGCTCCAAAAGAAGACTAACAAAACTAAAAAATCTAGGCCCAGGGTCTTTTCTGAGACTGTTACTACAACCAAGGACCAGGCAGAGATAACCTAGAACCCCTGCACAGATGTAGCAGCTCAGTGTCCAAGTGGGTTCCCTATTAATGGAAATAGGGACTGTCTCTGTGTGAACTCAGTGGCTGGCTCTTTGATCACCTCCTCCTGAGTGGGGAGCAGCCTAATCAGGCCACAGAGGAAGACACGCAACCAGTCCTGATAAAACCTGATAGGCTAGGGTCAGAGGGATGGGGAGGAGAACCTCCCTTTTCAGTGGACTTGGGGAGGGACATGAGAGGAGATGAGGGAGGGAGGGTGGGATTGGGAGGGGTGAGGGAGGGGCTACAGCTGGATTACACAGTGAATAAGTTGTAATAAATAAAAAATAATTATTTTTTAAAAAGCACTAACTGTTCTTTAAAAAGACTTGAGTTCAATTTCCAGCACCCAATGGAGATTCACAAAACCCAGTTCCAGGAGATCTAATAATTGCTTTTGGCTTATGCAGGCACCAGGCATACAAGTGATACACATATATACATGCAAGCAAAGTACCCATACCAAGAGAAAAGAAGAAAACAGAACAAAACAGAAGACAGCAGAGGAGGGGAGGGAAGGAAGAGGAGAAACAGGGAGAGGAGAAGAGGGGAGGGAGGGAAGGAGAGGAGAAAAGAAGAAAGGAGATTAAAGAATAGTACAATGGATTCATTATTATAATGAAAAGAAATGAAATAGCAGGCCATGAGAATACATGAGGATGCTTAAATGTATGTTTATAATGGGAAAAGGCCATTATCTTAAGAAACCTGACTACTATATAACATTCAGAAAATGCCAAAACTGTAGAGACAGGTTGCCAGAGTAAAGAGGAAAAGAATAGGCAATGCAGAGACTATTTAGTGTAGCAAAGTAACTCTATTTGACAGTACAATGATGGATGTTATAAGCCCGGCTCTTCACATGGAATATCAATACCAAAGAGATGAGTATCAGGACAAAGGAAGTTGACTTTACTAAGGATGCTCACTATCAACCTGGAAAGAGGTGAACTAGCATCCCCAAGTCTTTGAGGGAAATAAGAGGATGTCCACAGAGGGACTGTGGAGAGAAATCAGTAATTCCAATGAATGTGAGTCAGGCAGTCTGGTGTTTTGACAATGAGCAGAAACGATGATCTTCTCATGTTGGCCTAGTCATGTCTTAAGGGGAAAATGCTCCAGGAATGCAGAGCAAAGGACGCATCATCTACATAGAAAAGGAACAGTAATAAAGCAAGATGCTGTCCCCAATGGCAGCAGCCTTGGACAAATGCATCCAAACCGCTGAATATGCCCCAAAGTGAACCATGACTCCAACCACTCTCTATACCTATGTTGGCTTCGCTTTTTCTGGTACACATGAGCTTTCTTCACGTGGCAGGAAAGCAGGCTTCTGAGTTTTACAATGTATGGCTTCCATCTTGGTACATCAGAGCCTTGGTACTTGTCTTGGTACATCATAATGCTGTAAACAGAGTGGTATAAACCTACAAAATATACTTACTTATGTGGTCTGAGAAGTTCAAGTCCAAGACATTGGTGGATTCATTGTCTGGTGTGGGCTGCTTTCTAATCTGTAAACTTCAGCATTTTCTTTCTATTATCACACAGGGCAGGAGACAACCCTTCTTTCCTCAGCTACCACCAAGGCATCAATCCCATTCTAGTGAGCTCCACCTCATGACCTAATCCCCTCACACAGGCTTTATGATGAAGTGTGACCACGCCAGAGATTATGCTTCAATATATGAATTTGGTAAGGAACACAAATACATCCCATGGTAGTTTTTCCTGTCCAGAAGGGCCTAAGCTCTGTTTGTTAAAATGCATGTTAAATCCCCTGAAAGGGAACCCCCTGGTTTAGCTTGGACCCCTGATCAACACAGATAAAGTGCTGTATCATGGAGAGTGGGTCTAGTTGCTCAGAGGCTTATCCTTGGGTCCGACACTGAGGTCAGGGAGGAGGTGATAGACATCAGCTCTATGGCAGCTATGTGAATTGCAGCAGTTCCAAGAGGGCTGAAGACAGACCAGAGATAATACCAGAGATACCCAACAGAGGAATGCCCCCTGGAGTGTGGCTTACATCTTCCCACTCAAAGGCAAGGCTTCTGGCACAGTAGACTGACTGCTGTATTACCAGGAAAAACGAAACCCTTTCTTCCTTTTGCACACAGCATCCGTCATTGACTGCTTCTCATTCTTACCCGTTTTAGAAAGAATTTCCTCCCTGGTTTATGTGATATCACTCAGTTCTGATAATTTCTTATCTGGTGATTCCTGCCTCTTATAAATTTGTTGTATTTCTCTTTTGCAAGTATTCTGTGTAATATTAAAAAACAAACAAACCAACCTAGTTTATTGCAATAGCTTCTTATGACCTGCTCTTCTATCCTCTGTGTCTTAATGAATTGGCATGGAAAGCAAGGTGAATACTGTGAAATGCCAAGAGCCAAAATCACTGTGTACTGTAAGAAGAGGTTCATGTAGCTTTCCCATTATCTCAGAGCCCTGACACTAGCACATCATGTGGCCTGAATTCCAGTCCCATTCTCTCTCCTTCTTTGACACCTCCCCTCTCTGCCAGAATCTTCAAGTCTCTTCTCTGGGAAAAGAAACTTTCTGCTTTTGTCTGTTTTTTATTTTGTGTTGCACTTTTCTTCTAACTCACTGTGTTTTCCTTTGAAATTTGGTTCAGCATGAATAGATTATTCAACACATGGTCTCGGGATGGGTAAAGACTATATTTAGGGCTGAAAATTAAGTTATATTTTTGCTTCTTGAAGTTCACTATAATCGACCCCAGATGCATTTAGAGAGATGCATACAATTAAAACCAGGGAGAGATGATAAATTAATAGTTTGTATGGCTGGCAGAACACTTGCCTAGCAAGTACAAAACCCTGCTTGCAATCCCTAGAATAGGGAAAAAATAGTGATACCACAGAGCAGATGAATATTAAAAAAGAAAAAAAAACTGTTGATATCTACCATATAGAAACAGCTCTTACAAATTATTAATACAAGGATTATGACTACAGGTGAAAGCAATTTTTAACGAGCAGGGGTACATGCATGCATGCATTCATTCATTCATTCATTCATTCATTTTTAAATAGGATCTGAAGAGATGGCTCAATAGTTACGAGTACTTGTTACCCTGATAGAAGTCAGCTGGTGAGTTCTCAGCACCGACATCTTGGCTCACAGCCATCCATCACTCCAGTTCCCGGGAATTTGAACCTCCCCCTTCTGACATCTGAGGGCACTAGATACAAATGTAGTACAGCCTGCACACACATGAAAACAGAACTAATGAACCTTGAGAAGTTCTTTAATCGTACAAACTTTCCAACATTAAATTATATCTGATGCCTAAAAATATAGGGTAGTCAAACTGATGACACAGGCCTTTTAACTCCAGCCACTCAGGAGGCTGAGGTGGGAGGATCACAAGTCCAAGACCTGCCAAAGCTACAGAGTGAATTCAAGGCCAACCCCAGCAAGTTCCTGAGAGTACTTTTCAAAACGGGCATTCTTAAAAATTAAGTTTTCTCCAATAGAGTGACAGTCCAGGGCAAAATGGACTCCACAGATTTTGTGTGTGTTTTATTTGGATAATTTGGTGTGTGTGTGTGTGCGCACGTGTGTGTGTTGACCTTGATTTTTTCTTTTTTTTTTAATAGCAAACCTACTTTATGGTTATTAAATGTTCTCCTCCCTCCTTTCTGAACCCCCTAACACCAGGTAGGAGGGAAAAAAGGTTCGTGGACACAGGGGCTGGAGTTCTCTCTGCTACTTCCTGCTGTGAAGGGTTCTAGGATTCTTTGGGGGACAATACCAATATCAGTCATCCAGAAGTCCAGGTAAGCAGCAAAGCAGCAAACAGCAAAAGCAGCAGCAGAACAAACCGGCATCCAGCAATCCTCCAAGCAGCCGCACCTTCTTGCTCTGGGCTGTCCTATTTATTCCCCTCAGAGTCTACAGAATTCAACTGATTTCACCTGGCAAACACTCCGCAAGAGACACGTAACAGGTGTAGACCAACTAAACCCCCAACTTGGGATTTTAATAAAAAAACATGTTTACGTATCGTAAACCAAAAGAGTCCCCAACATTTGTGTGTGTGTGTGTGTGTGTGTGTGTGTGTGTGTGTGTGTGGCGTTATTTTTCAGAGGTTGTGGTTTTGTTTTCTCGGTTTGGTTTTCTTGGTTGTATTGAGTTTTTGTTTTTTAAGAAAAAAATTAAAGTTGGATGGAAAGGGAGCAGAAGAAAACCTACACAAAGATGGGGAAAGAAAGAATATGATTAAAATACATTTAAATTTAAAAATGTTTTAGATAATAAATAAACAAAAATAAAAGTACATGAACAAAGAGCTGTGGGTGAAGTTCTTCTGTTGAGAGGATTTTGCCCATTAAATCAGGAACTTTGTGAGAACTGGAATCCAAAGACAAAAATCCTTTAAGTGCAACTTACAAGTCGTGGCCAGTGACCAGCATGCTTATGGCTTAGCTGTTTTTAGGACAAAAACAATTAGCTATTCCTAATTAGGATTATTTCTTTCTAATTATGTTTATGAAAACCAGGTTTACCAGATTTGCTGTTAAGATATGCTTAAAATTTTGCATATGTGAAAAATGAAATTAGTTTATCTTTCAGTGGTTTGAGGTGGTCATTCAACATGAAAGCCCATAAAAAACAATCTTGTTGTTAGATGAATGCGGCAAGAATTAAGGAGACCATCATCATCATCATCACTTTACAGACAGTCCTTAGAATAAACACCCAGCTCACACTTGTTTTGCTTTCTGTGCTCAGAGCTGTAATCAGATATTAACTGTAATGCACTCTCTAGCCTGTTATTCAGGAAATCCCACCTGATTACATTAGGGACTTTTAAGAATGATGAGACTTGATAAACTAGGGTCAGATGGAAGGGGAAGAGGACCTCCCTATCAGTGGACTTGGAGAGGGGTATGGGAGGAGATGAGGGAGGGAGAGTGAGATTGGGAGGGAATGAGAGAGGGGGATACAGCTGGGATACAAAGTGAATAAACTGTAATTAATATAAAAAATAAAAATTTAATTAAAAAAATGCACTTAAATTGTGTTCTTCATCCCATATTCTCACAGAATTTTTAAATTCTTTTTCCTCAAGTCAAGGCTTACTTTAAAGAACCATTTCTCACCCTTGCAAGTATGGAATAAACCATTTGTATAAATTCAAAGCTATCTAATGTGACTTTTCTTCTTTCTTCCTCTTTCCTTTCTTCGTTTTTTCTTTCCTTCTTCTTTCCTTCTTTCTTTTTCTTTTTCTTTCTTTTTCTTTTTTTATGGAAATAACAATGGCCATGGGCTAATGGTGCAGAGGGTGAGGGCAGTAACTCTTTTAAACACATCCCTAAGAATGTCAGCATTTCCTCATCATCCACCCAGCTATCTCTGGGGAAATACAAGCTCTGCCACACACTTACTTGAATTCCTGTCATTGTGCTCTGGGTATCAATCTCTGCAGACTCAGGCTTATGGTCTATAGCTGGGGTTATCGTCCACGGTGACACGCACTGCAACTGCCACTGCCACAGAGCTGAAGTCAGTGATCTTTTTTTTTCCCTTCGAACAGGAGAGACAAGTGATGCATGAGCTCAGCAATAAATCAGCATGAATCAAAACAACTGAGTGGTGGGACAGATCTTAGCTGGAAAACCAGAAATTTCCAAAGGAAACGATATTAAATATAAACTCTTTCCTATGTGTTGATAGCTGCGTTTGTTTCAGATTTCTAAGCCATTGAAAGTGATGACATGTCTTGCTTTAGAACATGCCGAAAGCATCATTTTCTTCCCCTCGTGTCTACGTCCCCTCCCCACACACACACTGAAGAAAGAGCTGAGGACATGCTCAGCAGCTTTCGTCTGGCTTCTCTGGAGGGTTCTGGTCTTTTCTTTAGGTAGCAAGCGCTCCACAGGAAATTAAGTGCACTTTCTCAGTGAGAGTTTTACGTTTGGATTCTGTTGAGATCTGTACACATGAAAGTTAGATATCGGCCTTCGCACACAAGTGATTCGGTCATGTGTCAGGAGCTGCGCACCTTAACTTTCACAAGAAATAATGAGTTGTGCCAGTTAGTAAGAAAGCTTGATTTCCACAGTCTCATGATGCCATACCTGTGTCATAGCTGAGCCTGACCCTGATGCGTTCTCCTTGCCGGTAGCATGCTTTGGAGTGTTTTCTTAAAAGTTTAGCAAATACAGGAAAACAAGAAGTGGCGGAAGCAGGCCTTTGGTGAGTTTCTGTTTTATTAATATTTTTAGAAGGTACTCTCTGCTTCATATTTGCCACAGCGCCAGGTGACAGAGGCTTCAGGGTCCATCTATGTTCTTATTTCTGCCTCCTGAGCTAACTTGGCGTTTCCCCCGTTTGGCTCTTAAGGGGAGTCTGGGTTGTGTAGCACTCCCTAACAAGGTCAGCCAGGCCTTTCTCTCCAGAGTCTGTTGTGAGGGTTTGCTCTGTGATCTCATACCTCTTATATGTCTGAGGCAAGTTGCTCATTTTTTCAGTTTATCAAGTTGTCCTCTGATAGTAACAATCAGATTGTTAACGATAAACAAAGGTTTACCAAAGGTGAGAGCTTAAACCAAAACCTACTTTACTGTCTTGAAAGTCAGTACACTTATTAGTTTTAGCACAAAAGAACGCACATGATTACCTTAACATTATAGTCATGTGCGCGCGCGCGCGCGCGCGTGTGTGTGTGTGTGTGTGCGTGTGTGTGTGTGTGTGTGTGTGTGTTTCATTTTTAGCAGCATCAATTTTAGATATAAAATTTGCTATGCAAAAAAATTAAATGGTCATGGGTAGTCAACAAATCCATAATCCCTAGGAAGACAATGTCACTACAGGGCAGGAGAGCCATAGTCCCCAGTTCTAATCAAATACATTTCACGTTAAAAGGCATTGTGTTCAAAGTTTTACCCACACATCCCTTAAGCTCCATCCCTTACAAGCCTTAATGAACATTCGCAAGTTTCTCTAACACAATGTGATTACCTACAATTTTTTTTTCCGGTTTTTACCCCAGGTTGCTACAACTAAAGTACTTTGTTACCAGGTTGTATAACCCAGTCTCAGAACTTGAATGGGTGAAACTCATCCTAGTTTCCGGGACTGGTTCTCAGTGAGTGTCGGTACCCTAACTTCCAGGCAAAGGGGCTTACGTACCATCACTGAAACGTGTCCTGACTCTTGTTCCTGCTGTTTCTGCTGCCTAAAACAGTGCCTTCTCAGACCCTCTTCCCCCTCAACTAGTGCTAGCAATGTCATCTACTAATCTACTCACTGTTTGAGTGGTTGTCACTGAACTAAACAGTTCTTAGTTACATACTTACCACATCTGTTCTTCATCAAAATTTACAGGTACCTAATTTATCTCAGCTTGTGGGTACCGATTTCCTTTAACATGTAACTTATACACTATGCTTTGTAAATGGTAAACATTTGTCAATCTGACTCATGAGAGGAAAAGGTTAAGCTTGTGCCGGGAACTGGGAATCACTAAAATTCATTCAACTGTATAATCACAGCATTAACAGCAGCCACTTATACCCAGAGAGGCACATTAGACACACGAGGGAAGCACAAGCCGTTAATAGTGGGATCCTTACCTTACACTGGCTCAAAACTCAAGGCCAGTTATCCACTAACATCCTTTAAAAGATCCTCCCCTTTGGAAGGGCATTGCTCTAGTCTAGGCTGATTGGCTGCCACTCTGTCCTGTAGTCCCGCCTTTAAAATAGTTTCCCATATTTACATTGTAGAAATCAAGTTTGAAATTTCGAAGCTCTCACTTTATAATCTGCCATCCAGTCTGTTAAATTAAGTGTAAAATAAGACACATTGCCCCATAATCTTGACTGTTTGGATTCTGTTAAATGACTGTTTACCTTGAATCTGACTACCTACAAGGTTAGAATTGCGGTTTCTTGGGTCTTCAGGTGTTTCTTTTTGTTGTCCTTGATTTTATTTCAGTAAAAAAGAAATACGCAAAAGTACAGAAATTTAGCAAAGTCCCAATAATTGTCTCTGTAGATTGGAATATTCTAAAACCTATATATCTGTTCACATTTTTAAAAATAACAAAGAACGTGTCATCTGAACTCAAAATAGAGGGTATGTTTCTGATCCTAGAATCTGGAAGCAAATTGTAAAGCTGAAAATGTTCATGAAGAAAAACTAAGATAATGAAGGGGAAATTGAAGCTTCCATGAGGAAAAGCCAACAATAATTTATTAAGGAGCAGTAAAGCTAGGAGGAGGAGGTGGTAAAATGTAAAGAAGCTTTGAGTTTTTAACGGTGGCCTGTACATCTGACTACTTTAGAACACTAAAACTAAGAAATACCTTTCTAAGTTTGGATTAAAAAACAAAATTTAGCCAGGTGTGGTGGCACACACCTGTAATCCCAAGCATTCAAGGAGGCAGAGGCAAGGAAAGCTGTGCATTCAAGGCCAGCCCAGTCTACAAAACAAGACATGCAAGGCTACACAAAGAAACCCTGTCTTGAAAAACAAAACAAAACAAAGCTTAAGAGCTGCTTGTGAAATGCTCACACCGATAGGCAGGTTGCCACAATGAATGAGCCTACATGAACACTTGTGTAAGCTCAAAAAAGCTTTAACCAAAGAGCACACATGCCCCGAGGTTACTATAGGGTTCAGGAGTGCCCGTGAGAAATCTCTGCCGTGATGGAGGTCACCTTTAACATTAACTTTCAGACTTTTTAATGTCATAAGTTTTAAAACCTACATGGACATCGACTATGATGAGCTATGTCAAAACTTACAGGTTCAAATCCGTATACATACCAGACGTAATTTGGACAAGTTGCTCCATCAGACAGGGGTTTCTTATCTTTTTTTCAGACAAGTTAATGAAGAATAGATTTTGTGGAAGAGGATCATGGCACTTGACTAGAATATAAGAACCACAAGAGGAAGCAAAAGCTTAAGGCAGGACATAACCTCTACTTTAGAGTCATATCACTTTAAATAGCAAACTGACCTTTACTACCAAAGGACGAAAATTCATAGCAGTAAAACCAACCTATAATTTATTATCAGATCTTTGTACATAGATAATATTCTTCAACTAAATTGTTTATTAATATAAGGACCTTAAAATTGTTGACTATTGCAAGAAAAAGTTTGTATATTCAGAAAACAAAGCCAGGCATGCCTTTAGCCAAAGCACATGCCTTTAGTCCCAGCGCTCAGAAGGCAGAGGCAGGCAAATATTTGTGAGTTCAAGGCCAGCCTGGTCTACAGAGTGAGTTCTGGAACAGTCAAGGCTACACAGAGAAACCCTGTCCTAAAAAAACCAAAACCAAAACAACAACAACTAAAAACCAAGCAAACACACACAAAAAAGATTACTCATCATTTCCTGAAATGCTTTCTAGAAGCTCTTTTTCCACTGACTTAAATCACAGGATTGCAAACCACCTAGAAATGTTTAGTTAGTAAAAAAAAAAAAAAAAAAAAAAAAAAAAAATACCAGTATCTTAGTTTGTATCTTGATGCAAATTATGTGTAAACATATTCATGTTGAAGGCTGCACACATTAATTATATTGTGACAGTTATCTGGCCGAGATCTCCGATGAACATTATAGTAAATGATACAAATCTTCTCCCTTTTTAACCTGTGCAACACATCGCAAGCAAAGGAACATTGCGGAGATGTGTTCGGCACATATGAGAAGCGCGTATAATCTTCTGCCTAGTGTGAAGGCTCCCCCTCGGGTTTCTGCGGTTTGTGTGGAGACTACGAGCTGGCGCAGAGTGTCAGTCAGGTACAGGGCTTCATTCAGGTGAGGAGAGTCCAAGTGCAGCGTTCGTATGAGATTTTAGTCACCGTATACGCAGAGCCTTCTAGTCTCTTTTTCTTGTGATACTTGTGAAATTTCAACGTAATCCTAAGTTTGCCCTCTGCTCCTTCACTCCACGTGACACTGTGTGTGACCATACTGGTGTGCTCAGCCTTTTGTTTGCTCTTTCAGTTGAGTAAATGTTGGCTGGGGGCTTATTGTGTGAACATTGGGTTTCGGTGTAAAACAATTGTTCTTGACCCTCTGTGCACACTTACAAGGTTCCCTGTTATTAAAATCCTTTGTTAAATTTCAAGTCATAGTTCTCTTCTATGTCCACTTGTGTATTTTCTCAAAATACAGAATGTCAGGCTGGAGAGACTGCTCAGAGTGTAGGAGCACTTGCTGCTCTCACGGGACCCTGGCTCCGTTCCCAGCACCCCATGCTTGCCCACAACTGCCTACAACTCCAAAGCACTGCTGGCATCTAGTGACCCCTGCTGGCCTCCATGGACATGGCACACACACGTGCCCCTGAAGACAAGCAGGCAGCCATGCATACACATAAAAAAAAAAAAATAAACACTTTTTCAGAACATGAAACATAGAAAGCAAGCATGCTACCTATTTTTTATTTAATTTTTTTTTCTAGGAGTGATTAATAGTGCCTGTTAGGAGTTACGACAATAACCAGTGAGCTTCTTGGTACTTATCCTGATAAATCTCACAGTACCTTCTTGAATCTCTTTCTCTGTCATTTCTGATTCTCCTCCCTCACCCTCAGCGAGAGTTTCCGTCTTTTTGTGGAGTGTATTTGGCAATTAGTCTCCATGCCAGTTCTAGATCATATTATCCAATGTCTTGCTGATACTTTAAAATTTTTATTTATTGAAAATAGTTTTTTTAATACAATATATTCTGATTACGGCTTCCCTTCCCCAGCTGCTCCTAGATCCTCCCCAGTTTCCTTTCCACCTAAATCCACACCATTTCTTGTTCTCACCAGAAAACCAACAGGCACCTAAAAATAATAATAAAGTAAAGTAAGATAAAAGAAAAATAAACATACTGGAATAGGAATAAACAAACAAAAGTTCAAAGGAAAAAAGCACAAGAAACATATACAAGACACAAAGACACACATATTCACTCACTGAGAAATCCCTCAAAAACATAAAACCAGAAACATACAAAATGCCTGTAAGATTAAAAAACAACAACAACAACAAAAACTAAAATGCTCTGACAGCATTATGAGAAAAAAAAAAAAACCTCTAAAAACATCATTGAGTTCAATTCATGTTGGCCATCTACTGCTTGGGCATGGGACTTGCCCTCAAGACTTGCCCTCACTTTGTATACACAGTGAGACTCCACAGAGAGAAAAAAAATAGCTAATTTTTTTTTATTTGCAAGCAAGTTATCAATTGTAAACAACTCCTGGGTTGGGATGGAGACTTGTGTCCACTTCCCCTTTCAACAATGAGATGTCCCCTGGATTTGAGCCATGAAGACCCTGTGCCTGTTGCCACTGTGTATGTATGATCACGTGTGTCAATACTGTTGTATGTAGGAGGCCTTGTCTCCTTGGTACCTTACATCCCTGCTGGCTCTTTCCACCATCTTTTCACCTCCTCTTCAGCAGGGTTCCCTGAGCTCTGTAAGGGGGAGGGATCTGATTGAGATATCCCATTCCATGTTTCCTCTCCGAATAATATCAAAGATAGCAGAACACTGTTTAAATTCCTCTTCTCATTTCCATCAACTCACACATAGGTATCATGCCTTGAGTCCACCTGCAAATCACCTGTGCAGCCTCAACCACCCCTTTCAAGTATGATGAGATTCATGACTCAGAGACCATGATCTTTACCCAGTTGCACTCAGTGCATCACAGCCCCTGCCAATGCCCATATGCCCATACCCCAGCTGGAGTTAGATAATTTTCTGATATGTGAATCTGCTCATGCTTCCTGCTGTTAGTCATATGCTTTCCATAGCTAGAAGGTAAGCCACAATCTCCTTAACCTGTACATTGGAACCTCTGGTCCATGATCCTCAATGTTAACCTTTTCGAATGTCTTACACTGAAAGCCTCTCTTTCACTTTCCATTTAAGTCATACTGAAAATATGTTGCTTGTGTGCCTGAAAGGACTTTATAACAGAGATTCATATCAGGCTGCTTTACTTTTTTTTTCTGGAAGTCTCTGTATTTTCACCTGGGAAGTATGTGTTTATCTGTTATAACCCAGCTCCACCATCAATGTTTCTATGAAAACTGTCTTATCACACATTGCCAACTATGTCTGATTCCCTCTGTATATTCATTTTCAGCGCCTAGCATAGAATCTACAACTCAGTGTTCAGTAAGTACATGACTGAGTGATTCATAAAGAAATTAGTAAATGATTATCTGTAAAAAGGGAAAATATCAACCCTGTACATTCTAAAAGAACATAGAGCTGTACATAAGAATTATAAGACCAATATATACCATAACATGAAAAGGTTATAGGTTTATGTTTTTCTGTCTAAGGAAGAACATTGCATGATTTTGTTTATGTCTAAATGGTTTACCTACTTTATCAAGTTTAATCCATACAATATTTCTTGAAAGTAGTTATCCTAAAATATCTTTCATGTCTAAAATAGTCTCACTCATGACTTCACCGAGTCTTCCTAAAAAGCTGGTAGAAAATATTATTTTTAACAAATACACACAAAGACAACACCAAATCTCATAGAAGTTAGATAATTTTTATGATTTGTAAATTTAGGGAACCAATCTCATTTCTTCTCACAAGAATAAATGTTTCCCACGTTAAGTAATGGAAGTCTACACTATCTGTGATATCTAGAGGTGTTTGACAATGAGCATGGATCATTAGTGTTTTAGGAATGTTACAGAAACAAATAATTCCCAAAAAGGATATTTGAAGAGCTGTCAAAATAGCCCATGTCATCACCATTTCTTATATATACATGGATGGTGCATGAGGGATATTTGTGTGTTTCAATATTTGGCAAAACATAAAGGTTCCTCTCTTTGGTGTGATGTGTCCTTTACTTGGTCTTGTCAGATTTATTACTTCTGGTTGCTCTCCAACCATCCCTTTTTTCTTCCTGGTTTATCCGATTGTTTTAATTATAAACAGTGAGACCGTATTCAAAATGTGTGCAATTAAAATACTGAAACTGAGCTGTGTCTAAAAAGAGATTGAGAGAAAACTGCTCTGGCAAACACCAATTACTGAACTACTCACTTGGTATTTTGAGTTTGAGCTACAATTATTGTCCTTTCCAACAAGTGTGTCGATGAAAGCCAGGAAAAGGAGGCAGGTAGACAGAGCTATGCCATGTCAACACAAGCAGAACAAAATACTAGGAAGCCTAAGACTGGGGACAGACGGACAGTACGCTCAAACTCTGGGTCTGCCTTTCCTTTACTGTGCTAAAGCCATAGGCACAGACTTTACTTTCCCTGAGACTGAGTGGACTCACCTTTCATGATATGTGATCAACTATCAAATGTACACAGGTCATATATGATTTTAATAAACTAGAACAATGGAGAGTTCCTCTTGCCATGGGCCCTCTCTACCACAATCCCTGTATGCAGGAGACAGAGGTAGCAGCAGTCCCATGAATTCAAGCTCAGTCTCTACCATAATCCAGCAAGATGACTGACAGTCAAGGATTAGGTCATGATTAAGCTTTTACTAAAAAACTGAAATTATCAGATTCCATATACTACTCATTTTTTCTGCAAATGCTTATTTTATAAGATTGTATACTATTCTGTGTTTTCTTCATTCAGGTGTTTGGTTTTATTCAACTTCTTTGGCAAAGAACAATTTACTGTTGTATTTTGTGTCTGGAAAAATGTCACTCCCTTTGTATGTCACAGAACCTACATAGTAAATGTTGCAAATTCAAAACTGAGTTCTCAGAAAACAAGGGAATTCAGCTAAAAATTAGTATAAACCTTTCCAAGAATTGTCACAAGTTCCTGATGTGAAATGCTCTGTTTGTAGACTAGATCTTTTATATCCTAAAATGTAGCATGCTAGGATTCTGTTCCCTCATTTTATCTAATTTTTTTTATTTTAATTTTTATGTATTCACTTTCCATCTGAATCATAACCCCGTCCCTCCTCCCCCAGTCCCACCCTCCATCCCTGGTTCCCCTATCTCCCCTCCCTGACTCCTCAGAGAAGAGGAGCCACACCCACCCACCCACCGCACAGAACTGAGCACAACCTCTTTCCCTGTATCATGATGAGGTAGCCTCGCCAGGGTTAAGTGGGGGGAATGATAGAATGACCCAGATGGGCCAAAAGCTCCACAAGAAGACCGAGAGAGCCAATTAACCGCCGGAGCTGCTGTAGAGACTGAAGCACCAAGGCCACGCATGGACTGGACCTAGGCCTCCAAAACAGATGTAGCTGATGGGCAGCTTGGTCCTCATATAGGTTCCCTAGTAAGAGCAGTGGGGGTGGACTCTGACATGGACCCTGTTGCCTGCTTTTCAATCCCTTATTTTATCTGAAACAGTGCCACCCACTCTTCCAGTGGACTCCGATGACAGAAAGGCACTAATTCAGACCGGACGTGGTTTTCCATCACAGGCGAAGCAGAAAAATACACATAAAAGCTTCAAAGACTGAAACATATCAAGATAAAACTTTAGATATTAGAGAACAAGAATGCTCCTAAGCCCCAAGTGTGAGGACAGTTGTTGCCACCAACGCTGCCAACCCAAGTATGAGGCGAGGCCAAGGCCAATTGTCATCACACAGATCGTTTCTCTTCAAGATGGTTCAGTTTGCTCTTTTTCCTATAAGCATCATAGAAAACACAGGACTAAGGCCTACATGGAAATGCCCTCTAATCCAGCATGTGGGAAAATCCTCCAGCCAACGGGATGGTAAAACGCCCTGGCATCTTTGAAACTGGTAAGAAGTCAGTAGAGTAGAACTTGTCAGGCTCCTATGAACAGTGGAGCAGTCCAACACGGCATGTCAGGAGAACTATGAGAAAATGGCAGGCCTACTCTGTGCACTTCTGCGGTGTGCAGACTATGTCTGCCTCACTGTTTCAACCCTACTCTGCATGTGGATGTTTTCTGCGTGCCCACTACAACTGTGAGTAAATCAGGGGTATGGGGAGAAGTGGTCTGAGACTGGGTGTGTTCATCCAACGCGTACAAAGTCAGAGTGATCACTTAGAAATGGAAAGCACATCTGCACATGTCCACTGCTAGTGGCAATTATTTAGCTGCCTGCTTTACCTTCTTTCTTGGATGCTGATTGCACACTGTTGAATTCTCTGTCGTATTAATTGTATTTTAAGGTTTCTTTATTATGCTACTGTGCAAAAATACTTAAAACTAAGGAGACTCTTCTTGCAGTCTGGTTTTTTTGTTTGTTTGTTTGTTTTACTTAGTAACTGACTTTCAAAAGGTCACAGTGTGAACTCTCCTTAGAGTAGATACAACAGTATGAACGGTAAAGGATCAGGAGCAGTTTCACAAGAATTCACTAGATACGGTCTCAGGAGTCTCTTGATAAATGAATGCATGTGAAATTATGTGGGAATCGAGAATTTCACTAAGAATCTGAGCATCAAGGAAAACAAATATTATATAAAGCATATGAGATGTTTTGCAAACTAGGAACCAGCTATTATATACCACCTGCCATTGCCAAGAGGGAAATTTGGTATCTAAGAAAAGAAATCAAAGTTATGTAGTTAGAGGGTGTCCTCTTCAGTCTGTATGGCCTCTGCTACTGGGAGTCTCTGCTTGAGTCCCCCTCATATCCTCCCAAGAGCCTACCCTGACTTAGGTCTCCAGCTTGTCACAGAGACCCCCCCACACACACTCAGTTTTTCTTTTCTCTTCTGGCCTGTCCTCTCGCTCTCACTCTCCCCAGGTCTGACCTCCACCCTCTTAACAACCTGTGCCCCCTCTCCTACCTTGTTCCCACTCTTCAGCCACTACCTCTGTCTGTTCGTCTCCCCTTCCAAGTGAGATTTAAGCATCCTGCCTTGGGTCCCACTTATTGTCTTCTTTGGGTCTGTGCCTTGTAGTGTGCCTATAAGAAAATTCTTTCAAAAATCACAAAGCAAATTGGCCATTCATTCTTAGCAGAACCAGTTGATCCAGGAGGAACTTTTCTTAAATTACAAAGGAAGCTTATGTAATTTTTTGTAGTAATTAAAATATCACTCCCATTTATCAAATGCCTGTTCTACTCACACAAACCAATATCACTGCTAGTTAATTTATCCATGTGACCCAGTTGGAGAAAGTGACTTCATTTTCAGTCCTTTGAATAAGCACCGAGCTTATAGGTAGATTTTTTTAAAAATGAAACAGCATGGCTTCCTGAAGCAAAAAAAAAAAAAAAAAATCATTAATATGTAATGTTTTTTTCATTGTTTATAAGTCAAACTTTAGTTTACATTTACTTTTAATATTGTAATTTCCACTAGAATATCAAATATTTAGGAGTCTATGTTTATGGGTGCATGTACATGGGGTACATATGTTATAAATATTTATATATGATTATATAAAGAGCAAACCACTCTACAGAATGGAATGGCTTTTCTTTGGATCTAAGTTTGAATAAATTCAGTTTTGTAAACAATGGTCTGCGACAATGTTTCTAACTCTTTCAAGTACATTAATGCTTACAATGTTAGTATAGTTCATAAACCTTTATAATGTAATGGTAGTTTGCCTTTCACATCGTATATCGGGACCACACATGATGACACAAAGCTCCCATGAAGCCAGTACTTTTAAAATGGTTTTCTCGTTCCGTGCAAGTGTTCTTCTATGTATATGTGCATAAGTTCAACTGAACCCTGATATTCCTTGAATAGATATTTAAGTCGTCATGTTATTTATTTGTGCATAAAAATTAACACAAAATCTAATAACTTGAGAATGTCAAACATTTAGTCTTTGAGGTCCTGATCGGAAGTCCTGTACCTGAGTGATCTGCCTCAAGGTTCTCATTGAACTGTGGACTAGGAAATCAATCACAGGAAGCCTGGTTCTGCCTTGAGGGTCCACTTCTAAGTTCATGTTCGTAAACATGGCCCAGTTTCTCGCTGACTCTTAGCCACAGCCTTTTGTCAGTCTTTAGTAATGCCATCTCCTCAGGGATATCCCTGAGACAGCAGGCGAATCCCCTCAGATCATGGTGTGGGCTGAAAGAATGAAGAAAAGAGACAGGGTGGGAAGGAGGAGAGAAAAAGACAGGAGGAGATGTAAAGTGTCTTCTGACCAAATGTTGGCTTCTGCCATGTCCCTGGAGGCTTCTGTCTTAGTAAAGTGAGATCGGTGCACAATTTAAGAGAAATCTCTACCACTTGTCAGAGTAAGAGAGTAACAGAGGAGGGGTATTCGTTAACTATTATGTAGCTAATTAACAAATTTCTCATCCATGATCTTAGGACCAAACAGAAACTCCTTTGATTGGAATGCCTGTGGCAAGATGGCCTTCTTGAAATGCTCAGGAAAGAGGAAGAGTTTGGGCTACACAAGTATTTGAAGACAACAAGATATTGGCACTGTAGTCAGGCCTCCGTGGGCCATAAGAAGACCAAAGGTGAACACACATCCCTCTCCTCCTGCCCAGCTGGATGCAGTATTCTAACCCTACATTGACCCCATCACTTGAAAGAAGCCACCAAAGGTCTTATGAAAAAGAATGTCTTCCTTAGTCTACTTTCAGATGAATAAACATAAGTATCAATAAAAGACTATATGCTTTTTTCTTTTTTTGGCCAGCGAGGGTCAGATTCCCTCACCAATCTGCTACAGCCACTTGGATCTGATTGCACAGGAAAATGGTCTCTAGACAGGATCATGCCACCTTATCTGCTCAAGATGATTCTCAGAGAAGAATCATAGACAGTGAAGAAGCTTCTCCAAGAGTGTTGACTACACGTAGGTTATTTTGAAGGATACTTTTTAGTGACTTCCAGAAAAATTCGTTCAAGATCTAAAGAAGGGAGATTGAGAGAATGATTTTAAATACAAACTCTAATATGACAGAGCTGCTTCATCCATGTCATTATGCCATTTGAACTTTATCTGTTTCAGTCTCTGGTATAGATTTGAATATTTCAGTCCTCAAGAGGAGAAGAAGGAAGAATAGGAGAAGGAGGAGGAGAAGGAGAAAGAGGGAGAGGAGGAAGAGGAAGACAAGGAGGAGGAGGAGGAGGAGGAGGAGGAGGAGGAGGAGGAGGAGGAGGAGAAGAAGAAGAAGAAGAAGAAGAAGAAGAAGAAGAAGAAGAAGAAGAAGAAGAAGAAGAAGAAGAAGAAGAAGAAGAGGAAGAAATGTGGCTTTGTATGATGACTTTAGGAAAACAGGCTGAAATTATCTTCTCCAACAACAGTATGGTGGCACAGGCCAGCAAGTGTTTAGATGCTGCCTTTCAAAAAACAGCATCTGGAGACTGGATTCCTATTTCTTTTTGGCTTGCAAAAATCATATTTTTGTTGCTAAATATAGGACTATGTATAATAGACATTTAGAGTTTGGGTCTTTACCTTATAAGGTAAAAGTAGGTGTGGGGCTGTCATGAAACAGATAGTGCTACAAATTCCACTGGCACCATTAACAAGACCCAGCTGTGCATCTTAGACGCCTCGAAGATCAACTTGTAGGCAATGTCCGCATGTAGCCAAGTCTCATTATTTCTGAGAACATTTCAGAACTGCTAACAGTTCTATTTTGGCATGTAACAGATGTATCAACGGATGCTAACTTTTTAAAAATAGCTTTTTTAAAGTACTTTTGAAAAATCCAGTAAGTTACAAACTGTTAAGATTTGTGACATGATGCTCACCACATATCATCACCAAGAAATAGTTTATCTCCAACATTTTAGAACTTTATACCTTAAACCTTTCCTCCATCTCAATATTATAGTCTTTATGTAAAAATATAAACTAAAAAGAATAAAGGAATCTATTATACTAATTCATAATACCATCATTTATACGGATAAGAATGTTGAATACAAAGTTTAAAGCGGTGTTCAGGGGCTGGTGAGATAGCTCAATGAGTAAAAGCACTCCCCCTCTCCCCTCTCCAGTTCCGGGTCATCAGCACAGTTGATCATCATAAGGAAGCAATTTGTGGCAGCTACAGAGGCGCTGACTGTACAGCGCTGCTGACAGGCCCGGGGTGCATCAAGTGCCCCTTGACGTGCTTGCTAAGGATGCCGTGCAGCCTGGCGGAGTCATCACGTTATCCTTACAGGGGATACCTTCAATAAAAGTGGTCTGCAAACGCTGGAAATGGTGGTTCACACCAGCAATCCCAGTATGGCGGAGGCAGAGTCAGAGGACCAGGAGTTCGGTGCCATCTTTAGCTGGCAACCTGGGCTAGATGAGACCTGATCTCAAACAAATGAACGACAACAATATCCACAAACCAGCAGCAGCAACAAAACTCCGCTGTTTCCTAAACTGCCACTCTATTCCAGACACTGTACTGTACACGTTTTTCAACTCTAGAATCTGAATCTTACGGTGGAGACACTATTATCCTTTTCACTTAGGTGACTCACGCTGGCTTCACAGGGGTTGGGGTGGGAAGATGGCCGCGGAGCAGACCTGCGTCCCTCTCATTTCCAGACCCCCTCTCACTGAAAGCCTGCGTGTCCTCCTGGCTCTAATCCAAGGGGTTTAAGTGAGTTTGTTAGGGTATTTGCCAGCCTCGTCAGGGCAATCTTTGAGGATTTGGCTAGTACCTCATAAAAACTTCTTAAAGTAACTATTCCATCGCTCTAGTTTAGAAAGGTTCTGGTCCAAAAACTTAAAGGCAACTGTTACCCATAGAAGAGGAAATCTGTTATAGAATGTGATTCTACGAAAATAAAAGCCATCTAAACAGGATAAACATTATATTATGAGATCAAGGTAAAGCCAATATAATATAAATAAAATCAAAGTGTATTTTCACACATCCATAAGCAAAAACATGCATCTATTATGAACAGACCCTACACTGATTACCTTAATTTCATCCTGCTACATCATGTCTTGGAATGTTAGGTAAGGTTTGGTGCTGTGTATTTGGTCCCTTTGCCCATATTCTATGATTATTTCTGTATTTATTATATTTTATTTTTTTATTTTCTTGTGTTGACAGACTGGAGGCAGCACCTTTACCGGCTGATCATCTTGCCTCCTCACTATGACTATTTTTAATAGTCAAAACAATTCTCAGTTTTGAGTCTGAGATATATTTCTTCATATTGCATGAATTAAGATATTTACAGGATTATTTCTGGTATCAGTCACTTCCAGACATTTGTTATAAGGAACAACATAATGACAAATCCAGGAAATGAATCACTGACCTTTTGACCTTCACCAGTGTCATAAAACTTAAAGCACACACACATTTCAACAGTTTTCCAACTGCAGCTGGCTATTCCTGAAGCACCATTGTTGATTCTGAGCCTACTTTAGCTTTTGTTAATGGTTGACGCTTCAAGTATATGTGACAACTAAAGAAATTAAGTTGTGGTTCAGAAGATGGATTTTGTTATTGTCAAACTGAGCATTAGAAACATCTTAGGAAATACTCAGGCGTCTTAGACAATTTGATGAAAATGTTGCTAAGAATGTGACATTTTGCCTTTCCCTTCCTACCCATGGAACAAATTCATCTTTTCCCTGGGGTGAAGGTATGAATAGCAATGTGCTCAGACAAGGTTGTCTCTTAACTGGGAGAAGCTACGTTATGTCTGGAATTCCAAAGTAATTTTGGCTTTTAGGCAAATACATTTGCATTTATATACTTCAGATTAATAACTTAAATATGTTGGCTTGTAGAGCTAATTTTGAGTCAAACACATTGTTGGAGCTTCCAGAGGCAATTTCAGGAAAGGCATTCTGCTTGGAAACAATAGCTGCTTAAAATGTCGTGTGCTTCAACAAATTTTCACAACGACCCACCCCACTACTGCCACACACACACATACATACTAATAATATAGAAGCCACCTTGTGGTAATCAAAAGGAATTAAATGTGCTCATAGAATATCAGATTGTTTCATTGAAAATATATTAACCATAGAGCAAATTATATTATAACACATACATAGTAACAGTGACATTTAATCCTTTGAATTTTACAAAAGATTAGTTGTTTATTTTTATGCTTGAAAATGATTGAATATACCTAAATAATAGTAATATTTTTCTAGCACATGTATTACTACAAGATAGAGGTTATTCATTGACATTACTTTCAATACTTATTTAAGAACTTATTTTCCTAAGTAAATTTTCCATATGATAATAAGAAATTATCTTATAACTTCATACTTATAATATTTACTTAAAAGCATAACGTTTAGTCAAAGAGTTAGAAGAACTAAATCTGTAACAACTTATATTACAACTTAAGCTGCAAATAATTTCATCTAATGCATTTCAATGGTGACAATTATTCACTTTTTCAACTAACTAGAAATTAGAAAATTAGGAAAGAAAAAGTAGAAAACCGTTGTAAAACTGTCTATATTATGTTCCTAACTGCCAAATTCACCTAAAATCCATGTCTATTTTCCCAACAAATAATTGTTGTTTATTTGTTAAATTTATGAAAACTTTGTTGAAAGAGGGACTTTGAGATAGATTGTTCTTGAGCACTCCCTTCCTGTCTGCCTTTGCAGTAGTCAAAGTCACTAGATACAGTCTGTTCCAACAGACACCTTGGAAGCTAAAGCCCATTGTCTCAGTTTAAGGAAGAGGGCTTATTTCAGGGGCACAGCCCATAACTGTTGGGAAATCAAGGTAGCAGAAGCTTCAAGCAGCTGGTCACATGACATAGGCCACCAGAGAAGAGCTATGAACTCATTTATGCTAGTGCTCAGCTTGCCTTCTCCACCTTACACAGTTCAGGACATCCTTCAGGCAAATGGCCCCACAAACAAACAAGATGGATCTCCCTACACCAATTTAACAATCTTGTGGGGGTGGGGGAGGAGACACAGGCATGACACAGGGACGCGACGTAGGTTTATTATTTAACATTGTTAGATTCTAGCGCTCAATCTCCTGCCTGCCTACCTGGTGTCTGTTACCACCCCTTCTGGTATCTCCTCTACAACACGATTCTCTCTCCACTTGAACAGCCTCTGCTGGAGTCTGTCTCTATAGCAGAATCCATCCTTGTTGGCCTTTTCCCAACCTGGCGATTCTCCTCACCTACCCAGCAGGAAACACTTGCTCTAAAGGGGGAGGGGAGAAGTCCATTTGTTTCAGATTGTAGAATTGCAGGCATGAGAAAGCCAAACGGAGACAGGTTGTGGTGAGAACGGGGATTAGGATTCATAGATGTCCTTCATCCTATTACAAAGTCAAGCCCACTTCACAAGGCACTGCAATGTCCCTTTTCATTGCAACCATCAGTTTCTTCCTTTCTTCATCTATGTAAGCTCCAAAGGAAAGGAACAACAAAGACTCATAATAGTGTAATTTACATTATAATTTCTTTATTTGAAGCCAGTACTTTCCATTTTATTAAAGAAGCGAGGGAAGGGCAATAAATCAGCTACTTCAATCCCAAAGCATTTAAAGAGATTCATAATTTGACTATTTGCATTTTTCTAATCTTGCAATTATAAACTACTTAATTTCGGGACGATGGTTTCGCTTAAATATAAACAATGTATCGTATTGCTGTGTCAAATTATTTCACAAAAGCAATTTAAGGAAAGATGAGTTTGTTTTGGCTTACAGTCTTGAAGGGACACAGTCAGTCATATCAGGAAACGGATGGTGGCATGAATATGAGAAGTTTGAGGACACTGTATCTACAACTCAGAAGAAGAGAGAAGTGAGTGCGTATGCTCAGCTCACCTTCTCTTTTTTTATAGTCAATCCTTTTTGCTTATAGAATGGCATCACCTACACTTAGGGATGAACCTCCATTCTAACTAAACTTCCCTAGAAACTCTAAAGACCATTCAGAATACACCTTCTAGGTGCTTCTAAATCCAGTAAGTTGATAATGAAGATTAACTGTCACATAGTTTAACTGAAAAATAATTATGCTATTATTTTTCTTCATTGATATATAATCATTGTAAACAGCACCAGGTTACATAATGGCAGTTTCATAATAGAATATACTGTGCAGATATTCAAAAGTTTAGATACCCTCTGGACTCCCTTTTGCTGCATAGTGCCTTCCTCTATAAAAGCTATTTGGTACCTACTGCTTCAGCAACCTTTCTCTAATGCCAGCCTTCTATCTCTGGCTTTTCTCGTGAGAATTGAGTCTTCTAGATACTTCCCATGAGATCCTGTGAGTAGTTTCATTTGGATAACCCGATTGCTGATGAAGCCTCTTCAGAATCACTTTCTTCACAGGCTAGCGCTTTTTCATTCAGGGCCCCAAAGAGAGAAAGCTATTGTTTCCTGTGCATGCACAGTACAGAGACCAAAACCAATCTAATGACTTTGGCATGGCTTTGAAAGGCTCCAGTGGTTTCTTCCCCCAAACAAAGGTGTGCCACCCCTTTGAGCCCCTCATTTTAGAGGACTGTATATCTCACCTTTCACACAATGTAGAGTTAATAGAACTTTCAGGAAAATCCTTATTTCCCTTTACATGTTCATGCGAGTGGTTCTGCGCCCTTAGAGCTCAGCTCTGAGGCATGACTGGGAACCTTTGAGGTGAGGAAGTTTGAGACAGAATCTCATATTTAGCATAGGCTGTTCTCAAACTCCCATTCATTCATTCCTCCTGCATCAGTCCTCTGAGTGCCACGACCAAAAGTATGCATTGCCACTTCTGGCTGTAAACAGATTTTGATGGCAAAGGTGTCCACTATTAGGGCTTAATAATGCACAGAAATGAGATTGAAATGTCTGGTTGGTTAAATGCATTTGGAAATAAGGAACACAAGCCTGCTGTGGAAATTTTCCTTGGTGTCTCCTAGGATACTCTATTCTGAACAACAAAGACCTTTTCCTTTCTTTAAATGTCAGACTTCTATTCACCATTGGTTATTTATGCCAAGTTTCTCTGTTTCTTTTTTCTAACCTCTGAATGTTTTACACCTCTTTAGCCAGTTCTGATATCAGAAGAATGGAATGGGGAAAGTGCAAACAAAAGAAAACAATTGCAAAAACTCATTGTAAATTACACACTATGTTAAATGTCCCCCATGTGGTGCCTTACCTGTGATTGAATTGTTCTGGCCTCAAATTACAACAGTGTTTTCTCTATGAATAAGTGATCGAAAGTTCCATAGATTTTCTCTGCACTGGTGAATGCAGAAAGCATTCACACTGGAATTCTGGATATATTTTTAAGATTATGTCAAAGAGGTCTGTGAACAGTTTTAAGTCTGTAAACCAAGTCATACATATTTTTTTAACTAAACTTTGTGTAAAAACATGTTAAAGAAAGAAACACAAAAATTAATACTAGAAAAATCACTATGTTCTGATGAATTTACACTGTACCCTGAGGTGGCTGAATTACAATCCTTTTCAAATAATTTTCAAAGGAAGTGTGGCTTTTCTGATTATACTGCTTCCTATAAGCAGAAAAGAAGCGATCATGTTTTACACCTGTAACTATCAAGCCTACCAAAGCTTCATTGTGTTGGAGGTGTGGACTATAGCTAGAAACCATTAACCATTGATAAAATTTCAAATTGTAGGTTCTCCTTCTTATAAACAGACCTCATGTGGCAACTACAGAATCTGATTGTCTGTATAAAAGAAATCAAAACAGAAACAATGTCATATGGAGGTTTAGTACCAAAATAGTATCAAAATCCAAGCATTCAAATTTTGTTATTTTGCAAGAATACATGCAGTTTGAAAGGGCGACACTGGAATGCATACCTGTAACTGCAGCACTCAGGAGGCTTGGCCCGAGTGTATATACCTTTTCCCAGCATTTGGGGAAAGGTTGGGACCAGGCTGGTATAGATAGGGAGTTCCAAGCCAGTTGGGCTACATACCAAGATTGGAGACATGGTGTGCACATTTCTCAAAAGTCTTTAAATGGCCTCAGTGAGTAAAGATGTCTCAGTGATAAAGCATTCACCACTGAGGCTGGTGACCTAAGCTCAAGCCACAGAACCTAGATGGTGGACAGAGAGAAATGACTCCTGAAATGTGTCCTTGGGCTCTCACACATGCATTGTGGCATATGTATCCACACACATATGTAATGCATATATGAACACATACATCAAATAAATTAAAGTGTAATAAAATGTCTTCAAATTGTATATGCAAGCCTTCTCCATTTAGCGGTTTACAAATTGCACCCTAATTAACCATTAGACAAACACAGCTACATAAAGTTAATAGAAAGAAAGAAAGAAAGAAAGAAAGAAAGAAAGAAAGAAAGAAAGAAAGAAAGAAAGAAAGAAAGGAAAGAAAGAAAGAAAAAAAGAAAGAAAGAAAGCTAATGTTGGTGTTATTTGCTATAGCTTCGTACAGTCACTTTAAATCTTTTTTTCTGCTCTTACTTCAACTGCCATTTGATCACTGGCTCTGGTCCTCAGGGAGTGTGTGAAGAAGCAACTGAGCCAATGCTGTCTGGTCTTTTCACACACCTTGTCCCTCAGCACCAGGGTTCAAAATAGGTTTCAAAGGGTACATCCATATCAAGAGGATAATATAAAAGTTCTAGCTTTTCCGTGGCTAAAAGGGGTTTTCTTTTCTTCTCTCACCAGGGGAAAACCTTTGCCTTAAGCAAGCTCCCTGTAGCAAACTTCTTTGAAAAACAAACTCTGAAGTGCATTCAAACTTGTCTCCAGTTCCTCTGAGCTAAAGAGTTTAAAGGAGGGGTTGGGACATTTCCCAGCACTGCTGTGTCACCTTTGGGAGGCTACCTTAGCCTACAAGACACCCAGACAGATTCCCAGAGGACTTTGTGTCTTCATGAAAACAACTGTACAGAGATTCCGAATGGAAGTTCTCTCCCAGGGTAAGTCTTCCATGAACTCAAAATCAGCTCACCCCTCAAAGCCTTCGTAAAGCTATACTTAAACTTTGCTAGATTTCGTTCGATATGCAAATGAAATTTTCACAAAACTAGTAAGTTCATCAATAAAGTCAATAAGAGATTTCATATAATAATTCCAAGAAAGAACTCTGTGTCTGTACAACCCAATCCATGAGTGAGACACTGGGGAGGATCCATGAGTGAGACAGTGGGAGGAAGATTCGTTAATGAGAGAGTGGGGAGAAGGACTCACTAGTGAGTGAGGAGGACTTACTAGTGAGACAGTGGCTGAAGTCTGTTCCTTCCAGGTAGATCCCAGCACTCAGGAGGCCTCCTTTCTCCTGTACCCTAATCTCATTTTAATTTGTAGTTTTCAATAAATGTTACCCACTCTGCTGTTTAAAACTAATTCCCAAATCACTAAAGCACAAGCCCCAGCAAAAGCTTTACAGAGAACCAGGCAGGGCTCAATTTCTTGTGACTTGGTGATGGTCATTCACGAAGATAAAAGACTTCCTCTTTACACTTTGCATTGCCACCCTTACACAATAAGGTTAAATATTTAAGGTTGAATGTCAATTAAATATTGCCAGTTGTGCTAGTCAGTTTTCATTCCAGTTACAAAACTGTACGGCCAAAAGTGAGGTATGGGAGAGAAAAATGATTTTTCCAGCATGTCTGCATGTCCAGCATGGTAGCTGAACCGACACATATTCAATCACAAACACGAAGTAGCAAGAGCAAGGTGATAAGCGCTCAAAGCCTTTCCCTTGGTGACATACTTCCTCCGGCAAGTTCAAGTTCCCATAAGCACCCCCACAGTGCCACCAACCTGGGACTAGGTGTTCAAATACATGAGCTTGTGAGGGCCACTCCTCATTCAAGTCACCACACCTATGTGTAAAATGTTGTTATACCAAAATAATATTAAAAATCTCAATCTAGACGCAATGCTATTAAGTTAGAAATGCCAATCTAGATTCTACATTATTGTTAATCAGAATACAGTTTGTATACTGGGGAAGACAGGGACTCAAAACCTAGCTCAAAAGCCTGGCTTAAATCTGACTAATAATGTGACCCAAAGTGAGCTTTTGAGACTCAGATTCACTACATTCGATACTACGATGGAGCAGCTGAGAGTGGCCATTGTCACAGTAAATTCTACCAGAGTGGACACAGGACTAGCCACAGGATTATCATCATGGATTGCTGCAGCCATGAATCATCTGAAGGAATGGGCGGGCATGGGAGCGTAAGCAGGCCTTCTGGTGTTGGTCTCCTTGGTTTGCCTGTGGTATATATGCAAGATTAGAGTCTCACAACAGTGTGATGCAGCCATGATCATTCAGGCCTTTACAGCCATTGAAGCAGGACAGTCTCCCCAAGCATGGTTGGCTACCATAAAAAGCTAAAATGTTACGCTCAGGATGCGAGGCTAAGCACTGTACTCAGGGTCAGCTGCTTTGGACCCAGAGAAGAGCATGTCTGATTGCATGCGGGTTGATGCCCCAGGTCCCGCCTCTGAGAAAAAGGTATCAGACGGGTCTGATGCTCTTTGGGTGGATGACACCTAAATGAACATCAGTACAAAGTCCCAATTTATTTCTAATATCAGAGATCAGACCTCTACTCTTGCCTGATGCGTCTAAAACAAAAAGGGGGAACTGTAGAGAGCTGCGGAATGCTGTACCTTAAAGATGGAGCTGGTTTCTGCCTTCCACCTTCCCGATGGTGAGTGCTCTCTGCCACGAACAATTCCACATTTGGCTAAGGCTGAGGATCTGGCTTGCTTCCATGTATGTGGACCTATCTGCATTGCCCACGTGGCACGCTGGGGTTGGCTACCCAGAGGCTATTTAAGCTGTGGGCTGGCTTTCCCCAGGGTCAGATGATTGTTCAAGGTTCCTGAATAAACTGCATTGAAAAATAAATAAATAAAACCATGAAAAATAATGCCAATGCTGCATTAAGGGGAGTAAATGAGCTCCAGTGAATGAAATGCCTAATTGTGTGATAGTTCCTGTAGTCAATGGGCAGTCCATATATATATGTGTGTGTGTGTGTGTGTGTGTGTGTGTGTCCATTATATTGGAGTTTAAAGCACGAATGGGAAAAAAATTACACTGGCCTCAAAATTATTTGGCTTGGTTCTTAACCCCTGTGGCTGGAGTTAATAAATTGTGATTAAGTAATTTTAAATCAATGTAATCATATGAGAATTATTTCTTGAGCTCAACTTGCGGCAGGTAAGGTGTTTCAGAGAGAACACAGAATTCAGTCATTGGCACAGGTATTTCACAGGAAATTATCAGTGACACACACAAACCTCTCTATGGCTAGTCTACTTTCCCTTCTTCTGCAGTGACCAAACACCCTGGGGAAAACCAACCAAGGGGAGGAAAGGGTTATCTGGCTTTCAGTTCCCGGCTGCAGGCCACCACTGAGGGCAAGTCAAGTCAAGATCTTGGCGGCGAATCACATCGCATGCACTTATCAAAAGCAGAGTGATGCCTATCCACACGCGGTGGGCTTCCTGCTCGTGCCCAGCCAGCTTTCCTCATTCTGTGCGGTTCAGGGTGCAGCCGAGAAAGCAGATGTACTCCATTCTAAGTGGGTCTTCACGCTTCAAATACACATTTCCCCCTCAAAAGAATAAAATGTCCACAAGCCACCTGATCTAGGCAATGCCCCATTCAGGGCCTCCTCCCAAAGTGTTTTCAGGTTACGGCAGATTGACTTTTTAAAGTATCCAGGTCAATAGTCAAGTGAATTCTGGTTAGCAGTCCAGGAAGTATTGTAAAAACAAGGACAAGGTAGACCTCGGTGGGAACTAGCGAGGACATTCCTCTTGCAGGAATGACATGCCAACAGAGATGCTGAGAAAGAGAGAGGTGGAGGAGAAAAAGCCATCCTGGAGCCCTGTGCGTGAAAGGGATGAAGACTTGTGTAAGTAGGGCAGGTTCAAAACTGCCTTTGGTGGGGCGGGCTGGACACATCCTTACTCCGAAAGCATGCAGAGAATTCTGCATTTGCACAACTCCCCGTGTTGTCACTTGAGTCCACTGTGAAGCAGGTCATTGTTGGCCTTCACTGAGGCAGGAGAAAAATTGTCTTCAAAACAACAAGATGTGGAATTAACACTCACACCCAAGCCATAGTTCTCATTCCTTAAACCTCACTCTTAATCATGCTCCTAAGTATTATTCTCCATTTAAGGTTCACTTTTTAAAACAGACAACCATGTCCTGCTCCCAGCTTCACGGAAAACATTTGATCGGAGCCAACAATCTTAAGATTCAAGCCCTACCTATACAATTAACTAGCTGAGAAACAGAAAGGCTCAATTGGAGAAGTCCTCAACTAACTGTGAAGCCCCTGGCCACTCGGAGTAAATTGCTGCCTGGGATGATTTCCTCTGCATTTTAAACTTCGAAGGCACAGCGGGGGGGGGGGGGGGGACACACACAGGCAAAACTGTGAGTCAGTAGGACTGCCTTCTCCACTGTAAAGACAGAACTCAAGAATGACAGGAAGGGTATGTTCCATTGCTCTGTCTGGTAAAATAAGAATCAGGTTGAATTTGGGAGTGGGCTTCCTGGTTATTTTCCTGTCTTGTCCCTTTTAGGTACAGTAGAAAGGTCCCTGTAGGGGTTTGACGATGACACTTCAGTACACAGAAGAGCGAGAACATCTACACTGTCACGGTCCTTTGCCTGGGAAGAAAGGATCCTGCCCTTCGTGTTGCGTTGAGACCTGAAGGCAACACAGAAAGCGAAAGGCAGCTCCCCCAGACCAACCAGATTTCAGGTGTCACTGCATTTCTGTGAGAAGCCAGAGCATTGAGAATCCTGCCCTAGTCTCCAGCTCCCAGGGTGTCATTGGATGTGGTAGGTTCTCCCGGCTGGATGGCAGACAGCTTCGTGTGGGACACAACTCTGAGCTAGGACTGCCCCTCCCAGAGGTCAGCTGGGGCTGACACTGTCCAGGCATTGCCCAGGGGAAAGGGTTGTGGCAAGGTCGCTCAGAAAACGCGGGAGGAGTCTGGCGGTGATTGATGCTGGGGACAGGACGAATGAATAAAAGTGCTTGTCTTGGGGACAGCAGGGACCCGAGCTAGCTGCTGAGCATCCGCACTGTGGCATTCTCTCAGCCTTCCGTCAGAGCCAGGCTGCGTTTGCTGAAGGAGGAGGGCCACGGAGCAGCTGGACTCCTGCTGCAAGCGGCAAGCCCCCCAGGGCAGTTCAGCCACCCGCGACCCGCGGAGGGGGCTCCCGGCTCAGCTCCTGCTGCCTCCAGGTAACTAACCATTCTGGTTAAGGGTTGAATTAACATCTGTGACTTCACCTTGCTCTGGAGCTTCGCGCTTGACTTAATAGTTCGGGGGGTGGGGAGGGACTTACTCGTAGCAGTGATTTAAACTGAGATTGGGTTGCAAAGCGACTGCGTGTTTGAATTCACCCGGAGAGCACAGAAGCTGATGCTGATATTCTCGAGGCTCTTGCCGAGGGCTTGCCCTTGGCCGCTAGGTGCCTTCTTTCCGGGTCCCCACGCTTCGCTAAAGCGGCCTTGCTTCTGGCCGGCAAACGTTTAAGTGTTCTTTTCCTGGGACACCCAGCCTTCCCCGTCTGTCTGGAACACCCCTGCCGGAATGCTCCGCCCCACTGGTCTACCGCAGGGCCAGGAGCTGGGGATTAAAACCCAGCGAGCAGGGTCAGGCGGGAGAGCGAGAGCAGCGACTGCGGGCGAGCCGGTGGCGCGCTCCCAAGTTCCGCGTTGGCGCGCGAACCAAAGTTACTGTTCCACGCGGGTAGCGGCGGCCGGGCTGGTGTGAGTGTCTGCAGAGGCGTGGCTGGGGTGGCTGACAAAAGTGCCCTGTCTTCATTCCCCTGTCGGTCTCCAGGCTGACAACAGCGGAGCCGCTGCTGGACTCTTCCCCGGAGCAAGCTGCAACATGCAGCCGCCAGCAAGCCGGTGCGGACGTGCCTTGGTGGCTCTGCTGCTGGCCTGTGGCATGTGGGGGGCTTGGGGAGAGGAAAAAGCATTCCCACCTGCCCAAGCCACAGCGTCTCTTCTCGGGACTGAAGAGGTTCTGCCGCCACCCACTAAGACCTCCTGGGCAAGAGGTTCCAACTCCAGTCTGATGCTTTCCTCAGCACCTGCCGAGGTGACCAAGGGAGGGAGGATGGCTGGAGTCCCGCCAAGAGCCTTCCCCGCTCCGTGCCAACGAAGTATTGAGATCAGCAAGACTTTTAAGTACATCAACACGGTTGTGTCCTGCCTCGTCTTCGTGCTAGGCATCATCGGGAACTCCACGCTGCTGAGAATCATCTACAAGAACAAGTGCATGCGAAACGGTCCCAATATCTTGATCGCCAGTCTGGCTCTGGGAGACCTTCTACACATCATCATTGACATCCCCATCAGTGTCTACAAGGTAACGCGCGCCCCCGACAATGAGCTGGAAGCGAGGCGGGTGGGGGTGGTAAGTGGACCCCCTTTGAAGGATGGGGGCGTTGGAGGGGCGCGTCCTCGAGGAGACTGCTGCTCTCCTGATAGCTTCTGGGTTTTCTTGGCTTCTGACAAGTGTGGCTGTCTGAGCAGCGACATTATCACCAGAAACCTGTTAAGAAAGGAATAGGGTTCCGCAACCCAGGCACACGAATTAAAGGCTCTGCGGAAGATGATGGAAGTCATATATTTTAAAAATCCTTTCTACGTAACTATGATGAAATTTAACCTTTGAGAATTACAAGTCCCAAAGTCAGTTTTTCTAGGTGCAACCTCCTGAAAATATGGTCCCCAAACTAGGAGTGCGAATATCACCTGGGAAGTTGTTAGAAACGCAAATCTGCCCCAGACAGAGTTCACATCTTCAGCCGTCCAGGTGGTTCATGGGCCAAGGAACTTTGGAAAGCATTGCTTTGAGGACCCAGAAAGTAGGAGTTACAGTAAAGTTTTAGGGAAAAAAAGTGGCTTGGACTAAAGAGGCCTAGATGTAAAATGTGAATCCTTGCTGCGAGTGGCCCGAGATACTCTGCATGGAATTAATGTCCTGGTCCAAGTACTCAGTCATTCACATTACTTCCTCTAGCCATTCCAACAACCTGCAAGGTGATATTTATGGCCGTTTCACACATGACCAATAGGATCTTCAAAGGCCCTCTATGAGTTACAGGTGGAGCTCAGACTCCAGTATGTCAGATTCCCAGACTCAACACTCATGGCATCATCACTGATATTTCATGGTAATGCGTGGAACACGGGCAAGAGAGTGGAGGACTCTGTAATAAAGTCCGTGAAAGCTTCAGTAGTTCACATTACTGTCATTCCCACTGTTATCAGAAGAAATGGGCTCAGAGAACCAGGCAGTACACAAACAGCCACACTGTTGACTCCGGGAGTTTTGAGAAGTTAGGACGAGTCGTGTCCTGGCACCTGTGGGTCTCATTTTCTTCCATTTCCCAATGAAGTGTCTAGGACCCTAGAGGGAATTTGTGATGTTAACAAATACTGAGCGAGTGAAAAGAAACGTTTAAGTGTAAAGAAATGAGAGTGTGCTTTGTGGACTTGCTAAAGGCCAGTCTTTGCAAGGAGATGGGATGGTGTTAGTTTGGGGAAGGTAGTGAAGAGCGCTGCTGCCTGAGCGGTCACCATAAGGAGCCCTTGACATTTCCCTTCCCTGGTCTCTGGGAATCCTGATCTCAGTAGCCACATTTTAAGGGAATTCCAGACATTTCTGAGGCTTAGAGATGGGACATAGATTAGGATCCAGACCCTAGAGGGAAGCGCTACCAGAAACACAGAAGAAATGCTAAAACATGAGACAGCAGTTGCTTTTGATGACCTCCAAGGCTTTGCCTGGAGACATACAGGCTGAAAATTTTCTTAATTATGGTCACAACTCTGGTGGGATCAGAAGAGACCCACTTCTTCTGGAGTGGCGAGTTAGGTCTCTCCATGGGGGCTGGGCAAGCTTTTCCATTCAACTCTTGCTAACTGAACTCAGCAGTTCGAAGGTGGGAAGTGTGAGAAATTTAAAAATAGCTGAAATCAAGATCCAAGTTGATGGGTGCTCTGTTTTGGGGAGCATTGGTTGACCTGCACATTTAATCAAGTTAGTCACCTCCCTGCATCAACCAGCCACTGAACTGTTGTGTGGAAGGCAAACTTGAAGACAGTTTCTTCCCTTGGATGCATGTAGACCAGACATAAATTGGCTCTGTACCGGACCGCTGTACTTTCTGCCAGTCAAATGACTATTTTGATGAACCAGAGAATATCTGACTGGGCATGAAGGTTTACTTTCAAGTTCCTCTTGAAAGTTCCTATTTCCCTGGGAAGTTATATCCTTTACCCTGAGGCTATTCAATGCAGCAAAGAATACTTCTGAAACAAACTGACGAGTCATTACAAATCTAGCCACTTAATCATCTAAATCTGTCTAAACCAAATCCAAGTCATCACTTACGTCCCACAGCTATGAGTGTCAACATGAATTCCTGCAAATCCTACTGTCTTGCCTCTGGTTTAGTCTGAGGCTGTAACAGTGGACTTTTTTTTTTTATTAGCCACTATGCACTCATTTTATTTCAGTAAATTACTCAGATGACATTTCAAAGAATGTATTGCTATCATCCTTTATTTAAGTCATTAAGGAAATGAAAAAGTTATTTGCCCACACCATTAGAAAGTGATTACTTTTGACTTGGACCCAGCATATCTGGTCCTAAAATCTGTAACCTTCCCTGTCACAGTTGGTCATGAATGCTAAGGCACATCATGTCCTCCTCCAGCCTCCTAAGCTTCGTCAGGACCTCGGCTTGAGTGCTTAGGAAGAATTGCAACTCATGGTCACATTAAGTAAAGACACACAGTAAACATTTTCGGAATTTGAAATGTCAGAATTGTAGTCTGAGAGTCCTCTTCAGATGGTCTATAATATTCAGCATAGTGGATGCTATTCTAAAGACTGTTTACCACAATACCTAAGACGAGTTGAAAGTCATTTTATTCATCTAAATAATTGTGGCAGCATATAACTTCTAAAAATATGTCTTTTAGAGTTTTGGAGCATTGGGCAATATACTTCCCAAAGAATAATATTAGTGAGTTGTGACTGCTGCTTTAAATGTTTTCTAAAGTAGAGCTTTGGACTAAGCAAGTAAATCTCTAACTTTCTGACAGGCTGTTACACCTGTCCTTTGAAATCCAATATATGCAATTTCTGGGAACTTGGTGCCCTTCATCTCTTCTATTGATATGCCCTAGAAGCTCAGAAGTATCCTTTTGAATCTATTACGCACATCTGAAGGTCAATAAATAGAGAGTTCAGTAATGCTGACAAATCACAGAGTGTCCATCCTTCAAGTCTCTCTAAAATACAGGCAGGGTTTTGAGTGAGGTCCTGCTTGCCAGCAGCTGAAAACCTTGAGAAACTTGTCTGCCCTCTCCTGCCTTGCTCTGCCCTGTTTTGCAATGCTTCTTTTCAGTATCTGGATTCCTAGAAACTTTCTGCCTGAGCTATTCTGCTCTGTGGTGTCCTGTATCAAGAGGCCTGGGAAGAGTCTTGGGACACTGAGAAAGCTGCAGATACAGAACACTTCAAACACTCATGTAAATTATGTGTGAAACAATAAGCCCTTTGAACACTCCCCATTGAGATGCATGGGCTGTGCTTACATTGCAGAACATGAAACAGCTGAAAACAGGGACAATCCAATCATCCACCATGTGTATTTTGAAATGACACACGAAACAGTACAAGACTTCATATGAATTTGTAGATAAGTAGACAGATACCATCTGGCCCTGGTCCTAGTGTATAGTAAGCAAATAATAAAAACTATCAGAATGTTTGTGTTTCTATATTGGAATAAGAAAGGAAGTTGATTTTTGGAGTGGTTTTCTTCAGCTTTTGTCTTTACACACACGGCTACAAGCATCATAATTCATTGACACACACGTGTGTTTGCACACACCTACATGCATAACTGCTTCTAAAGGGTGAACCTCTAAGGCTGCCATTGCTAAGTCAAAGAGAGTTTTATGTACTTGCAATTTTGGTAGATATTGTCACATTGTTATTACCATATGCATTTCTTTATCATCTGTGATATGTTCATGAGTTACCATCTCCTTGATTACATGGTATGTGTAGACATCTGAACTAAAAGCTACTGTTCAAATACCCAACATAAGGCTTAATCTCTCCTTATCCACAAGCCGCTTACTCTGCACTTCTTACTTACACTAAGATGATGGCGGCATCTACTTTGTTGCGTCTAAGAACCTACTAGTGAGTTATGGTGGGTCAGGTATCTAAGCTACGCAGAAAGCAAAAGAGTTGAGAATACTTCTCGATGCCAAAGTGCTTTAAGATTACTGGTTGGCTGGCTCAGTGCTCTGATTTCGTTTGGCTTAACAGTGATTTTTTTTTTTTTTTTTTATAGATTGATGGCTGACTGGGGATGCGTTTTAAGTGCTTGAGAAAATAATGAGCTTTTGAATTAATTCTGTATCTTACTTAAAAAGATAATTCTCAGCCGGGTGGGGTGGCACACATCCGAAATTCCAGCACTTAAGGAGGCAGAGGCAGGTGGATCTCTATGATTTTGAGGCCAGCCTGGTCTATAAAGCAAATCCAGGACAGCCAAGGCTACACAGAGAAACCCTGTCTCGAAACACACACACACACATATATATGTGTATGTATTTCTCTTTTTGTTAAGACAATAACTGGATGTATATAATTCTCAAATAATAGCTTGCTTTTCATGTAAGCAACTTGAACTTATAAAATCTGCTTCTAAACTAGAAGGCAGATTGGATTTCCACACTAGCTACTGTGATAAAGATCTAAATGTAATCTGTGTGCAACGGTGGCCAAGAGCTGAAAGTTAACCTTGGGACATGCTGGAGCACTGTCAGATTGTCTTGCTGTTAAGACTTTGCCACCATAGGAGAGTGACAACTACGGAGGCCTACTCCTGACAGGCAACATTTCTGATCTTTAACATGTAACCAGTTAAGCAGGAGCACACATATCAGTAAAATTCTCCCCTGACAAAATGGGGGAGTGCTTCGCTGAACCCCAAATGAGTTTTGAATGAGAAGTCTTGGCAGGCAGGCAGGAATTTTCTGTTCGTGACACTATCAATTATCATTATGAACAAATTCACTCTTCTCGATTCCCTACATAGATAGATCCCTTGTGGTTCTTAACAATTGTGAGTAAACTGGACTAATTGGAAAAGTAAACATGGAGGGGCCAGCACCGCAGTTGGCTTTTGAAGTGACAGCTATTTTCTCTGTAAAGCTGCAGTATATGTACACACAGAGAGCTCAGCATCACCGAGAGGAGAGTACTTCCGCCACATTTAATAACAATGCTCTCATTACCAGTCCTGTAGCTGAGCTATGTCAGTTACATCCTAGCCACGATGAAATATGCTGGTTGGCAGAAGCATTTTGTGTCAAAAATGAAAACAAGCTTATCTTTGAGATTCATTTATTTTTTTATTTTTAAAAAGAAGTACCAAATAAGCACATGAAAATGTTCTCTTTGAACAGGAGCTAATAAGTGGGAAGGCAATTGTTTCTGGGTGACTTAGAATCTATTAACAAACAGCTCAATGCGCATTCAGTTTAGTGGCTACAGCAGCCAGTAACAGAAGAATGCATGTACACAAGCAATATCATGCCTAGGACATCACATCAAGGGGCTTTCTCACTTACGTCTAACTAAAAAGAAGTGGGAAAGCCTGGCCCTTCTGTTTGAGGGTGTTGGCCAAACTAAATAATAGATCAATAGCAGATTCAAGTAACTCAGAAACTCAAGACATCATGGCCCTAGCACACTGTTTCACATGTTGGATGCAGATTACTGTGACAAAATGCTTAACAAACACTGTGCTCTGCACAGTGAAAAGTTATCTTTGCCTTTGATCTGGCACTTGAACACTCCGTGAATTGAAGCCCCTAAAATTGGCAGATAAAGTTTCTTTCAATGTTGTAAGGCTTATCTGTGAAAGGCTTCACTTTTTTTTTTCTTTCCTTGCTCACATAGAATAAGTTGTACAAATTGAAAATATTTCCGTAGTTGTACAAAATGATGACATGGCCAAGCTCTTGTGTTAGGGCCAAGAAACCCTGTTCTTCATTTCACAAGGAAAGCCATATAAGGTTATCTTGGTGTGGCTAATATGCTATAGTTGCTTATTTTTAGAGAAACATGTCAAATGCTGATAAATGATTATGTGATTTAGAGTGTGTTGACAGAGAAAGCCTGAGCTGAAATAAGATTTTAGCTCTAATTTATGATGTGAAACAGCCTCCTCCAGAACTTTGCAAAGCCTTCAAGAGGTTGGTTCTGTTTGGAGATACAGCCCTCTGTGGTGTCCGAGTACACCTTGGCCAAAACATGGCTGATCTCAGCCTTCTGCATTCTTGGTGGTTTATAGCAAGCTGCCATTCTTTCCCTGTAGGTTCCCCACTGAAAGTGCAGGAAATGAAAAAAGTGACCAAAACATGGTGGACTATGAAAAGGTGAATGGAGAGTAGCAATAGAGTCGAGGCTAGAAATGATTATTCTTGAGTCAAAAAGTATCGGCCAAGTTTACTGAAGCATTTTCCAAGTTCTCCCTCTTTGGGGCTCCTGGTCCACTTCCCTGTGTCAGTTTCACTGCGGATTCCAGACAGAAGACAAACCAACCTCAGGAGATTTACCCTGAGCACAGCCTCTCCGGTGACTTAAAGGGCTGCTAGAGTCTGTAGAATTCAGACATCTGACAAAAAGTCATCGGTGTCCCATAAAATATTACACAGAGAGCACTGGGCCCAACTGTGGTCTGAAATGGCTTAACAAGCTTTGTCCTGGTCTTTCCCTCTGTGCTATATTCTAAGTCCTGTGGCTGTAAGGACCCCAGTTCCTGGTCTCTTTAGACATTTTGGAGGATCTTCTTAGGAGACCCAGCTCACATAAATGAACCTAATAGTTTTGTTAGTTCACTTAGCTGGGCTTCTTAAGAATATAGAATGTGTCCAGAGCTCTGTGAATATGATTTTTTATGGATATGATTTTAAGTTCAGATAATGGGACAGTAATAATCTTTTTTTTTTGTCATACTAGGTATGAAACCCAGTGCCTGACATATGCTGGGAGATCCATTTCTTTCCTGGCCTGTTGCAGCCTTATAAATATTCCATTTTGATAATAATAGTATATTACATTTAATGTAAACTTGAATTTTGATGAAACGTTTTCAGTATTTTTAGTTTTCTGATTTTCCTAGAGATTTCTTACAAGCACTGTATTTAATTTGTCACCACAAAGCCAGAGTTCTATTCAGTCACAGAAACATTCCAGAACAGGGGAATTCTCTGCTGTTTGAGTAGATGAAACAGGTTCCAGGGCCTCTGCTTCCCACAGCTACGGTTGTCGCTGTATATACATTGTGATCTACGTAAGTGCTGTCCAGAGAGGGACGAGTTGATATCATTTCTGGCCACATATTTCTAGCTCACATAGCCTAATTCTCACATGACTATTGCATTTTGATTGATGCTAAACACTTGTAATTTGTGTTTGTCCCTGAGGACATGGGCACAGTACATTAAAAAAAAAATTCTATGGACTTAACCATAAGCAAAGCATACATTTTCTCAATGAATAAAAACAATTCAGACATGGAAGTCCCTGAGTCCCTTATTAAAACGGTAGTTTAAAACTCCCCCACCAAAATAACACTTATCAGCTACAGGAAACTGAGATTTTTTTTTTTTTCAAAGAATATTTCCCATCCTAAACTTTGGGAATGTAACGACCCATTCTTCCCTTCTTCTGATGTTTATACAGTTAAAGATCTTCTCTAAGGCCAAAGACATGTTCCCAGCTCACGGGATGGAAGCAACTGGCTGTTTCCTTTTATGCATTGCTCACCGAGCCTCTTAGTAATCATCTCTAACCACCTGTATGTACCATAATTAGGTCCTTCCAAGAACGCAGGGTCTCGATGCAACAGTGAGAATCAGCAGGGTCTGTTTTATGTCAGTCATTTCCGAGACAGGTCTGCAGTGGGAAGACAACTGTGGGAGAGGCATTGCCTTTCACCTCTTCCTGTCAGCTGGGAAGGTCAGAACTCAACAAGTCCTCAGCTCACAATGAAGCCATATCCCAGAGGCTCTGGCTCCATGTCAAGATCAGCTGGTTAGAAGATTCAGAAGGAAAATGCACTGTCCTCTCTGTTCTCTAAAGAACATAGTTAGAGCATGAGACTGTGAGCATTATGAAAAGATTTCCATCTTCTGTCAGATGCAGTCACTCGTTCACTCATGTTTATTCAACATGCATTTAATGAATGACCACTGTGTACCTGGCAGAGTCCTGAACACTTGAAATGTCGTAAAGCAGTCTATGGGAATTTTCACTCAAAGCTCAGCAGACACTCCTAATTTTAAAAATAATAATAATTAAAAAAAAAAAACAAAGTGGTATGTGTGGTTAATGAAGCAAGTGAACATTTCTTCGTGTAAGACGATTAGCTTTGGAATTTCCTGATTTTATAGGCTTGATTCCTTTTGGTATGAGCTAGGTATTAACAGGTGTTTTCCCCATTTAATTACTCAAGAATGTAAGGTTTAATTAAAAAGAGAAATGAAAAATGTAAAGCCCTTTGGGGGATTTTGTATTTGTGTAATAACCTCAAAAAACAAAGGCTGTTCCCTACTCATGCTACTTATCCTTATAGAAGAAAATTTAAAACTATGTAATATAAAAATAATGTTATAATATGATATTAAAATAGCTCGTTTGGATTGCCATGCCCTTTTCTTTCTAAACTTATAAAAAATTATAAATTAGAAAATGGCCATTCTTGAGCAGAATTCTTATAATTGGCCTGGTTGCCAAATGTTCTTTTTTCGATGTATTGTTTATTTGTTTGCTTTTGTCACTCAAAGGAAGTGTGCTTTGGAATGAGTATAAACAGGCCGGAACAAACCTAGTGTGCCATTTTGTCAAATAAACACCGCAGTGTAGTGTCTGTAGGATGCATCACCAACAAGAGCTATTGAGTTACCTGAGACAAATGGAGTGGACACTAGAGTCAGTTACAGGAGTCTGCTCACCATGATAGCCATTAAATAATAACGTATATTCAAACTTAATTTTTAAAAGTATCTGTAAGTTTAATTTCTGTGGAGAGGGCACACTGACCTTCTTTTTCTTTTGTGATGGGGATTGAACCCAGGACTTCACACCTTGCTAGAATTGCTTTCTATCTACCCTACTGAGAGTAGCTTCAGACCTAGATAAATTTTTTCTGTTTTGTTTTTGTTTTTGTTTTTGTTTGTTTGTTTGTTTGCTTGTTTTGTTTTTCTAGACAGGGTTTCTCTGCATAGCCCTGGCTGTTCTGGACTCACTTTGTAGACCAGGCTGGCCTTGAATTCACCTGCCTCTACCTCTCTGGGTTCTAGGATTTACAGGCATGCTCCACCATGGCCAGCAAGACAGATTAAACACACACACACACACACACATACATTTAAGTCATCTTCATCATCAGGTCATAACATTAAATCATGCAATTAAAGGGGTAAAGCCCAAAGATAAAAACAAAAACAGGAAGTAAGAAATGTGCTATTGCTGCATTTTTACTAACATTACTTCTTCCTCTTTTACTAAAGTGTATGAAAAATACCTAAAAGCATCCACTCACAAGGCTTTAAAATGCTGTCTTGGTTGAGAGTGGGTATCCCACAAACCTCACAGGCCTTCTACAAGGATTCGAGTGTTAAAGAAGTGCTTGTTTCCTCAGCATCAACAAGCCGTAAAGACCAAATTTCCCAAAGATGACCACTAGAGATCATGTGATTGACAGAGCTGAGCATCAGTAGTGAGCATGGATTCTGTCAGAGGAAAACAGACTTAGCTGGGTTGCCACAAAACCTTCTGACTTTACCCTTTTAATTAGATAGCTTAACGGTAATGTCTAAATAGTGAAAGTGGATCAAGCATGCCATTAAAAAAAAGTCAGTTTGGGGCTTTGTAGAGGAAAAGCACTAGAGAGCATCCGCAGTTCTCTTCCTTACTACGGAATGATGGGAGCAACAGTCTGCACTCTTCTCTCATCTCCGACTCTCAGAGCGGCAGCTGCCAGTTTGAAACTGAAAGCATGAAAGCTGGTGAACAGGAATTTTCTCTTCTCTGCAGCCCCCTTCCCTTCAAAATTGCAAATTAGAGAGTGGTAACAGCTCAGTTCTCATTAGGCTCTGTACTATCGCTCGGTCGGATTTGAACAGCTTGGTTACAGCTTGAAGTTTATGTTTCCCTGTCTTCTGTGATAACACAGGTCAGAGGTTGGGCTGCAGGCCTCCCAGTGGTATGAAGAGCAATAGCACAATCCCTCAGCAGAGCCAAAAATAATACCAACCTAAAAACAGAGCCTAGACGCAAGATAGAGATCATTTTCGTTGGCTGCCTGATTCCTCTTTGATGGCCTGAACACTCCCATATCTTGTTTCTTCTGATGGCTGCACCTATCTGCAAAACATCCAAATGTTTGAATGTTATATGAAAAAAAATAGCTTGATATTTAAGTCATTTTTTTTTCACAAAAGAGCCATTAGAATAAACAAATACGTGAATAGAAAAGGGATAGATAGAAGACAATGATGCTGATGAAGGAGATAGATAGATAGATAGATAGATAGATAGATAGATAGATAGATAGATAGATAGATAGATAGATAGATAGATAGATGTGAAGCTGAGAAGTCCCATGACCTGCCATCTACAAGCGGGACTGTAGTGGTATATTCCATCTGGACCTAACAGCTTGTCAACTAGGGTGTCACTGCTTTACTTCCTACTTCAAGCACCAGAGAAAATGAGAGAAGGCCGAGCTCAAGCAAGCAGGCTGGAAAGAAAAAGAAAAGAAGCCTTCCTTCTTGCACTTATTTTTATTTATTTATTTATTTATTTATTTATTGCCTCAGACTCTTAATAAATTTGTTGATTCCTGCCCGCAGTGTAAAAAGCATTCTACTTTACTAGGTCCAGAGGTCCAGATTTTAATCTGGGGGCTGGAATACACCTCAGCTGTAGCTGCTCACCTCATAATCCAGGCACTGGGTTTAATCCCTAATACCAAACACAACACTTCACTCAGATCTTGGGTTGCGTTTAGGGGCCCTGCAGCACCTGCCAGTCAAATAGGTATTTCAGGTCAACCATCAAGTTGGATGACTGGGATACAGTCTCTTGTTGCAGATAGACATTTCACACACAGCTACGTGATTGTGATTCAAAACTGTTTTAACTCTAAGCATGCTCTTTCTGAAAGGCCAGTTTTCAAAAGCACTATTTGGAAGATAACATCCTGGTTATAAGCATAGACTCTAGAGATACGCAGTTGGTGTGGATGAGTATCTGTTATTAAGTGAGTAAACTAAGTACTCTTTGTCAGTTTCATACACGTCCAAAGGTATAAACACACATAATCAAAAGTGCTTTGATGATATGTCTGCTTAGTTAAACATCATGCCAAAGGGCTTTGATCAGGCTTACAGCACTAGACACGGGACCCCTTCTGTAGAGTGGACCTCAAATCCAATCAGAAAGTGATTTGTTAGCACCCTTACCATCGTGCCCTTTTGCACATGTGAGCACATCATGCTTGGCAGTTTGGTTTTATAGTTCATAGAGGTCTCTGTTAGATAAGACTCGTGTTGTCCTGTCTCCCCCAGCAACTTGCATAACACCTTCCAGCACCTAGAGAGCTGGTCCTCAGGGAGGAGGGCTCCAGCTCAATTCCTCTATTTTGCAACCATGGTCATGTGCATCTTCAGATGAACTGACCTGTAAAGACTTAAAAAAAGGGGGGGGGATGTGGGCCCTTAATAGGTCAAACACTGAGTCCTTTAGAGCTCAAACAAAGAGGAAGGGTACAGTTAGTTACTTTTCTTACCATGATAATCTTGGAAAACAAGGCCATGCAATGTTGACTTTTGCCTTACCCAAAATTTAGCCAAGCTCTTCCTGAGAAAGGGAAATTGAATCAGGCTTTTGATCATAGAGCAAGATCAGGGTATGTCTATCCTCAGGGTCTATAGCAGAACTAAAGATTATCTGTAGAGGAGTTAAAACAAAACAAAACAAAAAATCCAGGGGCTGGAACTAGAGTTGGACTGGCTGTTAAAAGCACATGCTGCTCTTCCACAGGACCGGGGCTCTAGTCCAGTCCTTACATCAAGCAGCTCATGATCACGTGTAACTCTATTTCAAAAGTATTTAATGCATTCTTCTGGCCTCTTCAGGCACACACACACAAATACACATATAAAATAAATGAATCTCTAAAAAGTATGTGCTGGTCACGCATGGCCTCTTGTATAGTTATCTTTACTTGGTATGTTACTTTGGATAGCCTTTTTATTCATCATGTCACCCAGTAAAGTTTGGAACCCTGAAAATTATCTACAGGTTAAAATCAAGAAGCTAATGTAGCTACGAGCCAACAGGGATTTTGGGTGACAGATCCAACAATCAGTAAAATATCCAGCTTAGGCCAGGTTTTAGGAAGATCTTGATCAGAGTTGCCAATGCAAATGAGTTCAAGGTTGGGAAAGAAATTATGTAAACAGAAATCATACATATTAGCTTCAAGGGGAATATAAAACAATCAAACAAAGAATAAAGCTGGGGACAAACATCTGTGTTAGAAATAAAGGAGCTGAAATCATATGTAGTTTTAGCTCATTGTCTGTTGAAGAAACGCCTTTGAAGGGAATGTGATCACATTGCTTGTCCACTTGTCTTTGGTTGCTCAGTCAGATTGTGATGGAGTAAATCTGACTCAGGCATGATATGGTCAAGGTTCAATCACTGCATGTTTCAAATCCAGATGGACAATGAGCAGAATATCCCAGCTTCTGCCCTGTTTTAAAGCCCCGAGCTTATTTTTCTTTTTAGGACCTGAGGGCTTTAGTTTTTAGCCTTAACCTGACAAAGAGATGCGTCTATGGGAACCCTGGTTGGAAGCAAAGTCATGAATCGAAAGTTGAACCTCTTTTAAGAGTTTTACACAGGCCTGAAAGTGATTGCTCTGTGGTTAAGAACATTCACTCTCTTAATAGAAGACCTGAGTTCAGTTCCCAGCACCTGAAATGGCTCAGAGCCACCCTCATCTCCTGCTCAAAGAAAGGTGATACCCTCCAATATGGAGACAACCATACATGTACATGTGCACATACACACAGGCGAACACACACACATATATTAATCATCATCATAATGATCATAACCATGGTAACAATGTAGACAGCCAACAATTGGGCTTTCCCTTCCTAGTCAGGTCTCTCTGGAGGATGGAATAATCTCTCATGCGTTCATTAATAGGGTTGGAACTGGATCCTATTGTTATGTGTTACTCTCACCTGAAGCTAAGTAATATCAAGCACCTGATTCCATGCCAAGCTGGCTTCTTCACAGATTCTTGAAGTGGTTCTTTTCAAAGTATGCTCATTTTCACTGTCTTTCTGGTAGATTGTGTTTTCCTTGAAGTATGCAATTTTCAGGTGACATTATGACTTTGGATACTTTCTGAGTTATTTAATCATAAAGCAATCCCATTTTTTAAATTTAAATTTTAATTTTTTTTTTACAATTTATTCATTTTATATTCTGACTGAAGCCCCCTCCACAACTTCTCCTAGTCCCACCCTCCCTTTTTCCTCCCCTCCCATTCCCTTCCCCTAGTCCATTGAAAGGGGGAATTCTCCTCTGCCATCTGCCCATAGCTTATCAGGTCTCATCAGGACTGCCTGGGTCCTCTTCCTCTGTGTCTCATTAAGGCCGCATCGACAGGAGCAAGTGATCAAAGAGAGCAGTTCGTGACAGAAGCTCTGGGCTCAGATCCTTTAGCTTTGTTGGTTTCCTTGTGGGGCTCCTGTCTCCTATGCGTCCTTCCCCTTTTCCATAAGACTCCCTGCACTCTGCCCAAAGTTTGGCTGTGAGTCTCATGATCTGCTTCAATCCCCTGTTGGGCGGGGCCTTTCAGAGGGCCTTCTGTACCAGGCTCCCATCCTGTTCACGATCTTCCACTCCCATTACCACTCACATAGAAAACACTAAGCAAACCTTATAGAATTACAAGATAGTATAGCAGGCACTAGAGATGGGGAAGAGAAGCAGGAGTTGAAAGAATTCAGAGGGACTTGAGTGACTTAGGGTGGTGATGGGTGGAAGAGATTCATGAGCAAAGACATGGTCAATGTACATTTATACATACATGAAAATACCAGTGTGAACTCCATTACTTTGTACAATTAATATATAGCAAGACTGTAAATTAAAAAAAAAAAAAAGGAATGGAAAGAGGGAGGAAACAGAGAAGAAAAGGAAACTTCTAGCTCTGCCTTTGGGTTGATATGGTTCTTATCTTGTTTTTCTGCTCTTGTGCCTTCTTCGGTTTGAAACAGTTTTTAATCCTTCCCATGTCTTCTTCCTTGCTATGAGGGCATTGATAGTTTTTGATGAAAAGCTCATATTTTTGTTGTTGTTGTTCATTCTCTTGGTTCGTGTCACAGCCTTTCCATTTTCTCTACAACATTCTGAGAGAGTGCTCCTGCATTTTCTGCTGTTCCTCAAATCCTCTGCCATGTCTCTGCTGTTGTAAGCTTTAAAAGCAGCTTCCACTGTTTGTGAGATACACGTTCTTAAAGTTATTCACTTTTTGTCATTCTCTTTTTGTCTCAGAAGCACTAGGCTGATGAAAGTCATATCTATCTTTTATTTTTCTGGAACCACAAGATTGGAATCCCTGTATCACTGGCATACCCAATGACTTCACCTCAAATCTTCTGAGGGATCTTCGCAATAATTTTACTTAATCTACATTTGAAGATGCTTTAATTTTTCTCCTGTTGGAGTTCTATCAATGGGAATTGCATAATTTTCAAGGCACAGTGTGCGTTCCCTCTTTCCTTCTCAAGAACCACTGGGGTTATTTAACTAAGATAATGTTCATGAAAGATTGAATAACAGCCCAAACGAGGTAATAATTAGGATACAGCAATTGCCAGCACTGTTTGAGAGACTTGGGGTGACAGGACCATGGTGAATTTGGAACGTAAGTTATTTCGTCATCTTGGTGTTGTTGCCTGCTGGACCAAGACTGCATTTGCAGTGAGCAGGCTCACCATGATAAAGTAACATGAAGGCATCTACATAACGCACTCCTTCCCATTTGCCTTTGGTCTCATAAAACAGTTCTAATTGCTAGAAGGCATAATGATAACCAAGGGTCATTTTCTTCCAGAGTATGAAGTATACTGAGAACAAACAACATTACAAAGAAAAATCTTTTCCCCCCTTTCCATAGGCTCCTAAATTGAAATAGTCCAACCGGTAGCTGAAAGCTGCAATTCAGGAGTAAACTGGAGTTGCTTGAGACATGGAGATAGACAAAACACACCACACAAAACAACTAATTGCCGCAGAGGAGGGACAAAAGAACAAACCCAGCAGTTCCTTCTAGTTCCTCAAAGCAAGAGTCTCTCTTTCAAACTGCCTTGAAGGTTCCTGTGTATGAAACCTAAGGAACCAAATACAAATGGAAAGAAAGAGAATTCTGTGGCTCTAACACAAATGGCTCAAATAGAAAGCATATTGAAGCTTACAGGGGTTTTGTGCCAAAGGTACATTTTTCTCCAGAGAAGAGAAATCTCTAGGACAAACAGCGCTCCTGAAGCTTCAGGTTTCCTCTGCTGTCTGACTCAGTATGAATGTTCCAACCAATCCACCATGATCACAGAACTCCTGGCTGCCTCACTTTATTTTTATATGAAACCCAAATAAGAGTCAGGTGCCTAATATACAGTATAAGCTAAAAATTGAAAGAAATAGAAACTCAGAGAAAGTTCAACCAGGAAAAGCAACAACTGGGAAAAGTGGCTACAGTACCTCAAATCCCCCCTCCAGCCATGACTGTAGATTATATAAGAGGAAAGCTCAGAGGGATAAAACTGGTACCCTCATGAGTTTTGGCAGAGTCAAGGTTTCCTAAATTCTCAGTACCAGTGAACATCTGGTATACCATTTGCCAACATACATACAGCTGAAAACCAAGCATATAAGTTACCTGTAACATGCTTAGTTTATTTTTAGCAATATATATATATATATTTTTTATTCACTATGAGGGCCTGGTTTTATTCACTTTGAGGGCCTGGTTATATATATATATATATATATATATATATATATATATATATATATATATATTATATATAATAAATATAATAAAACTATATATATATAGTTTTATTCACTATGAGGGCCTGGTTATCATGGCACCAGCACATCATACAATGTTGGGTTTTTTGTTTGTTTGTTTTGTTTTTTTTCCTTGAGCACATTCTGAGCAGAAAGTTCCCTTATATCATTTTCCTGTTCAGAGCCTTACAAGTGAATGCCTTTGAGCAAGCGTTTGAACTCTTACATCCTCAGCTTGTGTTCAGTTGGCTGGTCACCCACTTCCAACTTGGAGGGCTTCCTGCTATCTTTCCAGTTCACTGGGCTTGCTGTGACCACCTTTGTGCTTGCTCCTTTGTCTTCATAGCATGCTCTACAGATCGTGTGCTCGTTACTTTAGCCAATTATAGACTTAGGTGTTATCTCTTCAGAAAGATCTTACCAAGAGGCTTATGGAGAAAGGCTCACATCCCACACACACTCACATGATATGGTTTCTTCTGTGGGATGTCATCTTTTTTTTGATGCATTTTTATCTCCCTCATTAGATGTATGCTCTACAAGAGCCAGTAGTTTGCTTTGTACTCAGAATAATCTTTGTAGTGAATATTCAATAAACACTGGTTGAATAAATTAACCAATCATGATTGAATTGACTAATCCAGAAGCTATCATACATGTCATAGAAAATACTTAGTACAATATTATATAAGAAAGTCTTTAAAATTATGAATTAATTGGTACCTTTTGTATGTTATATGATTTCATATAAAAATTCCAATTTCTGAATTCTTTGGAAAACTTAGGGAGTTTTTATATTTGACATTCCTTAACAAATAGTATTTGGTGCTTATTAGCAAAAGTTATTCCAGATCTCAGCATTCCTTACCTTCCTGACTGGCTCCCCTTTTCTGCTTTGTCAATGTGCCCAGCCTTTAAGTTCCCAAACATTAAGTACATATGAGGAAAGTCTTCCAACTTTTGTTCCATGTGTCTATGTAAGTTTTCATATCCAATTTAGAAATTAAGTCAGTCTCATGTTCATTCCTCTAGTCTCAGTCATAAAGAGACACACGTTGTAGCCTGTAATGCCATGGTAGAGACAGAACAAGTCAAGAAGCTTGAGAAAAATCACTAGAGTCTCCATTACCAGGAAAGAGGCAGAAATATCCAATTATGTTTCAGAATATCTCTCACTTTTCTAAGGTTATTTTTTAAAAGTGTTTTCAAAACCCATAGATTATAAATATTTTTCTTTATTTTCAAAATCTCATGAATATTAGATCCGGATGTCTACCTAAAGTGATTCATTTACCAGTGTGGGACACCCAGTGTTTACGAAGGAAAATAGTTCAGCAATCAAAAAGGAGGAAATCATGAAATTTGCAGGCAAATGGTGGGATCTAGAAACGATCATTCTGAGTGAAATATCCCAGAAGGAGAAAGACAAACATGGTATATACTCACTTATATAGACCTATAACATATGATAAACATAATGAAATCTATACACCTAAAAAAGATAATCAAGAGAGCGGACATGGGGTAAGATGATCAATCCTCATTTAGAAAGACAGATGGGATGTGCATTGAATGTATGACAGGAGTCTACTGAGGGCATCTGAAAGACTCTAACTAGCAGTGTTTTCAAAGCAGATACAAAGACTCATGACCAAACCTTAGGCAGAGTACAGGGAATCATGAAAGAAGGGGAGTTGGTATGATGGGGAAAGGATAGGAACTCCACAAGGACCAAATATATCTGGGCACAGGGTCTTTTCTGAGACTGACATTCAACCAAGGACCATGTATGGATATAACCTAGAACCTCTGCTCAGATGTAGCCTGTGGCAGCTCAGTAACCAATTGGTTTCCCATAGTGAGGGGAACAAGGACTGTTTCTAACAGGAACTCAATGACTGGCTCTTTGACCTCCCCACCCCCTAAGGGAGGAGCAGTCCTGTTAGGCCATACAGGAGGGCTTTGCAGCCAGTCCTGAAGATACCTGATAAAACAAGATTGGATGAATGGGGAGGAGGTCCCCCCCATCAGTGGACTTGGAAAGGGGCATGGTGAAGATGAGGGAGGGAGGGTGGGATTGGGAGGGAATGAGGGAGCGGGATACAGCTGGGATACAGAGTTAATAAAATGTAACTGATACGAAAAAAAATTAAAAAAAAGGAAAATAGCTACTTTTAACAGTAGGTGTTGACACCAGATAAAGAGAAATACTTGTATAAATATGGGAAGAGAAAGAAGCATGTCCTATTGCTCAGTACCTATGTATTTCAGCAGCATTAGTGTTTGCCAAGAATCTGCTGTATGTCAGACACCATTTGAAGCAGCTGAGGAACTCACACTCTGTCTTATACTCCAGAGAGCCAGACAGTGACAGCTAAACAAGCAATAAAGTAACTTTTATATGCAGTAAGAGTTGGTAAGAACTATAATAAAAAGGAACAGAAGGGAGTGGGAGGAGACAGGTAGGCCTGGCCAATGATTGGAAGAGCAGTGTGAACTTGGGAGGTCCTATGTAGAGAACGTCCACACGGGACGTGAAGGAGGTGAGAGAAGGGGGATGTGTCCATCTGTAGTGAAAAGACTGTGAGGCTAAAGAATGGCATTGACCAAATGCCCTGTAGCAGGCATATGCCTGGTGTGTCCACGGAGAGCTGAGTTAGTTAAGTAAATTGATTACTGATAAACACAAGACCTTGAATACACACGATGCCCTCCTGTCCCCACTCTTCTCCACTCAAAACTACTTCTCTTTGTCTAATAAATGTATGTTTTAACATGGTCATGACCTGAGCATTGAGGCTCTATGAAATATGCAAGCTCTGTTTTCAATAGAAGTGATTCTCAACCTCCCTAATGCTGCGACCCTTTAATACAGTTCCTTATCATTGTGGTGACCCCCAACCATAAAATTATTTTCATTCCTACCTCATAACTATTACTTTGATACTGTTATGAATCATAATGTAAATATCTGTGCTTTCTGACGGTTTTAGGAGGTCCCTGTGAAAAGGTCTTTCAGTCCCTCAAATGGACTGTGACCCACCAGTTGAGAACCACTATTCTAAAGAGGCATTAAGCAAATGGGACCTTGGCCTTTCCAATGAGACCCTGACTAAGCCACTGTCTACACACAGTGAGTCTCATAAACTGGCTGCACTTGTGTTACTCCCAACCTTTCCTCTCTTGGACGCAGGTGCTTCTCAAGGGTAGTTCTTCCTTTGCTCTGTCAATCACCTGTGCTCGGTGATCAGTTCATAGGCGGCCTTGCGCAAAGCTCTCTAACAACTTCACATCTCCTCACTGCAGCTGCTGGCACAGGACTGGCCATTCGGAGCCGAGATGTGTAAGCTGGTGCCCTTCATACAGAAGGCTTCTGTGGGGATCACCGTGCTGAGTCTATGCGCTCTAAGTATTGACAGGTAAGAGTCTATTCTTAGGCTGAGGAGATTCTAAGCTCCATAGAACTGCCATGTTATTTAGGGGATAAACTATGCAATTCAACAGAACCAAGCTCTACCTGCTTGAAAAAATAATTCTCTTTCCATCTTTAGATATCGAGCTGTTGCTTCCTGGAGTCGAATTAAAGGAATTGGGGTTCCAAAATGGACAGCAGTAGAAATTGTTTTAATTTGGGTGGTCTCTGTGGTTCTGGCAGTCCCTGAAGCTATAGGTTTTGATATGATTACGACAGACTACAAAGGAAAGTCTCTCAGGATCTGCCTGCTTCATCCCTCTCAGAAAACCGCCTTCATGGAGGTAAGTTCACTTTGTTTTTTCTTTCTGCACTTTCTTTATGAATATTTAACTCTTTTCCCTAGTTCCCCACTTTGGTAAGCTATTGATTTATTACTACCTTTGGCATGAATTAAGAGTTTAGATCCCAAGACTGTGAGGTTAACCATCACTAATGACCCAACCTGCAAGAAGCAGGATAATTGCTTCTCCATGAACACCTTAGGGATCCAGATAAATCAGGTCCTACAAGAACTGCTGTGACTTTATGGCTTTTGTATGTAACGCCCCACAAGCCTTGATCATTATTGTGTAATATACACAAGACAACCCAACATTGTCAGAAAAACAGATGGATTGACACACGTTTAGATAGAAGTTGCCTGGTAGTAGTGGATTGTACGGTAACCTGCCCCTCATCTCTGATGTTAAAAGAGAAGCCCTTTGAAATTACTATCAAATTTGGGCTATTAATTAAAGAACTCTGATCAGAAATGTTAGTCTCTAAAAGACAGATCTGCGTATTTGACTTTTTTTTTCAGCAGAATTGGTTAATACAAAGGGGGTTGTTCTAACTATAATTAAGGACTATTTACATTTTACATGTACATAGATTATATAAACTTTATGAACTATGAATTCAATAATAAGTCAAAGAACAAAGGAGGGCATTAATGAAATGTCAAGAATGAGTTTGTTTACTAAAAAGGAGTACCACATTGGGGACATAAAATCCTTTCCAACATAGATATATCTGGATCGATAAGGTTTTTTTCCCCCAAAGGTAAAATCAGGAAAAGTATAAGTTACAAGCACTTTCTTAATAGACCTTACATGTATACTTACACTACTGACCTAAATGGCTGGTACAGAGCTCTTCATACCCATTTTTCACACTAAACACACTTAGTAGAAAGGGAAAACATTGCCTAAACACTTATCCTCAATAATACTCCAAATTTTAAATATTTGGTTATTCAATGTTTTATCTTCACATAAGAGTTTTGCTCAGCTGCTTAAGTCTTACTATACTGTCCCAAAGAATTGAAATATGCTCTGTAATGTTCCATTAATTTGATGCAGGCTTTAATTATATGTTCAGTAGATGTGGGCCCAAGAAATTTTACACAGTACATACATGAAAGATATGTTACAAAATCATTGTCCTTTGATGGATATATCTCGTTTTTAGTTGGCACTCTGTACATAAGGTTTTTTTAAGCAAAAGACATTAATCATAAAAATTCTTTCTCTATAGTTTTACAAGACAGCCAAGGATTGGTGGCTGTTCAGTTTCTACTTCTGCTTGCCACTAGCTATTACTGCAATCTTTTACACCCTGATGACCTGTGAAATGCTGAGAAAGAAGAGTGGCATGCAGATTGCCTTAAATGATCACTTAAAGCAGGTAAGAGAATTTAAGGATCTAGTAGATCACGGCCATAATTACATTGTGGACATGAAATTCATAATGATAATGATGTTGACAATAATGATGATGAATGAACATCAAACAGTAGAACAGATTTTCACTTTCTTCCTTCATTCTGCTATTTTTTGTAATGAAAAGAACATTTTATATCACTTACCTGTAGATTATGTATCATCTAAAAGCATCTAAAGAGAACCATTACCGTTTGTTGTTGTTTTGTGTTAAGATAGCATGTGAGGTAGGTCAGGCTAGCCTTTAATTCACCATGTAGTCAAGGATGACCTTCTGTCTCCCAAATGATGGTATTGCAGACTTGCACAACCTTCTCCATTTGAAACACACACACGTATATATGTATAATGTATATTTCAGACTTACTTTATGTGTATGGATGTTTTGCTTGCATGCATGCATACCATGCACACGTGCACAGAGAGGTGGGCATCAGATCCTCTGGAACTGGAGTGATAGATGGTTGTGAGCCCGAATGGGGGTACTGGGAAGCAAACATATGTCCTTTGCAAAGCAACAAGTACTCTAAGCTGCAGAGCAGTCTTTCCATCCCCCCAAACCCTAGCAATTTAATTTTAATTCACAGTATCTAATTGTAAGCTCGGGGCCCTGAGTCTTATGTTTGTAAATACTGTTAAAAATCCTGTCTGAGTAGAATGTGTGCTGTGAATGCCAAGGGCTAGCTTCACAAGGACCTGTGGTTCTGTTTCAGAGACGAGAAGTGGCCAAAACAGTATTCTGCCTGGTTCTTGTTTTCGCTCTCTGTTGGCTCCCTCTTCACCTGAGCAGGATTCTGAAGCTCACTCTTTATGACGAGGGTGATCCTTACAGATGTGAGCTTTTGAGGTAAGAAAGGAAAATACAGTGGGACACAGGTGACATCAAAGGAAACGTGGTGACTGTTGGGGGAAGGGAACCATCAAGCAGCAGGCAGAGGGTAAGGTAGGAGCTGAGGAAGAGAGGTGAAGAAAACAACACATGATGACACACGTGTGAAACTCATTAATCTGTGCTAGCTTTCTTTAAAAAGAGAAAGAGTAGAAATAATTATGCAGTTGTCATTCAGATGTTTCCCCATCATCAATCCTTCCAACAGGCAGAAAGAATACTATTTTCTTATCCTTAGAGGCCAATTAAGACCCTCAATTTTACCTTCACTTCTGTCTTAGATGGATAAATAAGATGAGCTAAGAAATCCTTGAGAATATTGGCAGAGAGTTGTCAAAATGATGACTGAGTGACAAGATGAGAAGCATCAGAGTCTTCAGTATACACATAAGTTCTTTTTATTTTTTTTCCCTGGACGTCTCATCACTTCCAAATGAGAATGTTATTTGTAAAAGGAAAGCTGAATGTGGTAGATGAAGGTAGGAAAGGGCAGTGGCTATGACAAAGACGGAATGAGAGAGAGACAGGCAGGCAGTGAAACAAAGACAGGCACCTCTACAAGCAAATTAGTGGATAAACACAAATCACTGGATGTGAGTGATCATGGTTTTGTTCATGAAAACACAACTGTACATTAAATACATCTTTGAAAGAACATAATTTTACAGACATATTTGCTCTTCTTGCAGCTTTTTGTTGGTTTTGGACTACATTGGCATCAACATGGCGTCTTTGAATTCATGCATTAATCCAATCGCTCTGTATTTGGTGAGCAAAAGATTCAAAAACTGCTTTAAGGTAAGAGACTATTCTAAAATAAAAAGTTTCCTGTGATCTGGCATCAAATGAATGTCTTCAGAACCATAATATTCCTATGGAGAAAGAGATGGAAAATTGCTAATTTTCCCTGCATTGCCACATACACAATGTTTTTAGTTATCTCTTTTGCATGCCAGTACTCACCCCATGCCCTGATGCCTTAGCCACTCACTAATACTATTGGAATTGCTCAGATTAATAAAATTGCATATATTGATAATTGATGTCATGCAGTCAAATAAGAACAAAACTTAGTTAAATGAACTGTTCCTCTGATTTTGGTAGATTTTTGATTGTTCATCGACAAATTGTGTTATAAACAAGTTAATCTCCTTTTCTCATGGCTATGCAAATAAAGTCAAGGGTTAAGAGATGGCTGGGGGTGGTGGGGCAGGGGAGAACACTTGCTCTGCAGGAGGTTCCAAGTTCAAGTCCTCAGAAATGATGAGAAAAGCCAGGCATGCTGTGCTGGGCAAAATGGCACACACCTCTAATCCCAGCATTTGGGAAGCAGAGGCAGGCAGATCTCTGTGATTTCAAGGCCAATTTAATTCACATAGATGATCCTGTTTCAAAACGGTAGAGAGATAGAGAGAAAGAGAACAGGCATGGCTGCTCACATGCCTGCAACTCTTGTGCTGGGGATGAGAGGAATAAGAGGATTGCTGGGGCTTGGTAGACACTAGCCTAACTCTAGATTCAGTAAGAGATCCTATCTTAAGGGAATAAGATCAGGACACCCAAAGGCCTCTTCTGGCACATACATCACACACACACACACACACACACACACACACACACACACAGAAATAACAAGTATAAAAATTAAAATCATTTCTGCTTCTTTTCCACCTTTTGTGTATAGGAATATCATACTGCTCCATGTAAATTTAATTACACCTTGCTCAGATATTGACAATATGGCACCCATCTCTCCATTTGTTCATTCTTTCAACAATGCAAGTAAAATATGCCTGCCCTCCTGTGAGAATGGGCTGTTGTCCCTGGTATTTCATTATTTGAAAATCAAAATTCATTTCCTTGTAAACACTTTTAAAAAGTTGAAAATGTCTTTGCCCATTTGTAATTTGGACATTAAGGGTGAAAGAGAACTTTTATCAAAATCAGCTCTGTCTTTACAGAACAGAAAACCTGCTATTTCCCTGAACATATAGTTTATCATAACACAAATGAAAAAGTTGCTATTTCCTTGGACCGGGCATCTATCATAAAACAAACAGAATGAACAAAGTTTTTAAAAAGTTAAAAACGCCAGTGAAAAGCGAAAAATGTAAACATCAAGACTTTTGCATCCCTTTTAAATTCATTGCACAACAGTATTGAAAAGGCATGTGAGCATAGCGTGTGCCTGAAAACATAGCTGGGCGATATTAAACTCATCATCATGGGAAGAAGTGTATGTCAGCGTCAACTGAGAAAGAGCAGGTTCCGGCCACGTACACCAGTCGCATAGACATAAACTCAACTGTGTGTGCAGTCGCAATACTTGTATTCTCGGGGGGAAATGTTTGGCTTTCACAGATGTCACACATTAAGATGTTTTTTTTTTTCAAGTAAATAAGACAAAGTATGGAAAATTAAGAGAGGCTTGTGGGCCAAAGAGATGATTCACTGGGAAAGAGCACTTGCTCTGCCAGCCTGGAGCTCTGAGTTCAAACACAAGCACCCATGGAAAAAGCCGGGCTTGCCTGCCTGTGCCTATAACCCTAACATTACTGGACGGAGAGAGATCCCAGAGACAGTCTCAGTAGTCAGCTAGGCATGTACAATGAGCTTCAGGTTCAGTGAGACCTTGTTGCAAGGGAGTAAAGGAGAGAGCAATAGAAGGAACAACAGACATCCTGCTCTGTGCATGCATCCATCATATACACACACTAAAAAAAAAGTGTCTGTGTCTTGGGTAATGTTAATTACATACATTTTTTTCTTCTTTGTACTTAAAATCAGCATATGCCACTAAAGCTATTTCCCTTTCCAGTTTTAAAATTTTACTTATCATTACTGTGTGAATGCAATGTGTGTGAGAATGTCACTTATGTCAGGATGTATAAGTGCTATAGTGTATATGTGTGCAACTTTTGGGTGTCTGTTCTCTTTCCATCCTGAGTTGTAGTCTTCAAACTTGGGTCATCAAGATTGCACAGTGCCTTTACCCACAGAGCCATCTTTCTGGCCTTCGTTATGTCATTTTTAGGGGGGAAATGGGAGGTTGCGGAAAGAAAGGAACCGAGAAGCCCACACTGGCGAGGAGAGTCAGAGTGCTAAGGATGGGGAGAGCGGTGGCCTTGTGACTGAGTAAACACACGACCCGTCCTTCTGTTTCATATAGTCATGCTTGTGCTGCTGGTGCCAAACATTTGAGGAGAAACAGTCCTTGGAGGAAAAGCAGTCCTGCTTGAAGTTCAAAGCTAATGATCACGGATATGACAACTTCCGCTCCAGCAATAAATACAGCTCATCTTGAAGGAAAGACATTCGCTTAATCTCATTGTCCTTATTTTGGACAGAAACAATTAAAACAAGAGGAAACCTTTGCCAAGTCAAAATGCAGAGCTCTGTTTGCAGAAGGGCATGTACTAGTGTAAAAGAGGTTATTTTTAACTGCTGTAACTTTTAACACCTGATATTTCATGAGCTGTTTACAACCTAAGAAAGCAATGAAAATGAATGAGGCCACCCTGGGAACGCACTTAGATCTCTAACCAGCACTTCAACACAGCTCTTAAAACCTTGCAGTGTGCTCATAAGCCGCTTACATTTAGAAAGGAGTTCACTCAGAACTTCTGTTCAGGGGCTTACCCTCCAATCCTATGAATCTGAGTAAAGGAAAGTGTGACATTGAAAAAAAAATGCACAGTGTTGCATCCACTAATCTGATTGTGACTGCATGCAAAATGTGAAAGCAATGTGAATGGTATAGTTTTTTGGTCATTAAAAACATTTAAATGATCAGAAGGGGAGTAAGAGAAATAGAGATGGAGCTCAGATGTTTGAAAATCTTTACATTCAAATAAGGCCAAATGTCACAGGGAGAAAAAAAAAATATGGGAAGGTGAGCTGCTATGACTGAGACCTCTGAACTTCCCACTCACACTCTCTGCAGAACCACACAAAACAACACAGAACACTACCTATGGCTTTTTTTTTTTTTTTCAAGATTCTTTCAAATATCCTTTTGCGATTGAAGCTTAAATTCCATTTGATTGGCTTCACCGCCTGTAAATACTTAACTATTAGCTGTAAGCACTACACGTAGGTGACTTAACGCCGGGCAGGTCCCAGCGTTCACAGCTTTATGACGAAGAGATGCCAGGAACCCGGCAGCAGACAGAATGTGAATTGCCTGGTGCAGTGTCCACATGGCGAAGAAGCAGGGAGCACCCTTTCAACCGTGCTGCTGTGGAAATGGTGCGCAGTACAGTGTGGTAGCTAAAATACCATCTTGTCACGTCGTAGAGAGTAGGCACTGTAACCAGCTGTCTTGGAGACATATTGCTAATTTGTACATTAGTTTTGAAAATAGCCAGTAGAAAGGTGTTCTGGACATGGTGCTTTTCCTAAAACTTAGAAGCCGAACGGCTTCTGGTCTGCAAAACCTTCTCACTCTGCGCATTCTTGTCTAGTTTTTTTGTTGTTGTTTTTTAATCTCCTTCCACCGCGTGCCTTAGGTTCACTCCGGATGAGCAGTGTGTGAAAAAAAATAATGCCCAAGAGAAAACCGAGGAGAGAGGAAATGAGGTGGGGTGGGAGGAAGCCCAGGGGGAAAGATTCCCATTCTTAGCCCGGCGTTCGTCACTGCCGCGTCATATCAGTGTGAAAGGTCCTGGGTCGGCTCCAGCAAAACACAGCGCAGTGCTCTGACTCGGGAACAAATCCGAGAGCTTTAACCTTGTCTTAAAATATAACAGAATTTCCTCTTTTTTTTTTTCTTTTTTTTTCCTTTTAGTAACCCATGCCACATGATGAAAATGGGCTAAGAATGCAATTTTTTGCCAAAACCCACTGTGACAATAGAATAAACCCAAATATGACAATGAGGTCAAAGAGAAGGAATAACCAATTGGCCTGCCACACAGGCTCTGTTTAGGAGTCACCCACAGTTCTTGTCCACAGGTTCCTCCTCCTCATTTTTTACAAACACTTAACCCGCAAACGACACCCCAGATTTTCAATTTTCAATTAGTTCATGCCTCCCCGGTTCTTTCACAGTGTGATTGTATTTGTAATTGTTGAGTTTTAGGTTGTTTTTATTGCTGTCTAGCAAGTTATTGCAGCCTTCTTGTTTAACCCAAATTCTTTCCCTCTTCATGTCAGACTCAGGGGCAATAGTCATGTTGCCAAATGATGAAATGGCATAAGAATACTATCTGTGTAGTATTTGCAGTAAAATTGCAGTTGGTGGCTTTTTGATTCAAAATTTTACAGTTAAAGAGTGGTGAAAAACAAACACAATCTCTCTGCATAATTAAAGCCAAAATAAGAAAAGGTACCACCTAATGTAAAGCTTATTTCCTAACATTCAAGCTGTCTAATATAACAAGGCATAACAATAGTGTTAACAAGGATGGTAGAGGCCAAAAGATTTGCAAGCGATTTCACCCCATTTTCTCCTGTCATTCACTGCTAACGTTCAAACACTTTTCAGTATAGACAATATACAACAGCCAAAGGAACACTGTTTCCATCAAAAGGTGGGTGTATTCTGTCTAACATACAATTGTAATAAAGCCATGTAAAAAAATTGTGTTTTGTTTTGCTCTGGCCACTTAAAAGTGGCAGCTTGTGTAGTTGATTAACTTCTTGTGTAAACAAAACTAATAAACATTCAAACAGCTTAAAAGAGCAGCTTATCTTTTGCTATTCAAGCATTCGTTCATAAATACTACTTAAATGGTTAAAGGAAATGCAGATGCTGTAAATGGACATTATTTAAGTTACATATATGGTTATCAATGAATCAAAGTTTCATTAAAATGCCATGATTCTGACATTTGGTATGTCTCTTTGCACGTATGTAACCACCACCGGAACTACCATGTGTGCTGGTAAGTGCTATCCAGTCTTCTAAAGAACCAGATCCTAGCATCCCAAACTGCCAGGTGTATCTGCTGAGTGCTATGCAATCTCAAAGAGAAGTGGCTTGCTTTCATAAAGACTGTGCCAAACTGCATGTAGAATTATAAACATGGTCACAGCAAGGACAGCTGAAGGCAGGATTTGTTTTTGTTTTTTTTTTTTTTTTTTTTGGAGCTGAAGGTATAGGAAAACTTGACTCCATAGTGAGTGAGATTTCCAGCCCTCACCCTTTTTGTCAGCCTTGTACACCCTGGGCAAGAGAATGAAGCCTCCATTTGAAGAAAGCAGCTAATCTGCAGATGGAGGATTCTTCAGATACAAACAGGGAGAGGAAGGTAGGTTCTTGCTGAAGGGGATATGTTTGCTCTATATTCTGTGCACATAGAGAGAATTTTTAGGGTGACTCTTGGTGCCACATTTTAAAGTATGAATGAGTGTCAGAAGCCCAAGGGCACTTTAGAAAACTTTGTAGTGAAAGACAGAGCTGATAACTAACAGAAAAATAAAATGTCAGGAGGCTGAGGAAGCAAAGGAAAAATTCAACACAAATAGACTTAATTTTCCCAAAGTAATAAGACGAGGGAAGCAAAATCAAGGTGTTTAATGCTCAAAAGAATACTTGGGGATTCAGATACTGCTCTAGGTTAGAAGAGATAAAAGCCAAAACTAAAGAACTCCAAAGGCCAAAACTGACAACAAATAGAATATGAAGGAACTCTACCAAACTTTGCTCAGTAAGCTGAGAGCAAGGAAGGAAACCAAGGAAGGAAGGGCAGGAAACAGATGAATCCAACACAGGAAACTCAATGACTAATGTCAGCATGGTGGAGTGGCAAATACTTCAGCTTGTCTAAGAAACAATCAGTCCAGCCAAGTCAGAAGAATGGAGAAAGGAGAACTCCAAGAGAGGGAGAGCAAGAGAGAGAGAGAAAAAAAATTAAAACAGGAAGATTGCCTGGTATATTTAATGACAATCATAGGAGTTTATGGCTCTATAATGGCATCTGGAGATAAATGACAGTTCTAAGAAAACACTGATATTAGATGGTTGCAGAGGGCTGGGATATGGTTCAGCAGTTAAAAGCAGTAGTCACCCTTGCAGAGGACCTGGGTTCAGTTCCCAGGACCCATCTTGTGACTCACAACCATCTTGTACTTCCACTTAAGAGGGATCTGACATCCTCTTAGCTTCAGTGGGCAACAGGCATGCATGAGGCACACAGACATACCTGCAGACAAAACATCCATACTTACAAAACTTAAGCCAATAAAAATAACAATAAACCTTTAAAAATCTTTTAAAAAGACAACTGTTATTCTCCCTCTAACTTTTTCCTTGTATAGAAATGTAAATCAATCTACCTCAAGACCTATAGCACTTCTGGACATATATCCAAAGGACACTCCACCATGCCCCAAGGGCATTTGCTCAACTATGTTCATAACAGCTTTATCAGTAATAGCAGGAAACTGGAAACATTGTGGATGTCCCTCAATCAAAGAGTGGATGAAGGAAATGTGGTACATTTACACAAGGATGTATTGCTCAGCTGTTAAAAACAATGACAGCATCAAATTTGCAAGCAAATGGATGCAACTAGAAAAGAATATTCTGAGTGAGGTAACCCAGACCCAGAAAGACACACATGGTAGGTCCTCGTATGTAACTGGATATTAGCTGCAAGTAAAGGATAAACATGCTACAATCCACAGTCCAGAAGCTAAGTAACAAGGAGGGCTCAAGGTATGAGATGTAAATCTGCCTGTGAAGGGGAACAGACTAGACATTACCAGTGTGTGGGCAGGGGCAGGTGGGGAGGTGGGTACGGGATCAGGAGGGGTAAAGGTAGGGGAAGCATGGAGGGAGAGAGTGCTAGGAAAGTCGACTGAAACCAGGGGGCACCTCTGGGACCAGCTGGAAACATGGTGCAATAGAAAGTCCCAGGAATCCACAAGGGTAAATAAGCCTGAACTGTCCACCTCCAGTAACCAGGCAAGACTTCCGGGGGAGGAATTGGAGAAAATTCCTTAGCCACAAAGCCATTGACCTACAATTTGTCCTGCCTAGAAGATAGGCTGTAGTAAAGGTGGCACAGAAATTGCGGGAGTGGCCAACCAATGGCTCGTCCAGCTTGAGACCCAAGCCATGAAAGCGACCCAACCTCAACACTGCCTGGAGAGCCAGGACCCAGAGGGTGGATAACCCAGAGACCTGGGACAGAAAATGATTCCTAAGGAAACACATTCTTAATATGCTGCGGTAAAAATCATAATCCACTCTGAGGAGCACTTGGGAATTAATATAGGAAAGAGATACTTATCCTCGGACCAGAAATTTCCACTTGTAGAGAATTTCTCATGGGATCATGATACAAACACCAGAATGTTCATGGGCAACATTATTTATTTCCTCCTCCAAATGGGAACAATTCAAACTCCAATATCAATATTTTAAATTACTAGACCGTATGATGTGTCAATAAAATGGAAAATGGAATAAAAGCTCTCCACAAGTTGATCAAGCTCCTCATGACTAAAATTTTGATCCAGCAAACTGTCATGAGTGTTCTCCTGTATATATGGAGGAGTATGTGTAGGCAGGCTAGCCTATACATGTGGGAAGTTTTGTAGCTTACTCAACCTCTGCCCAACTAAATATCTGTAGTACCATCTCCAACTGTGAAGACCACGGGTGGGGAAGAGGAAGGGTGGGATTGGGAGGGGAGAAGGGAGGGAGGTACAGGGGGGATACGAAGTGAATAAACTGTAATGAATAAAAATAAAAATAATCAAATAAGAAAGAAAGTAGAACACTGATAACCTAGGACTAGAATCTGGAAAGATTACTGATGGAAAGTAGCTATATGATTCTTCCTGGTATGGTTTTCCAAAAACAGATTGTAGCAATGGTTGAAAACTTCTTGTTTACTGCCCCGTCCCGCGGGGCTTCAACGAGGTTCCTAAGATGGAGAGATTGGAAGGAATAGGGGGGAGGGGACAAGAGACACAGGAATGAAAGCCAAGTCTGTTTTTCTGATCAAGGCTTCTGTTTATTAAAAATTTTTACCCAACTTATATAGGGAGAAGGCAGGAAAGGGGAAAGGTTAGTCTACTGCTGCAGAAAATAGGAAGAGTGCTTTTATGGGTTAAATATTGTACCTGCAAGATACCATAAGGATGTTCTCTTAAGATATCTTACGGATGCTCTAACAAACAGATGTCCTCACAATATATCACCCATGATTTAGGGTCTTAGATAACTCTTTCACTAAATAGCTTTAGGTCTCCACTAAATGACCTTTGCTCTCTATTTGGCTTTGGCTTCAGTAACTACCTTTGTCTCCACTAGATAGCTTTGGCTCACTAATTGACTTTGGCTTCTGTAGATACCTTTGTCTCCACTAGATAGCTTTGACTTTGGCTTCCATAGATAGCTTTGGCTCCCGGCATCTCCTCCCTTCTTAAACAAATTAAGAGGCTAGCAGGTAGATTTTGAACATAAGGTCTTTTGCAGATGGTGGGCATTAACCAGAGGGGGGAAGTAGTGACCTGATCCTCCCAAGGCTTTTGCAGCCTTTTTGGGTGTTTTTTTTGGGGGGGAGGAGAGGAAGAACCCATCAAAACCTGAGGGCATCCCCAGCAGGTTGTGGTTGGGGGTAATCAGACACCAACCTCTATACAATCAGGTTTGCTTCTCAGGGGACTCAGAAGTGGGCAATTGGGCCCTCCCCTTGCAATGTCATCTTGCACCCCATTACAGGTACCCAGAAAAGCATTTATCTGAGTTTCATGCTGTTCTCATGAGAGCCAAACATAAGCAGTCAAGACCCATTGATGGACTGTCAGCAGTCTTCCTCCGGCTCAGCTAAGCCTCTGTCAGCCAAATCAAGTCTGTGATAATGAACTTGTATGGGTTTAGATGCCAGGGAGTCAATTTGCTGTTTTACAAAGCCAGTAAGTCTTTTAATGGCCCATGGGCCGAAAGATACAAGAAGGAAACCCACCAAAGGTCTCAAGATTGAAGGAAGGAGGGTGGTGAGCCAGGGAGAGGTTGAAAACCAATTATGAAACCAACTCTCCTCTTGTTCTCTCTGTCTCTTTCTCTCTTCTAAGCCTTCCCTAACCTAGCCATGCTGTCCCTTACAATCCCAGTATAATCTGTGTAAAAGCAGCACTCTTCCTTAAGCACAGCACATAAGCAGTCATCTTGACTGGGGGGGGTCTTCTTTGACATCAGTACATTGTCAGGAGAAAACTCCTCATCCACTTGTTGCAACAGGTGTTCCAGTAGCCATCAAGCTGCATCCTTTTCCTGTGAAAGAAACACAGACAACTCCTCGTTCCCAGATGAGTACAGGGTCAGGTCTATGCCATTGATTTGTTAAAGGATTTCTCCATTTTACTTTAGCAAAAGTTTTTTGGCTTTTGTATGCCAAAATCTATCTGTTGCAGATTTACCATGCTTATCTAAATTTTTTAGAAAATTTAGGTGTCCAGGGGAGTGGCTCCCCCTTCTTTGTTTTTTGCAAGTAAATCTTAATTGTTTAGTAGGCACACTCTAGCATGCCTTGTCCTTGAAGATAGCAAGGTATTCCACTTATGTGAGAAACTTGAAACTGTTGACAATTGTTTTAAAAGATTTGTTAGTATATCCTGCTCCCTTGTCAGTTTTAAATTGCTTAGGAACTCGTGGAACATTAAAAGCCTGTAGACAATGAGCAATAACATTTTTTGCAGTTTCTCCTGGTTGAGGAGTGGCAAAAATGAATCCAGAATAGGTATCAATGCAAACATGTACATATTTTAATTTTTTAAATTCAGGAATATGAGTAATATACTTTTGCCAAATCTGATTTGGAACCAATCCTTTAGGACTGACTCCTAAATGAGGAACAGGCGAAACTGAGGACAAGTACTGCAAGCCTTGACTATACCACGTGCCTGTTTCTTAGTCAACCCACATCCAAGTCTCAAGGTTTGACTATTAAGATGATGCATGCCATGGGCATCTTGGGCTCCCTAATTGTAAACAATAAACTTTGGTGGCTTTATCTGCCACTACATTTTCTGTTAGACAGGGGTCCTGGCAAATTAGAATGAGCCTTCAAATGTCCTATGAAAAAGAAAAAATTTCTTTTTTGTATCAAGTTTTGAATTTGTAAAAATAAAATTCCAGCAAGAGAAAATATATGGATTTGACCTGCAGTAGTCTCTAACTTAGGAAAAGACAGAACTACATCTGTAAAAAAAAAAAAAAGTTCAAAGACTACTTTTTAAAACTTTGAAACACAGCCAATACTGTAGAAGATAACTCTGCTATTTGTGCAGATGTGCTAGACACTTGAAAAGACATTGTTTTTCTTTTATAAGCACAGGCAACAACACCAGATCTCACTATAGATGGTTCTGAGTCACCATGTGGTTGCTGGGGATTGAACTCAGGACCTTTGGATGAGCAGAGAGTGCTCCTAACCTCTGAGCTATCATCAGTTCACTCTGTTTGTGACTCTGTTATAATAAGCTTACATATATTAAAATGCCATATTTATTAGATCTTTTACAAGTCTGAGAGCCAGCATATTTGAATTACTCTTTGTCTATTTTTATTATCTGCTCTAAACTGCATCCTATAAACAAGATGTTATATATATATATACATATATTTTTAATGTATGTTTTAGAACCAAATTTTAGGTAGATCTACATAGACAAATTTTATGATTATCCATTTTAAATTTAACCTTAAAAAAAAAAACAACCTAAACAAAGGGACTAGGTAAAACTCAATCTTGTACTCAACTATAATCTTTAGCATAACTTTAAATCTGTTCTTTTTAAACTAAAATCAAAGCAAAATTTTTAACTAAATATAATTTGTAAAGGGGCTAGCAAATCTTATCAATCCTATCATATTGTATTAAAACATAACAGCAAAAAATTAAAGGACAAAAGTTTTATTTAGCATTAAACAGAGAATTAAACTTAGCCTGCAGCCTTTAGCAAAAATGGACTATTCTGGCCATACCAGATCTATAGGCCAGAAAGAAACAGCATTAAATCATTTATTTAAGTACTGTCAGCCAGGTATACTTTTGACCTCCCCCAAAAGGTTGAGAAACTGTTTTTAAGTTTTTTGTTAGACTGTCTAAGGGTTATTATTTTAAAATACCTGATAAATTTTAAAATGTTTTATAGAATTTAACTCTGATGGTCCAAGACCAAACTTAGAGGTGTTGATTTAAACTGTCTCATGTCCAGAAATATTAATATCGTCAGTCAGGTTTTAAAATATGTCAATTGAAGTCCAGAGATAAACATATACACACATAGAGACACAGCTAAGGAACACAGAAATCCGACATTGTCCTCTTGGAGTAACCAGAATACCCAGATACCAGAATTTGACTGGCCTGGAAGGAATGGACTCCCTCATGGTTCCTCTACACAGCTTCCAGATGGAGAGCAGGCTCTAGCAGCCTTCTTTCTACACAGACTAGGGTCCCAGATTAGGGGAGCAATTAAGGGCTCTTTTTCCGGGAACTGGGGAATCACCCAAATTTTTTTGATCAGGTTGGAAACTAAGTTTTCCAGACCTCACGAGCAAACCAAAACCATATACCAAAACAAACAGCTGGCACACAAAAACCTTTGCTCTCTACTTGGCTTTGGCTTCAGTAACTACCTTTGTCTCCACTAGATAGCTTTGGCTCACTAATTGACTTTGGCTTCCGTAGATACTTTTGTCTCCACTAGATAGCTTTGACTTTGGCTTCCATAGATAGCTTTGGCTCCCAGCAGTTTACAGGCCAAGAGAGATGGCTCAGAGGTTAAGAACACTTACTGTTCTTCCAAAGGTCCTAAGTTCAATTCCCAGCAACAACCTGGTGGCTTATAACCATCTATACTGGGGTCTGGTGTGCAGGAAGAATGCTATATAAGTAATAAACAAATAGATCTTTTTTTAAAAAAAACTTATTGTTTACACCAAAATCAGGTAAGGTTGGGTTATATAAACTATACCACAATATAGTTGCTTTCATAAAAACAAAGCATAGACATTCACAAGATGCCAGTAAATTCTGCAGGAAAAGATGTGGTTTACAGAAACTCCAGAGAAGCAGTGCTCCAGAGCAGAGTTTAATAGAACTTAAGGTAACTTAGGCTGGACCAGAAAATGATATCCTGCCAGAAGATGCTTAGTGCAGATTAGAACCACAGTCCAAGATAACAGATAACGTCAATTTTCCATCCTGTCTTTTTTTGTGTCCTGTGCTGATGAGTTGGGGTATTTTGTTGTCTGTTTTTGTTTGTTGTAATTGTTATAACATGCTAACATTAACTTTTCCATTATAAATATTCTTTTTTAATTGAAAATAGGCTTTCTCATGCAATATATTTGAACTATGGTCTCCTATCTCCCTACTCCCCCCATTCAGCTCCTCCATTCAGATTCATTTCCTTTCTGTTTCTGCTTAGAGAAAAAACAGGCATCTAAAGAATAATAATGAAATAAAACAAAAATAAAGTAAAATAAAATCACACAAGCTGGCATAGAAAAAAACAAACAGAAGAAAAAGAGCCAAAGAAAAGCCACAAAAAACACATATAAACTCAGAGACACACATTCACACACACACACACAAATCCCATACAAAAACAAAACCAGAAATCATAATATAATACACACAAAGGACCTGTAAGGTTAAAAAAACACTCTTGTAAAACTTTGTGAGACAATGAAGTTCCAGAGATGTTTTTGAGTTTGGTTTGTACTGGCCATCTACAACTGGACATGGGTTCTACCCTTCAGGTGTGCTTCCCAGTAAGAAACAAATTTTTCCTCCACAAATGGCTACCAATAAGATACCTTCTGTGTTAGAGATGGAGGACAAGTGTGTCCACTTGTCTCAATTCTAGGACCCATGCAGGCCTTGTGTATGCTGCCTCGGTCTCTGTGAGCTCATATGAGCTTCGCTCAGTTAATTTAGGTGGCCTTGTTCTCCTGGTGTCCTCTATCCTCTCTGGCTCTTACAAGCTTTCTGGCTGCCTCTTCAACAGTGTTCCCTGAGCACAGGGGGAATGAAGACATCTTTTGGGCTCAGTGTTTGAAGATCTCTCATTCTTTGCATTTTGCCTGGTAATATAGGTCTTGTGTATGCTCCCATCTGCTACAGGAGGAAATTTCTCTGAAGATGGCAGAGCAAAGCATGAATCTATGAGTCTAGTAGAATGTAATTAGGCATCATTTTATTGCTAAGTCCCCTTGGAGGAACAGTAGCATTTGGTTACTTCTGCTATTTATGGTCTGTAAGTCTCAAGTTCTTGGTCACCAAGCAGTGCTGGGTATGAGTTTCATCTCATGGAGTGCACCTTAAACCAGATATTGGTTGGTTATTTCTGCAAGTTTTGTGCCACTATTGCACACCATTGTGTCTTGCAGTCAGGTCATTGTTGTCTGTTGAAGGTTTTGTAGCTGGTATTTGCTTTTGGGTTTTGCCTTTGGCTTGTGGTAGCATGAAGAATACTGTATTCTATAGGTGTGAAAACTAGGTAGACACCAGCTCAAGTTTTCCATGTCCATTGGGCTGTGTTGGTGTTATCTTCAGCAACAGGGCCCTTTTGTCAGATTTCAAAGACTAGCTGGATGTCAATTTGACAGAAGCTAAAGGAATTATGGGAGAGGGAACCTCAGCTGAGAAAATCACTGCACTAGATCAGCTTGTGGGCAAGCAGGCGATGCACCCCCCCCCCCTTTTTCCCTCTTATTGAAAAATAACTTTTTCCCCTCACATGCTCTATCTTGATTATGGTCTCCTCTCCCTTGAATCCTCTCTGTTCCTCCTCACCATCCCTCCTATCCAGATCCATCCCCTCTCTGTCCCTCATTTAAAAACAAACAGGCTTCTAAGATATAACAAAAACAAAATAAAAACTAATACATTGGAAAAGAATAATAATAAAAAAACCCAGAAAGACTAGAGACAACCCCCCTTATAAAAAAAGACAAAAGAAGCAGATATAAGACACAGAGGACTGTTGGTTCACACACTGAAGAATCACATATAAACACTAAACTGGAAGCCATAACATATACTCAGAGGACCTGCAATGTAGAAAGACTGACAGAGAGAGAGAGAGAGAGAACATATATATACATACGTAAGTAAAACAAAATAAAAATTTTAAATTATTTATAAAAAGCCCTGAAACAAAATGAGATGAAGGATTTCCAATGATGCCTTTGAGTTTGTTTTCTCTTAGCCATCTAGTGACAGGCATTTAGCTTACCCTTAACAGTTATTTGTCATCCTAGTGCCACTCTCGGGAAGAAAACTAAAATTTATTTTACACATGATTCTCAATTGGGGGTAGCTCCTAGGTTAGAGATAGAGTCATGAGCTTTAGGAGCCCATCTGGAGCAGACCAATGCAGGCCTGCTCATGCTGCCTCGGTCTCTGTGAGTTCATATGCAGATCAATCCTGGTGTATTTAGAAGGTCTTGTTTCCTTGGTGTCCTCCATCTCCAGTGGCTCTTCCACTCTTTCTGCATCCTCTTCCACAGGGTTCCTTGAGCCCTGAAGGAGAGGGATTAATAGAGACATCCTTTAAAGGGATGAGTGTTCCCAAGGTCTCTCACTCTGAGTAATGTCTAGCTGTGGTCTCTGTATTTGTTTCCATCTACTGCAGAAGGAAGCTTCTTTGATGACAGCTGAGCAAGGTGCTGATCTAAGAGTATGGTAGAAAGTCATTAGAGGACAATTTTATTGCCTTTTTTTTAAACAAGAGTAATATTTGGTTTTATCCTAGGTCCCTGGGCCACCTAGTCTCAGGTTCTTAGTCACACAAGCAGTGTGTGGTATGGGTCCCATATCATGGAATGGGCCTAAGTCAAACACACACTGGTTGTTTAATTGAAGTTTTCTGCCATCATTACTCCAGCATATCTTGCAGGCAGGCAGGACACCGCTGTAGATCAAAGATTCGTGACTGTCTTGATGCTTATGTTTTGTAACTCCTTCTGTAACACAGAGTACCTTCCTATACCAAAGATGATAGAAAAAAATGGATGAAAAAAAATCTATGTAGGCACAAGCTCAGCTTTTCCAAGCTCAGTGAGTTGTGTAGGTACTGATATCATCAGTGAGACCTTGCTGTTAGTTTGTGGAGAGCAACTTATAATCTTGGTTTCCTTTAATCAGTAACTCAATTGGATGTAATGCAATCCTATTACTGAAATATTCAAGGGAGGTCCAGTTGGGTCTCTGTCTTCCCCATTATTTGGTGATTTCATTTAGATCCCCTTTGTATTTTACAAGGCTTCTCCTGTACAAGACTTTCATTCTACCCTTCAAATGGCCCTTAATTTGGCTGGCTGGCTCTTCCATATGCCCGTCACCTTCTTCCCTGCCCCTCTCTATGGATGAGCCCATTCCAGTCACCCTTCCATCCATTCATAACTATCGATTAACTTTTCTTTCCTAGTCCCTTCTATACCTAACCTCTGTGGTTTTACAGATAACTTGCTTATCATTGGCTTAACAGCTAACGTCCACATATAAAAGAAGACATACATCTACCAGGGCCCAGAAGAAATCTGTGACTTTCTGGGCCCTGGTTACCTCACTCAGGATGACTTTTTCTAGTTCCATCCATTTACCTGCAAATTTCTTGATTTCATTTTTTTATACTGTTAAGTAATATTGCATGTGTCAATGTACCTTCTTTTTCCATTCACTTGGTGAGGGATATCCCGGTTAGTTCCAATTTCTGGCTATTGAAAATAGAGCAACAATGAAAATGGTTGAGTAAGTATCTCTGTGGTAGAATAAAGCATCCCAAGAGTGTAGTTGTGGTTTAAATAGGTTTAAATAAGCATAGGCTTATATGCTTGAATGCTTGGTCATAAGGGAGTGGCAATATTTGACAGGGCTTAGGAGTTGTGGCTTTGTTGAAGAAGGTGTATAGAAGCTATTGTCTGAAACTGTGAAGGTTAAGCCTGGATTGCCATGAAAACCCCAAGATTTTGGAGATTCCAATAATAAGACACCTGGAAAAACTCAAAGAGGGAGTAGAAACAGACCAAGAAAAACAAGTATTTTTCATTTTTATTAATTTTTTATTAATTACAATTTATTCGCTTTGTATCCCAGCTGTAGCCCCGTCCCTTGGCCCCTCCCAACCTCTACCCTCCCTCTCTCTCTTCTTCTCACTGGCCCTTCCCCCAGTACACTGATAGGGGAGGTCTTCCTCCCCTTCCCTCTGACCCTAGCCAATCACATCTCATCAGGACCAGCTGCATTGTCTTCCTCTGTAGCCTGGTAAGGCTGCTTCCCCCTCAGGGGGAGGTGATCAAAGCCCCTGAGTTCATGTCAGAGACAGTCCCTGTTCCCCTTACTAGGATACCCACTTGGACACTGAGCTGCCGTAGGCTATATCTACCTGGGGTAGATGGGCTACATGGGTTTCTAGGTTATATCCATGAATGATCCTTGGTTGGAGTGTCAGTCTCAGAAAAGACCCCTGTGCCCAGATTTTTTGGTTCTGTTACTCTTCTTGTGGAGCTCCTGTCCCTTCCAGGCCTTTTGCCTTCCCCTTCTTTTATATGATTCCCTGCACTCTGCCCAAAGGTTGGTTATGAGTCTCAGCATCTGCTTTGATACCCTCCTGGGTAGAGCCTTTCAGAGGCTCTCTGTGGTAAGCTCCTGACCTATTCCCTGTTTTCTCCCTCTTCTGATGTCCATCCCATTTGCCTTTCTGAATGAAAATTGATCATCTTACGCAGGGTCCTCCTTCTTGTTTATCTTCTTTAGATGTACAGATTTTAGTATGTTTATCCTATATTATAGGTCTAATATCCACTTTTTTCTTTTTTTATTAATTTTAATATCCACCTATATCCCTGAGTGTCTTTCTGCTTCTGGGTTACCTCACTCAGGATGATCTTTTCTAGTTCCCACCATTTGCCTGCAAATTTCATGATCTCCTTGTTTTTAATTGCTGAGTAGTATTCCATTGTGTAAATGTATCACAATTTCTGTATCCATTCCTCACATGAGGGACATCTAGGTTGTTTCCAGATTCTGGCTATTACAAATAAAACTGCTACAAACATGGTTGAGCAGATGTCCTTGTTGTGTACTTGAGCTTATTTTGGATATATGCCTAGGACTGGTGTAGCTGGATCTTGAGGAAGCACTATTCCTAATTTTCTGAGAAAGTACCAGATTGATTTCCAAAGAAATTGTACAAATTTACATTCTCACCAGCAATGGAGGAGGGTTCCCCTTTCTCCACATCCTCTCCAGCATGTATTATCACTGAGTTTTTTTATCTTAACCATTCTGATACGGGTAAGGTAAAATGTCAGGGTCTTTTTTTCTTTGCATTTCCCTTATGACAAAGAATGATGAACATTTCTTTAAGTGTTTCTCTGCCATTTAGTATTCCACTATTGAGAGTTCTCTGTTTAGCTCTGTACCCATTTTTTAATGGTTTACTGGATTACTTGATTTGTTGCTTTTTAACTTCTTGAGTTCTTTATATATTCTGGATATTAGGCCTCTGTCAGATAAAGGGTTAGTGAATATCTTTTCCCAGTCTGTAGGCTGTCCTTCTGTTCTGATGACAGTGTCCTTTGCTTTACAGAAGCTTTTCAGTTTCATGAGATCCCATTTATTGATTGTTGATCTTAGAGCCTGTGCTGTTGGTATTCTGTTCAGGAAGTTGTCTCCTGTGCCAAAAAAATTCTAGGCTCCTCCCCACTTTTTCTTTTAACTGATTTAGTGTGTAAGGTTTTATGTTGAGGTCTTTGATCCACCTGGACTTTAGTTTTGTGCAGGGTGATAAGTATGGATCTATTTGCATGTAGACATCCAGTTAAACCAGCACCATTTGTTGAAGATGCTATTTTTTTTCTATTGTATGGTTTTGGCTTCTCTGTCAAAATTCAAGTATCCATAGGTGTTTGGGCTTATTTCTAGGTCTTCTATTTGCTTCCATTGATCCACCATTCTGTTAAAATAAGTATTTTTCATTCAACAAAGCTGAAAGAAATTGGAGATCTAAAGAGTGTTTTGACATCAGACATAGAAATGCGGAGTTTAGAGTTTTCCCAGCTGGTTTCACGTCTTGCTTTGGTCTAGTATCTGTTCACTATGCTCTTTCCTTCCTTTTGGAATGATAATGTATATTCTATGCCACTCTATGATGAAAGCATATGATCTGCTTTTTGATTTTGATTGTACAGGTAAATACAATTAAGAGATTGTCATGAGTCCCAGAGGAGACTTTGAGCTTTTAAACAGTGTTAAAACTGTTATAGAATATGGGAACTTTTAAAGTTAGACTGAGTGCATCTTTGCATTATAATATGGCTACAAGCTTATGGCGGTCAGGTAGTGGAATGCAGTTGTTTGAATAGGAATGCCCCTACTCATATGTTTGAATGCTTGGTCATGAGGGAATAAATACTTCCTGTGCCTTTGATGTGGGTTTCTTCTCTTCTATTTCTAGTATTCTTAGATTTGGTCTTTTCATTGTGTCCTAAATTATCTGGATGATTGGTGCCAAGATTTTTTTAGATTTACCCTTTTCTTTGACTAAGGTATTCATTTCTTCTGTCATGTCTTCAATGTTTAAGATTCTCTCTATCATCTCTCAGATTCTGTTGGTGAGGCTTGCCTCTGTAGTTCCTGTTCAAGTTCCTACATTTTCATTTCCAGATTTCCCTCATTTGGGGTTTTCTTTATTGAGTCTATTTACAGTTTCAGGTCTTTAACTGTTTTACTGGTTTCCTTCCACTAATTTTGGTGTTTATGGATTTCCTTAAAAAATGTATTCATTTCTTCCTTGTGGCACTTTATCATATTTATGAAGGCTATTTTAAGGTCTTTGTCTTGTGCTTCATCTGTGTTGCAAGTCTCAAGCCTATGGTATGGTTGCTGTCACTAGTAAAGATATAGTGTCCTGACTGTTATCAATTACGTTTTTATGCTGCTGCGTAGGCATCTAGGTTTGGAAAGATTATAAATGTAGGGTGCTGATATATAATCTTGTCTTTATTGTCTGGTTGTTTTTTACCCTTTGGTTTCAGTTGCCCTCTTTGGTTCTTAGTCTGATGTGTTGTGTTGTAGGAAATTTTCTTGGCATCCTGTGAGATGTGACAACTGTAGGTTTGGGGTAAAATGTATTTCTGGCTATTGGAACCTGACACTTAAGAAGGAGAATAGGCTAGGAAGAAAGGGCTGTGAGGTCTCAGGAGGGAGAAAAGCACAGTGTTCCACCAAGATCTGGTTGGTACCCTGAGAATGGGGACAGAGAATGAGAAGAAGCCACAACAGGTAGTCTGCAGAACTGGGCATGAGACCCAGAGAATGGAGGAGGAGGGATTCAGAGGAGGAATGGGAGAGTGATGATCTGGAGCTTGCACATCTTTGCTGGCCTATGTGCTTCTCAGGCAGGCTTTGCTGGTGAGGAATAAGGATGGAGGAGAAGATATGAGGAACACACTGGAGAAGGGGGCAGAGGGGAGAGGAAGACCTCAGCAGGTAGTCTGTTACAGAGTTGGGGGTTAGATTTGAAAAGAGGAAGGGGTCGATGAAGATCTACCTGCTTTCCTGGCTGTAGTGTCCTGCCACTTCCCAGGGAATCATATTTTCTTGGTTGTGATTGATGTGGGAGTGTTCAGCTCACTGTGATTGGCTCCGCCCCTGGACTGGTGGTCCTGGGTGTTATAAGAAAACAGGTTGAGCAAGCTATGAGGAACATGCCAGTTAGAAGCACTTCTCCATGGCTTCTGCATCAGGTACTACCCTACTTGAACTCCTGCCCTGACTTCCTGAAGTAATAGTTTGTGGTGTGGAACTGTAAGATGAAATAAATCCTTTCTTCCCCAAGTTGCTTTTGGTCATGGTGTTTTACCACAGAACCCTTACTAAGACGCGTGCCTTGCCTTGCCTTGCTGAATAGTTCCTTATAGATAGGCATTTGGTTCTGGGAGGGACCAGACCTAGTCAATAGCTTCTTTAATACTGTAGCATATGTTTCCACCTCCTTCACTGTAAGGTCTCCCTGCAAGCCCAGACACAAAGCTAGGCCCAGATGGAAAGGAGGTAGGTCCACACCCTAACCACTTCCCTTTCCCTGCTCTCTTCTAGCAGCTTTAATAGCCTCAGGGCTTAGCACCAAAGAATTATGAGCCATCTCTTTGCCCACACTATTTAAATTAGCCAATTGGTTGGGAAACCGAAATCCTGGAAATCCACACTCCTTTGACATGGATAAGTTGACTCCTACTGATTCAGCTTTCTGCTTCCTTGATGCTACCTAAGGGTCCTTTGCCTCTATGGCAGCCTGGGCCTTCTCTCTTTATATCCGTATGTAAAGAACTCTTCCATCTATTCAAGGGTCAGTGTGTTTTGTCCCACAATCCCAAGAATCCTTAGGTCATGTAAAACCATGGAGAAGACATAGGATGGCTAAGGAAGGAGGAGACGTGGGTCTTCATATCACTCGGGCTTCAGAATGAGCTATTCAAACCTCTCCTATGCTAAGTCCTTGGTGAAACCAGTCTAACTAGCTGCAGAGTATCTGTCCCTGATTTTTATCACATGTTGTACACAGACAAGTATTCTCTCTAAATTATTTGTTGGCTGTTTACTCTCAGACAATGAACAAATAGTCACAGAAATAATTTTGATGAAAAGGCAAACATAAATTTGTATCATCCTTACACAAATAACTACAGACAACTAGAGAATACTGAGGGTGGAAGAAACAGTCTTCTCCAGGGAAGAGTACACCAATTGTTTGGCCAATACCAAATGGTCAGCCCTGAAAACATATACAGACAAGTGAAATTATATAGACTGAGAGGTTAGATTTAGGGATATGCATAGATATGCATATACCTATGTGTCTTATTGAAAGTATAGAAGCCCCTCAAGGGGAAGGCACATGGATGTCCTGGATTGAGGGCAAGAGAACAGAAGTGACCAGATGGGGGTGAGGGGCAGTAAAAGAGAACGTATTGAGAGAGACAATGAAATTGGTGGAATATTGGAGGCGTGGTAATACAGAAATCCATTGCCATGGAAACGCCCTAGAATCTACAAAAGTGACCCTAGGGAATTCTCCTAGTAATGGGGAATATGGAGCCCAAAGTGGCCATCTTCTATAACCAGGCAAGACTTCCACCAGTGGGCTAGGACATAAACCCAGCTGCAAAATCTTCAACCTACAATCTGTCCTGCCTGCTGCCCAGAGATCCAGGATAAAACCAAAGCCAAACATGACTGACAAAAAAGAAAAATATAAAGAATAAAAGGCAATGAAATGACTCTTAGTGATATTCTGCTATGCTTGTAGATTGGTGCCTGGCCCAGTCATCATTAGAGAGGCTTCCCCCAGCAACTGATGGGTGCAGATGCAGAGAACACAGCCAAACATTAGGCAGAAGCAGAGGAACCTCACAGAGGATGGGGAGGAAGGATTGCAGGAGCCTGAGGGGTTAACAAAAGAGCACAGCCCACAGAATCAACTCAGCAGGTCTCAAAAGGGCTCATATAAACTGAAGCAAGAAACATGGATCCTGCATTGTCTGAGTTAGGTCCCTGCATACAATTATGGCTATGTAACTTAGTGTTCTTGTGGGAATACTAACAGTGGGAGGGAGGAGTGTCTCTGACCCCTTTGCCTGCTCCTAGGACCCTTTTCTTCTTACTGAATTGCTTCACAAAGCCTCTATATGCAGGTTTGTGCCTAGTCTTATTGTAAATTGTTACACCCTGTTAGGTTGGTGTCCCTCGAAGTACGTTCTGTTCTGATTGTGTGTTGGTTTTGAAGAAAAGTAGATCAGGGAAAGAGAGGAAGAGGTAGGTAGAGGAAATGGAAGGAGTGGAAGAAGAGGAAACTTCTGTCAGGATCTAATGTATGAAAGAATAAAATAAATGAAAGGTCACTGAAATTACAGAAGTCAATCTTACTTCTTCTCAAACACAAGTAAAAACAGCATTTTTGTGCTTATAAAATTTAAAACTGAAGTATGCACTTCCAGGTGGACGAACAACATTTATTTCCTTTATGAGATAGTGGAACTTCGGATAATTAAAAATATTCCTCATTCTGCTTCCATCTGCCTTCCAAAAAGCTGAATGTTATAGTAACAAGGTACTCATTGAGAAAGCGGCCGTTAGTGGTTCCAGATTTTCTTGGGTAAACGCTTACATCCAAACATTAGTGGTGTGACGTACTTTAATGAAAAGGAATGCAGTGTTTACTCTCCAAGTCTGTCTGGAAGACAGTCTTTTTCTCTACACGTAGAGGCTTGCTCTTTATCCTGATCACTGATGCAGGGGAGTCAACAGGGTGGCCAGTTAGGTCATAAAGTGTCTATCAGAAGTGTATCTTGAGTTCCACCTCTAATAGTTGACCTGGAATGGTCTTCACTGCTTTCTAAAGTCAAGTGACACCAGGAGATATGGATGAGCCAGAGTGGAGTTCTTTGGGAGTGTTAGATGTAGACGCTCGCTCACATAAGCATTGGAATTAACACTGTAAATCTGTTTTCTCCATAAAAAAAAAATTCATCTCCACTACCACAATCATTTAAAGTTCTATGTACTTCTGAGAATCGACTTACATGATGAAAAACTATGTCAGAAAGAACACGTCCTATGGAAACTTTAAGCTTACAGTCGCTTTACTAGTCTTCCAAGTGTTATATATATATATATATATATATATATATATACATATACATATATATATATTAATATTGGGAGGACAGATGTGGAATGAGGTTATGGCAGTGTTATATTTTTGAATAGTTACTGCCTTGAGAATTTCCATATTAAAGGGCAGCCCTGTCTCATAGGAAGACTGTGACCATAGATGGGTTTATGGAATTTCCCTGTGACAGAAAAGTCAAGTTCTGAAAGAATGTGACTCAGAAAAGCCTGGTTATCCTAAAAGCTGCTTTCAGGACAGTGATGAGAGAAAAGGCCTTGTTCTTATTCATGTTCATTTGTTTTCACTTAGAATTTTACTACTTCTGGACTATCAGTCATCAGGCATTTGTCACAACTCTTTCATGCCTGGCATAAACCCTGAAGAAGTCATGGTATTCAACTTCTGTCAACTTAATCTCCACACGAAGACTGTAGTCTAAAGAGGTTGGTAATTTAGACAAAAATTAATTATAAACAATCAGTTTTGTAAGCATAATTCATATCTGCACTTTTCCAGGGAATGTGCAGTTGCCTGGCTAGGAGCCCACTAGCAGTACTTTCAATGTCAAATCAAAATTCTCTGGATTTCACCAGTGAAACAAAACTTCTCTCTATGGGAAAATTTTGTGCAGAATGTACTTAGAAGACATTGAGAAAGAGAGAGCTAATCCTAAGAACGCTAGGAACAAGAGCAGAAGAGAAACTCCTCTCTGAGAGCTGTGTGCAATGTCTTTTAAGTCTCTACGATATTAGATCAGAGAACCACCAGCCTTCTGAGACAAAGAAGCTGTAATCAGAGTTATCCACATGTTTCCAGTCCCCATAAAAGATGTGTGTATGTGTGTGAGTACCAATATGGGTATTCTAAATAATGACACTTTAAAATGTTATTTTCTTTCAGAGTGTCATTATTTAAAATACCCATATTTTAACTGAAGAATTTGCATGAGCTAGACTTTACCTTGGGACTTTAATTGCCTCTCCAACAAGTTGTTGCTGAAGATTTGCTGACTTGTCATAGGTAGTAATGAATACCAGTGTCGTTGACTTGAGAATTTATATTCTAATACTTTGTATACTATAGCCTCGCCGAAATGGCCTTAATTCAAGGAAAGAACTTCTATTTTGCTGTAAAATTATTTTTGCCCCATTTCCTACCAAGTTTTAGTGTATGGTGATTTTGATAAAATTCTGAGAACTGAGCATTTTATATCTGCAGACCCATACTTTAAGCCTTGGGGAGCAGGCATTTATATTTTGTCTAGTCCTCTTAAGTATAGTTGAGCCAAAATCACCCCTGCTTCACTTCAAACATCTGCTGGAATCCTCGGCTATAACAGGATATTGCTTGGATTCTCTTGAGTTGAAGCAGAAGAGCTCAATGAAATATCAAAATTTGTTCCTGTAGTATGTTGTGCACTTTAATTTCCTTTCGATTCTCTTTTAGGAAGTTATTAAAACCTTAGTTTTATTGTTAAAAATATGTTTTCTTTTTTCCATTGGGAAACTCTAAAAATAGAAGTGAAAAATGAAAGTCAAATACTTATACTTGCACATTTAACAGATATTCACATAACGGTGATCTTAGGTAACTAGAAAGCAAAGTAGTTAGATTCAGAGGTCTCCAAGGAGAGACTTGAGTGCCATGCATGGGCTCCTGCTGAGTCAGTATTTTAAAAGACTATCTCAGGCCTCACGAGGGCATGCACTTGAGTTATAAACCTTAGATTAAAATTCCAGTCCATTTATTGATTGTTGCTCTTAGAGCCTGTGCTGTTGGTGTTCTGTTCAGGAAGTTATCTCCTGTGCCAATGAGTTCTAGGCTGTTCCCCACTTTTTTTTCCAATTGATTTAGGGTATCTGGTTTTATGTTGAGGTCCTTGATCTACTTTGACTTTAGTTTTGTGCAGGGTGATAAATATGGATCTATTTTCATTTTTCTGCATGTAGACATCCAGTTGGTCCAGCACCATTTGTTGAAGATGCTGTCTTTTTTCCATTGAATGGAATTGGCTTCTTTGTTGAATATCGAGTATTCATAGGTGTGTGGATTTATTTCTGGGTCTTCTATGTGGTTCCATTGATCCTCCTTTCTGTTTCTATGCAAATGGGACCTCATGAAACTGAAAAGTTTCTGTAAAGCAAAGGATACCGTCATCAAAACAAAACGACTGCCTACAGATTGGGAAAGAATCTTCACTAACCCTTTATCTGACAGAGGACTAATATCCAGTATATACAAAGAACTAAAGAAGCTGAAAAGCAGCAATCCAAGTAATCCAATTAAAAAATGGGGAACAGAGCTAAACAGAGAATTCTCGACAGAGGAATATCGAATGGCAGAAAAACACTTAAAGAAATGCTCATCCTCATTAGCCATCAGGGAAATGCAAATCAAAACGACCCTGAGATATCACCTTACACCCATCAGAATGGCCAAGATGAAAAACTCAAGCGATAACACATGCTGGAGAGGTTGTGGAGAAAGGGGAACCCTCCTCCACTGCTGGTGGGAATGTAAACTGGTACAACCACTCTGGAAAGCTATCTGGCGCTTTCTAAGACAAATAGGAATAGTGCTTCCTCCAGACCCAGCTATACCACTGCTAGGTATATATCCAAAGTTTGTTCAAGTACACAAAAAGGACACTTGCTCAACCATGTTTATAGCAGCTCTATTTGTAATAGCCAGAACCTGGAAACAACCCAGATGTCCATCAACGGTGGAATGGGTACAGAAATTGTGGTATTTTTATACAATGGAATACTACTCAGCAATCAAAAAGGAGGAAATCATGAAATTTGCAGGCAAATGGTGGGATGTAGAAAAGATCATTCTGAGTGAAATATCCCAGAAGGAGAAAGACAAACATGGGATATACTCACTTATATAGACCTATAAGATATGATAAACATAATGAAATCTATACACCTAAAAAAGATAATCAATTGAGCAGACATGGGGTAAGATGATCAATCCTCATTTAGAAAGACAGATGGGATGTGCATTGAACGTATGACAGGAGTCTACTGAGCGCATCTGAAAGACTCTAACTAGTAGTGTTTTCAAAGCAAAGACTCATGACCAAACCTTTGGCAGAGTACAGGGAATCATAAGAAAGAAGGGGAGTTGGTATGATGGGGAAAGGATAGGAGCTCCACAAGGACCAAATATATCTGGGCACAGGGTCTTTTCTGAGACTGACATTCAACCAAGGACCATGTATGGATATAACCTAGAACCTCCACTCAGATGTAGCCTGTGGTAGCTCAGTAACCAATTGGTTTCCCAAAGTGAGGGGAACAGGGACTATTTCTAACAGGAACTCAATGACTGGCTCTTTGGTCTCCCCACCCCCGAAGGGAGGAGCAGTCCTGTTAGGCCACAGAGGAGGGCTTTGCAGCCAGTCCTGAAGATACCTGATAAAACAGGATCAGATGAATGGGGAGGAGGTCCCCCCATCAGTGGACTCGGAAAGGGGCATGGTGGAGATGAGGGAGGGAGGGAGGGACTGGGAGGGAATGAGGGATCGGGACACGGCTGGGATACAGAGTTAATAAAATGTAACTGATAAAAAATAAATAAAAAATAAAAAAATAAAAATAAATAAATAAAATAAAATTCCAGTCCAACTATCCGCTCCACTTTTACCTATGCACAAGTAAAGCTTCTATGGATCACAACTAAAGGATTAAATTTTGTATCCTCTCAGTCTGGCTGTCCTTTACTACAGAGTAGCAGCTTTACAAAGAAAGAATTCACTTCCTTTAAGCTGGTGTTAGCGGTTCCGAATATCCGAGAGTTGAGAGAAAACTGAGAGCTGATCCTGGCATCAATCAACAAGTCTAGTTGATTTGTGCGCCTCTCACCTTAGACATCCACACCATTGTCTGTTTATTTACCTCTGCATCTTTTTAATTCCTCTCAAGGGTCCATTCTATATTTCCAGCGTCTCCAGTGGCATGAAGCAGAGCCACCCCCGTGTCCCTCTCCTCATAACCTCACTTCCCACAAATCCCAAACTAATTTTAATTTTCTTCAGCCCATTCACTCACCACACACACACACACACACACACACACACACACACACACACAGCTACTCCTTCAAGTGAATCATTCAAAAAAGCAGTCATAGACAATCCTAGAAGGACCACATTTCAGGATCTGTTCTATTTGCTACTCCTTTAACGACCGCTCACATCCACAGCTGCTGGCCCTGAGCTTAGCACTAGAGCATGGTGGGTTTTTTGCTTTTTTGTTTTGTTTTGTTTTAGCTGTTCTTGGGAACACAGAGTAATAGCAGCTGTCTCCTTACAGCACTTTGTGTCAACATATAAGATTTTGTATATGTGTCCAGGCTATTTAGCTATTTCCTAAATCGGCTCAAGTACCATGTCAAAGCCACCATTGCTGACTGGTGTAAGGATTAGTCAGTGGAAATTACAATGGTGTATGCCTCTAAAGGATCTACTTAAGATGCAATTAATCCTAGTGTCTTGTTGTATTATGGCTCTTCCCAAATTTTCCAGAAATTTTCCACTGACAGAAGATGAGAAATGTTATATGACCTCCAAGGTTTTGACACATAACATGAAGTTGCACAATTTAGGACACTTTTCAAGTACACACTTGCTTGAAGTCTTATAGTGCAACTAAAATAACCTATGCCATATTTGAAATACATTGAATAATACATTTATAGACTAAGATCAGAAAGGAGAGGAGAACCTCCCCTATCAGTGGACTTCGGGAGTGGCATGCAAGCAGAGGAAGGAGGGAGGGTGGGATTGGGAGGGGAGGAGGGAGGGGCTTATGGGGGGATGCAGAATAAAGTGTAATTGATGAAAAATTAAAAAAAAGGAAAAAATAATTTAAGAACCTTAAATGACTTTCAAAAGTGGAGGAAAACATGGAGTTAGTCAATTGGCATGGAGCACGTCTCGCCCCTGGGGGCAATGGTCTCCTGAACCTACTCAGACCTCGGACACCACCACTGCTAGTTCTAGAACTAATGCAGGATGTTCCAACGAGGGGGTTAAGGCTTCTCATAATATTTCCTATAAGCCCACACCTGTTTATATGCCCCATTTTTATTCATTATTAGCCAGATAGAGCCAAGTAATTGTGGTAATGATACTTGCTTTTTTGCCCAATGCTGGAATGCTAGTAAATTTAGGTATGCCCTGGTTACTCGCATGCCTCACTGGGTGTCTGTGCCCGTTGATGCCCCTCACGCTATGACTCTCTTCAGACAGAAAAGGGATCTTGGAACTACAGCCACCATTGTTACTGCCATCTCATTGGCGGCTGTTGGAGCTACCACCGGGGCATTAGCCATGAGTCATACTGGGCAGACTGCTCAGACCCTGAATAATCATTTAGCCAATGTAGCTCATGCCTTAGTTGTACAAAAAGGAATTAATGCTCAACTAAAAGGAAGCTTGATGGTGTTCAATCAGAGGATTGACCTCTTGCAGGAGCAAATTGATACCCTATGGCAAATTGCTCAACTTGGCTGTCAATGAAAATATGCTGGACTTTGAGTCACTAGCATATAACATGAGAATTTTTCCTGTGCTGCAAATCTGTCTAAACAATTGTCGAGCTATATTTTAGGTAATTGGATTGGAGAATTCGATACTACGATGGAGCAGCTGAGAGTGGCCATTGTCACAGTAAATTCTACCAGAGTGGACACAGGACTAGCCACAGGATTATCATCATGGATTGCTGCAGCCATGAATCATCTGAAGGAATGGGCGGGCATGGGAGCATAAGCAGGCTTTCTGGTGTTGGTCTCTTTGGTTTGCCTGTGGTATATATGCAAGATTAGAGTCTCACAACAGCATAATGCAGCCATGACCATTCAGGCCTTTACAGCCATTGAAGCAGGACAGTCTCCCAAGCATAGTTGGCTACCATAAAAAGCTAAAATGTTACGCTCAGGATGCGAGGCTAAGCACTGCACTCAGGGTCAGCCACTTTGGACCCAGAGAAGTGCATGTCTGATTGCATGCGGGTTGATGCCCCAGGTCCCGCCTCTGAGAAAAAGGTATCAGACGGGTCTGATGCTCTTTGGGTGGATGACACCTAAATGAACATCAGTACAAAGTCCCAATTTATTTCTAATATCAGAGATCAGACCTCTACTCTTGCCTGATGCGTCTAAAACAAAAAGGGGGAACGGTAGAGAGCTTCGGAATGCTGTGCCTTAAAGATGGAGCTGGTTTCCGCCTTCCACCTTCCCGATGGTGAGTGCTCTCTGCCACGAACAATTCCACATTTGGCTAAGGCTGAGGATCTAGCTTGCTTCCATGTATGTGGACCTATCTGCATTGCCCATGGGGCACGCTGGGGTTGGCTACCCAGAGGCTATTTAAGCTGTGGGCTGGCTTTCCCCAGGGTCAGATGATTGTTCAAGGTTCCTGAATAAACTGCATTGAAAAAAAAATGCTTTTCTGCCCACCTTAACTCCTCAATCTCTTAGTAATAGTAACATTGCTAATGTAGGGATCCTGTTTCATCTTTTATTTTGCCTGCCTAAAAGCCTTTTTTTATCACTCCATAAGTGAAGATGAAGCTGAAGGAGGAGGAGAAGGCTTATCGATGTTACCCACACAAAGTAGCTTTCCTTTCTTTCCTGTCTCCCTTTATGCAATCATTTCTTTTCTTTTTCTTTTTTTCTTTTTTGGGCACTGTGGATTGAACCTGGGTTTTATGCATGCTCAAAAGCATCCTAAAACTGATCTAAACCCAAACCACTTTTGTGGTTTTTTCTTTTAAAACAATGTCTCCTAAGTTGCCTAAGTAGGCCTTGTCCTCATGATCTTCCCACCTTAGCCTCCTTAATAGCTGGAATTATAGTTCCGGGATAAGTGCTGCCAAGTGATTACTGTGTATCAAGACTTATGGAAAATCTTTGGCAAGCAATAGCTTAATTTTGAAAGAACATTACCAGTTAGTATCAACAGTGTCCTCCGTTTATAGATGATATGAATGAGTCACAAAGATGACAAGCAAGTTGCCAGTCATACATCTATGACAGTGAGGATTTACAATACGGACCTCCTCAGTGGTGGAAATTATTCATTTGTCTTTCTTATTCTTCATTAAGAAGAGGATTTAATAGTTTCCTCTATCATGGATTCCAGTAGGGAAAGGCACCTACAATTTGCAAGAGTCTCTTGAACCAACTAATGCAAAACCTCAGCACTAGACAAGTAGGATGTTACCAAGAAGCCTATTTGGGGACAAAATTGAAGGAACTAATTAATATCTAAATAAATTTGTCTGTTCAATTCTCTCTTTCATCAAGCTGTGGATGGAAGTTATTTCATGAGTAAACTCTCTTTTGATCCCTTACAGAGCACATAGTCTATATTGGTGACAACCAAACCCAGGCTCTAAGACACAGGACTTGGGAGGTTTAATGTTACCCTTCCTGAAGATGACTCGGCTCTGTTCTCTTCATGCCAAACATCAGGAGCCAGGTCCTCACTTCTCTTATATCTCTGATGTGGCCTATACCTTTGAAGTTTCTCACCCCACTTTTAGCAGCTTTCTCCAGGCAATGAATGAACTTCAAATAGCTAAAAAACTAGGCCAAGGTTGAAGTAGATCTTAATCAATATCTCTTTCTAGAACACTGAGGTCCTGGCAAATCAGAGCTCACGAATACTCCTGGCCACTCTATGAACCACAAACTAGTTGTGAAAGCTAATTGTAAGGGTTAAGTAATTTAGACCTAAATTGAGTTCAGAATAAAAGGTCTCCTCACAGGTCTTGGTTCTTTATCGAGCCAGCGATTGCTTCACTGACCTACTTTAAGCGTGTGACATCTGTATTCATAACATGTCTCTGCAAGACGGGTTCACTTTAACAGTGTGCCAGTGTCTTTTGTAAGGCTTTGGATGACACCATAAGTCAGCATTCAAGACCTTACATGAGGGTCATCCCGGGAAATTTCCATTTTAAATCTCAGTCCAAAAGTATGTCATCTCTGAAGAATACTTTTTGTGTACTTGATCTGGAAAATGAAAACTACGTCACATGCTTCCCCTTTGCAACGCTTGCCAGGGATTCTGAACTCAGTCAGTGCTCAAAGAAATCAAGCAGTGTATTGTAGATATTTGCTACTATTTTTAGTATCTTCTGTGGCTTCAGTAGTTATCAGTCCTTAGTACACAAACGGTTCTTCTTCTGTTTCACAAATACCTGATGTCTTCTATAGAACCAGCACTGATCTAAAGATTACAAATTTCAGATGTCCTCCAAGGTCTTTCAATTTAGAGCTGAGAGCCACTTGAGAACTGTTTCACTTTCTTTTTATTTTACTTGTCTTATTTGTGTCCTAACTTACCTATCCCAGTCCACATTCTTTTAAAAGTCACTGTACCTAAATGCTTAACCCATCAACTTTACAGTAATGACTAGATATGCTTTTAAAGAGTCTTTCTTAGGAACCCTTGCCTCTTGTTTAGTATCACATGGGGAAGATTCTAGGATTCCTGATGCTCATACCTTACCTTAAACCAACTGAGTTGTGATCACGGGGATAAACTGAAACACTGCCCATTTTTAACGCTTACAAGCTGATTTTGCTGTTCAGCCAACTTGGATGCTACCTCCACGCTGCCTCCCAGTCACTGGCATTTGGGCACAGGTCTGAGCAGATCAGGCTTGGCTGTGGTGTCCTGCCAAAGCTTCTGCTGGTCCTTGGTTGCTCCCATAAGCTTAGCATCTGCATCCTGTGTCTTGATAGGATATAAACTGGCTCCAGGGACACTTTCCTATCTCCCCCTGGACTCCAACCGTTCGGAGAGAATGTTTCCCAAAACTGCACAACCTGCTCTCTTTTCCTGTCTCCCAAAGCCTGACTGCTTAAGTGCAAGGACACTCACATGCGGGAAAATTCTCTTTATTCCAACTAATTTCTACAGATGATAGAACATTCCATCATCCTTTTCTTTTGATTTTTTTTTCTAAATTTATAATATTTTCCAAGGAAAGTTCCTAAGTATCTCTTTTGGCTGAGTGTGCTTTAACTAACTGATCAGTTTTGCTATTCACTCTATTAGGGGGCATCTTATTCAAGACTTCTAATTTAACTGCCAAGTACAATGACACACTTCTGTAATCTCAGGTACTCAAGAGGCTAAAGGCAAGAGGACCATGAGTTTGAGGCCAGCCCAGCTACTTAGCATTACATCTCATTTTTTTTCCAGATTTATATTATGAATTATCAATAGTGCCAGCAGGCAAAAGCACTTCCCAGCAAGTCTGAAGACCTGGATTCGATCCCCTGGAACCTATTCGGTAGAGGGAAAGAAGCAGTCCCCACAAATAAAGAATTACAAGCTATCTTATATTCTTTACAGGATATGCGACTCAGTTCCTTGAGACTTCTTTAAAATGTCGAACTACTGTAAAATACTCACGCCTGAACTAAGGGTTCTCTGGCCATTTTTTTTTACAGAACAGAACACACGGGTCCTTTCTTGGGGCGAGGACAGAAGTGGGAGCAGAGGGAAAGCGGGTGTGGTTCTACACAGACAACTTACAGCAGGGGGATGAAAGAAAGACCCCGTCTTCACCTGTCTACATCAATACCAAAGTCTGGTTGAAATACTCACTATAGTTCTGCAAGACAGTCAAAGTTGCTGTACGACAAAGAGGCTGTCTCTACACTATTTCTCAGAAATGCAAGGAAACCTACAAAATGAAACAAGTTTGTTAAAAAGCACGCTCATCTTCTTATGAATCCCTGTCTGGACGAAGACTTGCTTCCCCCTAATCTCACTTGGGATTTTTCTTCTCTTTTTCTGTCTACATCCACACACTGCTCCTTTTTGTCTCATAAAAGTTCCACATGCCCTTATCCTAAATCAAGGTATATGTGTCTCTTGGCACTCTGATCCCAATGATTCATTTCTCTCTTTCATTTATTCCAAGAAGTAGGAACCAAATCTCCTTTGTTTCCCAGAGTACCTATAGACTTGCATTCTCCCACACTCTGTTATTAATAAATAAGCCCCTTTGGGGAGTCTTCTCTGTACTTAAAAAATAAAAAAATAAATAAATAAATAACAAAACAAAACATTTCTCTTCTGAGGTAAAATCTCCAGGCTACCAGAGCTGGAGGCAGGGAGAGTGGCTGCCGCTTTGTGATCAGGACAGTGTAAAGGTGGTTTCTCTCTTCCCTGCTGGCCTCTCCTGGCACTTGCTACTCAGGGCAATTCGGAGAGGGCTGGTTTAGAACTTGTGTTGAATACGGAGAGAGATCGGCCTTCAACTTCCTTTCCTGTGTTCCCTTCACAAAACCAGAGTTAGGAAATAGAAATGGTGATGCATTGTCCTTCCCAGGGAAGACATGATAGCTAGCGTTTGCAGGAAATCAGGGTACAGGTAGAGTTACGCAAAAGCAACCCTGTCTTTTTGTCTGCCCATACCCAGAATGAAACTTCTAGCACAGGAGAAGAGACAGGCCACAGATCCAGCGCCACAATCACTGCCATTACCAAGACAAGGCTTGAGGAAATGTGTCTTCATTTACTGGATCCCTGCACACTGTTCTGGATTATTTATTTTATTTACTGTTGGGATGTTTCTCCTGGGGGGGAAGGGGGCACGGTGCTTCTAACACTGCTATCACAAAAACCACTGATTTGTTACAAAGATCCATGAGCTGATTTTCAAAAGAGAACTTATTTTGGTTCCATGAAGCAGCTTGAACTTGCATTCAAAACCCCCCATAATGCTTATACTATGTACAAAGAGGACAAGTGGCCTTGGGTCATACTAAAAGTAAAAGTGTTTTTTTTTTTTGTTTGTTTTGTTTTGTTTTGTTTTGTTTTTTTCTGTCCCTTCCAAAGCCTTCTCTTGCTATATCACATAACCAAAGACTTTAAATTTCTCCACCACAAAGAAAACTGAAAAAAAAAATGCTTGGGAATCTAATACTAGACATAAAACTGGCAGGGGAGAATAAAGTGCAGTTTTTCTCAGGTTTGTTTTTTTCATATTCTACATTATTAGTTCTGCAGTCATCTTGCCTTTACCATGATGGTTAAATGTCGGTCTTTCCATCTAGAAAGTAAGCTCTGTGGAGACAGGAACAATTTTGCTCCCAGCAAACAGCACATAATATGTGCATAGAATGTCTTCCACAAATGTCTTGAATAGACAGACATTGCTGTAGTAAGGACTGCTATCAGCACACTGGTGTGCTTCTATATTCAAAAAATATTTCACTAAGAACTGCCATTAATAAAAATACAACTTTAAAGTAATTTTAAACTGAGGCCATCATAGGGGTGAATACAAATTTAAAATCTCTGCCCCAGTCCTGTCTGCCTCACCGTCCTTCCTCTCCCAGGCTAGAACTAAAGCCAAGATTAACCTTGAAATAAAAAGTCTCCTAGTAAAATCCTGGGAAGAAAATGGAAACCCACTCATTTACCTACTTGATTGCACGAGTCACTCTCCTAGTTGCTATGACAAAGGCAAGGGAAGGCTCCTTTAGACTCACTGTGTAAGAAGGTCTGATGTCCATGATGGGGAAGGCAACAGGAGCCGACGCTACTGGCATTGAGACCAATCAGGGAGCAGAGAGACATGAAACCGGGTGCTCGGTGCCCTTTGTCCTTCTCACTCAGCCTGGAGTGCCATCTGTGGAACACTGCTCTCTGAAGTCCAGGTCCAGGCTGAGTCCTCCCTCCAAGTTAACTCTTTATGGACACACCCAGGAATGTGTTTACATGGTGATTCTAAATCTAGTCAAGCTGCCAATCAAAAGGAGCCTTTACAGTGCTAGCATGACCACAGGGGAATGGTCATACAAACTCATGTGGGTGGAGACCATCTGCCGACTGGGTCCATTTTCCCCAGTGAGCTTCCTTTTTTGATCTACGCTTCAGTTGTTAGGCTTTGTGTTGACCCAAAATTTCAGACCTGACATTACAACAGGAACTTCTGTATGAACTTCAGCGTGCTGATCATCCCTAGAACCATTTACTTCGGTTTTTATTCAACCTGCTCTCTTTAGAAACAAATAGCCCCATTCTAAGGGCCTGATGCATGAAGTTACCAATATTGAACCTATGTTTCACTATTGCCATAGTCTGTCTTCTGAGATTACAATGTGCCCCTTTGTTTAGGAATTATTAGATTACTTTCTCGACACTGAGATCCAGCTGAGTCCCCAGAAAGTTCCTGACATGCATTAGAAGCAATATATATTATCCCCAGGGTTATCTTTATGCGCTTATATTTCTTAGCATCTGAAAGGTGGCGATTGGAAACATAAAAGAAAGTAATGAATATTAAAATATTAAACAAGTGGCAAAACATAGTATGCATTTTTACTATTTAACTTATTTGCCTCTAGAAATGTTGGTTTGGAAATGAAAAAAGGAAGAAAAGAGTGAAAGGAGAGAGGGGGGACAGAGTCAGAGAGATATGTGTAGGTTCTTAAGCTACATGTTTAATAAGGTGAGCGGTAAGGATGGGGAACTGTAAAGTTAAACTGGGCATGTGACAAAAAGCACAAACCACATGCACCTGCTGTAGAATTCTTGAGGGATGCTTAAAATAAGGCAGAAGTTGCTTTGGTCATAACTTTTTCCTTAAGACTCATTGATCTCATTTGCCTTCCCTGGGATACAGTGTTTAAATTTCTATTCTTGTGCCAGAGATGATAGTGAGCTGCCAAACTCAGATTAGTCCAATCTACCAGTAACTATCACAAGAATTGACTCAGACAGATCCAAAACCAAATGATTTTCCATAATACCAACTTGAACTCTGCATTGACAGTGTCATCACCTCATGTCAACCCCTAATAAGAAACTAGTTAAATAAGCGTACTGTCCACAATGACATTTTGCTGGAAGAAAGGTACAATAACATAGAGGAAGACAATGCAGCCAGTTCTGATGAGACCTGATAGGCTAGGGTTAGATGGCAGGAGAGGACCTCCCCTATCAGTGGACTTGGACTTGGGCAGGGGTAGGGAGGAGATGAGAGAGGAAGGCTGGGGTTGGGAGAGTGTGAGAGAGGGGGCTACAGCTGGGATACAAAGTGAGTAAACGGTAATTAATAAAAAAAATAAATAAATTTTAAAAATAGTCTAAAAAATAAAATGTCTCCAGTTCCTCTTCTAAAGGCTTTGGCATATTTAAAAAGTTCAATTTCATACTGCTTTAATTAAATCCAGCTGTAAATCTAAACAATGTTTCTATAATTTACATTTCTAATATATATTGGTTATTTATATTCTGAAGTAACGAACAGATGATCAAACTTTCAAACTGTTGATGATCAAACTGTTCCTGAAAATGGCAGCATAAAATTTTACTATAATATTTGAAATGATACCACCACATAGCACAATGCTGATATTGAAGTGACCTTTCTGCTTGTCTGTTTATTCTAATTAGACTTTAGAATTTCAGTACGTCCAGAAAAAAATGAGAGACAAAAAAGCCTAATTTGGGAGGTAATGGAACTTGCCAATGTTCATTTATTGCAATAGTGGAGATTACTGAACTATCCCCTCCCAAAAAACTACACTCACACCCTAAAGATGGTTTTGACCTTTCATCCATGTCCACCAAGTATAAGCTCTTGTTAGAATCTTCAATACATTTATCAGTCTTTAGCCGCATACTGAAAAATATGCCTTGAAGCAGATCCCCAAATGTCATAATTATACTATTTTGTTCTAAGGAGCTACAGAAGGACTCAAGGAAAGAGTGTTCTTACTGAAGTCAGCAGTAACTCAGCTTGGGGGTTAAGAGTGAAACTCGCCAGAAAAATGAACAGGCTATTTCAGCAGGCTTCAGGATTTGTGGACTTGGTTATCAACACACAACTTTCAAATCACCTTATTTAATATAACAAATCAATGATATTAAGCCCATAATTCCCACCTACATATTCTTATCCATGCCTCTCAAGGAAGTGTCTTACTGGATAAAGTAAACAAACCTAATATGAAAAACTTTTAAAAAAATACTACATTGAAAAAAATCATCATTTTTTTATTTTTTAGAGCTTATTCACTTTGTCTCCCAGCTGTAGGCCCCTCCCTCATCTCCTCCCAACCCCACTTTCCCTTCCTCTTCTCCTCCCATGCTCTTCCCCAAGTCCACTGATAGGGGAGGTCCTCATCCCCTTCCATCTGACCCTAGCCTATAGGGTCTCATCAGGACTGGCTCTGTTGTCTTCCTCTGTGACCGAGTAAGGCCGGCCTCCAACGTAGGACCATTCATGGAAATAACCTAAATCCCCTGCACAGACGGAGCCCATGGCAGCTCAGTCTCCAAGTGGGTTTCCCTAGTAAGGGGAACAGGGGCTGTCTCTGACATGAACTCAGTGGCTGGCTCTTTGAAAAAAAAAATAATCTTTTACAGCATATGAAGTATGCCATGAAACCACTGGAGGTTTCTCATGGTCTCAGTCTTGGTAGTTTTCCTTAGCGACTTCCTTGTTACAAGTGTATTAAGAAGTCTACTTTCCTAGCTTTATTAGACATGAAATTTATTAGACATGAAATTCTGGGAGTCACTCTTAAAGCAGCTTCAAACACAATACCTGCAATAGTATACAAAAGTCCCTTTTACTATAAGACTCACGGAAGGGCATCAGACTCTCCATAACATGTTCACAGACTGTTAAAAAATCTATTAGATATTTTCAATGGAACATAACAATGTTATAATGTATAATATATAAATATAAATTAATATAACTTTTCTTCTAATGAGTAATAAAAGTAGCTAGATCTTTCTATTCTACAATGTTTCTCTGTCATGTAAATTAATTCTGAAGCCACCCTAACTTCTATTATGCCACTTTTGGAATATGTCTAGTTAACTTGCATTAGACCATGAAAAGGGAAATCAAAGTATTCATGTGTAGAAGACTGAAGGAGCAGCTCTTTTTCTTGCAGCTAGAGTCTGAAGGCCTATAAACAACTACCCTTTTCCCGCCAAAGTTCTAAACATTTTGAGGATTAGATACGAGTGATATCTGGTGCTGTTGTCTTAAAACTGCTCTTGGAGGGTGGCATGTTAGTTCTATCAGTTCGGGGGAAGCCACAAGCAATGCAGATAAACACAGATGTCTCATTTCAAAGTCCACCCTTTACTAAGACAATGAAAACTGTTCCCTCCAGAGAATCCAGGAGACAGCTACTTTCCTTCTGAAATTTACCTATTTCCTTCTCCATACCAACTTGGCCTAACCATGACCTGTGACCAATGTGTGTGGTGCCTTAAGCAACAGGGTCTTCTGCTCGTCTGCCCAGCCTCTCCCCACTTACCATTTCCTCTCCATTGTCTTCTTTCCATCTTCGTATCACTGCTATTAGAACACTGCCTATCTACTATCTCCTCCTCAGCATCTTTCTTCCCCCACAATTGGTGAGGACTAACGGTCCCTTTCTAGCTTCTTAGGTTCTACCAACACTCCAAATGAAACACAGAAATCTAAAGATTCTATGCTCAGATCCACATATTAGTGGAACATGAGGCATTACTCTTTCTGACTCTGTTTCCCAGTTCCATCAATTTACCTATAAATTTTATAAATGTATTTTTATTCATTTTGGTTTTTTTCGAGACAGGGGTTTCTCTGTGTAGCCTTGGCTATCCTGGACTGACTTTGTAGACCAGGCTGGCCTCAAACTCACAGATCTCTGCCTGCCTCTGCCTCCCCAAGTGCTGGGATTACAAGGATGCACCACTACATCCAGCTTTCATAATTTTATTTTTTAATTGTTAAATATTTAATTATATCTTAATTAATTATTTGAGGCTTTCATACAATGTATTTTGAACACATCCACTCCCTCTCCCCAAGTCCCCAAGTCCATAACTTCCACCTTCCCCTTACCATTCCTTCCCACTCAACTTTGAGTTTTCTTCTGCTCCAATGCCCATCAAACTTATTTTGGCTAAGGCTGAGGATCTGGCTTGCTTCCATGTATGTGGACCTATCTGCATTGCCCACGTGGCATGCTGCGGTTGGCTACCCAGAGGCTATTTAAGCTGTGGGCTGGCTTTCCCCAGGGTCCGATGATTGTTCACGGTTCCTGAATAAACTGCATTGAAAAAAAAAAAAAAACTTATTTTGTTTTTCCCACCTTATCATGGCCTGCCCTGATGTGTGGTCTACCACCCAGGGGTCACACCAGTAAAGGAAACTGCCTTCCCCTGCAGCTAGCAAATGCCAATAGCTCCTCAACAGTTAGTGGGACTTTGTGCCCACCTTCCCTCCTCTGTGCCGAGATTTTGCCCAGCTTGAGCTTGTACAAGTATTGTACATGCCGTCACAATCACTGAGCAATCCATATGTGCAAGTGCCCTTCTATATCCAGAAAAGATAGTTTTCTTGCTGCTATCCACCACCTCAGGCTCTGACAATCTCTCTAACAATCAATCTCACCAGGGATCTTCTAGAAGATCCCTGGGCCTGGAAGGAGTGTGTGTGTGTGTGTGTGTGTGTGTGTGTGTGTATGTGAGAGAGAGAGAGAGACAGACAGACAGACAGACAGACAGACAGAGAGAGAGAGAGAGATATGAAAATCCTAGTTTAGAGATGAACAATTAAACTTAAACTGTAATTTTATTTTTTACAGCTGAATAAAATACCACTGTAGAAAGGTACCATATTTTCAATATTCATTCACCAGCTGATAGACATCTAGGTGGCTTCCATTTCCTATAAACATTGATATGCATGGGTGCCTAGTGTAGGAAATAGTTATTTGTACATGTGCTTAGGAAGATTAGAGTTGGGTAATATGGTAAATCTAGCTTTCTAAAGAACTGTCACATTAATTTCCACAGGAGCTGTACCAACTTTAATTCCCACCAGCAGTTCATGAGAGTTCCTAGTTCTCTGCATCTCCCCTTGTTATCTATCTTTTTCTAGATCCTAGCTATTTGCAGTTGCAATGAGATACTATAAAATCTCAGTTTTAATTTGCATGTTGTTGGCAGCTAAGGGTGGTGAACATTTTGAAAATATTTCTTAACCATTTGCATTCTTCTTCTGAGAGCTCTCTGCTCAGCTCTATAGTCCACTTTTGGTCGAGTTGTTAGTTTTCTTGTTCAGTTTTTAAATTGTTCTTGTACACTCTAAACGCTAATGCTCTGTCCCATGCATACTATGATGTTTCATCAGTTAACCGATTTTGTTCTGCAGCACAAAATCTTTTCAATTTCTTGCAATTCCACTTGTTGATTGTTGGTCAACAATTGTTGATTACTTCCAGTGTGTTCAGAGACCTGTTCAGAAAGTCCTATGTCCTGGCATGTGGTCTCTAGGGGGTCCTTCTAGAGAAGTTGTTCTCCACCTGTGGATCACAACCCCCTTGGGGTCAAAGGATCCGCTCACAGGAGCCACCCGAGACCATCAGAAAATACAGACACTTGCTTTAAGGTTCAAAAAAGCAGCAAAATTAGAGGTATGAAGTGGCGATGAAAATAATTTTATGGTTGGGGCTTCCTCAGCACACCCCGAGGAACTGTATTAAAAAGGAGGCAGCATTCGTAAAGTTGAGAACCACTATTTCAGATGTTTTAGAGGTTCAGATCTAACACGGAGATCTTTGATTCACTTGGAATCCACTTGTGCCCCATGTAACAGAAGGATCACATTTTATTTTTCTACTTATAGATACCCAGCTTTCCAAATATCATTTGTTAAAGATTCTGTCAGGTTAATAATGAATTTATGAAGAATTCGTAAGCATTACTTTTATTTCTGTCTTGTGGAATAATTTGAGTAGGATTGATGTTACTTCTTCTTTGAAGATCAGGTATAATTCTGGGATTGTTTTAGTTAGGCAATTTTTAATTACTACTATCTTGTTAGTTGATAAAGATCTGTTTAATTTATTTACTTCATCTTGTTTTGGTGTGTCATAATTCATGCTTTCTTTTAGAATTTCTAAATTAGTGTAATATAAATTATTAACTATGCCTTTATGATTTTCTTAATTTCTTTTGTATTTGTTATAGCTCCCTTCTTATCACTAATTGTATTAATTTGGGGGTTCTCTATTTTGCTTAATTTAGCTAAGAGTTTGCCAATTTTATTTATCTTTTCTGTTTTTTATTCTTTATTAATTATACTTTATTCACTTTGTATCCTCCCTGAGGTTCCCTTCCTCCTCCCATCCCAAAACCCTCCCTTCCTCCACCCTCTGCATGCATTATCTTTTCAAAGACAACTCTGTTTCACTGCTTCTCCTCTTTTTCCTCCTCCTCCTCCTTCTCCTCTTCCTTCCTATTCATTTCTGTTTCATTAATTTCTGCCCTGATTTTTGTTATTTCTCTCAATATACATTTTTGGGGGATTGATTTGTTCTTGTTTTCAAGTGCCCTAAGGATCATCACTGGGTTATTTTAGATCTTTTTGTGTTTATCATTTGTTTGTTTTGTTTTGTTTTGTTTTTCATGTAGGCACTTAGAACTATAAACATCCCTCTTAATACTGCCTTCATTGTATTCCATGGATTATGATATGTCTTGTTTCTATTGTCATTTAATTCTAAGAACTTTTATTTTTTTTATTTTCTTCAGTCGACCCATTCATCAAACAGTTTGATATCCATTAATTCATATATTTTCTATAGTGTCTCTTACCATTGACCTTTAGCTTTATCCCATTGTATTCAGATAGACTACAGGCTTGTTCTGTGTTTATTGAGATTTCCTGTGTAGGCTAATATGTTATCTCTTTGGGAAAGTTTTTATGGGTTCCTAAGAAGAATATGTATTTGGTATCCGGTAGAATGTTTTGTAGATATCCATTAGGTCCATTTGATCTTGGATGTTATTTAAACCGAGTGTTTCCTTATTCAGTTTTTTGTACTGCTTAACTATCTAATGGGAGAGAGTAGAGAATTGAAGTTACTTATTCTTACTAAGCTAGGGCTAAGATATGATTTTAAAAAATATTTAATAATATGAATTAAGATTTTTTGGGGTGTGTATATACTTAGACTTGATAGACTGATCCTTTGAAATAACTCTATCTCTTCTGATAAGAATTGATTTGAAAAAAAAAAGAATTGGTTTGAGAACAATTCTCAACTTCATATGGAAAAACAAAAACCCAGAATTGCCAAAATAAGTCTGTACAAAAACAGACCGTCTGGACATATCTCCATCCCTGATCTCAAGCTGTACTACAGAGCAATAGTAATAACAGCTGCATGGTACTGTCGTAGAAACAGAAAGGAGGATCAATGGAATTGAACAGAAGACCCAGAAATAAACTCACACACCTAAGGATACTTGATTTTTTTTTACAAAGAAGCCAAACCGTACAAATGGAAAAAAGATAGCATCTTCAACAAATGGTGCTGGTCTAACTGGATGTCTACATGTAGAAAACTGCAAATAGTGTCATATTTATCACCCTAAACAAAAGTAAAGGCTGAGTGGATCAAAGACCTCAACATAACACCAGACACACTAAATCTGTGAGAAAAAAAAAAGTGGGGAAGAACCTAGAATTCTTTGGCACAGGAGACAACTTCCTGAAGAGAACACCAACAGCACAGGCTCTAAGATCAACAATCAATAAATGGGACCTCATAAAATTGAAGAGCTTCTGTAAAGCAAAGGACACTGTCATCAGAACAGAAGGACAGTCTACAGACTGGGAAAGGATCGTCACCAACCCTATACCTGACAGAGGGCTAATATCCAGAATATATAAAAACTCAAGAAGTTAAAAAGCAACAAATCAAATAATCCAATTAAAAATGGGGTACAGAGCTAAACAAAGAATTCTCTATAGTAGAATATTGAATGGCAGAGAAACACTTAAAGAAATGTTCATCATCCTTAGTCATCAGGGAGATGCAAATCAAAACAACCCTGAGATTTTACCTTATACGCATCAGAATGGTTAAGAACAAAAACTCAAGCAACAATACATACTAGAGATGATGTGGAGAAAGGGGAACCCTCCTCCATTGCTGGTGGGAATGTAAACTTATACAACTGCTTTGGAAATTTGGAAATTTGGCACTTTCTCAGACAATTAGGAATAGTGCTTCCTCAAGATCCAGCTACACCACTCCTAGGCATATATCCAAAATAAGCTCAAGTACACAACAAGGACATCTGCTCAACCATGTTTGTAGCAGCTTTATTCCTAATAGCCAAAACCTGGAAACAACCTAGATGTCCCTTGTCTAAGGAATGTATACAGAAATTGAGGTACATTTACACAATGGAACACTACTCAGCAATTAAAAACAAAGAAATCATGAAATTTGCAGGCAAATGGTGAGATCTAGAAAAGATCATCCTGAGTGAGGTAAAGCAGAAGCAGAAAGACACACATGGTATATACTCACTTATAAGGAGATATTAGACATATAATATAGGAAAAACATACTAAAATCTGTACACTGAAAGAAGCTAAGCAAAAAGGAGGACCCTGGTAGGTAAGATGATCAATCCTCACTCAGAAAGACAAATGGGACAGACCATTGGAAGAAGGAGAAAACAGGAAACAGGACAGGAGCCTAGCACAGAGGGCCTCTGAAAGACTCTACCCAGCAGTGTATCAAAGCAGATGCTGAGACTCATAACCAAACTTTGGGCAGAGTGCAGGGAATCTTACAAAAGAAGGGGGAGAGAGGAAGACATGGAGGGGACAGGAGCTCCAAAAGGAGAGCAACAGAACCAAAAAAATCTGGGAACTGGGGTCTTTTCTGAGACTGATACTCCAACCAACGACCATTCCTGAATATAACCTAGAACCCCTGCTCAGATGTAGCCCACCTCCCCCTGAGGGAGGAGCATCCTTGCCAGGCCACAGAGGCAGACAATGCACAGTCCTGATGAGCTAGGGTCAGATGAAAGGGGAGGAGGACCTCCTCTATCAGTGGACTTGGAGAGGGGCATGGGAGGAGATGAGGGAGAGTGGGATTGGGAGGGAATGAGGGAGGAGGCTACAGCTGGGATACAAATTGAATAAACTGTAATTAATATAAAAAATAAAAATAAAGAAAAAAGAATTGGTTTGAAGTCTATTTTGTCAGATATTAGAATAGCAATGTCTACTTTTTATCTGGTTTTATTTGCTTGGAATACTTTTTCCTAGCCTTTCACTTTAATAAGTTTCTCTTTTTCAATAATATGTGTTTCTTTCAGGCAACAAAAGAGAGTCTGTTTTCTAATCCAGTCATTTCTGTGTCTTTTGATAGGTGAATTAAAAACAATGATATTCAGATTTGTTACTGATACGATATATATTGTGCTGTGTCATTCTATCGTTTGTGGTGTTTGGGACTTTCTTAGTCTTCTTTTGTTTAATGGGTGTCATAGCGTCACCTAGTATTTCCCTCCTCTAGCATCCTATAAAGGTCTAAATTTGTAGTCATGAGTTCCTTTAGTCTGCTTTCATCATTTTCCCCACCATCAATCATGACAGGTTTTCTGCATATCTTAGACTGGGTTGAGGATTTTGTTTTTTGGTTTTTGTTTTTTCTAAATTGGCAAGACATTAGTCCAAGTCCTTCTTGCTCACATGGTCTGGACTGAAAATCTAGCAGTTTTTCTAATAGGCCTATCTTTGTGATCTGGCTTTTCTCTTTTGTAGCTTTTCATACACTTCCTCTGTCCAGTTCATTTAATGTTTCTACTATATTATAACATGGGAGTTTCTTTTTTATAAAGGACTCATTTATTTTATTTTACATGTGACTGTTCTGTCAGCATGTATATATGTATACCATGTGTGTGCTTGGTGCCCACAGAACTCAGCAACTCATGCCCAGAAACTAGAGTTCCAGATACTTGTGAGCCACCATGTGGGTACTGGGAATCAAACCCAGGTCCTGTGCAAGAGTAAGAAGTGCTCAAAACTACTGGGCCTCCTCTACATCCCCCGTCTGGGAAGTTCCTATTCTAGTCCCATCGATTTGTCATGCCATATAAATTATGTCTAGATGGGTTCTCTTTCCCTAGAGTTAGGAATGTTTTCTTCTATAATTTTATTAAAATATATTTTCATATCTTTTGAGTAAAATTCTTCTTCTTCCTGTATGGATGTAATACATAAGTTTTACCTTTTAATAGGGTCTTCACAAAGCCGTTGTATGTTTCATACATGAATTTAAAACAATTATTATTGCCCTGCCTGGTGGTACATGCCTGTCATCCTATCACTCAGGGAGGCAGAGGCAGGCAGATCTCTGAGCTAGCCTGGTCTACAAAGCGAGTTTAGAACAGCCAAGGCTACACAGAGAAACCCTGTCTTGAAAAATAAAAATAAAATAAAATAAATATTGGCCTGGACGCAGTGATTTAGTTCTCTATTTTGTGTTCCTATCATGATATTCTGTTTCACGTAATGCATTCTATTGATGAGGCTTCCTGTTAAACTTGTTGTTTGGCCTGCTATGTTTTTCATTTCCACTACCATTTCAGTTTTGGCATTTAAAATGTAATTTGAAAAACGTAAAGTCAATAGAATTTACTTAATTCATTAATTGATAAAAGAACCAGGAAGATGACAAGGCTGGTTCAAAAAAAATTTGGAGTGCGCATATACTACTGTGACAGGGTAAGACAGTACAGAGTTTCCTCCATCTTGTGTTCTTGTTGAAGCCATTTCAGTCTTAACTAGAATTTGATCCCCTGGGTGGGGAATTCCATGGGAATTTTCCCAAATCTATTTCAGAAACCCCAAATCCAGGTGCCCCAACTAGCTTATCTCAGATTCTGTTAAACTCCTTGCTTCTGTGAAACTCCCCTGCAGCTGCCAATCGAGATGTCAGAATGTGGTTTACCTTCTTGATATATGAGGTTACAGGAGGTGATACCTGGATCCCCAAATACACGAGTGTCATCCCAGGTGGCTGGAATAAAGACTTTCGATTGGCCGCAAACTGTGTCTGAGCAGTCATCTCTGGTAGGATTCCCAGAACATTACAATCAGGAACACTGACATGAATATACAAACATGTTCAGGATTGGTTCATACATACAACAGAGCAAATTTGATAAAAATGAATCTGTAATTTATGGATAAAAGTTATCTACATTAATATCACTTTTCTGCAAATACAAGCTTTAAATTCACTTAAAGATAATAAAATAAACAGACAATCCAACAGGGTGTACTAAATATACTCAATATGTTTTGTACACTTCTTTAAGCTAGAGAGAAGGACAGAACTGCTTAAAATATCCTATGAAGGAGAAAACCCAGTTTCTTAATCATATTTGCACATATGATTTTACATGTAAGTGATATGAAATGTGAAAAAAGTGAAGGGCATTCATAGGTATATAGTCACTGGATTGCATATTTCCCATGGCCTCAGGTAATCACCCACCACTCCTAAACCTGGTCTAGAGGGAGGAAGAGTGGGTGTTGGGTGTGAGATTCCTCTCTTAACTTCACACAAGAAAGGTATCACATGATGCACAGACATAACACAAAGGCAAAACATCAATACACATAAAAATAAATAAAATTTCAAATAGAAATAAAATGCAAATAGATAAATGCTCTATTTACAAAAAAACAAACAAAAAACACATTGTTAATTATAGATAAAGAACTTGCTGGCAGATGAGGAAAAGTTTCACAGATTAAGGTAGAAGTCATCTCCTATGTTTATCCTCAGAAACGAAAAAAAAATCATAGAAGTGATGTAGGTGGGCCTAGTTCTTCACTTCATAAGTGGTTTATGTTGAGATCCTACCTGAATCTGTTATGTTGATGTTAGAGGACCCTGCTTTGACTCCTAAAAGGACCTGCAATTTATTACTATTACTGTTAACGGCTGTTATTTACAGAAACGTTTCAGACTTTGGACTGCCTACAACACTCTGGATAACACAGGAAGATGGAGTTTACAGCTGGAGGGAAGCGACAGCTGTTGAATATCCCAAGGAGGGAGCTGAGGACAAAGCACAAACTTCTGGTGGCCATGCATGCAAGCAAGCCTGGGAGATAAACTCTGGAGGAGATGACTCATTTCTCTTTCAGGCGAACTTCATAGCATCAGGCCCTCTAATTTAGGGTTAAATATTTAAATGTACCTTTAATCACACCATGTCTGGGCAGCACAACTTAAATTCTCTCAGCTTGCTACAGAGAAACATTAACTTCCAAAAATAACTTCATTAATTGCTTTTATAAGACAGACCTGGCAGTGATCCTTTGAAAATAAATACTGCATGTATCAAATTATCTAATTGGTTTAGACAAACCATGAATGTGTTTGAATCACCAAAATTATAAAAATGTTGGATTTGCTGAATAATTTGCACGGAGGACCAACTTGCTTTGCTCTTTGTTTTGTTTTGCTAATAATAATAATGTTTCGGTGCATTCCCCTAAGACTTGGAATGGACCGTGATATATGGCCAAGAAAACCTTCCATTTTAATTGAAAACAAAAATAAATAAAGCAAATAGGATTAAACACCTTCAAAATATTTTCTTTTTTCTAATTTTGCATTAGCCTTTTACCTTTTCAGTCATCCTTCAAGACCTCTAAGTGAGAGAAATAAAAACATGAGAATAATAAGAAAAGAGAGAAGGCTGAAAGGAGGAAAAGAGGGGAGCAAAATAAGAAGGAAGTGGGGAGGAAGCGGGAGGAAAGTGGGGAAGAAATAATGGGGAAGTAGAAGGGAAATAGTCGAGGGGCTGGGGTTTTAGGATATAATCAGTGGTAACTGACTCTGACAAAGCTAAACAAAGTCCAGGAAATTATTACCGCATGCCTAATGGGTAGTTCACAGTACCGTAAATGGACTTAGACTCCAGGGTTAGAAAGAACAGGAATGGGGGGAGTCCAAGATGGTGGCGACTAGCACTCACCATATCTGAGAAGCATAGGATCTAAAACTCCGAAATCCGTGAGTGGAGGGGCAGCTGAAGCCAGAATATTGACATTGAGGCTTCCTTGGCCAGAGGAGACAACACGTGAGCTGAGACCATTAGAAGCCAGGTCACACACGGACTTCTCTGGGGAAAGAGGCTGGCAAACATTCGATCCCCCTGCACTTCCCCTTGTCGGCCCCCTCTTCTCCTCAGCGGAGCCGGTCCACAGTACCCCTGGCCCATAGCACAGAACACCCTGCCTGGTGACAGCAGAGGTAGGCCTCCTAGATCCTCAGCCACAGCTGCCAGCTATACCAGCCTTCAGGGTCCAGGATCACGTCCCGCAGGACCTTCCAGCCAGTGACCGTATGGGCTGCCCAATCCCTCAGTGGTGGGCAGCCAGCGGTACGGGATACCCAGGTCCACCAGGCCATTGGGGTCACCCAGGTCCGTGGACCTCTGTAGGGGCTCCCCAGGACTTTCCAGCAGGCATCTGTACCAGCCTCCCAGTTCTGGTGCTGTGACTAGACTCCAGTGGACCGCTTTAACAGCCTAAGTTCTGAGGCTGCAGCACCACTGAGCTGACTACACCTGCATTTGCAACAGTAGACCCAAATCTGAGAGAGCAGAACAGGGAGAACCCCTGTACTTTCCGATTAGACCTGCTAGAGAGAGTATGCCTTCAAGTGAGTGCCTGCAGAGCCCCAGATCCAGGGTCCCTCAATGCTAGCAGCCAGACGTCGGATCTCTCCCACCCACACACCCACTGTGGGCAACATTCTAGAGACAGCATCCTCAACATTGAAGCCCCTGTTCTGTGGGTCTACCAGTTGAGTCAAGGCAAACAATTCCTGGAGCCCAGACAGAGCTGAATACCTTTATTTAGAGAATCTGCGCATGCCCATTGCACCCGTAAACGGCATCGTCAGGCTCTAGTCACTTCCTCCCTTTTATGTGTCCTTAGCCACAGGGTAACCATATTTTCACATCGCCCCTCCACATTCTCACTGTGGTGGTCTACTTCAGCACAGGCCAAAAGACAGCAAAACCAATTGGTCATGTCAAAAGGAGCCATTTCTCTTATTATTTATTAGCTAACTAGCACAAATAAGAATAAAAACATTGCTCACCCCACAAGATTTTTATGAGGATTAAGTAAGAAAATGTAACGTGCATGCCATGGTGCCTAGCCTGTTGTAACTATTGTTGTCATTAAAATTAGTAATAATATACCACAGAAATAAAAATCGTGTTTTCAGACTGCAATACTATGTTTTGGGTGGCTAGCCACTTACTATCTGAGCTCATATAAAGTCGGGCAGAGCATAAAGAGCATCAGTGTAAACTTACCACCCAATCTCCTAACCGTGAACCTAGCAGATGGTGCTAAAATAAGCGAGGGTGCTGAGAAGCTCTCTCTCTATTGATAGATTGTCTCCTCTCAGTCATTCAAAGACAGTCACAGGACTTGCTTCCTAGTGGCAAACTGGAAAACTCTGCCTCTCCTCCCTATTCATTCTACTTCCCATCTCTCTCTCCCTCCCTCTCTCTCTCTCTCACACACACACACACAAACACACACGCACACACACACAGAGAGAGAGAGAGAGAGAGAATGAATGAGACAGCTAAGCCAAAGGAAAGAGAAGAACTAAATGAGGAAAAGAAGAGGAAGAAAAATAAAGAGAAGAGAAGTGGCAAGAGCGTGGGATGTTGCACATATTTATCAGAGCATTTCTGAGAACCCAATATGGCTCTTAACTTCACCACTTTCTCCCATCTCCTTCTGCTTTCCACTGCTGATAACACAGTTCTGACCAGAGGCAAGTAACAGCAAGTGCTAACTCACCCTGGAAGTTCTTGCAGAGCACACAAAGGTGGACAGAGAACTATATGTGTAAGACCACAGATTTCCTCGTCTCTTCCCCTCACCACCTTTCTCTTTCCATTTACTTCAAAGATGAATTCAAGTACTTAGCATGCTTGACTTGGGAAATGAGTGCTGTTTGATACAGCGGAGTCCTGCCTTTGACCCCAGCAATCATCATTAGGAGTGTGGCTAGTGCAATTTGATAGAGTTTGGCATCCATAAAGCCAATCCATTGTTACATTAGAACAATAGGTACACTAATCCCCTGAACAAGTTGGTATCAGAAGCAGCCATTTAGACGGACAGGAGCTAGCAGGGTACTGACTGCATTTGGCTTGGAAAGAAGCGTCTGAAATTTAATCTTCAACTGGCCAAATAAAGGGAGATTCCATCCAGCTTTATTTTGTTATGCCCCCAATCTCCTTTCTGAGATTGGAACAAGACGTGTCTATAATCATGACTTTATTAGCCTTCCAAGGGAATTTTAGGATTAAGTGGAAGATTTATTATGTACAGCAAAACATTCATAACAAATTCTGCAGGGAAACAGTTGCAAAATCAGCCAAAAGCAATTATCGCAACAGAGTAGGGAAAAGTATTGCATGGGTGCCTGCGAGGCTGGAGCCCAGAGGGGTCGCCTGTTGCCTCACTGCACATGCAACTCAAGAACTGGAGATGTTGTGTCCTGTCATCACAATATTTTTTTCTGTTAAATGGTTTTAAATGTTTGACATGCACATTACAAAACTATCAGAGAAAGGCTCCCCTTCCTTGCAGGGGTTAGAGTCTGGAAGCCAACCCCCCACGCTGGCCTTTGTCAGTGATTCAGGCCACATTAGCAAAAGAAAGCGTTTTCCAGACAGGCTGGACTTGGAAGGGCCCTCCGAAGGGAACACTGGGGCCTTTGTTACTGCTTCTTCACGTTGCTAATGGACACTTCATTGAGGGAAAGCGGGTTCTTCCTTTTCTGTTGAACTTTGCTTGTTTTCAATTCCAAGACTCACCCCATTGAGTTATTTCAGGAGCTAAAATTTGATTTTTAATAACAATGATTTACTACTTTCATCCTGTTATGGCAGTCATCTAATCAGGTCACAAGTGGCTGAATCTTTGATTTCTAATTAATTGGGAACAAGTCAGCTAATAGAACAGTCTTTTTTCTCAAGTACATCCACCTACAAAAAGCCTCTAGCCAAACTGCAGCACAAAAAAATACTCAACTTTTCAGAAAATGGCCATTTGGCTCAAAGTGAATATTTCTTCACATAATGAACAGTGCTAAAGAATGGATTCTTAAGCCAACTCTCTCTTACCTTACCTCTTTCACTTGGCTTGTAATTACCTTCAAGAGGTCTTGGTTCTGAAAATTAACTCTATCTCACCCTTTGCTTATGTTCTCAGGTTTCTTCCTGTTCTTTCACTCAACTACTGACTGAGCAAGGAAACATGGATAGTTGATCACGATCTTGTGAAACAGTTTCTTCTGTAAAGGATATGGTAGCATTCAATCTGCACGTTAGTTGTTCTAGCGGGCTTTCCCACAACCAAATGCAAGAGCAATGGATTTCCTCAACTGAGTCTCATGCATCTTCTAATCTTCTATGCACCTAGCAGGCATGAAATGACTAAATAAGCATCCAGAGCTCTGTGACATAGTATGTCTAGACTGAAACACTACCATGTAAAATAAGCAGTTCTCAACCTACGTGTCATGAGCCCTTAATGGGGTCGCATATCAGATATGCTGCATATCAGATATTTACATTAAGATTCATAATGGTAGCAAAATGACAGTTATTAAGTAGCAACAAAAATAAGGGGTCACCACTGTATTAAGGGGTCACACCATGAGGAAGGCTGAGAACCACTGTTGTAGAAGGAGAAGGATGCAGCTTTGTAGCTATCCTGCTGGGGTAGGCTTTTTAGCGATGAGCTGCCCCCGTCACCCATGCTTCTAAAAGTAATCCCAGCCATGCTTTTGTAAGCAATCCCAGTAAACTCATCAGGTCAACAGGCTGGGACTGAATGGAATCAATTCTGAAGTCTGTCATTCTCATTATTATCTGAGGTGATAGGAATAGCCTCCTCATGAAAAATTATGCAACTGGGGAAGGAGAGATGGCTTAGTACTTAGGACTGCCTTTCTTGCAAAGATCAGAGTTCATTTTCCTGCAGCCTACAAAATGCCCTCTACCTCTCAGCCCCAGAGGATCTGACATCCAGTTCTAATCTCTGTGGGGATGTGTACATACCTACACATAAATGAAAAGAAAATAAATCTTCAAGAAAAAAAATCATACAACTATCATTTGGATGTTTGATATAAGAGTTTTTATTTGCCTGTATGTTTTCAGGGTTGGCAATTTGTTATTGAATAACCAAATGATGTGCTCTTTTGTGGGGAAGACTATTCCTCCCACTTTCAGCAACCCTTAGTTTCTATATAAAGGCTGAGGTCTCATGGACTTTTCCAAGTCCAGTTCAGTATGACCATTGGAGCCATCTTTATTCAGCTCATGTATGGACAATTTGTGTTTGTAAGACATAATGGGTATAGCTTCTGGTGTTATCTCACAGCAAAGTCCCAGCTATTCTGGCTCTTACAGTATTATCAGCTCTTCTGCACTGTTCTCTAAGCCTTTAGGTGCTAGAGTGCTTTGTAGAGGTATCCATTGAGACTAGCTCTACAACTCTGCACTTTGGTTGTGGTTTTCTGTAGTGGTCTCCATCTGTTGCAAAAAGGTCTCCTCCACGAGGGGTAAAAACTACCCTTCTCAGTATTAAAAGTAGCAGTTGTATGTTCCCTCTAATATCTTTGACTTCACTAACACTGAGTACTTAGCTAGGTTTCCAATATCAGGCTTAGTTTCCTCTTGTTGAGTAGGTCTTAAATCCAATTAGAAAGTTGTTAGTTACCTCCAAGTTATATGCACCACTACTGCAGCCTTAGGATTATCACCACACAGACAAGTAGCTGAGAAGGTTATATTTAGGAGTGTGTGTGTGTGTGTTTAATAATTAATTTTAAAAGGTCATGGGTTTGAACAAGGAGGGGTATATGGAAGGCTTGAAGGAAAGGGAATATGTTACTATATTATACTCTCAATTTTAAAATTAAAAATATATAAGAAGACGTCTTATTTGTCAAACTAACAATTTATCTGTGACTGTTAATTGAAAAAGACATTTAATATATGTGTGTATATACACAAACACAATGTATTTTAACTTAATATTGTGTAATCATTTTCGTCCTTCTATCAGAATTCAAACAGTCGGATTTCCTTTTTGGACCTATTTCTCGCTCAACTCTAGAAAAGGCTTGCCTAAAACCTCAGTCATTTTTAAAACTTATTTTAAGTAAATGTAATAATCGCAAGTGCTTACAAAAACAAATTTAATGCAGAATTCTTCATTTAAAATTTCCCCCAACCAGAGTTATCTCATTGAACTAGAATTTGATGTAGTTTTTAAAATCACTCCTCTTTTTTGGGGTCTTTATGGAATTTTTGTCTGCAGTTGGAAAGAACGGAGGCACAGCCTCATACTGTAGGCTGCAGCAAGCCAAGAAATGCACTTCCTTTTAAAGACTTAAACACTTATAAAAAAAATCATTGGAAAACAATCCCAGCACAATCCAGTATTAAGCACATTTGAAATTTATTTAAAATGTTTTTAATCATAGAGTTTAATCACAAGGGTTAAAAGGAAAAAAAAGTGCTCAGAATGAAAAACACACCTCAAAGAATGCTGTGGGCTTCTCTGGGAAGAGCAAAAATTGAGTGTCCTAGCAACACGTGGGTATCTCTCAAGTTACATCTTAAAGGGTTACTAGGAAATGTTCTTGCTTTGTTTTTTTTTTTTTCTTTTCATATTTTTACTAAATAAATGAGATTATAGGGTGGCTCCATTAGTGCCTTGACTAGGACTACAATCTAATTAAATAAAACCAGGAGCAACTAGGTTATACAAGGGGGCCTAGGACAGGTCATTTTACTGTAAATTATCTTTCTAGTGAGAATCCTAAGAAACAGAAACTTTATAGCTGGGGGTGCGGGACTTAAGAAGATGTATATTATGTTGGAATTTTTGTTGTTGAGAATTTCACATGTGCACATAATATGTTTTGATCCAGCACCCCTTATTTTCTCCCTGCCCATTCCTCCTCATTTCCCCACACCACTAATTCCTCTCAACGTAAAGTGTCCTTTTCACAAATTCTCAAAATAGCACCAGCAGCTAGAGACCAGAGAACTAATATATGAGCCTGCTGGGGATATATCATGCTTGAATCATAACAAGACAGAGCAGTTTTGGAAACAAAGAATGAAGTTAGACAAAATTAGAATCATCTGATTTTGAAGCTTTTGGCTCTCTCTCTCTCTCTCTCTCTGTGTGTGTGTGTGTGTATGTGTGTCCTTGCATGCATATACTTGCTTGCATGTGTCTGTCTGTCTATCTTGGGATAGGGACACCAGGTTTATTGATATAGGGTTTTGCTAAGTATCTCACACTAGCTTTGAAATCTCTTCATAACTCAAGTTGGCACTAAAATCAAGACACTTATACCTCAGTCCCTAAAGTGCTGAATGACAGGCTATGTGCCACCATGCCTGCTTTATAAGGCTACAATATTAACAGAGATTTATCGACATAAGAATAGACATATAAATCAAAAGAAAATCGTGTATAGAAGTAAGCACTTAATTTATGGTCAATGACTTTCAACAGCCATGTTAGGGAGACTCAATGAGACAAAGCTTAACATTGTTTTCGACAAGTAGGGTGGCTACAATAATATATCTACAAGAAATGGGGAGAAACATGGTTCAATGTTTATTTCACATCACACACAAAAATTAACACAAAATAAAACAGATATGAATATCAAGACTAGACTTTAAAAGCTAAAGAAAAAGAGAAGCTTCCTGGAAGAAGAAAAGTCCTTATGATCCCAGGTTAGACCAAAACTTCTTAAGTGGGACACCAGATGAGTTATCATTCAGTGAATAGTCCCAGACAAATAACTCCATGTTTTGAAGAACGTAAATTCCACATCTGATGACAGAATAAAGTCTTGAAGATATATAATCATTTCCATCTTTAATTAGTTACATGTTTATTATTGCATGTGAGTGTGGGTGGGTGTGCACGCTACACACAGAAGTTCCAGATGGAGTGAGAGGCCCTTCCTAAAGACCTAAAGCAAAGAGCGGTAGCAGGAGATACCTGACATCCACATCTTCCTTCTACATGTGCACCCAAGTGTGTGTTCACCTGCACGCATTCATACACACACACAATAGGGGGTATTGACAAAGATGTGATGAAGTTGAGTTTTTGACAGTGCTGGTGAGATTGCAACCACAATGAAGAGGCCATAGAGACTCCTTGAGACATCATGGATAGACCTTCAACATGATCCATGTTGAGTTCTCACTACTGAGTATTTAGCTCAAAGAACTAAGCATCGGGATCACTTGCCTTTCATATTGCATTTGTTGAAATAATTCATTCATTCAATTATAGTGAGTGTATATGTAATCAACCATGAAGGAACCTGTATAAGAGAATATATTTACAATGTATTCATATATATGCATATGTATATGCACTTCTGCCTTCATTTTCACTATTGTCCAAGGCAGCCAAGGTATAGAAACTTAAGTGTTATCCACAAAAGAATGAAGAAAGGCAATGCAGCAGCTGCATGCAATTGAATAGTATCCAAACTTACAAATGATGGTAACACTGCAATATTAAACAACATGGATAAACCCTGACAGCATGCCAAGAAAAATAAGTTTCGTACAGCAGAAATACTGTGTGACTCTATTTGAAAGAGAAATATAGTGACACTCAGGAAAGCAAGGAATAGAATGACGGTTGCTAGAGGATACAGAGGAGAGGGAAATGGCAGGCTTCTAATAGAACTTCAGTTACAGAAGAGAAATCAATTCTGGAGATACTATACAATATGGTATTTCAAGATAAAATACTGTATTTCATACTTAACAGTAATCATATAAACATTCTGAAGAAGAATTAATATTCTCTTAGTAAAACAATTAAAGTTGAACGATCTGAGTCAACAAAGTATTTGTTAAGTTGGGTAGATAGATGGCGAAAAGTCTTTGCTGTACAAGTGTGAGGACAGAGTTGGCATCAGCAGTACACGGTAAGAGGCAGAGCTGGATTCTCATACTTGTAAAGTCAGTTCTGGCTTGATGTTGAGGGGAGCAGGAAGCCCAACCCTAACCAGCTACAGCAGGTTCCCAAGGACTCTGTCTTACAAAGTACTAAGCAAGAAGTGATAGTGCAGAATGTTTGGTTCTTCTTCTGGCCTCTGCATGCTTACACATTGTTGTACACACTCTCCCTCTCCTCCCTCTCCTCCCTCTCTCGCTCTCCCTCTCCTTCTCACCCCTCTTTATCTCTCTCTCTCTCTCTCTCTCTCTCTCTCTCTCTTACACACACACACACACACACACACACACACACACGGGAGAGAGAGAGAGAGAGAGAGAGAGAGAGACTGGATTGGTTCATTCAGAAAATAGTTAAACGACCCTAAGATTTCACTTTACCCTCACCAGAATGGCTAAGATCAAAAACTCAATTGACAGTACATGCTGGAGAGGATGTGGAGAAAGGAGAGCTTTCCTCCATTGCTGGTGGGAATGTAAACTTGTACAATCACTTTGGAAATCAATCTGGTGCTTTCTCAGACAATTAGGAATAGTGATTCCTCACGATCCAGCTATATCACTGCTAGACATATATCCAAAATAACCTTAAGTACACAACAAGGACATATGTTCATCCATGTTTGCAGCAGCTTTATTCATAATAGCCAGAAACTGGAAACAATCCAGATGTCCCTCAACAGAGGAATGGATACAGAAATTGTGGTGTTTTTACACAATGGAATACTACTCAGCTATTAAAAACAAGAAAACCATAAAATTTGCAGGCAAATGGTGGGAACTAGAAAAGATCATCCTGAGTGAGGAAATGCAGAAGCAGAAAGACACACATGGTATATACTCATTTATAAGGGAATATTAGACATATAATATAGGGAAAACATACTAAAATCTGTACACTGAAAGAAGCTAAGCAAGAAGGATGACGACCCTGGGTAAGATGATCAATCCTCACTCAGAAAAACGAGCAGATGGACATCAAAAGGAGAAGAGAAAATAGGAAACAGGACAGGAGCCTAGCACAGAGGGCATCTGAAAGACTCTACCCAGCAGTGTGTCAAAGCAGATGTGAGTCTCATAACCAAACTTTGGGCAGAGTGCAGGAATCTTATGAAAGAAGGGGGAGATAGTAAGACCTGGAGGGGACAGGAGCTCCACAAAGAAAGCAACAGAACCAAAATATCTGGGCCCAGGGATCTTTTCTGTGACTGATACTCCAACCAAGATCCATTCATGGATATAACCTAGAACCCCTGCACAGATGTAGCCCATGGCAGGTCAGTATCCAAGTGGGTCCCCTAATATGGGAAATAGGGACTGTCTCTGACATAAACTCAGTGGCTGGCTCTTTGATCACCCCCAAGAAGGGAGCATCCTTGCCAGGCCACAGAGGAAGACAATGCAGCCAGTCCTGATAAGACCTGATAAGCTAGGGTCAGATGGAAGGGGAGGAGGACATGCTTATCAGTGGACTTGGAGAGGGGCATGGGAGGAGATGAGGGAGGGAGGCCAGGATTGTGAGAGAATAAAGGAGGTGGCTACAGCTACGATACAAAGTGAATAAACTGTAATTAATATAAAAAAATAAAAATTTAATTAAAAAGGAAGTTAATGGGGGCTAGCTGACTAGTAGTCAGCAGCTAGTAATATTTTAAAGATGAGGAGGACATGAATTCGTTGCCTTAGAGTTCAAAATCTATCATATCCTTTGCCTAAGATATGGTATGATGTGATAAGTATAATGTTAGAAGGTGTGTATACAATGCAGGGAATAAACAGGCACTCATATATCAAAGGCCTTGATTATTTGTTACATACACTACTTTAGTGTTGATTTTTTTTTTCAGTGACCCACATTTAGAACGCCCATGCAGTTTTTGTAACCAAACAAAAGAATCCAGTTTGGGGAGTCAGATATCAAATCCCAGCTCAGAGTTCTAATGTCCTGCATAGAAATCCAGGGCCTCCAGCAGCAAAGGAGAAGTCATGTTTCCCTCGTCATTGTATCTCCACAGAGTCGGTATTCATTAGTCAAATAAGACAATTAAACTTGTCTTCCTAATGGCTTCCTGGGAATATCCAGGACATTAGAAGCATAGGGAGTGCTAATACCCACAGACACCGCCCACGTCCAGTGTCCCCTTCACTACCACACACAAACATAGACCCAATCCCAATAAATGCCATTGTGGAGTTGCTATGGCCACCTAGCCCTAACACGATAGGCAGAAAAATGTCCTGGAGGAGATGATGAATTAAATGAGTTTTAAAAGAAATGAAATGACAACTGTAGCAACAACAAATGGGGATGCTGGGAGTAGCCGAGTGAGGCTAAGTGCGTGGCTAGACAAGGGTTTATGATGTAATTAAAGCGTGGAACATGGACCATGTTTCACTGGTCCATCTCTGGAAATATCCAACTGAGTCTGCAGTTATCTCTCTGTGGTCCCAATGCTACAGGAGTTTTAAGTGTCCATAAAGAATTACTGTTGTTGATAAGAGTTATTATGCGAGTTAAACTCATATAAAACAACCAAGGGAACTGGCCTGCAAAGGACCTTTGTTCTGTGCACCCCTCCTACACAGTTCCACAGAAGACAGAGTTCCTCTGGATCAAAGAATCAAAGAATCCTGGAGCAACCAAGGAAAGAGTTCCTTTTGTTTTTGTTCAAAACAGTTCTGGTAAACCAGCCCCAGGCTGCAAATCTCCCAGTCATAAATAATTGCTGCGGTGTGCAGGGAGATGCTAGCGCCTGGGGCAGTCACTAAAGCCAGAGCAGAAGACCAGAGTGGTGCAAAAGTGTGATGATAAACTTTACGGATCTGAAAAGTTTGTTGCAGACACCTTCTGGAGAGAGGAGGACTTGTCTAGGGAAAGGGGTAAGGGCTGTAAGGTCGAGCACAGCTCATGCTGCCTTCCTCACATATACCTTGCATGGGATTGTGAAAACCGCTCAACCTTGACCATCGAGGTCCACACATGCAAAGTAGAAAGTAATAACTGCTCCTATGGGCTCTCTGACACTTAGTGATTTTCTAGTCTCTAATACAGTACCTCAGAGAGGATGGCTTTAACCCTGGGTTCTCTACTGTCCTTACTGCCCTTCAAACTACCCAATGCCGTAATATCCCCTACAGAATTCTACTCGTTCAGGGCACTTAGATTTGGGAAGGAGTCTCCCTCTATCACTCAGGCTTACTATCCTTTGACCTCCTGCTAAACATAGTTTAACAAAACATCCAGATAGGTTGAGAGGGAGAGAAAGAGACAGAATATGTATGCATATGAGTGTGTGTGTGTGTGTGTGTGTGTGTGTGTGTGTGGTATATTATGTTAGGACTGAACTCAGGGCCTTGAAAATGCTAGGCAAGTCTCTATCACCCATGTTACACCTTAGCCTCAGGCAATCACCTCAAACTCTAACATGCTCTGTCCTCACTCCATTTGTTTTACTAAATGTGACCTAGGTTTTCCCTTAGGACTTTTCTCTTTGATCAGGTTGACTGGCTCACTGCGTTAGGCATCGGAACTATTCATAATAATGACAGCAGTTCAATTTATTAGAAGAAAGAATGTCTAAGGATAATAAATAAAATAAGACAGAAAGGGTAATTTCAATGAAAATTTCATTTTAAATAGTTGCCCTGGCCCTCTATGTGCTTTTTCCTTCAGAGAGTATAGAATCAATAGAGTCGGGGCATCTTCATGCAAGAACTGTACTAGCAATAAGACTAAACACACTCAAGGGGACAAGTCCTTTTTTGGAAGAGTAGCTCCAATATTTACGTCAGCCCATCTCTTGCCCATTAAACACTTCTGCATTTCTACCATGTGCTAAGGAATATATGTTTATCTCTGAGTGATATTTTCTGTAACTTGATGTATCACACAGACTCTCTTTCCACACCACAGAATATTTCCATGACCAGATCCTCATCTTCTGATCTATTAAGATTTTACATCTAAAAAATAAATAAATAAACTCAAACTTTGTTGCTACAGTAACTTAGAAACTATCTGGGGAATTAAAAAGATAGCACCTTCTTATTGTACTTATGAAACATAAAGCAAAGACGGAGTGTGCCATTCCTCGCCCATTCGGGACTAAGTTAGGTAATTTATCATCCGTCTCTGTTAGGTCTACATGTTTCTCTTCTCCACCAAACGATGTCGGTAATTGTGAGATCTCAGCATCACTTTGTATATTGAAAGCAATCTAAACACTGTGTTTCCCAAGTCAAACTTTCACCATACTGTAAGATACATGCCTTGTTCTTGGAAACAAAACCCGGCATCAAAGGTTTACTTTTCAAAGCAAGGGATTTTTGATGATTACGTTAACATTTCTCCTGTCCCTTGGAAACATTTCACAATGCTGTGGGTTGTGACAGCGAGGGCTTAGCTGTTCTCCAAAGCTCTTCACTCTCCTGGCCTACTGTGGAGTTACTGCTGAGAAGTGGCTGGCCTGCCAGAGCTGTGCTTCTTAATCCTCGCCTTTCATCTGCATGAGGGCATGTAACTGACTTGCCCCACAGAACCTGAAAAGGAAGAATAAACGTCCCTTCACTGAGCCTAGTAATGAAGTCCGTGAGCTTTCCTAACCCACATGAAATCTCTTTCCCTGTTAGGTACTGTCCTAGTTAGCTGTGATAAACACTAAACCAAAAGCAGCTCAGGGAAGGAAAGGGCTTCTCTGGACTGTCTGGATCACAGTCACTGAGGAAGATCAGAGCAGGAACTCAAAAGTGGGTGCTTGAAGCAGAAACCACAGAGGAACGTGGCTCACAGGCCAGCTGCGACTCTTTGGCTTGCTCAGCTACCTTTCTGACTCCAGCCTAGGAATGAGACCATCCACAGTAGGCTGGGCCTTGCCCACCTGCATCAATTAGAAAACAAGAAAATACCCCCATAGACATGCTGATAGATACATCATTGTGTTGGGGCAAAGCCTCAACTGACATTCTCTCTTCCCAGGGGTAACTAGGCTTGAGTTTAGATGACAAAAACCAACCAACACAAGTCTCAAAGGCAGAAATAACCCCTTCCCTCAGAAGTCTGGGTATCCTCTATCCTGCTCCACTGGAAGTATCCGCATTAGTGTGTGACTCCTATTATCTATTTATTGACTAACATTTGGGGGGTTGTATTTTTCAGTGGTTAGTGTCCTCATAACTGACACACAGCGGGACACTCAAGGTAAATTAAGTACAGAATATATTGGCTGTAGAAGTAAGCAGATAGAGGAAAGAAAGCTAACAAAAAAAAGAGGGAATATGGTCAAAAAAGCTAGCTGGGGCTTCCGACGGAGAAATCTTTGCTAATTTTGTGGCTTTTATTTCAAGGGAGATTTTTGAGACAGCATATTGCTGTGCATCCCACCTTGCTTCAAATATGTACTACACAGTCCAGGCTGAGCTCAAAATTGTGTCTGTCTTCCTGCCTCCGCCTGCAACTGCAGACATCCGCTGCGGTTTCTGCTTAGGGTACCCAGGGCAACTACGCTTAAAGAAAGACTTCCTAACCTTTGCTTTGGAGGTTCCCTTTCTCCATTTAGATACTGTGTGTCGACCAGCCTGCTTACAGGTTTATTTTAAATAGTCAAATTATAGCACAAATGACTACATAAATGTTATAACCACTGTGGGGTGTGTGTGTGTGTGTGTGTGTTTATGTGTGGAGACCAGAGGTTGACATGATATTCAGTTGACATGATATTCAGATGACATCATATTCAGTTGTTCTTCATTATATTTTTTTTAAGATAGGATCTCTCACTGAGCTCAGAGGCTGGCCAGCAAGCCCTAGGGATCCTCCTGTGCCTACCTCTTGGCCTTAGGATTATAAGCACACAATATAGCGAACCAGGTTTTCACATGAGAGATGGAGATGTGAGCTTGGGCCTTCATGCTTTCTTGGGACAAATTTCACTGACTAAGCCATTTCTCCAGCCCTGTTATGCCACATTATGTTTAAGAATATACCTAACTCACTAGAGACTTGAAATAATTCCACAAACAACTACATGTGTCTTCTTTCTGTGGATATTTATTATTTTTACTGTAGATTAGTAATCCTTTCTACTATTCTGGAACTACCTGAATTTGTTGAAAATAGGAACCTATGAGCAAATGTATTAGTAGAAAAGAAGTGGGAATGAAGAGAAAGGATGAAAGAATTAGGAACGAGAGATAAAGTGCCCTGTGGGCAGACAGACACAACAACTAAAAAGAATGTTTCCTAAATATGAGTGTCCAGATTGCTAGGCCAAGAGACTGGGGTAGCTGAGTTATTTACAAGATCACTGTGCTTACTTTCATGATCCATCAGCACACTGCTAGTCACCTTGCAAGCCTGAAGCAAATGAACTTAAGACTGTATTCATAAAATACCCACTTCATATCCTTTACCCAGAGTAAAGGTTCGAGTAAAAAATGTCTCCTGAAAAAGTAAAATGTGCTAAGTTAGGTGATTAGAAGCCCCGGATCAAGCGGATGCATTTTGCATCCACCTGAAGCAATGGGGTCTCATTAAAGGAAAAAGAAACCGCTCTTAATGTAAAAAAGTTCTTGTTTAAACATGGTATTTATAGGAAAATTACATACAGGGCCTCTCTGTTAATATAAAACAGCATAAAAAATTTCCTAGCATTGCCCTGCGTTATGTTCATCTGATCTGACAGACAGATGTAAGCTACTCAAGACAAACACTGGATTATTCTTCCTCTGTCCTTTCTGCCACTGTCTCCAGATGGAGGCAAGTGAGGCAGGTAAGGAAGATGATCCCCTAATGCAACTGACTTAGTCTCATTCCTCAGTGATTAACCATACTTCTTAAAACAATATCATATTTCAGTCATAAACTACCTATTTGGAATATACACATGCAGAACTTCTTAATTAATAAGAGAGCATGACAAATTTACAGACTGCTATCTTATGGAAAATAGCATAAAACAACAGAAAAATATAAAAATAGCACATCCCCTGTGCCGTTGTCATGCCAGTGGTATAGCTGCAGAGAAAGTAGAGTGGATGCCCTGGAGATTGAATTCATTCTTTCATTCAGCAATTATACACTGGGCGCCTACCATATGCCAGAGGCTGCGCTGGGCACCAACATTGCCAGAGAAGTGACACAGTTGTTAAAAATAGAATGAAATGACAATAAATTCATGAACATTGTTCTCAACACGTATTTTCTTCCTCTTTCCTAAAAGCAAAAATAAATAAATAAATAAATAAGTAAATAAATAAATAAATAAATAAAGAAGCTCTAATCCTGCAGCTACTGGTTAGGATATCCCTGGACAGCACACGATTCCTGTGTGACTGAGAAATTCTGGTCTACATGGTGGTCACTCAGTGAATATTTATTGATACAATGAATATGAGATTATCAACTGTAAAACTAATTCGTTCAAATCTTCCCTGTGTTATTCGGGATTATCACAGGCATACTCTTTTCATATTTATGTGCCAGAATTCCAAAAGAGTAAGTGCATATATAAATTGTCATGAGCGGTAAAAAAAAAAAAAAAAAAGAAAAAGAAAAAAGAAAACTCCTTACGATATTCTAACTACCCTAACAAATATCTGAGGAGTGCTAGATGCATATAATTAAACACATAGAGTCAGATCAAGACAGTAATGTATGTGTAAAGTGATAGCAAGTTTAATATATGTAGCGGGGAGATGACAATTGACAAGTTACAAACATAAGGCACCCGGTATGATTCGAAATAACATGAGGCCCAAAGGAAATACCTGACACGTGTTTAAATTCTCTTTTCTACTTTTTCCACCTTTAAGACCATTCACACGGTGCGGCTGCTCACATGGCCTTGAAGACATCTGGTTGAATACGTCATGATGTTGTAATGCATGTTGTGTCTCTCAAAACAATGTTTCGCCCAAATTCAATTCCCATTTAAACAAAGATGCCCTTCTCTCTCCATATTAAAATTAAGGTCCAAAGACAGAGGAGGGGCTGTTATAAATGGTTACCATCATTGCCAATGTCTGCAAGAAAGAAGCTTTTGCAAGAGTTGAGCCACAAGTTACATAATTGCTAAAGGAGGTTCATTTCTCTAGAGAATACAATGAGAAAACATGTGCTTGATTTGATTACCTTGGGCGAAGAAAAGCAGCAGGCATTCAGCTAGCCAAGGTCTATTCTATTTCCACTCACACCAGACACCCACAAGACTCTCACCCTTTCTGGACTATAAAACCTTCCAGATATTGTTCCTGCTGTGAGGGATGAGCAAAGGAAACTGAAATGCGACTTCCTGTCCTCATCCTTCCTTGTGAAGTGTACGAACAACTACCAATAAACTTTCTATGACCCCAGCAGCTTCTCTTTAGGACCTCACCTTATTTAGATTTCTGCATCAATAACTAAATACATCATGGTAATAAGGATAAAGTAATTAAGAACTAATCCATTGAATTTAAAAGCATACATTATTTTTTTTAAAAAAACAAAACTAATTTTTCAAAATTGTAAGCATAGCATCTCATTATACCCCAACGTATTATATGTGGGAAAATATAATACAATATAGTATGTGATGGAAATGGAGCAGTATGGAAAATGCGTGAGCTTATTTTGTACCAGCCACAAGCAAGCAAAAACTTCTCGTAATCTGGCAACATAGTCGTGAAGAAAGAAAAAATGGAAGCCAGCCAGCTTAGGAGCTGATTAACTATGCAGCAGAGAATTTTCTGTGGCTCTGTCAAAAAGCTCTGTCAGTGCATTTAACTCCCAGGACAAAAGGTTGTTGAAATCACACAAAGGATTTTCCCAATTCAAATGCTACAGATGTAATGGTATTCACAGAGAAGTATGCCAGATTTTCAAAGCATAACAAAGGCCCTGTCTATGCATTCTGAGGCTTTAGCTTGCAAGCTGGGTAAGAAACTGATATGAAACAAGCATAAAGAAATTACTTTAGAAATGAAACTACTTTTTTTTTTTCTTTACATGCTTATTTCAAGGCACACATTCAGGAAGAGGGCAAATGCTAGGTCAGACAGAAGAGATTCAAGCTGGTTATTTCACTCCACTGTAAGAATGGCACCATTTTTATGATGCCTAAAAAGCCTCACTTATGTGAACACTGGGCTAACACTTTTGTGTCAGATTGCTGAGAAAGAGGGATTGGCAGCTTAGGAGCACATCTGAAAACTGGCATTCAGTGACGCCAGATATTCAAATCTGTGCAAAGCCAAAGAATATGACTTCACGTACTTTTTTACTTCCATGGGCCAATGAGTACAATGGCTTTAGTCAGTACTGACTTGGTAGCAGAGGTGGGGGAGGGGAAGAAGCGGGCCAGTTCTCCTTCGAGGTCTATGATCCTCTTCCTGCTCACATGCCTATAGTGAGTCTAGCTGAAGTTCTTAATAGAAATGACTTGGCTATGTTCAAAAGAAATGTTTCCAATCCGTATTCTACAGACACACAGTTCCAGGGGAGCTGGTAGAAGAGGGAGCCACAAGCAGACTTATTCTCGGCCTCTGCAGGATCAGATACATGTTCTATAGCTCTAAACCCTGGGCGGTGAGTAATATATCCCAATAACAGAAGAAAGAAAACGGGCTCTCTTCATTAATATTTTTTCTTAAAACACAAAATTTCTCTCATTTTTTAGAGGAATAAATTGACTGTGGGAAAGCCACTTTCTCAAAGTCACAAAGGCAGGTGGAGATAGCCAAAGCCTGAACTTGAGTCCTTTGTCTAAGCTCCTTCCAAAGGGTCTCCCGTCTGACATAGAGAAAACTTCTATTAAAGACATTGTACTTTACAGAAATCATCATCAGTACAACATGGATGGGCAGGGGGGGTCAGCCAAGCCAAACTGCCAGCCAACAGACGTCCTTTCAGTGCTGTCCACCAGAATGCTGACTTCCACTTGGTTACCCAGTAAGGGTCACACACAGGCCCTTACTTCCTGGAGCACACATGGAGACCTCTCATCTAAAGGCATTTGCAGGTGCTGGAAACAGCTCTACTACCTGAAACCTGTCTCTTTTCTGCCAAAAAGAAATAAGCAGCAAAAAGTCATCACAAGATGTGACTCTTTGGTATTTCTTTGAAATATCTCAGCAAGGCCTTTTAAACTCCCAGACACTTCTTTTATTGGAAGTGTTTCTAGTTATTACAAAAAAATTGACAAAGGCGTGGTGGCCTATGCCTTTAATCCTAGCACTTGGGAAGCAAAGATGACAGGCAGATTGCTGTACAGCCAACCTAGTCTACAAAGTGAGTCCAAGACAGCCAAGGCTACACAGAGAAATCCTGTCTCAAAAGACATGAACTCGGTGACCTGTTCTTTGATCACTTTCCCCTGGTGAGAAGACCTTGCTAACCCACGGAGGAAGAAGATCCAGCCAGTCCTGATGAGACTTGATAGACTAGGGTCAGATGGCAGAGGAGGAGAACTTCCCTTTGAGTGGACCAGGGGAAGAGGGAGCAGGGGTGGAGGGGAGAGGAAGAGAGATGGGGACCAGAAGAAGATGAGGAAGGGGCCACAGTCAGGATATAAAGTGAATAAATTGTAAAAATAAATAAATAAATAAATAAAATATTTTAAAAACAAAAAGAAAACTTGACAAGTAATTGCATAAATTAAATATTCTGTTTTCTTACTGTGTATTTAGAAGATAAACGGTGTCAAGGCTCATTGACACAATGGTATGTTTTTAAGTACCCTTTTAGCCTCTTTGCTCTGCTGTTTTGACAAAAACTTTTTGTCATCAGGCTCTATGTCCCATTTAAAAGCCAACAAACTCATGAAATAGGAGAGGCCTAAAGGAAAGCACTTTTTTTGTTCAAGTATATTAACTATTATGCAAGGGAAAAGGTGTTCTAACTAACACAATTCAACACTGAATTCCCTGGGTAAATCCAAGCCTCTGGGAGAAATAAAATAACCTAGATAAACTACTCAACAGGAGCCTGGAGATGAACCAGTTCAGCTCACTTCTCTCTGATTTGAAGAATCCAGTTAAAAATACAACTTTCCATGATGATTTTCCTGGAGGGAAACATGGCAGTTAATGGTCCAGAAGCCGGTAAGCCAACGCTGCAAGGAGAAATGAATCAAGCAACAGCAGTTATGAAGCTACACAGACCTCAATTCATAGCTAGGCTCTTCTACCTAAGAGCTGTGTGAGCCTTCATGATTTAGTCAACATCTGTCATTGCCTATTTTTCATTCATAAAATGGGAACATTCATAAAGACGGGAAGCTGTGAAAAAAAAATCTGAATGAAAATAAGTTTATAAACCAAGAAAAGAGGAAGGAAAAAAAAGATGTGTATTTCTATTATGACATTCTGATTTGTGTATCGTATATGAGATTGGTTAGAGTAAATTCATTAAAACACCATCTGATACTGTACATATTCTGTTATCATCCCATATTACTGACAAATGAAAATTCTCTGCCCAAGCAACCATGAGCATGTCAGTTTGTAGCTAAGATTTCCAGACAATATACAATAAGCATATATTTAATATTTAAAAACATTTTGATAAGTGTCTCCTTCATTATTTCTGGGTATACAAAGAATAACATCAGCCAGGCCCTTGGTTTCTAGCAATATGCTTTGAAATACACAATATAGACATCTACAAGAAGCATGGATAAATATAAAATATTAATAAAATAAAAATCAAGACACAAGTCAGGCTCCCATACTGCGTAAAGTCCGATGGAAATTTTTCTAGCATTCCCCCCTCAGTGAATTTTACTTTTCTTCTGGGGGCAAACACGGGCTGAAAGGGTTGCTTCCCTACATTCAATGACTGACCATAGTCACAAAGAAACAAATTTTGGAAAGTTCTTGTGTGGGATCAATGTGACTCAGGCATGTAAGGATTGCTATTAAGTGAGGAACAGCGCAAAATATTTTGCACTTGTGCTAAAGGACTTAACCAGATGTCATTCACAGAAAATGGTAATCCACATCAACTCTAGAATTAAAAGAAAATGTAAAAGATGCATACAAATTCACAAAGAAAATTAAGAAGTTTAGGATATTTAACAATGAAAGTTTTGCTTGACTTGTATATCCGTAGCCATTACTCCACATTTCTAAAAGATACCATATCTGTTTTGGTGTATTTAATCAAACTCTTCAGATATTGGAGTAAAGCTAGAGCCAGCTGCTTCTCTGAGTTGGAAAATTGCCCCTTGACTATGTGTGTTTATTTGTCTATCCTCTTCTGATTCATTTAAGCAATGATTTATCTCTGCTCACTCCGTGGTGCTATTCCAAGTTAGCCAGGTGATTTTTTAAAATTTTACTCAAAAGAGAGAGGGCTTGGCAAGCATCTTTTCTTGTTTTCACTTTGAGCATCCCCTATCTTAATAAAGCAGAGGCTCTAGGAGATATGGCTAGTCCAATCTGCGTGACAGTTGGATCAGATCTAAATTACAAGGGGAAGTGTGAAGGGTAGATGAATGAACAAACTGGGTGAGCAATCTGGGGTGAGTGCTTTGGGGACACCACCTGCTAAACACTGGAACTCATGGAAACGTTGCTCATGTGGAGAATGAGGAAGGGTTACTGTGGAAAAGAATTAAGAAATGTAGATGAGCCCACTGGATGGAGATGGCTAACACAGGGAATACACTAGAGTTCCCAAACTGAGGACAACTGTCTTGTTAGCACTTAATTAGGATGATAGGTCTATCCCTGGTACCCTATCAGGCCTCTTTCTTACTTTTAAATTGTAAGAGTTGGGTTATTAGGCATGGTCTCTTTAATTACCTTTATAGTCGCTTGTCCAATAAAACTGATAACAGTCATAGTGTCCTTCAGACTCAAAACATTAACTCTAGCAGCAGTGCAAATGAGTGAGAGGGAGAAGGCCTCATTCACCTCTAATAGGGCTTCTCCACCAGCCCTCTCATCAGCCCTACATCCTGCTTATTGCTGTGAGTCTTGAAGATTGGTAACAATTACACAAACATGAGGAAGGAAGACCTTACTTTTTGCCTCTTGCACCTATTAGAAAGCCCAGTCTCACAGTCCATGTGTAATCCACTCAAGACACTTCTGGGAAAAGAAAGCTTGTCTAGACCAGGATTCAGTTTTCAACATGCAGTCTACTTTGTACAGAGAGCTTAAATCAAAGTCATCAATTCGCTTGGCAATCAACATTATGAAGCTTCAGTAATTGTTGCTTAGATCTAGACTATGAGGACCACAAAAGGTCTTATTGAATAATATAATTTAAACTTAATTTCAAGACAAATGCAGTCCTTTATGATCACATAAAATGGAAGAGAGGGATTCCATGTGTCTCCTTTAGCATTAGTGTCTGTGGCTTAATCTAGACTTGATTGTGAGTCAGTTACGAATATCTAACCACCAAGCTCTCTGTGGGGAGTTGTGTGAAATTAAATGAAAACATATCCCCGGACTCAGGAACTCTACTGTGGGATGACAGACAGGGTAAACAGGGAAACTAGGCATAACTAGTTGCAAAGAGAGCTGGTTACTCCCTGTGCTGAACTTTCTTCCTCTGATATGGTAGTTCATCTTATCCCGAGGCAGGTTTGAAGTTCCCTTGCCCAGATGCTGTTGACTGGCATTTCTATTGACTGACCCCTCAGGCTATCACTCGGGTCACTTCTTGTCCCACCCTGTAGCCTCCTGGCCCATAGGAGTTGTTGCGACAAAGAAATTAAACTAATATTTAAGAAATTTAAAACAACAAAAACAAATTAATTAAAGATGCTTCAGGCATGAAAAATTCCAGCCAAAGGATCAGAAAGTAACTGAGATAGCAAATGTTTTCAATCTCAAATTATTCTAACCCTTAGAAATGAGTCATTGCCACCTAATCCCACCAAAATGTTTTTGTTAACTTCAATTTTCATTCTCACTTACCGCTGTCCTAAATTCATGTAAAGACTCCAGAAAGTTTTTTCCAATGTTCTAGGCAGGTTTACATAGCCCTTCTAAACTCTCTATGTCTCCCCCACAACTCTAAACAAAGGAAAAGACACTTTACAGCACAGAAATAAAGTCCCAGTTCTTGTGTGCCAAAGACTCGAGGAGTTTAATCACTTGTATATAAATGATAACACACTCATCAGCTGAGCTACTTTCTATAATTCTGTAATTGTCTGGCAGACTATCATTTTCTTGGATAAGATAAATGCTTTGTATTCAGACACCATAATGAAAAAACACTGAGCAAGTCTATGCTTACTTGAAAACCTAAAACTTCATTTCAAACTTGTTGGAACATCATTAAGAGTAAATATGTTAACCATTTTCTGTGTTAATTCAATATAAAGTATGTCAGGGGAAAAGGTATTTTGAATATCTCACCATCCTAGGTGAGGTACATGAAGTGGCTTTCTTTGTCCGTGAAACCTCATTCTGTTGTGCATAATGTAGATGGTCTTGGAACACAAAGGATGCTCAAAGGTTTTGTTACTCTGCAATTAAGAAATATAATAGTATACCTGGGCATAACAAATGACCTAAAATTTTAAATTTCAGATCTCTGGTTTGATCTTATAATAGCTTAAAAGTCCTCATTTGGAGCAAGGGATACTAAGACCACTATTTACTCTCAAGACAGCTCTGAGAACCAGGGTCCCTAAAAGGAATCAAAGTTATCACTGTGGAAATGAAGAGACCTTGATAAGGGAATAATTACAGAGCTATGAGCAGGACCAAAGAAGCGGGTGAGATGCTGATTAGCAAGCAAAGGAAGGCATTACTATTGCTGTGGTTAAAGAAGAAAAGGAAGGAAATAGTGTTATCAGAATACAATAAAAACTGGAGCTACTAATGAGAGTCTTTCAGGCCAGGGTTATAGTTTAGCTTCTACCGAAGTTGTACCAAAGCAAGGATGAAGTGAAGTTAAAATCCATGATTGTATTTTCTCCTACCTTTTGATCTCTTTCCAGGGTCTCTTGCATTTAAACCAAATAAGGAGCCCCTTTTAGGTTGAAATCATCATCTTGCACCCAAAACAGGAAAAGGAATACAAGAGACTGGGGGGAAAGACAGAACCCAGTGAGTCCCCAGAGAAGGTAGAAGCTGTCCAGGCTCCCAGGCTGACTTCTCCAAACTCCCAGCAATCTGGGAGAGAATTATCAAGAAAATTTTATATTCCCTTTAATTCTCTCCAAGTATTTATGTCACTATTCCAAACTGTTCTGGCCTTTATTGGGAGAAAACAGACACACACGATGGAAAGAAACTACTCAAAGGGTTTGATCAGGACCAATAGAAACAAACAGCTGAGCAGTCAAATCCATTCATGACCAAACAAGGAGCTGAGAATCCCGAGAACACTGAGCAAGTGCAGACCCAGATGAAGGTGTAACTGAGTGAGCTACAGAAACCAGAGCAACAACTTTGTGCCTTTTTTCTGCTTCTGAATATCAGCACAGACTGAGCTTTCAGCATTTAAAGTAACACGCACCCAAAGGAAATTTAACCTTTCTCTCTTTGCCTAGACTGCTCCACTCTGGAACTTACACACCCACCACCAGCCGAAAACACATTTTTCTTTCTGTCTTCCTTATTTCTACCATGGACACCATAAGGCTAACATCTAAGAGATTTACTGTTAAAGCATTTCTTGTTTTGTTTTGTTTTGTTTTTATTTATTTTTTTGTTTTGTTTTTCTATACAAGGTCTTGCTATGTAGTCTAGGTTAGCCTGGAAATGAATCTGCCTAAATCTCCTAAATGCTCGGTTTGTGGCTCTGTGCCTCATGGCTAACTCCCACCATACTGTTGATTCTGCTGATACCTGGAGACAGGTAATTCCAGAACCAGTTTTTCTTGAGTCCCTGCCAGTACCTATCAGGAGTCACTGTGCTTCTGCTACTCCACTGTCCTGCAGAACTTTGGTTCTTTTTTCTATTGCCCTTACAATTTCTGGGTCCCGTGGCCCATGTTGTGTTCTTCATACTGTGGACGTTGAGAGCATCACTTGTTTTCACTGGAGCACTCTTTTGTTTCCAGCATCTCCATGGTAATGACTACCCTGGTTGCTGATTCATAAATCCTGGTTTGGCTACTAAACTGAAAATGAGAGAAGCCTTTCATTGAAGTTTTCGCTTCCTCAGGTCCCACAAACACACGTTCTTATTTAAAGTAAGCATAAAAGAAATTTGGGGTTTTTTTTGTTTGTTTCGTTTTAACATAACATTCTTTTTGATTCTCTGGGACTTTCACATCATGTACCCTGATCACACTAACTTCCCAACCCTTCCATGACTGCCCTACTGCCCTCGTGACCTCCCCCTGGGAAAAAAAAAAAAAAGAGCAACCGTCTGGGTTGTCTATATACTTACTGCGGCATGTCCAAACGCTCAGTGAACTACCCTGTAGACAAAACTTAGCCCTTCCCCTCCTGCTCCCCTCCTGGAAGCCATCAGTTGTGGAGATCTGCACTTCAGCACCCTCATCGCACCTGTGAAGCCTTCTCTCCGGTAGCTTCCAGTCTGGGCTGTTACTTCGGGGAGGGGACATTTGGGGTACGGGTTGTCACGGAAGCCTCCCAAACCCCTCTCTCTCACTTGTGCATTGAGTTTGCAGTCATCCATATCAAAGCAAAAGTAGCCTTCTTGCTCTTCACAGTTACTGGATTTCTGAGACAGCACAGACCAGGTCCTTGCAGTAGGACCAAGGGCCCAGACAAGGCTCTCGGAGGCAGCTCGAACCATGAACATCAACTGCAGGCCGCTCAGAACAAAATGGCCTCAACAGCCGCACAGCCCATGGACGTTAATTCGGCTTCAGGCAGCAGCAGAAACCACAAGCATCCTCATGGCATTTGGTGATAACAGGGCCGACGGACATCAACACAGATTCTGCCTGCAGTGGGACCACAGACCCAGATGTGGCTCTCAGCGGCATCATAGAGGCAGACATCACTATGGACATCACTATGGGTGACAGTGCAGGTCACTCACACCCGTATGGCCCCTAGTGACCTGTAGACATCAGTGTGGCTTCAGGCTACCCCCCCAGACTCCAGACATCTGTGTGGCTCTTGGTGTGGTAACATGGGCCACAGATATCAACGATGCCTTTCCAGGCTGGTGACTTTTGCGTGAGCAGCCTGGCTGAGCAAGAGAAGGATTTATGAACTCCTTTTTGTGGTATTCGTCTGTCAAGAGAACACTTTGTACAGTTACCGTTTAATTGAAATTGACTTTGCTTTTAGAGTTGTTTTCAAAATTTCCTCTGTGAAGTAGTTGTATGAGGACCTCAGGCATGCCACTGGGGTGGAGCTTTAAACTTAGCTTGACCTGAGGAGAACTTAAAAAAAAATCTCAGCATATTACATACTCCCCTAGATCATAATTGCCTGGTACTGTCTGTATTCTAGGCAAAGGGATTTTTAAAAGCCTCCCCAACCCCCTTCCAGGGTATTCTAATGTGCATTCAAGGTCAATAACTACTATTCCCTTAGGAAGAATATCTAGCCTTCTGCAGTGGGCATAGGAAACTAAGAATACAGGAACTCATGGTGTTCATTGACTTACATAGCCCATGGGGCATGATGGGTGTTCGGTAGAGGCTTTTCTGTGGTCTTCATCCTTCCAGATCCCTCTCTAAATACCCTTAAGGTTTGTAGGTCCCTAAGGTAGACAACATACTCCTTTTAGGTTTTATCTATATTAGTAAATGATACCAAGGCAAAAAATAAAATAAAATAAAAAAACAACAAGAAAGTTAAATTCTCTCAAAATAACCCTGGTTTCGTTTCGTTTCTTTTCTTTTCTTTTCTTTTCTTTTCTTTTCTTTTCTTTTCTTTTCTTTTCTTTTTCCTTTCCTTTCCTTTTCTTCTGCCTTCACACTTTCTCCTCTATGCTTTCCAAGAAACTTCTTAGATCTTTTGGGGATAGAATTTCATTCTTCCGTCTCCCTATTGTAACTCTGTAATTTACTGAGGACAGAAGGAGTTATGTTATTTTGAAAGTTCTATAGAAAGTTCTACTGTGCAGTACAGAGACTCTGATTTTCACAGCTATAAAGTGACGTGTGCATTCTTACCTAGTCCGTATATGCTGCAAGCAAAATACGAACCATAGCACTCATGGAAATAGTCACTGTCGGCACATAGAAAAAGGCTGAATGCAGTAGAAACAGCAGTGGAGTCATGCACACATTAGGTAGTTAGGAAATAAATACTGTGGCAAACAAGGCACGTTACAGGAAAACAGCCTGGCATTTGCCTGGAGAAGCGAGCGTCTGAGAGTCATTGTGAAGGTTTTCTGCACGGGAGGGGAGCTAGTCTTAACAGATGTGGCCTGTACTGGCCACAACACGGCCAATGACCTCAGAACTGATGGACACGTGGGGTATGTGGGGTGATCTTTGTGTATTCCTGTGCTGCTGGGGCCAGCTGGCTGTAGTCGGCCATGTTTACCTAGCGTTTCTAACATGAAATTTCATGTAAACAGATCTGAACTTTACGCCAGGCTCAAATTGTTTATCAGCTGTGCTGGAACACACTCATATTTTCAAAGTAAGTGCTGTAGCAGAACTGAATTACCACTCTGAGCATGTGGTATGAAATATTCTCGATCTGTATCTTAAAATACCAAGTTCTCATCAAAATACACTCTTGTTTTCAATGCTTCTAAAGAGAGCTAAAATAAACTCATCGCACAGTGTTGCAAGCCAAAAACGGGGACCGTTATCTCCTTTTAGGACATAATTAACATGAGCAGATCACTTAGGGTTTCTTCGTTTATCTTTCGCACTTTCTAAATGAGGATGTATGCATTCCCCCTTCCTTTACACTGGGCCGGTGTAAAGAACAGATGTTGTTCCACAGACCACTGACATGAAGTCACTGTAATCAGCTTTGAGGAATGAACCTTTATAAAGTTCCCCACAAAGCTGTGTTTACATATCAAAGCCCGCACCATACCGACATACCTGTTTGTAATATCTTTAAAACCATAACCTTTAATGAAAGTCAGCATTTCTATAGAGAATGCAGGGGGCCAGTGGTGCATTGTTCAGCATCATCTGCTCCTACTTAATGTGTTTGTGTCCATCAGTGGGCAGCTGTTCTTTCAGTATAATCCCCAGCTTGCTCCTATGGCCCTAATGGAATAAATAAGAAAGAAAATAGCATTCCGTGTTGCTGGCAATATGCTTATGTAATAGCCTATTGCTGGCAATATGTTCATGAAGCAGCTTATGCTGTCTGCAGTTTGTATTACTTTTAGCTTCATTTGTAAAGGATGTTTAAGAACCAATATGCTTGACAGAAAGGCAGACATGAAGGAGTTTTAAAGGAGATACAGAAAACAGGATTTGAGGAGACACCTAGAGTCAAAGAGTGAATGCATCCATCTTTGGGATTGCTACTGAGCAAATAATCTGAATGTACCTAGGGTAGGAATTTTTGCCTGCTTTGAAATGATACTCTCTCTCTCCAACTTCACTTTTCTTTCAGTCTTTGGCCATGAGACAGATTTTCTCCTGGTGCGCCATACAGCAGATGTCAGAGAGACAGATCCACCCCCATCTGACTGGTACTCTTAATGAATGCCTTCCTGCTCTTCTGAGTAATGAAACTTAGAGATAGCATCCCTTTTCACACCTCATCCCAATTTCCATTCACTAATCCACTTTAAATTCAAATGTTCTCCTCTGCCAGTCATGGTCACACTTGTCAGCCTGCGAGGCAGAAGCAGATCACTCTCTGTGAGGTGAGTTCAAGGCTAACCAGGGCTACAGAATGAGACCCTGTCTCAACAAAAACAAGCAAATGTTCTCCACTTTCAGTTTCGTCTTGTGCAGGGAAATTTGCACACACAGGTAGACACAGTCCATTCACACCGCTTTCTCAAAATCCCAACAGGGTCGAAATTTACGTGCAGCTCAACTGAATGTCTAACCCCAGTTGTGAAGACCCCAACTGAACCATTCTGTATAATTCAACTTGTTACTCACCGCATATGGCTGCTGTGGCAAATTACCACACACTCACCTGGTGGCTTAAAGCAACCCAGAAAAGATTTTTCCTATACAGTTCCAGAAACCTAAGGTTCAAAAATCAGTTTCCTTTGCCCCTTTCATACTTCTTGGCATGTTTAAGCTGAGATACATACCCCAAATGAGACCTTGGTAAACCTGTTCTCCTTGGTTTGTGGCCACTCCTTCACCTTCATCTCTCACAGTATAACATGTTCAAATCCCAGTCTGTTGTCCTCTCATCCATCCGTGGCAAATCTTCCTCTGCCTTTCTCTTATGAGAACATTTGTGACTGCATTAAAACTGCCCAAGTAATCCAGGATAATGCCCCTGTATTAAGATCTGGCAAAGGCCTTGTTTCTGTCTGAGCTACCATCTACAAGCTCCAAGGATAAGTATGCAGGCATTGTTTAGGGACCATTTGCAGCTGAGCACAAGCTTCTTTGTCCCAGATTCTGGCCACGACATCTATCCTTCCAGCTTTCTCAAGATTATGTCGCCAACATTCTGTTTTCTCTTTCCCCATCATTCCCATCCTAAGCCCTTCATACCAATTCTGAATCAACCAGACTCCCACTTCTTTGAATTACTAGGATCTGTCATTGTTTATTTTCTTCTGTTTGTCCAACCCAAACCTCTAATCTTAGGTAAAAACCATTTCATTTCACTTTCTAGACAAAACCCATGCAACATAGCAAGTTCATGTATCAAGTTTTACTCTCTTAACTTCAACTGAAATCTAAATATTGTTCAATATTTTCCTATGGGTAGCCAACTCCTTTTTGGAAAAGTCTCCTGATTTGGAGATATAGTTCAGTGGCAGAGTGTTTGTTTATCATGTGTAAGGCCCTGGTCTCAATGCCCACAACTGCAAAAACAAACAAAAAAAAACATCTCAATTTCTTGTTCTCACAAAGCATTTAGGAATACATGTGTCCATACTAGAGTTTTGTCTATCTCCTCTAAGTCCTGTAGTCTTAGAGTAAATAACAGGACACACCCTTCTCTGGCTCCTCAGAAAATCTCCATCCATCAATCCTCCATATTCTCACAACTCCAGCTAATCCTGAGTGTCCTTTTTGTTTATCTAAAAATATAATCTCTTTTTTTTTTTAAATTTTCCCCCTGATGCTGTCTCCCACTTCATATAACTTTACCTGACTCTCACTTAGAATATAAGATCTTTAAAATGTGTGTTAGATAGTCTTTGCCTCTACTTTGTAACTCAAGTTCACTTCTGATTTACCCAGGATCTGACTTTCACTCCCACCACTGCCTTGCCAAGTTCACCAAGTTGTCTCACATGTTTAAATCTAGTATAAATTCTTTCTGTGGCAGTGTATTTGTAACATGTGGTGTCACTGGCCATCTTGTTCTGAAATCCAACTTCATTCTATGTCAGCCCTCTTCCATCCTGGCTCTGGGACCACTCCTAATTCCCCATTGCTTTCCCTTTTCTCTTTCCTTTAATGTGTGTGCTGTTACTCTTTTGGGATCCAGTATGCTATAGTCACTTCTCTTGTTACTGTTACCAAAAATACAAAAGCAACCTAAGACAGAAGGGCTTGTTATCACACACAGTTTGAGGTCACTATCCATAGTGGTTAGGACAGCATAAGTGCTTGAGACAATGGCTTTGCTCCACCTACAGTCAGGAAGGTGACAGAGATGAATGTTCCTGTCCCTCTCGCTTTCTCTGTCTTCCCTTCTCCACCAGACTCTCTGGAACTGCATTCACAGTCATGCCCAGAGCTTTGTTTCCTGGGTGATTCTTTAGGCAATCAAGTTGGCATGAAGACTAACAACCATGTATACCTTCATCTCCTCTTCCTTTGATTGGGAGCCCTTATCTAGTCAATCCAATGGCTCCTAAATTCAAACTACCTTGTTTCATCTTCAATCTTCTACAGCCTAACATGAATATGCCACTGTTCTCTGAACAATTCCACATAGAACTTTCACAAGAGTTTTAATTCGTCTTGTTCCTAACTCATATTTTCCCTCCTCTTTACATATACAAGGATTTACATGTACATGTGCTAGGCACCCACAGATCTTATCCTGCCTCATTATTTTCTGTTGCAGTGACTGATACAACCAACCGCTCATCCTAGTCTCCATCTGGAATCCAGACCTCCCATGATAGGCACATCAATCTACACACTGAGACATGCGTATGTCACCTTCACATTTCAAATCATTTCTGCTCTCTTCCAGTTACAGTGTGAATACAAATGCTCCATCATTTTTACTTTCCAATAAGTTTTTTTTTGTTTTGGTTTGCTATCCCTACAAATAAACAACAGTTTAGCCAGACTGTGGCTCCTAAAGATTAAAGTGATCATATGCTTTGCAGCCTCCATTCCTTTACCCACAATCATCATTCACTGTGGAATTCTCTCTTCCCTCTTCATCAAGCTACATGTTTTGTGTATCTATCAAGGCTCCATATAAGGCTTCCCTTCTCTATAAAACAACCTGTAACATAAACACACACACATACATTTTATCCCTTTCTAGATCTTTCCATCACTTTAGTTTATCTCGGCTTTAATCACATAAATAATTTTTTAAATACTTAAATATTAAACATGCTTTTATTTGAGAGAATACAAAAAGAGAAAGAGGAAATTGTGAAGTCATCAGAAGCCTATAAATAGAAACGATCCCGACCATCTCTGTCACAGAGTGTGCATGTGGCAAGATTCATATACTGAGCTGAACTTTGCCACATAATTTCTGGAGTCCTATTGATAAAATATTTCTGATTTTCAAAGAAATAGCACATTTAACCTACTTGGTGGGTTGCAATGTAACGCTTTGTAAAACATTCTCCTGAAAACAGGTGTTCTGGCAAGTAGTCATTGTTTCTTTTCCCCTTGAAAGTTTTTCAGAGTGTGTAGAGAAAAATCTTTTTCACGTGTACTGTATCAGTGAGCCTTAAACCTCCATCAAGTTATCCTTCTATTTTGTTCAGTATAAACTAAGATGTGCTGAAGTAGTGAAAACCTACTTTGAACTCTCAGATGATATGCAACACAATGTCAGCCAATCTATGACTTAAGGATCTGTATGTCTTTAAATCATGTTGTGCTGTTATTCTCATGGCAGTGACAGAATGCCCTTCGCAGCTTAAAAGTAGGAAAGGTGTATTTGGCTCAGATTTTTCACATACTTCAGTTTATGGTAGTAAGGGGTGTGTCAGGGAGAGTGGTAGCTCTAAACAGAAAAAGAGATGGCCTGTGCTTGTGGGCTTTTTCACATTTATCTCATCTAGGGCCTCCGTCTTAGAGACCCTCCATGAATGTGGGAGGGTCTAATCCTCGCTATAAATGCTTTCCCGGAAACACAGAAGTGGGCTTTACTGACTTCTGTGTTTCTCAACCAATCAAATTGGCTATCAATATTAATCATTATACATGATTTCAATAGTCACCACAAAACAAACAGTAAGAAGAATGTGAATTATTATGCAGGAAGGAATACATGAGGTTACTGTGTGATCATGACACACACAGCAGAGGCTGGGAAACATAATCTTTCTGAGGGTCTAGAAAAAGCAAATGATCAAGAGCTGGGGACCATCTAGCCCTCAGGTGTACACAGCTTCGTCAGTTCAATCAACTGTCTACACTACAGAATTGTCACAGCCACCTTCCGGTTTCTCATATTTTAAAGCTCATTGTACAAAATTTATGGAACCATCAAGGCTGTAGTGGTCAAGAGTTAAACCTCAACAAGTATCACTTTGCGTTGGTTTCCCTCTTGATAAAATTTCATGAGGATAACTATTAATGCAAACAATAACTTAAAATTTTCAGTGCTTCGCACGTAAGGCATCATAGTGATTTTAGTTCTTGTTGTCAGTTGTCATGGTTCAAACAATATGTATCTGTAGAAAGAATGGTATAAATTTCTTTTTACGTTAGCTTCACCACATGACAATAGCTGGTCACTCGGTGGCTTGTCTTACCCACAGAAACCTAAGGGCCCTGAAGCAATTTGCCTCTTCACTAATTAAGAAAATGTTTGTAGAAACAAACCACAATTTAATGTTAAACTTGAGCTTTAAGATAAGTATCAGGGAGGCAACATCATCTTCTTTTACTATACAGAGGAAATTGAGTGGTGTTCCTCAAAAATAACTGGAGGCGAAAGTCATTAATGGCTCTTCTATTCTCAGGGGGAAGGAAGTAAAGAGCCACATGAATACCACGTGAGGCAGAGAACTCATTTCCCGAGTCTCTGGTTGGGATTCACAAATAATAAAGTGGGAAGTTTCTGCCTTTAATTTATTATCTAGGATAAAGACGTTTGTATGCTGCAATAGCTTGAATGGATCTACTGTCTACCAATAGGTCATTTCTTGCTGTGAGGTAGGAGGTCCTGGATCCTACTGAGGGAAAACCAAGTGCTCAACTGGCTATGTAGCCATTTGTTCTTAATTTCTGATCCTGTACTTCCTAAAGGAAGTTCTGAGTTTTATATTAACTCTTAAAATCAGAAACTTTTCAGAAGTCATTGAAGTCTATTTGAATATTTGAAATCAGAAGTATGCTTTAATTACTATATAGTGTGCTTGTAGCCTGTCTTTTGTATAATCTTTTACTTAATTTACGGAGAACTATAGAAGCATAGCACATAGTTAAGCTGTTATTAGTGCATTCTAATGGGTACAGCTGTTTTCGATAGTCTGCTCTTGCTAATGTGTTATGCAGTAATTTCTGAGGAAACTAATTCGAAGTTGTTAAGTAATTTGTCCAGGGCCGACAAATCAGAACCATTAAAAATGACACCGGGAACTAGTCTGATCCCACAGTGTAAACTTTAGACCACTAAGACATCACCTACCCCGTACTGTACCATAAGGCACAGCTTCTTACATTTAGTAAAAGAAACACGAGGTTCCTTGTTGACAAACCAGCTCCCAGTTCCAAACCTGCTTAAGTTTTCTTCGAAACCTACCTCTCCTCACCCCTTCTCGAAATGCCCTAATTTCACAGCTATTGTGTTCCCTGCACTTTAGTTGATTTTGGTGATTAAAGAGAGCGGCTCATCTACAACAAAAGCAAACCATTTCTGCCGATAGCAAGAAAATGACAGCTGAAACAGCATTTAAAGTACATCTTGAATAAATGTTCAAAAGCATGGCCCAGGGGCAATTTCCTGTTTTACTGGAAAATCTACTTTGCTGGTGTCTGATAAAATTGTATGAACAGTGGAAGCTTAATTCTCCAAGGCATGTTCTATGAAGCATTTGACAGCTTATCTGATGAAATCCACTTTACTATACCAGTTCAGAGAGACTGTGCGCCCCTCACAGAGGAAGCCTCTTCTGAATGGCTCTTGTAGCCTTGGGGCTGATGTTATTAGTTCCTAAATGAACTGATTAGTGTTCCGTTGACTTATTTCCCAGGAACTGGGCTCGTGGTTGACGCACTAAAGGTTTCCCATCTTGTATAATCAATCTACTGTTGAAATGACTTCCTGGCGTAAGAAAATATTATTAGAGCTATTTAATGCTTGGGCCCATCCAGGTGACTCAATAAATTTAGGCAAAATTAAATCATTATTCAAATAAGGTTGGATGAAGTGTCAATTTAGCCTCATGATAAAATGGTCTATTTTGTGTAAACTAGAGGAGGAATAAGCATCCATTCATAAGCAGAATGTCACTCACGCGGCCCGAGTGCTCATGCTGTGAAGTGGTAGCAAAGAATATGATTTTAAGTGTTATGTTAAGATGCCCCACTGTACAAGTTAATAACCATCAGATTTACTACTCCAGGCCCAACAATCCATGCCAGATCTACAGCTTGTTGGAAGATTTGCTGGCTGCCAAGGTTCTGGATACACATCTAGACATTATCACACTCTGCATTTCCAACAGGTGCCAGAGACTGCAAGTGTGTGCCTAGGGGCGAGCAGAAGGAATATGTGTACCAGCCTCTATGCATCCTGATGATGAATCTGGTTTAAAAAAAAACCAACTTTTATGAACCTCTATAAACACAAATCTTCTAAAATAATTTAAACCATATCCTTTGGATTGAGAAATAACAATCAGAAAGGTTACTGGCATCTTATTGGGGTCTCCACACAACTTTTATTATTTTTTTATTAATTATTTATTGCAATTTATTCACTTTGTATCCTGGCTGTGGCCCCCTCCTTTTTCTCTTCCCAATCTCTCCCTCCCTCTTCTCCCCCTATGCCCCTCCCCTAGTCCACTGAGAGGGGAGGTCCTCCTCCCCTTCAATGACCCTAACCTAGATTTCCTCAGGATGGTTTTAGGGGTTGCCAATTGCTTTGGATTCTTGTTCATTTTTGCCTTGGAGTGCTTGCCACATCTCTTCACATACCATTGATGTCAATGCTGCATTGTACCATTTTAAGAGAAGACTGGTAGAATAGAAATAGTTCTGTGCTGTCTGTCACTCTCAGAAGGGAAAGGGTTATAAACACCACTAACTTTTGTCATGAGTCAAAACACACAACAGATAGGAAGAAAGCGGGGTAATGTTGTTTACTGAAGAAGCAGCCGGGGTTTGGTCTCTGTACAACGGGAGAAAGCAGGAGATGGATTGATGAAGGTTCCTGTGGGTGACATTACCACACATCCTCACTACAAAGTCCCTCTCTCACAAACAGCCACACTCCTGAGCTGAGAGGGTTTCGTCCTCAATCCTGCTCATCCAGTAGGAACTCACTCAGCTTTCAGAATCAGCTGAGGACTGAGCTACATTCCTTATTCTGAAAAAGATGAGGAAAGGGAACTGTTATCTAGCCTCTCTCTCCTCTTCTGGTGCCTGGCAGCTTCCAAGCAGACAAGACATGACATATGCACAGAAAGAAAAAATTAATTCCACAGCGCAATGGAAACAATCGCCACACACTGAAAGGCAGAATAGGAAGGCGCTGCATTAGCCATGGTCCCTGAATCCCTACCAGCCCGACCTGGCTCTGTCCAGGAAAATAATCTGGAAATCACTGCATAGGGTAAATTGTTTAGTAAGATAATGACTATTTTTTTACTTTAATCAACCAACTGTAAGGAAGTGTTGAAAAGTATATAGGCTTGTAAACATTTTTAATCTGTTAAATAATACTGTACCAAGCAGCTTCAAACACTCAAGTAACATTGTTTTAATTGAGAAAAGCCAGCTGGTCAAACCTCCATGGCTGAGCTGCCAAAACGCCTGAAGGAATTAGGTCATCATCCATAGGGTCACCTGGTCCCGTGGACATATGCTCCGTTTCAAAAGGCTTCTGATCTCACCAAGAAGAAAAAAAGGCAGCAATCCTAATTTTTTTGTTTTTAACTGATGTGTAATCATGTACATATTACTGGGTACAGACATTTGTATGTATTGTGTAAAAAATTAAATCATGGTATTCCATATTTCCATCACCTCATGTATTTATCATTTATCTGCAGTCATAATAATCTAAAACTCCTCTCTGAGGAAGCCTGGAATGTATTCTTCTCGTCTGTAACTTTGTACTTAGTGAATAATTTCCCTGTCCCCACCTTCCACTTCAGCCTCACACAGTTCTGATAGCCACCTTTGTTCTCTTCACTTTTACAAGATCAACTTCTTTTGATTATGCATGCTAGTGAGAGCAACTGCCTCTTGGGTTTCTGTGTTGGGCTTATTACACTTACTATTGTATCCTCTAAGGTCACTCATGTTGGCATAAATGACATGGTTTCATTCTTTCTATAGACCAGAACACAATCAAATGCATTTTCTTTATTCATTCATGCATTGTTGCATGCTAGGTTGTATCTTAGTTACTTTCCTATTGCTGGGATGAACTACCAACCCCAATAAAACTTATAAAATAAAGCATTTAATTTGGGGCTCATGGTTCCAGGGAGGTAGAATCCATGGCAGCCATGGCAGGGAGCATGGCATTAGGTGGGCAGGTGAAGCATTGGAACAGCAGCTGTGAACTGGCATCTGATCCACAAGCAGAAGCAGAGAGCAAGCTAACTGGGAATAGCCTGGGCTTTTGAAACCTCAAATCCTGTCCTCAGTTACACACCTCCTCCAACAGTCCACATCCCCCAATTCTTCCCAAACAATTCCACCAACCGGGTACCAAGTATTCAAATATATGAGCCGATGGGGTTCACATTCAAACCACCACAACAATATTGTGGCTACTGTGAGCAGACAAAGCAATAATTAGTCGGTGACATCTATGGTTATGCTCCAGGCTACACACAACATTTCGCACATCCCTGAACTTCCCAGGAAGTTCCCAGCAGAGTACAGGCCCCACACAGTTCCTTTTAGGGCGTCAGAGGGATCTGAAAAGCAGTTTCTAATTGTGTTTAGTAAAGAAAACCTAATGGTTTCTTCTCAGCAGCCACCGTACTCCCCCATCTCGCCAGAGAAGTGGACAGCACTGCACATAATACCTAGAATTGACACAACTGTCAGAGGAAGGGGCTTATTTACTTCTCACTCCGGGGAGAGTTTATGAAGCAGATAAGTGGCAGAGACAGATGTAAAACATCACGGGTCTCTGCTTCTTGACATCTTGCTATCTATGTGGGGATTCCCAGATAAGAACGACTGGCAGCTGTTAGTCACTACTTTGGGATTTGGGGCTTGTTTCGCTACTGTTAATCTGTTCATTGTAGGTAGAAAAGCAGCATTGCTATCTCACTTTTAACTTTTTAACTCACTTGATATCTGTTTAACATTCTCTAAAACCTTAAAACTTTTATAGAGGATATAAGACTGATTCATTAAGGATGCAGCAAACAAAACACCTATTGATTAGCATTCTGTAGTAAATGAACTGGGCTAAATTTGTTTTATTTGCTTTGATTATTTAAAATTATTAATATTACCCAAAACTCAACTTTCTCACTATCATCACCTATAACGAGGTAATATATAGTTTATGTTTGTAAGTGATGGAAACTGTATGAATATTCAAAATGTGTCGTTACTTTTACCTTGTACAGAGTTTTGGAAATATCCTATGCTTTATAATGAGTCTTTTATTTTTTTAAACAGGATCACAAGTGTGTGTCATCATGCCTAGACAGATGAGTGTTCCTAGTAGCACTGCGCTGTGATCTATACCCAACATTTGCCACTTGGATTTCCTCTGCAGATCAACCTGACGAGTTTCCGGGTTGACACTGATGGGCTTCCATAGTTTTGCTATAACTTCTTTTCAAGGGAAAGATGAAAACTAAAAGCCATGTGCTTTCAACTTGGGTTTTTGATCTTAGCCATTCTGACTGGTATACGATTAAATATCAGAGTTGTTTTGATTTGCATTTCCCTGATGAATAAGGATGTTGAGCATTTCTTTAAGTGTTCCTCCACCATTTGATATCCCTCTGTTGAGAATTCTTTGTTTAGCTCTGTACCCCATTTTTTAAATTAGATTGTTTGGTTCATTGGTGTTTAATTTCTTGAGTTTTTTATATATTATGGATATTAGTCCTCTGTTGGACATAGGGTTGGCTAAGATCAAAAAGTCATGTGACAGCACATTCTGGAGAGGATGTGGAGAAAGGGGACCACTCCTCTGTTGCGGGTGAGAATGTAACCTTGTACAAGCACCTGGGAAGTCAGTCTGGTGCTTTCTCAGAAAATCAGGAATAGTGCTACCTCAAGACCTAGCTATACCACTCCAGGGTATATAGCTGAAAGATGCTCCACCATACTAGGACATTTGCTCAACTATGTTCATAGCAGCTTTATTCATAATAGTACGAATCTGGAAAAAAATTAGATGTCTCTCAACCAAAGAATGGATACAGAAATTGTGATACATTTATATGATAAAGTACTATTCTGCTATTAAAAACAAGGAAATCATGAAATTTTCAGGCAGATTAATGGAAATAGAAAAGATCATCCTGAGTGAGGTAACCCAGTACCAGAAAGACATATGTACGGTATATATTCATTTAGAAGAAGATATTAACCGTATAATATAGGATAACCATACTATAGTCCACAGATCTAAAGAAGCTAAATAACAAGGAGGACCCTAGGGAGGATGCTCACTTCTCATTCAGAAGGGCAAATAGAATAGACATGGGAAGCGGTTGAAGAGAGGGAACAGGACAGGAGTCTACCATAGGTGTCCTCTAAAAGATTCCAACCAGCAGGGATTAAAGAAGATAATAAGACTCACAGCCAAACTTTGGGCAGAACACAGGCAGTCTTATGGAAGAGTGAGAGGATAGAAGTACCCAGAGGGCACAGGAGCTCCACAAGGAGACCAATAAAGCCAATAAATCTGGAGCCAGAGGATCCTGCAGAGATTGATGCACCAACGAAGGACCATGCATGGAGAGTACTTAGACCCCCTGCCTCAGGTGTAGCCTAAAGGCACCTCAGTCTCCATGTGGGTTCCCTAGTAAGGGGAGCAGGTGCTGTCTTTGATATGGACTCTGTTGCCTACTCTTTGATCACTTTCCCTGGTGGGTGGCCTTTCCAGGACACAGAGAAAGATGATGCAGGGAGTCCTGGTGAGAATAGATAGGTTGAGGTCAGATGGTAGGGGAGAACAGCTCCCCCTTTCTAAAGCCTAGAGGAATAGGGAGGAAGAGGAAAGGAAGGTTGGACCAAGAGGAAACAAGAGAATGGGCTACAATTGGGATGTAAGTAAATAAATTGTAAAAAAAATAAATTTTAATAAAAACCTAAAAGGCAACTAAACAAGGTGTCTCAGAGTTCCGAGCTTCTTGCATCCACTCTGTGCCTTATCCAAGAACATTATCCAAGACTCTGAGGATGTGTTTCTCAGATTCTATACTTCCTTCACTGAACACAACTCAAGAGTATTTGCATCTCAGTTTACATCATTATGTTTCCCAGCAGTTTTCTGTGAGTATGTTCAAAGTATCTCCTTTAAGATAAAAAAAAAAAAAAAATTAACTTTGCTGCACAAACTTTGCCAACTTTCAAAACACAAATCACAGGTGCTTGGGGAGGTCATGTGATTGCTTGAAGACTCCTGGAGAATCCATGCACAGAAAAGCTGTGTGGTTCCAGCAAAGAAACAATAGCTAAACTGTGGTCTGTGTGTGGGTCCTGCTTCCTCTGTGTCACTCGAACCTGCTCCTTCCTTTCCACAGAGCAGCAGCAGAGTGTGGCAAACCCAAGCAAAATTCATCATAGCAGCTTTTTTCAAAGGATGCCTCAAGCTGAGCGGGATTGTGCACACCTTTAATCACAGCACCTGAGTTCATGGCCAGCCTACTGTACAGAGTGCATTGCAAGCCAACCAGGCCCACACATTGTGACTGTTTCAAAAAGAGAGACAGAAACAGGGACACACAGAGAAAGACCACACAGGCCTTTTGGTGTCTTTGCACATACCTTCCTATAATGCCATCATTTGGGAAGCAAAGGAGAGCAGATATCTGTGAATTCAAGAACTGCCTGGTCTACATAGTGAGTCCAGGCCACCGGCCAGAGCTATAGAGAGATCCTTTCTTGGTGGGTGGAGGAGGAAGGATGCCCTGGAGCACATTTTGTCTCTCTAGACTCCTGCACCTCCATGAAACAATAAACAAAAAACGGCAGCCTCACCCACAATGCTTCCTTCTGGTGCCTGCTTCCCGAAATACCAACATTTGTCACCGGGTGCAGAAGTCAGTGCCATGCGACAGGGCCAACCGTTGGAAAGCATCTCAGAGCTGGGCAGTAAGAATAACCAGGGCCCAGTCACATCTGGAAAACGGGTGAGAAAATGTCAATGGTCAAACACTCCAGGTAAGAAGCTGCTAACGCAAAAAGAATAGCAGAGAAAGTGAGCAATTCGAAAGAGATTACAAAGTTAAACTTTATAGGAGTTTCCACACAGTTTTTGTTTGTTTGTTTGTTTGGTTTTTAATCTCTGTCTGCTGAAAAAGAACAGGAAGTTCCTGCCCTCAACCGGAAGGTGGATTACTCAGAGTTGAGTCAGGAAGTTGCCTGGTAGGAAATCCAAATCAACAAATCATCTGTCATGGCTATAATTGCTTTAAGCCTTCTCTTAAAAATTAAAAAATGTCTCTTTTCCTCCTTAAATAGGGAAGTGTCATTTGTAGATTTAGAGCGGAAAAAAAGACGACAATCAGAAAGAAGAATGGAAAAGGGGGTTCAGAGAGTAGTGGAGGAGATTAAGAGAAAATAGAACAGCTCTCTCCAAGACTACAGTCGAAATGCAGTGGGTATGAACTGAGCCACAGTTAGAAGAAGTAGCTGCCTGCTATCACGCGAGTCTGTTTTTATTTGTTTGTTTTTCCTTTTTCTTTTTTATTTCTTTTTTAATTTTATTTTTATTAATTACAGTTTATTCACTTTGTGTCCCGGCTCTCGCCCCCTCTCCCATTCCCTCCCAATCTCACCCTCCCTCTCTCTTCTTCTCCTATGCCCTTCCCCCAGTCCAATGATAGGGGAGGTCCTCCTCCCCTTCTATTTGACCATAGCCTATCAGGTCTCATCAGGACTGGCTTCTTTGTCTTCCTCTGTGGCCTGGTAAGGCTGCTCCCACCTCAAGTGGTGATGATCCAAGAGCCAGACTATGAATTCATGTCAGAGATGGTCCCTGTTCCTATTATTGGGAACCCTCTTGGACACTGAGCTGCCATGGGCTACTTCTGTGCAGGGGTTCTAGGTTATCTCCATGAGTGGTCATTGGTTATAATACCAGTCTCAGAAAAGACCCCTGTGCTCAGATTTTTTGGTTCTGTTGCTCTCCTTGTGGAGATCCTATTCCCTCCAGGTCTTTCTATCTCCCCCCACCCCATGTGAGTCTGTTAAAGCCCTAGCCTCTTGCTCTATTCCAGGGCAGCCTAGAGGAGACCATTACTATTGGGATTCAGACCAGGGACAAGTGACCTGAGGTGTCTATTTAACATACCAAAGAGGAGCTGTCCTCCAGGTTCTCCCAGCATCCCTCAGTCCCTACCTGAACTTTCCAGCCCGGGGGCTGGACTTCCTCTTCCTCAGAGGGTCTTCACTATATAATCCAGACATTTTGGTTATTTCTCTCCTTCTCCCTCTCTTTCCCCCTTTTCCCTCTCCCTTCTTTCCTTCCTCCCTGCCTCTCTGCATTTTTCTCTCTCCCTCTCTGCTCTAGTGCTTTCTCTCTCGGCACCTCTACTCTTGCTTTTCTGTCTCCCAGTCTGCATTGTGATTTCCCTGACATCCTCCTGTGAGATCCATGAACCACTGAGAACTGCCTCCTGTAAACCTGTCTTTATATACTTTTAATTTGGCTTGATTGGCTTCTTTTGTTGTCATAGAGTCAACTAGGTTATCATCTTAGTAGCGGTCCAGTGAAGGTTTCACATCTTGTGAGCTCAGAAGGAATCATGGGATCCTATTTGTTCTTCTCCTCTGTCCTTTGCATTCAGGTCTTGAGGTGAACGGCTTTCTGTCATGATGTACTTAACCCAGAGCCTACTGGGCAATCAGCTGAAGCCTCCAAATCTGTGAGTAGTAATAAATAGGCTGAACATGCCAGGCATTTGTTAAAGAAGCAGACAGCTCCCTGTGGACAGTGACATTCTGAACTTGAACTACCTTTACATAAAATAAAAGGAAAAAGAAGTTCCTCTCTTTTGCATGAGAGTGTTCAGTGACATGGATGGGGTGTCCATTTAATTTCTCAGTAACAACCTAGAGGGTGAGATTCTTGAGCTACTTACTAGTTAAATAGTTACTAGTCCTTTTGCACAGAATATTTGGGGATCAATTTCTTGATACAGTCATTAAAATTCCCACATTATACACAGAGAAACCTAACTCAAGAGATTGATTTAGAGAATGTAAGATAGGGAAACAGAGTTGAGCCGGGGACACATAGCCCTGTAGATTGTATACTGTGTCTTTATCTCATGGGCATGGGCACTTTACTTCTAAAACTCATCAGAAGCACCTATGTGATCTCACTCTTACCCTCACTTCATTTCACACACAGCCCCCACTTCCTCTCCTGTTCCTTTCTAGTAACAAAAATCTCTTCTTGTTGTCTTTCAGATTCATAAAGTAATTTCTCCCTCAAGGCATTTGCACTCTCTAATTGGGTCTGTGTTGACGAATCTTCCACTACTCTCTTCATCAATCCATCCTTTCATTTCCTCACACCTTTCAAAGATGGTTTGTACGTCTTTGCCTGCAGTATTTCACATTTGTATTTCATATTCGGCTTCATTGGTTTTATCCTTAAAGTATTATATATTATTTTATTTATTGCTTAGCTGCCCCTAAGGATATAAGCTGCTATGGACAGGAACACTGCTGGCTTTGATCTCAATGATATTGAAAAATAATAATGGATACTTACTAAGCCCTCCCAAAGTATTTGTCAAGCATGTAGACAAATAAGTAAGATAATTGTAGGAGAAAGTAATTATACAAAGGGCATCAGTGGGGCCTAATATTGCTGAAGTGGCCCAAGGTGAATGACACTGGGGCTTACATGTTAGAGAGAGCAGTTTGCCTTTTATTCTAAATACAGGAAAAATACCTCTTTGGAATCTTGGACACAATAACTGATCTGAGTAGAGGACAGAAATGGAGAGATGGCCCAGAAGTTAAAGTCACGGGTAATTATTCCAGAGGAACCTCCCACAAGGCAGCTAACAACGGTCTGTAACTCCAGTTCTGGTGCCCACGTCTGGCCTCCATGGGCGCTGCACACACATGGTACACAGATATGCATACAAGCAAAACATCCATGATTTTTCCATAAAATTTGTTTTTAATTTAAAAATAAAACCAACCATTTTTTTTTTTTGGTATGTGTATAAGTTCAGTTAATTTCTTGAAAACCAATGTGGAAATTGAAAGGGTTAGGCTAACTTTGTAACCTATATGTCTTCTAAAGCCTATAGTTTTGAGTTTTAGGTTCAGGTTAAGCTAAAGCCTCTTAGTACCTTTCCAGAGAATGGAGAAATGTGACCCTATCTGTGAGGACAGATATAAAAAAAGTGAGTAAGCAATGACCTTCACTCAGCGAAAAGGACCAGACCCTTGTCTTCGAGATAGTGTTTCTTAGCAATCAACCCAGATGGCCTCAGTCCTTCTTCTGAGTAGCACCTGACTTCCAGCCAAAAGTCCGCAGCCCCAATCTTCAAGGATGAGCTAACCACCCCCTCCTTCAATTGCAGCTGCATCCACACTTGGCAGGGCTGGCCAAGCTTGAGCACCTAAGACTAACCAATTATCTTACTTTGTAGCTTCCTCATCCAATCCTAAATTGCCAAAACTGCAACTTCAAATTTCCCGCAATTTTTCTTTTAAAAAACCTAAGGCTTTTGTCTCCCGGTGCCACTCTGCTGACCAGCAGGGGTGACCCCATTGCGCAATGGTTAATAAACCTCTTGCTTTTGCAACGAGTCGTGGTCTGTGGGAGTTTCTGGGAAGGGCGCAATCTTGAACTCCTGAGCTGTGAGACCCCAGGTCTTACAAAATCAAATTTTGGTATCTCAAATAGTAATTGTGACATGTGATCCTTAGTTTTACAAAGAATCCATAAGCCATTGAATTTCCATCTATTTTATTGGAACAGATTTTCTTTTTAAGTGATAACAGCCAAAATAATTCTGTGACCTAAGCGAACTTAAAAAAAGAATTTGTTTGTTTATGGATAAGGTCTCACTACATAGCTCAAGCTGACCTCAAACTCATAGAGATCCACCTGCCTGTGCCTCCCAAGTGGTGGGACTAAAGGCCTTCATCACTACACTCAACCCAGAACTTATTTACCTAGAAGAAAAGCATGTGTTTCTTATTTTCATCCATGATAAACTTAAGGAGGTGGAGGTGGAAGATTTTTATGCATGCTATCTTTGAACGTTTAAGTTTTTCTGCTTAGAAAAACTTAATTCATTTTTAGGTTTTTTTAAAGTTACTGTCACATTAGGCAGGTGGAAATAATAAGTGTCCGTGGGAGCTTGAGACTTCGTGTAACCAGGCCAAGAGAAGGAGTTATAAGCCAAAAGATGTCATCCAAGCTGGAGTCATTTCAACTTCTGCCTCATTAGACAATGCCCTGTCCCTCTTTCCAGAGCAATGGCAAAAACATGTAACTGATTAGTTAATCTAAAACAGACATCAAGTGACACTGGCAAAATAGAAACATACAAATCTTGCCCTGAACGCTTCATAGGGAAATGCATTCTGTGATATTTTAATGTGTAATTAAAACCTTTTAAGCAACAATGGAAAAAGTCTGTGTCCCTTATGTAACCTCTTCTCTTACTTAACAACATCTATGAAATAAGTAGAGCCACTAGAGTTAATATGAAGGGAAACTGAGGCAAAAGTATACTCGAATATTATGGGACATCTTAAAATGAATAAAACAGAGTCCTCACATTCAAGATCCTCATCCATGCTAGTCTGGCTGACAGTTCTGTCTGAAATGTTTACATGTGGGGGAAGCATTCAATTAAGATAGTGGAAGAAACCAGCTCTGGTCTCAGGAGTTCTGCACATGAAAATATGAAACAGATGAGTTCATTTGTTGTCAATTGTATTTCGGGATAAAGGACGGGTGGGTTTGAGGCAGACTTCCTAATTAAGGCTAATTAGACCATTCCAAAGATGACACATCCCTATGTGACAAAAAGCAGAAAAAGAAAACTGAGCAAATGTGGGTGGCATATGAGCTGGAAAAAAAAATGATGAATTTGATGATGACAGTGTTTCTTCTCAGAGATAAATAGAGGCCTAGAAGAAAAGGGGAAAAAGGAAACCTGGCTAATACATACGTGTGTGTGTGTGTGTGTGTGTGTGTGTGTGTGTGTGTGTGCACTAACAGTTTAGGTTAAACAAATCCTCTTCTTCCCAGTACCTTCACATCCCCAAATTAAAAAAAAATGAACAATAATCATTTAATAAGAACAAAAGAAACTACAGCTAAGATGACAAGAAACATGTCAACAACATTTTAGAAATAGGCAATTCCAAGAACTAATTACAACTGAAAATGGACATGGTGAACCTTGGCTACAGAAAACTATTTTCTATAATAAAGCTGTTCAATCAGTCAACTGATTTTTGGTTTGCCAAAAAAAAAACAAAAACAAAAAACCCACAACAACTTTCCTGAAGTACCTGCATTATCAACTGTACTGAAATAAATTCAATGTATGGTTGGGACATTTGCATGTGTAATATAAATTTACACCATTCAATAAACTTTTCATAGCCTGTTCAATGGATAAAATGAGGACATGATCACATGACTGAAGAGAAGGTTTTTTTATTGTACATATAAGGAAGAGAACAGCCAGAGGCATCTGAAGAGTCCAGAGCAGAGAGAGAAAGAAGTACACAGAACATGACCAGCAGATTGAACGAGGCCATGAGAGAATAGCAAAGAGACAGAGGAGGAGCAAAAGAGGAAGAGAGGGACAAGAGAGGGGACCAAAAGTCAAGAGACCAAGAGGGAAAAACAAACAAATAAAAAACAAAAGGCCAAGTGAGCAAAGAGAACTAAGAGAAGGAGGAAGAGGAAGAAGGGGAAGAAGGGGAGGAGGAGGAAAAAGAGAAGAGGAGGAAGGACCAAAAGAGTGCATGGTTAATATGGCTGGGTTATATAGGAATCAGAATCTGGGGAAAGAGAAATGAAGCACCTGCTGGAAAGCTTCAGGGTAGGGGGTGGGGGTTGGAGGGTGAGAAGAGCAGAGAGGAGCCACACACAGGTACTGAGTGTGCCTGGCAGCTCAGTATGCTAATTGGTGTGCTAATAGACACCTAAGTTAGCCATTTGTCCTGTTTTCTTTTGTTTTGTTGGGGGGGGGCAGGAATCTGGCATTCACAGTCATTATTTAGTCTGATAAAGTTGTAAGACTGCATAAGCATTTAGCAGGGTGAACTGGGTCTCATTAATAATTGTGGACAAGCATAATTATATAAAAGTTAGAGGAATTGTTTTATTAACACTGTATAATAAATGGTTGGTTTGTCCAGCTGAGTTTGCCTACAGTCAACTGAAGACAACTTTGAAGCCAAGGAAGCCAAGAAAAGCAGGTTGTGGGTGAAAGGGTGTGTCTAAACAACAGATAAAGATGAATTGTTTCCTGGAAGCTGGATGGATGAGCAATGGGATAGTGTATTAGTTACCTCTGCATCACTGGGGTCACAAAACCTGACAGAAACAACAGAAAGCTTCATATTGGTTGAAAGTTGAAGAGAGTTTTGGGCCATCATGGTGGCAAAGGCACAGCAGAAAAGGTCGGTCTATGGTGGCAGGTGGATGAGCTGGAGGCTGCTCATATTGCTGCAGACAGGAAGCGCAACTGTGGTAGGAACCAGGAGTTCTTTTAAAGTACTCCAAAGCCCATCCTTAGTGATCTGCCTCCACCAGGTAGTCTTCACATCTTGAAGGTTTCACAGCCTCCCAAAATAGCGCCACCCACCAGGGGGGTAAGCATTCAAAACACAAACCTATGTCTTGAAATGAACATTTCATATTTTAAACCATAAGAGCAGGAGTCAAGATAACTTGTTATCTTGTTTATTCAAACTTTTATGAACAAATATTGATCTAAGGCATTGTATCATAAACCTAAGGTAGTGAGCAATCTAAACAAGGTTATACAACTATGGAACATAGTCTTCTTTGTGAAATGGAAGTAAATACATGAATGGTATAATAGTTTTCTTTCTGTTGCTGTAATAAAGACCCTGACAAAAACCAGCTTTGGAGGTTAACAGTTTGTTTGGCTTACAGATCTTGATCTTAGTCCATCGTTGACTAAAGCCAAGGCAGCAACTAAAGCAGGGCAGGAGCCTGGAAGCAGGAACTGATGCTGAGAATATAGGGGGATGCTTCTTACTGACTGGCTCTGCACAGCTCACTCAGTTTGCTGCCTGCTACAGTGCAGCCCATCTGCCCAGGGGTAGTACCACATCAGTAGCTTGGACTGTTGTGGGGCCCTGGTGGCCCTTCATGCATAAAAACAAAAGAAAGAAAGCAAGACCTTTTATTATTTCAAAGCTTAGGCCTTTTCTGGGCAGACTCTCAACCAGCTCCTTTAAGTTAACCCAACTGCCTAGCCTCATCCACACGGCTAACTATACTTTCAAGGCCCATAGTCATGTCTTCTCTTTCTTCTTCCCAGAGTTCCTTTCTCTTTCCCAGGAAGTTCTGCCTTCCTCTTCTTTCTCTGCCCAACTACAGCCTATCAGCAGCTTTTATTGTGCAATCAGGGATAATCAGGGAGGCAAGGTTTATACTACATCATGTTGAATTCATGAGAATTTGCTCATAGCCTAAGGATCTTGGGGGACATGCAATTAACATTTGAATACATAGTAGCTCCAGATCAACCCCAATACTGGACCCTCCCACATTAATCATTAATCAAGAAAATACTCCACAGCAGATTTGCCTACAGGCGAATGTGTCGGAGGCATTTTCCATTGAGGAATAGCTCAGGTCCTCTTGCAGAGGATCACAGCTTATGTCAGGTTGACAAAAACAAGTGACAACATAAATGGTTAAATAAATGAACAAATGGTGGCATAAATTACAGAAGTAAGCATAAATCTGTAGAGCTGTAGGTGTTATGAGTGTAGATAGGAAGATGAAGGGTGTGGACAGGCAGGCATGGGCCAGGCTAGGAAATGCCTTCTAAGTTCTAACTGTTGTATCTATCAGTTGGCTTCCTCTTGCTGTAACACAATATCCAAAACTAAGAAGAAAAGGTTTCCTTTGTGTCTTGTTTTGGAAGTTCCTAGCCGTGATCCAGCGGTTCCACTGCCTGCCTTGGGCCTCTGATGAGATGCACATCAAGGTGTGATCATAGGGGGGAGCAAGGTAGGTTAAGACTGGCTTTCGCACAAAGTGCCCATTTGAGTCCATTTTTGCATTTCCCTTTATATTTTTGGTTAACCCTTTTACCAAATCATCATCAGTTTGATACAGAAAGGTTGCTAGAAGATAATGAAATACAGAGTACTAATTTGAAAGTTGAGGTAATCATTGAGATGAGAGAGTGGGTTTTATCTGTTTCTATTGATGGTTATTAAATACCACTTTGGGCTTAAAGCCAAAGCTTTTGCTTCAAACTTTAAATAGCCTACTTCTGCTTCATGGTTTAAATGAGGGGCTGGCGAACTTTTTGTTGTAAAGTGCCATGAGCAAATATTTAAGGTTTTAAATTTTTTATTTTTTTAAATTATAATTAGATTTTTAGTCCCTTCCCTGCCCTTCCCTCCAAGCCCTTCCCTCCAAGCCCTCCCACGAACACCCTCCTTGCTCTCTTTCAAACTTATAACCTCTTTTTTTAAAAACTGTGGTCATGAGTGCATGTATGTGTGTGCATGCCTAAATATAAAAATTCAACCTCATCAGTCAGTAAGTACACTGTTGTTTTACGTATGTATTTTCAGAGATGACCATTTGGCATTGGATAACCAACCAGTGTGCTCTTCCCTAAGGAAGACTATTCCTCCCACTCTCAGCATCTCTTAGTTGGCTGTAGATCTTTGTGTAGAGCTGAGCCTTGTGAGCTTTCTACCTCCCACCAAAACATAAACGTTTAAGGTTATAGGCATGGAATGATTCCTGCCATATTCAACTCGGCTGCAGACTGTAAACAAACAAGCAAACGCAGCTACAGTGGACTGCGACTTTGCCTTCAAAACCAGATTTGGCCAATTGGTTATAGCTTGCCAGGAGTCCCATTGAAATTTGCTGTCTATAATCAACAACAAAGATGGGTTTTAATGTCTCTACAATCTTTAAATTTTCCATGGTGAGGTTTGGTGTCTACACTTCCAGCAGAAGCCTTATCTACCTAACCACCACTCATCATCCTAAGAAGCCCTGATGCCTGTATGATGTATGACGAAAAGTGTGAGCTGTGCACCTGACTACCCACTGTAACAGCTAGCCAGGGCTGCCAACCATCAGCCGTGTTGAGACAGCACAGAGCATGTATGCTTGCCTTTTTTTCTTTCCTACAGAAAATGACAATTTTGAATCTATGACTTTAGGTAGAAAAGAATGTGAGACCAGCTTCCAGTTCTGCGTATCATATTGACATCATTCTGACTGCAGCTTTTACTCAGAAAATAGCAAAACTCTGATTTATGTGCAGAAACAATGAAAACCTTCAGAAATGTGGCAGGCGCCTAAAGAAAATATGCTGAAGCTTCATCCGCTTTATTACATACAAACACCTCCGTGAAATCCAGTGTTCTCACGGTTCATTTTGCCAGTCCAGCAATGAGCCCAATGCAATGCAGGGGGCCAGATGCAACCTGACTAACCCCATCTACACAGGAGCCCCCAGGTCACACCTCCTAGAACAAAGCCCTCCAGTTACAATTTGAAAAGGACAAGACTGCAGAGATTAGCGTAGAGCTAGTAATGTGACCTGAATGGGAATCTCAGGACCCCGGTGAAGCCGCACTTGAGGTCCTGGGAACGCACTTTGAGCTATTCAGAAGAACAAGCGAATGTCTTGTTACTGATGCCTCTTTATCTGCCTTTTTGTTTCTGACACTGGGCTGGAGGCACTAGGCTGGTGCACAGAGATCACAGACTGTTTTGTTTTTTGTTTTTTCCCTTTAAGAGCCGCCAGTGTATAAGAAAATAAAAACCTCTTGATATCCAAATGTATGTGTTTCTTCTTGCAGTCTCTCCCTCCAGTGATGTTACGGAAGGGCTACATGGAAAAGGGTTAGCAACCGATGATTTGAGTTGACAGCCGTTCTTATTTGAGGCATAATTTTATCTTTATGTCTCAAAAATACCAAGAGAAGACAATGCAATCATCTATGTGTCTACTGCAAAACTAGAATACACCGTAATGTTTTACTATGCGAGCTTCAGAATTTTTTAAATGGTATTTTAATTATAACTAAAATCACTCTTACTTTCTCATGTATTAACCCTCCCCTTGCCTGGAAGATCATTATCCTGAGTTTGTGCTTTATTTCTCTTGTAGATATTTGTAAGTTCTATATGATTGTATGTAATTTTTATGAGCTTTTCATTTTTTATTTGGTTTATTTAATCACTTTATAGCCTGATCCCAGCTCCCACCCTCCTCTCCTCCCAGTCTCATCCTCATTCCTCCCTTCCCCCCATTTTCCCCTCTTCTTCTCAGAGAAAGGAACCCCCCATGTAACCCACTCTGGTACACCAAGTCTCAATAGAATCAAGGGCATCTTCTCCCACTGAGGCTAGACAAGGCATCCCAGCCAGGGAGAAGGGATCCAGAGGCAGGCAGCAGAGTTAGGGACAGCTTCTACTCACATTAGGGAGCCGCATGATGACCAAGCTGCACATCGGCTATGGTTACATATATGTAGGGAGCTTATGTCAGCCTGTGCAAGCTATTTGGTTGGTGGTTCAGTCTCTGTGAGCTCCCATGGGCCCAAGTTAGTTGATTCTGTAGGTCTTCTTGTGGTGTCTTTGACCCCTCCAGCTCCCTCAATCTTTCCTTCCACTCTTCTACAAGATGCCCCAAGCTCGGCCTATTGTTTGGCTGCGGGTCTCTGCATCTGTTTCCAACAGCTGCTGGATGAAGCCTTTCAGAAGCCAGTTATGTTAGGCTCCTGTCTGCATGCAAAGAAGAGTGTCATTAATAGTGTCAGGGGTTGACTCTCACCTATCGGGGAGAACTCAAATTGGGTCAGTCATGGGTTTGCCTTCCCTCAATCTCTCCTCTGTCTTTATCCTTACACTTCTTGTAGGCAAGACGAATTTTGGGCCAAAGGTTTCATGGATGGGTTGGTGCCCCCCCCTCCAATGGAAGTCCGACCTGGCTGTAGGGCATGGTGACTTCAGGCTCATGTCCCCCTGCTTTAGCTAAGGTCACCCCACTAGACTCCCAGGGGCTTCCCCTGTCCTAGAAATGCTCCTCCACGAATTTCCATTCTCTCTCCAGTTCCTCCTAGTCCATACCTGATCCCCACCCCCTTTCCCACAGAACTGCCTCCTTCTATCTGCTTCAGATGTCTATTTTATTTCCTCTTCTGTGTAAGATTCAAGTATCCTCCCCTTGGCCCTCCTTGTCTTCTTTGGGTCTGTGGTTGTAGCATGGTTTTCCTGCACATTCTGGTTCATGTGTACTTATGAGTACATACCATGAATGTCTTTCTGGGTCTGGGTTACCTTACTTGGGATGATCTTTTCTAGTTCCTTCCATTTGCCTGCAAATTATATGATGTCTTTGTTTTTAATAGCTAAGTAGTATTTTATTGTGTAAATGTAGCACATTTTCTCTATCCATTCTTTGGTTGAGGGGCATCTAAATTGCTTCCATTTTCTGATTTCAAGCTGTGTTACAGAGCAATAGTAATAAAAAACTGCATAGTACAGTTTAAAATATAAACTGTCTGCATAAAAACAGACAGGTTGATCAATGGAATCAAATGGAAGACCCATAAGTAAATCCACACACCTATAGCTACCTAGTTTTTGACAAAGAAGCCAAAACCATATAATGAAAAAGGAAAACAGTTCAACAAATTGTGCTGGTCTAACTGGATAGATCCATAATTATCACCATGCACAAAACTCAAGCTCAAGTGGATCAAAGACCTCAACATAAAACCAGATACACTCAATCTATTAGAAGAGAACATGGCAAATAGCCTTGAACTCATTGGCACAAGAGACAACTTCCTGAACAGAACACCAACAGCTTAGGCACTAAGATCAACAATCAATAAATAGTACCTCATGAAACTGAAAAGTATCTGTAAGGCAAAGAACACTGTCAATAGGAAAAAAAATGGCAGCCTACAGATTGGGAAAAGAACTTCACCAACTCTACATCTGAGAGAGGGCTAATATCTAAAATATATAAAGAAATTAAGAAATCAAACACCAACAAATCAAATAACCCAATTAAAAGTGGGGTACAGAGCTAAACAGAGAATTCTCAGCAAAGGAATCTCTAATGGCTGAGAAGTAGTTAAAGAAATGCTCAACTACCTTAGTCATCAGGAAAATCCAAATCAAAACAACTCTGAGATTCCATCTTACACCCATCAGAATGGCTAAGAGCAAAAACTCAAGGGACAATACATGAAGGAGAGGAGGTGGAGAAAGAGGAACCCTCCTCCATTGCTGGTGGGAGTGCAAATTTGTAGAACCACTGTGGAAATCAATCTGGAGGTTTCTCAGAAAATTGGGAATAGTGCTACCTCAAGACCCAGCTATACCACTCCTGGGCATATACTCAAAAAAATGTTCCACCATACCACAAGGACACTGGCTAAACTATGTTCATAGCAGCTTTACTCATAATAGCCAGAAACTGATTTATGTCATTTATAGTTTTTTCAACAGCAAAATTTATCCAAAGTCTGTCATTTGGAGAATATGCTTAGCCACTTTGTTCATTTAAGATCATGTTCCCAAGGTTTTTCCATGTTGTTCTGTATGGTTTTACTTGCTCAGTGTCGCTACCATAAGATGGTTCATTTACCCACATTTCCATCTGCTGCTCAATCAGATCACTTCCTATTTTTATGATAATAGAGAAACTCTAGAGAGATGCTCAGTTGTTAAGAGCACTTGCTGCTCTTGCACTAGAGTTTTGTTCCCTGTAACTCCTGTTCCAGAGAATCTGACACCCTCTTCTGGCTTCCTTAGGCACCTGGTCCTACCTGAGCTCTCAGATAGATAGATACATACATAGATACATAGATGTTGATAGATAGATGACAGATATAGATGATGATAGATAGATATGTGTTTATGTTTATATATTATGTCTCTATCTGTATTTATACCCACATACTTACATACATGTATATATACATATGCATATATATGTATATACATTTATGTCTATATAAAACAGTTGGGAATGGTGATGAATACTTGTCATTGCAGCACTTGAAAGGCAGAGGTAGGAAGATTACAAGTCCAAGGCCATCTAGGCTACCTGTCTGAAAAGATTAAAAAGAACACACTCAGACAAGAATCCTCTTTTCATCAAGTATTCTTGTACTTGTTTTTCATATTTCAATAGTATACTTTGCTTTTTGGCTATGTATCACTTTCTTCCTTTTAGAAATGCTAATGAAAGCAAAATTAAAAAATGAGATCAAGCAATGTTCAATTCACTTCTCTTTCTAATGTTTATCTTCGTGTCAGCAGTGAGCATCACCTGTGTTTTCCCAAGCTGGAGAAACACCAGGCTGTGTCTGTCAACCACAGCACCTGCTAGGTCAACAGCGCAAGTCCAGCTTTCACGGGCTCTCACTGAGGACTCTGATTTTCCTGAGGGTTTGTCATTCCAAGATCCCCAGTAAAAATATTTGTACACACATTAAACAAGTTATTCTAGTGAAACTCTAGAATAGGGCTCGCTCCTGGGTTTTAGAAATCTGTTTTTTCCCCACGTCGTCTTCAAACTGTGGTTTCCAACAGTTGCAGCTGCAACCTGGGGTTCTGAATCATGTGTCCTCCTCTGCGTCCTCAGCCTGGGAGCCGCCTCCCTCCGAATACACAACCATTTCCTGTACAGGCACTGGAATAACAGTTTGGTCCCTGGGGATGACCAGACACTGGGCCACAGCCACCCCAGTGACCCTGATCACTTCTGGGAAAGGTGATGATGACAGTGGGTCCCGCTGGGCTGTTCTTGGAAGCCAGCCTCGGAGCAGCTGTGAGAGGCTGGTGCTGCCTGTAATGAAAGGGAAGAGGTCTGCAAGCCTGCGCGTTAGAAGAGGGGCGAAATGATGTTTGAAAACATTACAGTTTGTGGGGAGGGATTGGCTCGTGTTTTGAAGTGAAATCAGAAAGCAGGACTTCGGGCTCTAAGATGTCTTTTGGGTTTCCCCACAGGAGGATGCAGCTCACTCTCCTTCAGACTTGAGCTTGTTTCCTTTCACAAACTCCTCAAGGGCCTGGCCCCACCATGACTCACACAGCAGGTCCCTCCTGCCCTCAGGACTTTACATTTTCTTTTATAAAGCAGCCTGCAGGCAGACTGGGCCTGTCTGTGAGTCTTGGCAACTAGGAAAAAAAGATGCCATGCTGGAAGTCTGTCACCAATCCTTCCCTCAGGCAAAGAACCCAGCCATGTCTCTAGACCTCTCCTAATTCTATAAACTCCCACCATCACCTGAGAATTCCTTTTGTCTTGTTTCTTGACCTCACCTCACCCTATACTGGGCAATTCTACCAAGCCACTCCCCTACCACGCTGGCTTCTGTCCCTAAAGACCTTAACCTCCATCAGCTTGTCCCCAAAGTATCTTATCTGTCGGCTCCATGTCATTAACAACCAGCAACCACCTGTGGTTTAGCTCATGCAGAAAGTGTTGCAGTGAGCCTCCCGCAACCAGACAGCCTGACAGGTCTTAGGAGAACTCAGCCCTGGTCTTAGCAGGGGCCCCGCAGACTGAGGAGACATACAGCAATGTGTAGCTGTCAGGCAAACCAAGCTTCCCAAGAAGGTCTCACGGACCATCAAAGAACAGAGAGTGAGAACAGCGCTGTGATCGGAGCAACACACACACACACACACACACACACACACACACACACACACGGAGCATGGAGAGAGCAAGAGAAGGCAGGCCAAGTGTCACAGTGTCAAAACACCATCAAGCATAGTGGTCAAAAGACACAATGTAATGTTCTCATAATTTCTAGCCTCAACACCCCTTTGGATATTCAAAACTGTAGAAACATGATCTTGTTAACCCAACATCACCCCCAAAAAAGAATTACTCACAACAAGTATACACTTAGGGTACGTTCCAAATGTGACAAGGCCCCTGCTTATTTCCTGGAAAGTGAGTCACAGGTCAGCTAACAGCGACTCAGCCTGTGATTTTAAGGTGAGGTGGAGCCGAGTCTTGACAATAGCGTGAAAGAAAGGATTTCAGAATACTATTTGTCATTCCTGGACTCATCTCAGATTTAAATGGCTGAAATGGCCAAATAGTGTAAGGACAGTCTACTAGACAGCTTGATTTTGCTTATTTGTGGGTCAGAAAGAGCCTCTTTCTAGCCGGGCATGGTGGCGCACGCCTTTCAGGCACTCAGGAGGCAGAGGCAGGCAGATCTCTGTGAGTTCGAGACCCAGCCTGCTCTACAGAGTGAGTTCCGGGACAGCGATGGCTACACAGAGAAACCCTGTCTCAAAAAGCCAAAATAAAGAAAGAAAAGAGCCTCTCCAAGCAGCTTGAAGGCAAAACTGCAGATAACAGCTCCTCCATGGGGTGGCCCGCCACGGGGCACTGGCCCAAAGATTAATTGTTGCACGAGCCACGTGGTGTTGGGGCTGGTGAGAGTCAACATCAGTGTGGAAATGCGTGTTTGCAATGACCCTGAGTCAGCGCAGTGTGGTCGCGGCTGCAGGATCATCTGGACCCACTGTGATTAAGGCTTGCCTGGATTTCCTAGGCTAGAACAGAGAGGACAAAGAAGGGAAAAAGGAAAGAGAGAAGCCAGAAACAAAGGAGATGCTCGACTAAATATCTAGGATTAAGCAAATATCGGTCCTCTTTGATTTTGAAAAGCCAGATTCTTAACTGCCAAGCCTAAGCCCCTTTTTTTGCTTCTAGTACGCTGTGGAGTTACCAGAATTTCAACTCACAGCAAAGGCGTAAGCCTCGCCATTCCGTGGGTAGATGCTGCCCTCCTGAGGACGGCACTGGTATTGCTGCTTGTCTCGTGCTAAAGGTAAATAAACTTCAGGATACTTACAGCGCGGCTGTTCATCCATTTGTACCTACAGTTAAGTTCCTACCAATCCGCTCAGAAATTATTATTTTTTGCCTGAACATAGTTTTATGATTTTCCAGGTAGGAACGTATCCAGATTACCCACTAAGAATATAACTGGCCCCTAAAACTATTTTCCAAATCGTGGGTCATGAAATCCATGTCATGAGTCATGACCTGGTTTTAACAGAAATGATACAAACTGCAAAAGAAAATATTAAGTAGAAAATGTTAGACGGGATTACTTAGACCCTTTAAAGGCTGAATTAAAAATACTCCTTGTGAACTACAGGTGGTGCAGGACTGCCTGGATAATATGAATCTTTTCATCGGGAAATGTCAGCTGATCTTTCTGATGATTTAACCCTGAACAAATGCAGTGGGGAGGAGGAACTTTCAGGCGGTGTGGCACGATTACTGCCCCCTAATGAGCAGTTTGCGTAATTCCTCGATTCATGACTCCTAAGTTCAGGACACTTAACCTGATTTGAGTTAAAGAATTAGGTCTAAAAGGAGCCCCACTCCCCAGAAAGATGTTTGAAGCCAGCGGCAATAAGGAAAGGGCCACAAGAGTAAGATATCTGCTCCCCCTCCGCCTCCAGAGGCAGCGAAATGCCCACAGCTCCGTGCTTGGATTTTGAAGACCTTGATTATTAAAAGGCAAAGCAGCCACCCAGACACGCTAGTGTGGGCTTTGCAACAGACTAATTCAGCTCAGCCCAGAGCAGACCAACAGGTGGTGCCGGAGACCAAACGCCAATCCTAAGCAAAAGCGGATCTCATTTTCAACCAACCAACCGTCTTCCCAAACTGGTCTTATTATTCTGGAAGTCATTTAAAAATCAAATTACTGTAAATATTTGTTGGCTGTTTTACAGCTCTAAAAAATGTTCATTAAAATGGGATTCAGAGTTTGCTTGATCTTTGACTTGGGGAGAGGTCATTTATAGAAGCATGTAGAACGTTAAAGAAAAATAGCCTTGAACAAATGTTTAGAATTTGTTTCAATAAACTTATATGCTATACACTCTAGTGTATGAATCAATGAATGTTCGGATCCAAACCCAGTTATCCTGGGGAAATGGAGGGAGGACATGAAGCATTCATCCTAAAGGATATGAACAGCAGGATCTCAAGCATCTCTCCTTCCTGGACACAGAATGCAGCATCTCAAGCTCCTTCCTCCATGGAGAAAAGCCCTGTAACAGGCAGTGGCCGGTGACATTTGTCAGTTTAGAACCATAAACTTAATTTTCTCTTTTGCCTAAACCTCTGGCGCCCCCTATTGGCTTTACAAAGTGAGGCAGGACCGCGCTCAAACACAAGTCAAGACAACTGGTTGTTTTGAACCGGAGACTTGGGGATTATCGCGATGAACTCGTTTAAATCAGAGATTGACCAGCCCTTTTTGTAAAGTCACATTAGTCACCATTTCAGGCTTTAGAAGCCGTATAACCTAAACATCATCTTTTGCCTATAAACCATGAAAGAAGGCAGGAGGCGGGATTAAACCTATGAGCCCCAGCTTCGCAGCTCTGACTTAGACCACTGCGGATGGCTTTTCGAATGACTGACAGCTTCGCACTCCAGCATGAGGGTGCTGGAGGAACCCCAGAAGCACGTTTCAACCGCTAGCTGATGGGCTGTTGTCTTAGTTTGGTTTCCTAGTGCCGCGATAAACATCATGACCAAAGCAACTCGGAGAGGGAAGTGATTAATTGGCTTTCACGTTCCTATCAGGCTATCCCTGAGCATCGTTGAGAGAAGCCAGGAATGTTAAGCAGGCAGGATTGTCCTCTCAAAGGAATGGACAGAAAACCTGTCCTTCTACCCCGAAAGCAGGGAAATGGGAGTGATTGAAAGCCTGGCGATCTGTGTTATCTGTTGGGTCAGGCCAAATCAAGCTTCTACAACCAGAACCAGAGATGGCCAGTAATTTAAATGACCCTTACAGCCAGGAGCTTCGCAAGCTCCCACAACCAGGACCAGAGATGGCTGATAGCCCAATGACCTCTATCCTCTCTGTATGACGGAGACCAGGCCAGACCCTTCCTTGGGCCTTTGGGCTAGTACAGGTAGCCTATCTCTAGAACGCATCTTCTCGGAAGAAATTACCCACATCTTCAGTTGAATTTCGATGTAATTAGTTTTCCTTGAGCACTGGGGATTGCATTGCACCAGGAATTTTTTTTTTCTTATACTGTTTAAATTTGTTGGGAATAAACTGCCTGGCATCAGCCTCCCACAAGTCTCAATCTAGGTTGATGAACCTCACCTCTTCACCGTTCACTTCCCTGTCTGCCGTGACCATCTTCAGGGTCTCCACTGTCACAGCAATGATTAATCAGGAAACTGTCCCAGGAGTATCTGCAGGCTGTTCTGATGGAGGCATTTTCTCAACTCGTGTTCCTTCTTTCCAGGTGACCCTAGCTTTTGTCAAGCTGACAAAAAATAAAATAAAATAAAATAAAATAAAATAAAATAAAATAAAATAAAATAAAATAAAATAAAAACAGCCAACATACATGTTATAAAAATGGTTCAGCTCTTGAGTGGAACATGCCTGGCATGTTTAGAGTGTCCTCACAAGTTCCTGTGAGCCTAACTAAGCTAATTGCCCGCTTAATCCATCTTTAACAACTTCCCAGGTTCTCTCTCCCCTGCAGGACCTCCCAGCTAAAATACTTACCCTGCCTTGGGCTCGGCTTTGGATCTGACATTGTACTGGTCTTTACTAAGACAGCTAGCTCAGGAAGTGGGGTGCTTCAGCTCAACGCAGAAGGCAGATTGCCAGTTTAGCAGTCAAGCAGTGAGATTAGGAACACGGCTATCAGAGGTGGAAAAGGCTGACCACCGGATGCTGTGGCAAGACATGCGTCAACGTTGCCTATGATAACATCCGCAGGACCACGGGAGGACAGAGCATGCTCTCACTGGCCTCTAACGCTTGGATGAAATGAAGCTGTCAAACACAAGTTCCCTGTTGACTTGCCTGCTTTCAAGATCTTGAAAGCAGATCTTCCACCAAACCTGTCTGCTTTCCCACGTTCCTGCTTCATCTATACTTTCCACCCAATTCCAATAGGGTGAATACAATCATCCTCTGCATGTGATGTTTCTCTGATATGTCCCAAATCCACCTCTCTCCTTTATGCAGAATTCATGCTCAGCAGTCAACATCCCTGCACTGAGATATGACTGTTCGGCAGAATGTGACATTTCCGTTAGCAAGCACAACCGCAGGGGCATGCCCTTTATTCTATGACAGTGCTGTCGGAACTCCCATCTGTGGTCATAATTTTAAAGATAGTTGGCGCATGACTCATCCATTTTAGTTGGTGAAGTTCTGGCTGAGACGGAGGCCGCTATGATCTCTGGTCCATAGAAAACACAGTGAGTGGAGTTTGGTTCCAGGAGCAACTTAAGAATTACCATTCCTATACCCTGGCAGATACCCTGGCAGACTAAGTCTATCATACTAAGTGGGCAGCCATCCCCGGAGGCACACCTAGGAGGCACACCAAAACTACGTGGCCTGCCCAGTGATCCGGAGGCACTAAATACCTCTTAAGTTCTGCTTTATTTCACTTAATGTAATTTCCTGTATGTTCGACCAGTTGTCACAAATTTTCTTTGCTAAATCTGAATAAAGACTCCATCATGTGTATAAATGTATACATGTATGTATATATGTACATGTATATGTATATACTAAGGCTGTCCCCCATTTAGGCCATTTCTTTCTCTTGGCCATCGTAAATGATGCTGCAATGATCGTGGGTGGGATGTAAGTATCCTTTGGGTGTACTTATTTCAGTTCCTTAGGTATGTGCTGGCATTGAAATTGCTGGTGCAGAGACAAATACCATATGACTCATTTACATATGGAATAAAAATAATGAACGCGTAGACGTAGACAGCAAGAATAGTTGTTATGGGAGGTGGGGCATAAAATGAAGATGTATATACATATGTATATATGTGAATATATATATCATATGTAAAACAATCTTCACAACCTGATGTCAGCATCCTTTGTCCTATTTTCCCAGTCCCACTGTCATGTCCCTCTTTCCCCATTGCCTTTTCTCAGAGGATAGCCCTCGCCCATCCATTGGTTACCAACCCACCCTGGCACCTCAAGTCTCAGCAGGACTAAGGGCATCTTCTCCCATTGAGTCCTGACAAGACAGCTAAGGGTAAAAGATCCAGTGGCAGGCAACAGAGTCAGAGACAGCCTCTATTCCCATTGTCAGTGGACCTACGTGTTGACCAAGCTGCCTATGCATGCTCTTTGGTTGGTGGTTCAGTCTCTGTGGGGCCCCCTGGGCCCAGGTTAGTTTACTCTGTAGGTCTTCTTGTGACACCTTGCCCCATCCACCTCCCTCAATCCAACTACCCACTCTTCCACAGAACTCCCTAAGCTCAGCCTATTGTTTAGCTGTGTGGTCTCTGCATCTGTTTCCAACAGCTGCTGGATGAAGCCTCTCAGAAGACAGTTATGCTAGGCTCAGGTGTGCAAGCATAGCGGAGTATCTTTAATAGTGACAGGGGTTGGCTCTCTCCCATGGGGTGAGTCTCAAGTTGGGTCAGTCATTGGTTTGCCATTCCCCAATCTCTGCTCCATCTTTATCCCTACACTTGTAGGAGAGACAAATTTTGGCCAAAGGTTTTATGGGTGGGTTGGTGTCTTCCTCCCTCTACTGGCTACAGGAGGTGGCCACTTCAAGCTCCTGAACCTCCACTGCTAGGAGTCTCAGCTAGAGTCACCCCACAGACTCTTGGGAGCCTCCCCTGTCCTAGAGCTGTCTCTGCCACCGATTTCTATCCTCTCTGTTGGTCCTTCTCCCCACCTCTGTTCTCTGCACACCTGATTCTGTTACCTTCCTTAACCCCTTTCTCACTAAATTCCCTTCATCTACTTCAGGTGTTTATTTCCCCTTTTGAGTGAGATTCAAGCATCCTCCCTTGGGCCTTCTTTGGGGTCTCTGGGTCTGTGAATTGTAGTATCATACTTTGTGGCTAATATCCACTTATAAGTGAGTACATACCATGCGTGTCTTTCTGGGGCTGGGTTACCTCACTCAAGATGATCTTTTCTAGTTCTATCCATTTGCCTGCAAATTTCATGTCATTGCTTTCTAATAGCAGACTAGTATTCCATTGTATAAATGTACCACAATTTCCGTATCCTTTTTTCAATTGAGGGACATCTACGTTGTTTCTAGATTCTGGCTATTACAAATAAAGCTGCTGTGAACATAGTTGAGCAGGTGTCCTTTTGGTATGGTGGAGCACCTTTTGGGTACGCTCCACCATATGTTCAGGAGTGGTATAGCTGGGTCTTGAAGTAGAACAATTCCCAGTTTTCTGAAAAACTAGCAGATTGATTTCCACAGAGGTTGTACAAGTTTGCACTCCCACCAGTAATGGAGAAGTGTAACCCTGGCTTCACATCCTTGTCATCATGTGCTATCACTTAAGGTTTTGATCTTAGCCATTCTGATAGGGGTAGATGGAATCTCAGAGTTGTTTTGATTTGCATTTTCGTGATGACTAGGGGTGTTGAATATTTCTTCCCTCTGCATAGTACTCAAGTCCGAGTGGACCAAAGACATCAACATAAAACCACATACACTAAATATAATAGAAGAGAAAGTGGGGAAGAGCCTTGAATTCATTGGTACAGGAGACAACTTCCTGAACAGACCACCAATAGCTCAGGCACTACGGTCAACAGTTAATAAATGGGATCTCATGAAACTGAAAGACTTCTGTAAGACAAAGGACACCATCAATAGGACAAAATTGGGAAATAGGACAGATTGTGAAAAGATCTTCATCAATCCTACAACTCTGTGTAGGGCTAATATACAAAATACATAAAGAACTCAAGAAATTAAACACCAACAAACAAAATAACCCAATTAAAACTGGGGTACAGAACTAAACAGAATTATCAACAGAGTAATTTCAAATGGTTGAGAAGCAATTAAAGAAATGCTCATCATTAGGGAAATGCATGGTGTTTTCTAGTGACTAACAATGTCTATTTAACAGTAGTTAAGAGATTGTCTTAAACGTTTATCCAGGGATAGTAATAAATAGCTGACATGGCTGGGAAGTTTTCTCCAAAAGCCAGTGTTGCCAAGCTCAGTATTCTTATCTTGCATGGGCACAGTCCTCCCAAGTTTACCTCCTGCCTTCAGATTAGCACTGTGGTACTTTCCCCACCCTACAATGCAGAGTAAATCAGTTCATCCAGGGTCGAATTTTTAATCTTCACATACGCTTCTCTTGTATGTGCTAGTCCCTCAATAGCGAATGCCCACGAGTATTCTGCCCCTGCTTCTACCCTGACCTCTCTTCAATCCATTCTCCCAGAAAGCTGAAGTAGATGGTCAGCTCCCCCCACCTTTCTTTTTTCTTTTTCCTTTTTAAGATTTATTTATTTATTTATTATTTATACAGCATTCTGCCTGCATGTGCACCTGTACATCAGATCTCAGTAGAGATGGTTATGAGCCACTATGTAGTTGCTGGAAATTGAGCTCAGGCGCTTTTATGAAGAACAGCCAGTGTTCTTATCTCTGAGCCATCTCTGCAGCCCCAGTCCCCCTTTCTAAAAAGAAAAAAAAAAAAAAAAGCCTGACTGTGACCTCAGAAACACGATTTAACTTTTCTTTCCCTGATTTTTCTCGTTTTAATAACAGAATGCTAGAACCTCCACTCTGTACTGCTGTGTGCAGATTGCACCAGTAACGTTTCTAAAGAACCAAGCCGCCCCCTGTGCATTGTGCTTGTCCAATATCAGCTTCCCATCTCACTGAATAAAACAGGAAGCTGTAAACACAGACCTGAGGTCTGAAGAACACTGCCCCGCCTCTTCCTCACATTCAGTTCTTACCACTTTTCTACCGTGTAGAGGTCACTCCGTGGACACACAGAGAACGGGGGCTCACTCCGTGGACACGGAGGATAACAGGAGCTCACTTTGTGGACACACAGGAGAAAAATACATGACTTCAAACCACATAAAGCAAGCACTGACACAACTATACATTTAAACAGAAATATTCATCATTAGATGCCTTATCACAGTGCACTTAGATGCGGAATAGTGTCTGCCTCAGATTGTAACTCGAACAGTGCTGCAAGCCTGGTGGATGAAACGTCCAAACTTAACAGATATTTAAGGGGGAGAACAATTCAAATATAAGTCAATCTCCTCCAATATGGTACTCTCAAACAAAAATAGGAAGTACTTTCTTCTTACGCAGATTTGTATAATGCTTTGATTTAAAGTTAAAATAAAATAAAAACTTAAATAAAGTAGTAAGTCAAATCCATCTAACTGTTGAGCCCTTGTTGTGAGGCCATATGCGGTGCATGTATGCATTATGCAGGCATGTGCATGTGTGTGGAGGACAGAAGTCGGTGTCAGGTATTTTTTTCAATCCGTCTGCCCATTATTGTTTTGAGTCACGGTCGGTCAATGATCCTGGAGCTGACAGGCTAGGCTTGATTCTTCCTTAGCACTAGGGTTACAGACATGAGCAGCCACACCCAGCTTTCTACGTACATGCTGGGAATTCAAGTTCAGGTCCTCATGCTTTCACAGCAGCCATCGCCCGAGCCCCCACAGTAACACATTGTAGTGGGTTAAATGAGAAATTTTTCCCATAGCCTCAAGTAGCTGAGCACCTGCCTCCCAGTGGGTGGCATCGTATGGAGGGTTATGGCACCATTAGGTGTGTTCCCAGGACAGGTTTTCAGAGGTCAGAGCCTTGGCCCACTTCCAGCTCACTTTCTCTGCCTCCTGTTTGCTACTGAAGACATGGTCTCTAGGCTTCCTGCTCTGGCCATCTGTTGCCATGCCTCCCCTGCCATGACACACTCGTCCTCTAGAACTGTACCAAACCAGGGCACACGGACAACCCTAACTAAACTCTGTGGGGCACAAATCACAATGACTTTGGGAAAAGACTTGTAAGGAAGGAGAAGGGGGAGGTGCCGGAAGGGTGGGAGAAAAATGAAGAGACAGTGGGAGAGACTGACCAGACTTATTACATTTGCATAAGAAATTACCCAAACAACAAAATTTATTAAACTTCCTTTCCTTTTAAAATTAGCAAAACACAATAAGGAACGATGGTTCCTATTATCATTTATACTTAATAGTGTACTGAAAGCAGAAAGAAAATAAATGGATGAAAAAATTCTAACAGAAACATTTTGCTGTATGTAAAGTCTGTAAGTATATTGATAGCATGCATTTGAATTGATTGTTGAATCAAATGTTCAAAGGAACGGTTGGAGAAACCTTTAAGATATCAATTATAAAAAAACATAAAGGTCAAATTCCCATAAAATTATCTGGCAAAACATGAACAAGTCCTCCATGAGGATTTTATATAGTTTTAATAAGAGATTAAAGAACACTTGAATAAGAGAAAAGGTAACCCATGCTCATGAAGGTTAAGACTTAAAATTGTAAAGATTAAACTTCTTTCAAATTGAATGCGCTCCCAGAAAAACTTTAACAAGATGCCAGCAAGAACTTGACCAATTTGTTCACATATATATGTATATATAAGCATACACACATATATATGGTTATAATAGGGGATTAGCCATGAAACCTAAAACGAAACAAGGTATCAAGATTGTTCTGCTACTTAAAAACATAAAGCTACCTTACTACAACTGTATAGTTCTAATGAGAGCATAGGCAGGCCTAGACAGACACTATCTGATGTATAGCAAAGAGAAGGGGATTTTCCAGTAAGTGTTAATAAGACCAGATATCCACATGAAAGATATAAAATATAACTGTACTTCTACTTCATTTGCACATAAAAACTAAGGCTGACTATAAAACTGCATGAAAGCAAAATACAAAAGACTTCTAGAATATAGGAGAATACCATGTAATGATCACAGGACAAGGACACATTCCTTTAAAAGACACAAGGATTAACATTTAAAAACAGCATGGCAGGGGCTCAGTGTTCACGTACTGCTCTTACAGAGTACCCAACTGGGGTTCCCAGCACCCATGTCAGGCTGCAGACTGCTTACAGCTCATAAAGGCCCTCTGATGCCTCCAGCCTCCTCAGGAACATGCTTGAGCATCTCTCTCTCTTTCTCTCTCTCTCTCTCTCTCCCTCCCTCCCTCCCTCTCATACACAAACACACACATACACACACACTTAAAACAAAGCAGACAAATCTTTTTAAAAGTTGTAAAAAACCAAGCAAACAAAACACTCCAACAGCATGTCAAATTATATTAAATTGAGTAAATCCCTCATCAAAAGTTTACTAAAAGAATTAAAAGAAAACATACAAATGAAAAAAACTTTTAGAAAAATATATAAATAACATTGAAAACCATTAAAAAAAACTCATAGTAAGAGCTGGAGAGGACAGGGTCTCCACAAGGAGAGCAACAGAACAAGAAAATTTGAACACAGGGAACTTCCCAGAGACTCATACTCCAACCAAGGACTATTCATGGAGATAACCCAGAACCCCTGCACAGATGTAGCCCAGGGCAGTTCAGAGTCCAATTGGGTTACATAGTAATGTGAAGAGGGACTGCCTCTGACATAATCTGATTGGCCTGCTCTTTGATCACCTCCCTCTGGGGGGGGGGGGGGGAGCAGCCTTACCAGGCCATAGTAGAGGACAATGCAGCCACTTTTGATGTGAACTGACAGACTAAGATCAGAAAGGAGAGGAGAACCTCCCCTATCAGTGGACTTGGGGAGTGGCATGCAAGCAGAGGGAGGAGGGAGGGTGGGATTGGGAGGAAAGGAGGGAGGGGCTTATGGGGGGATGCAGAATGAATAAAGTGTAATTGATGAAAAATTTAAAAAAAAACTCATAGAAAAATGGGTCTGAACAGAAATTTACAAATGGATATATATGTTCAATAAATGAATGAAAATGAAAAAAAATTTAATCTCACTAGCAACCCAGAAAATACAAATTAAAACCACAGAGACACTAACACACCTACAATTAAACATTAAAGACTGGCAATGCCAATACCTTGGGACAGCTGGAATTCTCACATGCTGCTGAAAAAAATGAAGGGTTGTACCACTTTTGGAAATTCGGCATGCTATCTGGCAGAGGTAATAAAAATGATTTACAGTCTCTACAGGGACCTTCACTAGTCTAATCTCTTCTCCCTGTTCTTACATTCTTGTGTAATGTCTTGCTCTTGAAGACTAGTCCTAGAGACAAGCTTTTCAGAAACTGACTGCAAACATGATATCATGCCACTTTGAAGACTAGGTTTGAAGGTTCTTACTTTCACCTTGTTGGTGCATTTCACCTTGTCCCACAATTAGGCTCCTACTGTCCATTCTCCACCAATGCCAGTCACGGCACGTCAAGTTAGACACTCCGCTTCTCAAAGTCAGGAAACGGCTTTCTTCTTCAGAGAAAAATCCAAGTTCTCATTGTGGCATATTGTGCTCTGCCTGGCCTTGCCTGTCACCTTTCTGACTTCATCCCCATGACTTTAATTCCTGTTCTCCAAATCATCCAAAGATACTTCAGCTGCTAGTGTGGGAACCACAGTCTACTGATCACCATCATGTAACCATGTATTATGTTTATGTTGTTTCTTATGCTCCTGTTATGTGTATCCTATAGTGAAATGTGAAGACAGCCATGATTTTGTGTTATGTAGAATTTCCAGGTTAAAAACCTCATGAGGAGTCTTTAGGGCTGAGTCACTGCAGCTCCTTATGGCCATCTTCCCAGCTGCCTGTGTGTGCAGCGTGATTTATGTGGTACCCAGTTCTCTCGGCTTTCCTCACCTTTTCATTGTTCAATGGAAAGGAAAGGGAACATTTCCTTTTCCCTCTGGGACTCTCAGGATGCAGCACACTGCGGTTTACTAACTTGTTTAAGGTTTTACACTCTCTCAAGAACAAGCATGTAAAATCCAAGATAAAAGACACCTTCGCTTTTATTCCCCCCCCCAAAGAAATGACTTTAAAAATATAAATTAAATAGCCAAAGTGAAAATCAACCAAATCCTTTAATCTCTTCAGAATAAAATATATTAACTGACATATATCATGCATATGATATATGCACATACATGCTAAGCTAACTAAAATATTCACAGGAAAGAATATGGTGGTGAAGAAAGAGAGACTTCTGAGTCAGAAGAACAAAAAGCTTCAGCCACAAAATCGGAAAATCTAAATGAAATGAATACCACTTACCAAAGTTAGTGGAAGGAAGGGAACCACCCACCCACAAAACCTATGATCCAAAAAATTAGCCTGCCTACAAGAAGTGTAGGAATAAAGAGAGAACAAAGATTGAGGGAATGTCCAACCAGTAACTGACCCAGCTGAGACCCACCCCCTGGTAGAGAGGCAGCCCCTGACACTATTACTGCTGCTCTGCTATGCCTGCAGACAGGAGCCCAACTTGACTGTTTTCTGGGAGGCTCCAGCCAGCAATGGATGGAGACAAATGCTGGGACTTGCAGACAAGCATGGAGTGGAGCGTTTGGGGTCCTGTGGAAGTGTTCGGGGAAAAACGGAAGGACCTGGAGGGGACAGGAACCTCACAAAAAGACCAACAGAGACAACGACCCCAGTCCCATGGGGGCTTACAGAGACTGAGACACCAACTAAGGAGCGTGCATGGTCTGGATCCCGCCCGGCTTGGTCTTCATCTAGATCACCTGATGAGTAAAGGAGGGGAGCTGTTTCTAAGATGGACTCTATTGCCTTTTTTTGGATGACTTCCCCCCCGGCAGGGCTGCCTTGCCTGGCCTTAGTGGGTGAGGATATGCTCTGTCCTGATGTGACTTGATGTGCTGGGAAGGTTGATATGGGAAGCTCCCTTTTTCTCGGGGAAAGGGAGAGACGAAGGGGGAAGAAGAAAAAGAGGGGACTTGGAAGAGAGGAGAAGGGGGGCACCTTTGGGATATAAATAAACAGAAATAAAATAAAATTTTTTTAAAGAAGCATCTTCAATGACTGTAAGCCAAATGCTCTACACAGACTGGCATCACCTCTACGAGGCTGAGGGGTCTTCATCTTTAAAGGGTGACTGTTAGATAGAAAATCTAGCAGATGTGGACAAAATACTTCGCTTGGTTGTCATCATTAAAGACATGTTCCGTAACTAATTTTCTCATTCACATCATTTCCATGTACCTAGAGTTCACTTTCAGAAAACATTATCTTTAAATTTCTTTTATGGTTGTGAGCCTAGCCTTTAATGGCTGAGCCATCTCTCCAGTGGGATACAAAGTGAATAAACTGTAATTTAAAAAAATAAATATTACAAAAACTCCTTTTTTTTTTTGCTCTATATAGAACTGTCTGCAAAAATATTAAAAGTTAATGAATAACTGTAGGCAGTTTTTAAACCTTTGCTGAAATACTCTGACGTCTGCAGAAGAGGTCATATACAGACCAGTGGCACTGTTTTGCTATTTTACTATGATACTAAGTTTTCAAACCCAACATCCAAAGGCTACCCAGACCCCCACAGACACTGTTCATTCACAGATGTATCCTAAAGATAATGTGTTCCACTGGCCTTTCTGAAACCCAATCTTGTCACAAAAAGAATACCTCGAATCTCTTAACAGACAAATTTCCGAAAAAAGACTTAATCTTGATAATGTGGGTTTTTGAAGAGTCTCCCAACGCCCTTATCCAGGACCATCACCACGGCAACTGCTCCAACAGCGGCAATGAGACACGGGCATGGCATTCTCACTTTTGATGCTGCACATTCAGGCATGACCTGATATTGCTGAAATAGAGTCTTTATTTCTGAACATTCCAAAACAGCAGTGTAGACAGTAACAAACAGTAAGTCACAGACCATAAGAAAGCATTCATTAGTGCAAATGGGTTTTGTAAAAGGTCTATCAAAAAGATTTATTTGCTTTAAAATGCATCCATTTCCAGAAGCGTTGTTAATAAAACATTACAGTTTCATCCTTTGTAATAAAGTATTGAAAATCAATTGTGTTTGAGTAGCAAACATTGCAGGTCTTAAGTGCAATGAGCTTGTGATACCATCATAAATATGAAACTCATGTAAGACAATAAATTAACAATGAAAAAGACAAGACTGTTTAACTCTGCCATCTGGCTGTCTCCTTGCAATGCTTTAGACTAAATTGTGCTCATTCAACGTAAAATTATGTCTCGAATTGTATGGTGTATTTTTGCTGACATACCCCTAGAGCTAAAAAAATAGTACCTTACCACAAAAATATTTTTATGGCACAAAATTTAACTTGTTCCATAGTGGTTCACATAGGCATAAAAAGAAATAGGCACAAAAAATAAAAATTCCTGTAAACTATAAAAAAATTAAAATTCAAACCATGTTATAGAACCTAGTTGTAAATATGCAATGTAGTAAAATCCAGAACATGTAATGGAAAGGTGTTTAGAACATGTAAGTAAAATGAACAAGGTACTTTAAAAACCTCATATGGCAAAGCATTATTGATACGTCTCAATTCTTTCAAAAAGTATTCAGGTACAGAGCAGTTCTACAAAAACTTCCTAGATCTAAGTGTAACAATACTGCAGCCACAGGTTTGAAAGCGCTGCAGTATCTCAGGCAGAGAGTAAGTGCAATCATTAGTCTCTGGTGATTGGTCCACGGGGAAATAATGCAGTACATATGCTAAAATGTGACAGGGAAAGAATATCCCAGCATCCACTGCTACCCAGCCAGCTAGGTAACACTACCCTCATTTTCACTTCTTTCCCAGTCTTCAAGGGTCCATAAAACTGCCTCAGTAGCAACCATCTCTCCAATTTCCATCCCTCAGTGTGCTGAGTGAAGACAGGGGCTTGGGGGGCTGCAGGAAGCTATGGAGAGATGAAGAGAGGAAACAGGCTGTTAATAACCCCATGAGTGACATCATCTTCTGGTCCCCTCTCCCATCCCTGCTTCTCCATCCAATACTGACAAGCTGTTGGCACTGTGACAAATGGGTATCAAGCTACACCCCTGTGGGTCCTCAGAGAACATGCCAATCTGCAGCAGAGAGCCAGAGCAGAGAGCCACATGTGTCCCATGTGCATACATTAATTTTCACTGTCAACAATATTTTAAGATTAAAAATAAAAGGTAAAATCCTTGATGGAAAAATAGCTAAAAACATAAAGCAACTTTATTAAATATATAAGCACATGCATTAATTCTTACCATTTTAAACAAAGATTTTTCTAACATGTAACAAAGAAGTTGAAAAATAATATTTAAAAAATATTTTAAAACATAATTTTGAAAAACCCAATGTTTTCTCAAGTTTAAAGAAAACAGACCCTCTCATGTTCTCTGACAGTAGCAATCTTCCTCCTTCAAGATATATAGTAAAAAAAAAAAAAGAAAAAGAAGTGTCCCCAATAATGGACATATATGTAAGTCATGTAAATTCTGTTAATGTAAATTCCGTAAGCATGCACATCTCTGCATTTAGCAAGGAAAATGAGGCATGATTTACTGTCACCAGCTGTGTCGTAAATGTGCCCTGTACAAACTTGACATTTTGAAGTTGAGAAAAACGCCTGCCTGGGCCATCTGGAACTTACGGATGCAAACTGGCCAAGTTCCTGATGAGTCAAACTGAGATGTTTTCAAACCTTGGACAGAGGTGTCACTGTGAGCACAGATCTGAAGGAGCCAGGAAACTAGCCACACAAATAACTCGGGGCATGGTTGACTAAAAGTTCCATAGAAGGGACAAGGCACAAAGCTGAGGTAAGAGACAAGGGAATGTGACTACACAGAGACACCCATCGCCTAACTGAGAAAGCGGGGTCCAGGACGTGCCCTAGAGGACGATGACCTATGATTAAATTGAGTGAGGGTGAGCTGGAGAAACTGAGTTTCCAAGTACTGTGACGTGACCTGCACAAACGTTCTCACCTTCTCACAGGCTGTGCAATTTTGCTCCGAGGCAGGTTACCCCCATTTATTGCCAGTGAAGGTCTCGGAAGCGCACTGCGGCCCAGGATCCCAGGAGCTGCGGCTTTGCTTGGCGTGGGGATGCCCGTGTTGGAATATAACTGCATGCCATTGGATGCGGGCATGCTGCTGCTGCCCTGAACGGTAGGACTCACATAGGCTGTGGCCTTCAGGGGCTGCCGCACCGGCACTGGGAAATGGCCCACGCTGTGAACTCTGTGCTGGATCTGACCTGGGGATGGAACTGTAGGAGGAAATTTGAAGATCTCTCAACTGTTCCAAGACAACTTTGTCTTTGCTGAAAAGACATTAGCATTTCTTTCAAGGTTCATTCATTCATTCATTATTTGTGTGTGTGTATGTGTGTGCGCACGTGTCTGTGTACATGCAGCAGATGGTTGTAAGCCACCTGATGTGGATCCTGGGAACTGAAGATGAGTTTTCTAGAAGACCAGTAAGTGTTCTCAACAACTGAACCATCTCTCCAGCCCCCATTAGAATTTCTTGAGAGTTTCTCTGAGAATGTGTTCACGAAAACAAAACACGGGGACAATTTAAGAGCTGTACTTACAGACAGGAAGTCAGGAGTGATGCTTGTGGGCACAAACACATCCCTTAAGTAGTATTTATTATGACACTATCTCTTATTTAAGGAGTAAACAAATTAATCTACGTAAAGCCTTAGTACCCAAAGCCCTAAGTAACCACTCAATTAAAAAAGCACCATGCTGACCTTTATAACAATGGCAAAATCTGTAAAGGGAAGGGAGCAATCCGCATAACAACCCTTTTTTGTTGAACATCATTTTACAGTCTGCAGCAATAAACAGGCAGAAATACTTAACTTTGGGCTCCTTTTCTCTAAAGATGAAGAGAAAACGTTAATTTAACAAAAACCATGGCACAGTTTTATCTTCATGCAAGTTTTTTAAGGTAATTGTTTTTAAATGAAAAAAAAAGTTAATTAAACCACAGTTAATTCGTGACTCTGGCTCAATGTCTTTTGAAGCTTGATAAGTAATAAGCCTTGAGTGTGTACACGGGTGATCTACAGTGAGCATCCCCATCTATGGATGTACAGCTCCACCAGCTCCTCACAGACTCCCACACTCCACCCAGAGGGGAGACAGCTCCAAAGACAGCACTGTCCCTCTGTCATCAGCTGCTGGCCACCCCTACACGGGAATCGCACCCTCTCTTCCTTTTCTGTGTAGCTCCTGTTAGCCAGTTTTATGAGTTTGACAGCCCCACATGCTGGGCTATTACTACGCAGTGTTCCACCGCATGGGTGTCGTAAGTGATGTGTTCTGATGGTGAAGACCAGACTGTTTCCACCGGGATTTTATGAACGTGTTTAACGTGTTTTGTTGATAAAGTCAACTTCCTGAGTTGGTTATATACAGAAGTTCCTCAACTGTTAGGATAAGTACATTCAGCACAGTCCCTGGATATAAAATCAAAACACAAAGACCAACTATACTATAAATGCCATTGTTGACAGTGACTCTTCACTGTCAACTTGGCCAGCCTAGAATCACTATGGAAACACACATCTGGTCAATGAAGGTTTTCCAGGAAGAGTTTGAGAGGAAAGACCTATCCTGAATGTGGGAGCACCATCACATCGGCTCCGGACTGCACAGAAAGGGGACAGCTGGCTGAGCCTTCAGCACTCGGTGCAGATGGAACGTGGCCAGCCACCCGCTCATGCCTTCCCACCATGATGGAGTGCAGTCTCAAACTGCCAGCGAAGATAAACTATCCCTTCCTTTCCAACCTTGGTCAGGCATTTTATTACAGAAACAAGGAAATTAATATATCAGAAAACTAGAAGAAGCTAAATTTGAAAAAAAAAACTACAAAAATAAATAATTAAGTATTTTGAAATACTTACTTTTAGAGATATAAAACCTCTCAAACAGCTATAAAACAATGCTGAGACACATTAACAATGAAAGCCTACTTCATAGCAATATAGAATACTAAAAATGCTGCTGATTCACCTAAAAGTAACCTGCAGACTCAATGAAATTCCGATTTCATTTGAAATGAAACTATGAAGCAGTTCTCAGAAACAGCCCTATTGATGAACCATGTCCCCTACAGCCAACATATGTCAAGGACCCAAATTAAAAAGAAATAATAATTAGCAGAAAAAATTAGTAAAAAAAAAAAAAATGACATCATTCTAGTTTTATAAGTGAGAAATAACAAATTAAAGACTATAATGCCTGGGTCTCCTGATTAAAAACCCAAGGTCAAGTCTCTCATGCTGCCATGCCAGTTTTCTTTACTTGCTCTCTGCCGAATCCTATGCCTTGACCCTGAAATATGGCTGTCTTAGTCAGTACTCCATCGCTGTGTGGAGACACCATGCCTATGGCAACTCTTATAAGAAAAAGCATATAACGGACTAGCTTACGATTTCAGGGGTTTAGTCTATTATCATCATGGCAGAAAGCACAGTGTCATGCAGGCAGGCGCTGGAGCAGTGAGGACTCCATCCTGATCCACAAACAGAGAGTGAGACTGGGTCTAGAAGTGGAACACCCCCAATGACACACTTCCTCCAACAGGGCCACACCTTCTAATCCTTCTAATCCTATCAAACAGTTCCACTCCCTGGTGACCAAGCATCCAAATACATGAGCGATGAGGGCCATTCTCATCCAAAGCACCACAATGACTAACCTAACACACAGTAACGCCTCTTGTTCATTGTTCTGTCTTTCTGTGAACGTGATTTTTCTATTTTCTTCAATTCTTTCCATATACTAAATAGAATCTCACTGCAAAGATTTCCCACAATCTGTCCACTATTTGTTTGATAGCTTAAGTATGAACCCAGAGATATTTATATGGAGCTATAAATTAGTATCTATTATTATTATTTATTCTGTGGCTCAAATGCCTCAGCTCTGGCCACAGACCATTTCCTTCCAACATGTTCATATCAGTTTGAGTATTTCAAAGCTAGACATTCTGAGTCATGTCCACTCCACTCTATTTTGAGTTATATTAATTTTATAGCATTCAAAAATGTTATTGTCCACACTGAGTTACAGTCAACAAAATTCCTAATCAGCTTCATATTTGCTAGTGTCAAAACATTTTATCTTGCCCTACACTTATGCTGTTAATCTTTATAACTCATATAGAGAATTTATATTTTTCCCGGCGAAATTTCTTCATGATATAATTGCCTTGCTGTCTATAAATAAATGACATAAAGTTAGCTAACAGTCTCTGTTTCACATCACTAGTGAATTCATAAACTATCCCTGCCTTTATCAGACACTTCACTAATTTAACTAACGGCCACGGCGCGCATTCATTGGTAGACTAATCTTTATTTCATTCACTACGAGTTCATTGTGTTCAGGCAATACGTCAGGTCCTGGGAACAGAAAATGAAATAAGCTAAGGTCCAAGCCCAGAAGAGCTCACAACCTTGTAAAATACAGTAATAATAAAGCATGACACGAGCTGGGCGCTCTCTATCCAAACTGCTTGGAGACAGGCATTGGATTTAGATTGAGGAATTTTCAAATAGGAGAAATATCTATCATCTATCAATCAATCACCTATTTATCACATGGGGGTTCTGATTGAATGTATGTCTGTGCATGACTAGTGTCTCAGTGCCGAAAAGAAGGCATCAGATCCCCTAGAACTAGAATTATAGGTTGTGAGCTATGATGGGGCCCTGGGGATCAAACTGGGGTTCTCAGAAAAAGCAGCCAGTTAATACTTAGCCATCTCTCCAGCCCTCAAACAATTGCGTATCCATACACATAGCTTTTCTGTTGGTTTGACCATAAAATGTCCCCTCCAGGCAGGCTCCTATGTTGAAGCCTTAGCTCCTAACTGGTGGCCTTTTTCTGAGAGGTCCTGGAAACAGGAGGCAAGGGAGCCTACCTGGAGAAGCAGGTCATGGGTCATAAATTCTGGAGGGACAAACCTTGTCCCTAAGTCCTTCCCATGCCAACTCTTCTTTGGCTACCAGACAGTCAACAACTCAATCCTCTACCTGATCTCACAGGAAGACATTTGCTGTGCTCAGACCCAGAGCAACACATCCAGCCAGTCACGTGCCACAACCCAAAACAGAACCAACACAAACTTTTCTTCCCTTTATACGGCTTCTCTTGGTTTTAGATCAGAGTGATCAAAAATGTAACAAAATATGAAAGCAGGGTGGCAGCTCTCACTTCTGACCTCGTGGTTCCTAAGCCTTTGCTCTTGGTCTGCAAGGAGGAAGTTGTGAATTTGGAAAGTGTTTGGAAAAGCAGGGAAACAAAAAAAAAAAAAAGAAAAGAGCTCCTGCAAAGCTGTTCTTTGGTGGTACAGATGGGAATGAGGACTCTTCTAAGAACCAGGCCCCTGAGCCATGGTCCAAAAGAGCTCATTTGGCTCTTCTGCTTGCTAGAAAACTGAAGTCAGTCACGTATGCAGTAGCACGCAAGAGTGATATTCACAGGGCCTCTGCCTAAGCTCTCAAAGGACAGTAAGGAAGATAGACCGGACAGTGTGTGGGAGGGCCAGAGCCTTGTAGTTGAGACTTCAGAATTACTGATGCGATAAACATGGGATATTTGCCAAGGAAACCTACAGGGAATGAGAAGAGCTAGCGCAGGGAGAAGCTTATGGTCTGCAGGCGGCAGAGCCATAGGGGCACGGCCACCCAGGCACCTCGGTGCTCGTGCACATTCTAACAGCACATGTCAGAGCGCCTGACACTGTGACAGCAGTTCCTTACCCTGCTGGGACTGGGCCTTGTCTTTGTCTACTCCTTTCTATGCCTTTTCTTTCTCCTCTGTTGTGATGGAAATGTTTATGCTGCAGCACTTGATGCTGGAAGCATGTAACCTTTTCTTGATTTCATAGTACTTCACTGCTGACACTTGGCTTAAGTCTTAGGGGGACTTTGAACTTGGGAGTTTTGAGCATGCGGCAACTGTCAAGACTACTGGAGTTCATGGAGACAGATTAAACATCTTTGGGATTATCAGGTGAACAGGAGCTGGCCAGGGGCAAGAAGCCACTTGACTACAAAAGGTCACCCACAGGCATGGGTACTGAAGCCTTGGTCACTCTTTTGCAGTGGGAGGAAGCAAGTCATGGGGTAGATCACTGAAGCAGTGTGTTAGTGTGCTCTGTCCTTGGCCCCCCCCTGCTTATCTTCCGTGTCCTCCTCCTCCACATGCCCCATGATTTTTCCCTTGTCTCAGGCCAAAGCAATAGAGCCAGCCAGCCCTGGACCAAAAAGGCCCTCTGAAAATGCAAAAGAAACACATCCTTCTTTCTTCCTTTTAAATCACCTCCCCCCAGGAACAGCAACAGAAATTCCCACTCATTACGACTGAACCAAAGTCCAAATACAAAATTTACTTATGTGCACATAACTTAATGGTAATTTTATACAACACTGTAAATATGTGTATGAAACCAAGTTTCACAGTACAGAACTTTCTGCTTAAAAGAGCCTTTGAGAGCTTAAGATCTTAGAACATATTTATTTTTGATTTCTAGGTTGAAGAAGAAAAACTGGACCAAAAATCTACCCCGCCCTCAATCTGTTCAATAGTACTCAGGATGGCCAGGAAAGCACTAAAGACTTTCCAAATGATGAAGCCTTTCGGTTCTGCTATGAAGGAAAACAGAAGAAATAAGTAAAAAGGCCAGTGGTCCATGGAGTACAGCATCTTGGTAGCTAAAAATATAGCCATGTTTGACTCTGCATTTCCGAACTGCGCTATATTGTTACTTCGCCTACTTGAAACTCTTCCTCATCAACAAAAGGGGAATGATGATGGAAGCCATGTTATAGAGTTGTTGGTAGGCTGCGTAAGATAATGGCTGTAAACCATCTGGAACGGCTCCTTACACAGACTAAATGCAGTCACGTTGTTGTTCAGAACTAGGACAGAAAGCAATAAAAGACAACCCCATGTTGGAAAGTAGACAGTATCCAAGATCGGGTTTGAGGAAGGGGGGTTTGAAAACCCCTTGAGATGTGCCTTAGGCAGCCCTCTGCAGACTCCATGCCCTCTTACAGAGTGTGAATGGGATGAGCACCTGGAACTGCCAGGTCCCCACAGCACCTGAAAGCACACGCCACTAGGGCCAACACTACACTGCTCACTGAGGGGTAAGACAGAAGAGAGTGAACAGTGCTATGGGTACGCTGCGATGGAGGGTGTAAAATTAACTTCTACACACTGAAATATATATATTCATCTTTGGAGGAAAATGCTTTCGAATAGTGAAAAACATGAGCAAAGTAACAGCTGAACCAAACTAGTGTGCTTCTCTTGAGACATGATGCCAGACTTACAGAAAGGAAGGGGAGGCTCAGCATGGGAGAGGGGTTGTATAATGGGCACGCTAGAGATTATTCGGTATGTCTCCTATAATGCTTACACTCAACTGTAACTGAGTGTAAAGGCCCCCTATCATTTCAGTGATAGCAGTTGGTAACATGGGCACTGCAGGCAATACTTGATCACACTGAAAACTAAGTTATTACACCAAGTCTCCTGGAGTATGCCTGAATGTAAAAGAAATGCTGGAGAAATACGTCATTCTCCTACTGGTGTTCCAACTCAGTGGAATTACTGGAGTCGCCACTCTGTTGTGTTATACTTACTGCAGGACGGGACCCTGGAAACCCCACTGCCAGCTCCATGCAAGCTTGAGTCGAAGCTCTGACTGCTCCTCACTGCCACAGGAGAGCTGAGGGTGCTACTGACGGCGGTGGTGCTCGGCATCCGGGCCAGGTTAGGCATACTTCTTCGTAGCTTATCTGAAAGAAGAAAGGGTTCCCCTGAGTGTCGCACCAACAGAAACATCTGCTTTCAGAGCAAATGATGAAAATGCCATTGAGGTCAGGACATAGAGAACAGCATGTCCACTACAAACAAGGGGAGAATGAACCTCTCATATGAGTGATACATTCGCTAGACTATTCTGATACACTGTTGACGAGAGAAAAATGTACATTCTAGAACAAATGAAAAAGGGCCGTCCTGATCTATTCGCTGTTTGTTACCACCCACTAAGGAGATAACACTCCATCAAATAAAATTAGAAAATGACCCTCTGGCCATTTAGAAATAAAAACACTAAAGATAAAGGTACGTGCGTGTTTAAAAAGATAAACAATATGAGACCGAACACCAAAACTTACTAAAGGTTAATAGCTCAAAATGGAATAATCAAAATTCCAATTTTAACTGTCTTAGGATAGGCTACCACTCAACAGGACCCATTAACTCCTTAAAAGTGTTAACTCTGCTGGTAAGCAAGCTGTTGTGTAAACTCAAAAGAAACCAAAAGACAGAATGACCTGATTATTTTGGTTTCTCTCCTGCTAGGTGCATCTTCGGCCACCAGGAGGCGGCAGAGAGTTACGCACAAGCAGCCTGGCTCAGATTTGAAAGCATCAAGACAAGATTAGTTCCCAGCCCTCTCACCTCAACCCTAAAGCCCCAAATTCTGAATGAGGGTCAGATTAAGCCTCCAGGGTATGGGCTCAACACCCCACACAGACTTATCTCCGACACCCTGTTCCTGCAGTTCTGTCTGTTCCCAATGGCAGGGAGTACTCGCTTACTGGACGCATTGGTCCCTCTCCTTGAACACATTTTTCCATCCCACAGAAGGAAGGAATGAAGAGAAGAAATAATATTTTATGGGGCATATGTTAAATGACAATCACTCTGTATACGTAAGGGTACCACAGGGTATGAGACCACCAGTTTCTAATTCTCACTGAGCTTATGGTTTAAACCAACATTTCTTTCTTTCTTTCTTTCTTTCTTTCTTTCTTTCTTTCTTTCTTTCTTTCTTTCTCTTTCTTTCTTTCTTTCCCTTCCTTCCTTCCTTCCTTCCTTCCTTCCTTCCTTCCTTCCTTTAATTTTAATTTTCAAGACAGGGTTTCTCTGTGTAACAAACTCTGTGTGTCCTCAACTCGCTTTGTGGACCACGCTGACCTCAAACTCACAAAGGTCCTCTTGACTCTGCCTCCTGAGTGCTGGGATTAAGGGCGTGAGCTGCCAAGCCTGGTAAAACCAACATTTCTTATCTTTAGTTCCATTATCAATCCCAGAGAGAAAAACTAAGATAAATCTAAATGCAGCTTGTCTGAAATGAAAGAAATTAAGAAACATTTTGAAAAATAGGGCTAAAGTTGTGGAAGACCTCAAACCTAGTAATGCCCAAATTTGTTGTAATGTTTTTCTTTGCTCAAATCTGTTAAGAATTCTCTTTATGAATATATACTCCGGTACGTTAGAGTGTGCAAATCAAGGAACACAGTCTCCTGGTCATTCCTTTTCAAGCTAACTCATAAACCAGCGATGTGCTCGACTCCTCAGGAAGCACTGCCTCCAACCAGGTGGCCACACAGTCTTCACCGCTTATTTTCTTTAACTGCACCTCTGTCTAGCAATGCTTTGCTCGTTGGTGTAGTTCAGTGAACAGACAGCAAGCCAAACAAGTATAAAAAGCACCTTACCTAGGAAGTATAATGAACTCCAAGGAGACATTCTAGGAAGTGCAATGATAGAGGGCCAGGACTTAAGCCAAGCGACAAACTTTTGCTAATGCGCTGAGTGATTGCTGCTCCTCCTCCACAGAGGCACTCCTCCTTACACTGATGGCTGAGGGACCTGCCACTCCCCTGAGTTCCGGCCCCTGCACAGTTCTACAGTATTCGGCCACAGCCTGTTCTTTCCGAGCTTATTTTCTTTGTTAGAGCAATTTCCCGTTACGCTCCAAGGACTCCTTCCAAAATCCCAAATGTCTAAAACCATCATAGTACCAAACCGTACAAACACTGTTTTCTTGTACATTCATACCTATGATAAAGGATTAATAAAAGCTTATAAGAAAGTCAATAATAATGTTGTTTAAAATCTATCGCTTATCAAGAGATAAGGGTTACTACCACTCTGATGAAACAGCATGACTAAAAGCAAGTTGAGGTGGAAAGGGTTTATTTTTGGCTCACACTTCCACAGCACCGTTCATCACTGAAGGAAGTCAGGACAGAAACACAAACAGGGCAGGAACCTGGAGGCAGGAGCTGATGCAGAGGCCATGGAGGGTGCTGCTTCCCAGCTTGCTTCCCCTGGCTTGCTCAACCTGCTTTCTTATAGAACCCCACACTGTATGCCCGGGATGGCACCATTCACAATGGACTGGGCCCTCCCCCAACAATCACTGAGAAAATGCCCCACAGGCGTCCCTATAGCCAGTCTTACAGGAGCATTTTCTCAGTGAGGCTCCCTCTTCACCAGTTGTTCTACCTTGTGTCATGTTGCCATAAAACTAGATGACACAGTTCATTTCTGATAGTTTCCATCTAATAGCTTCTGACCTTGGTAAACAGGGTAACAAAGCACAGACAACGAAACCTCAGATTAAGGGAAGACTATCTCCTTGAGGCTTCCCCTGGGCTCCCGATAGTTGAAAGTAAGCCCGGGGTTTCACATGAGCAACGGCACTCCACCAATGAGCTGCACCCCTAGCCCTACTTGAGGCCTATTTTTAATAGTATATTGCCCAGTTTCTATAGTCCCTAGCCCCATACAGCAGGCATGTAATATATTCAACACAGTGTGTGTGTGTGTGTGTGTGTGTGTGTGTGTGTGTGTAGCATGTGTGATAAAAGCAAGAACTTAAAAGAAGGTATAACCCCTCAGAACTCACAGCTAGATCTCTTGAACACAAACCTGGTGTGAAGAAGTACTTAGGTCAATATGACACTAAACTATTTTGACTACGTGTATTTTTCAATAACATAGAGGCAGAGGAAAACTATCATATTCTATTAATTAGAAATCTGAGCTTCTGTATCTTAAAAATTTAACTCCAGGGGCTGATAGTGTGGCTCAATGGTAGAACAATTTGCCTAGCACAGATTAATCCCTGAGTTAAATCTCCAGTGCTATACGTTAATACAAATTAAAATGCATTTATTTTAAAAAATTTACCATAAATGTTTTCCATATAGCAAAATTAAAAATTGCGCTATGATTACATGTGTGTTTTCTTCCCGGAGCCACCAGCTGCTTTCGCTCTGCCACAGTCGGTTCATCATAGCATATCCATTTGTTTGCTCTCAGCAGTGTAAAAGCTCAGACACTCTTTGATACTTTAGCCCTAAATGCACATGGATCTGCAGGATGAAGAAATGTCTATGGAATCGGAATACCTTTTATCACATTTAAGCACAGTAACATCATAACTCATAAGGGAAAATTTCCAAACATCCCAAGAATGTCATTTGTTACATCCCCCCCCCCCAAAAAAAAAACACGATATAGGGAAGGTACATACATTAATCTCCATTAATCCAGACACACTGATCTTGAAAAGCAGTCTTTGCTTGTACTTGGTACCAAGTCAATTTGCTAACACCCTAACCCTGGAACACACTAATAAGCCGTCCAAATATAAATACTTAGAGGACTCTTCCAATGAGCTGTGATCTCTGGCTGAATCAGACCATCTGGAAACGTGGTTCACTTCCCTGGCAAACAATCTGGAATACATTCATAGTAATACACATTTTCAAGTCCAAGGACTGAAAAGCCATTGCTTTTTCCCAATTCCATCTTCCTAAGAAATCAGAAATTTCACTTTCAAGGACCAATATACAACAAAACATGGAAGAAACCACGAGAAGAGTTCACATGCAGGGGGCAGCAAGACTCAGACTTCTCAGGAACCAAGGAGACACTAGTCACCTGCCAGTCCACACAGACCCATAGACGGTCCCTGCTACCAACGGTTGTGGCACACCACCAAAACCCTACAGCGCACGGGAAAGGCAGGAAAAATCTGCAAAGCTTACTTTGGTTATCTGACAAGTAGAGACCCCAAAACGTGTTAAGAACTTGTATAAGCTATCTCTTTTCAAACTAGACAGTGTAGGAGCCACAAAAATAATAACTTTTAAAAATCTGTTTCTACCTTTTTAAACTCTTGTTCTTTTGTTTAAGTTGTGGTTTTGGTTGCTTGAGGTAAATTCACTATGTAGGCTTGGCTGACCTAGAACTCACCATGCAGACCAAGCAGGACCTGAACTTAAAGATCCACCTGCCTCTGCCTCCCCAGTGTTGGGATTAAAGGCACATACACCACCATGACAGTTTGGTTTAGCTTGAGTGAGCTATATTTATTTTGTCAGATTATATAAAACTCAGTATATTTAATATATATATAATATTTTATTTATTCTTAAATTATTTCATACCCATATGTTTCTTTATCATATCTGCTCCCCCTTTCCTGCTCTAATTTATTTCTAGGAGCCCCCAGCAATCTCCCTTCCAACTTTTTGTGCTCTTTTAAAATTTTTATTATTATTTTAAAAAATATATCGAAGAGCTAATAATTATTTCCTCCCATCTATATTGTCTTAGTACTTGAGAAAAACATTGAATACTCTCAAAGCTACCGTTTTCTCCCATAAGCTGCTTCGACTAACATTGAAGGCTCAGATATCTGAGCCATATGTTTAAAAATGTTCAAAAAGTGGAGGTGGAGTGGGAAATTTTATTCAGCACATCTACTCCAGGCAATGCAGTATTCATTATTTAATTTATGCCTATAACATATTTAAATTTGGAGAAAACACAGCAGATAGCTTGATGTGAAATTACAGTGATGTTTTCTGAGAGTTAGATGTCATCTTTTCTTTGTTTTACAGCTAAGAAACCCAAAGCTTTAGAGACCTGACGCTTCAGCTTGAACGAGCTGAGTGGGAGGACAGGACTGGAACTCAGGGCCTTCTGACTTCGGAGCCTGTGCTCTCAGCCATGAAGCTGATTAGTCAGAAGTATATCAAGAAATTTACCTTTGTCTTCCATGTCCCTTCATGCGCAGACACTTAAGAAAAACAAAACTACCACAACTAGGCCCTAGTCTGCAATGTGCGTCCATTTCTCTGTGAGCAGCATCATAGCAGGCTGGGCTTCAGGAAAACCTAGTCCTTCCCAAATGGTGTTTGATGAAAGGATCATCACTTTTCCAAGGCAGAACAAACAGTGGTAGAGCGCAATCCCACCGACAATACCAACAACACCAAGATGAAGAGCAGTGCCTGCAGGACAAACTCAACTGAGGGTCTTGAAAATGCTTCCGGTAGCAGCCCAGGTGTTCATCTTCCAGCTGCAGCACGGTGCCACGGCATGCAGTAAGCATGCAGCATGTGGCAACATCTGGCTGCATTAGGAGCTTTAAGACGCTAGCTCTAAGACTTTCTTCAGCCAGCACTCTCAAAACCTGAGTGTATTAACAGATATTCAGAATGCAATGCCTTCAAATGAACTTTTGGTTTGCAGGAATAATATAACTATGGAGGGGGAAAAGGTGAAAACTAAAAATGTGTAACATTCGATCACTAATCCAATCTGTATTCACCCTAGTGACATTTTAAAAGACCATTTACCTACTGCTAGACTTTGAGAAATGGCGTGATTTAATAATTAAAGGTTGTAACTATCTCCGTCCAGAACAGTTGAGTAGTTCTTGCAGTTTTCTAGGTTCTGCATGGAGGTCTTGGCTGATCTCAACACAAAGGAACACCAGCCTTGGGTTGTTACATGACTGCTCTCTCTGTGGCTCTTGATAGAGTCTAATTCACAGTGTCTAATTCCTTGGAATATGAAGAAAAGGAGAGTGAAAAATGTGAGGAACTGTAACCCACACTGACATTACAGATCAATTTCTCATTAACACATCAAACAGCTGTCTCCCCAAAACTGCTGCAATATTAATGAGAAGTTAGGAATTAGAAACACGCTTCCCCCCCTCCTAAATTCAACTGTGCAAGGGCAACATGATCCCAAAGATTCATTGCCAACACTTACTTTCACACTAAGCTCAAAACCCACAGTAAGAGGCTACTGATGCTAGGGAAGAAACAGGGGCCTTTAACTATGTGGAGCTCAGCCAAGGAGCCCTCAGCCTGCACAATTCTGCCGCCCTATAGCAGACAAGCAGCAACACAAAGATCTCCACACTAAGGACCTGACTTCAGATCACCCAGCCCCCACATAAAAAGAATTCCTACAATGTGAGCTCTGGGAAAGCAGACAGGATGAACCCCGAGGCTTGCCAGCCAGCCAGGATGGCTGTATAGCAAGCCCCAGATTCAGGAGGATAGCCGGTCTCCAAAAATGTGTGTGTGTGTGTGTGTCTGCATGCATACTGTAAACACAAAAATAGACAAGAAGATCTCCATACCTGAATGTATAGAGATCTCATACCTCATTCTAAGACAGAATCACCATGATAATTTTCCTGAAGTCAGAAATCTCTAAAGCTGAGACATTGCTAGAAAGTAGTCAATTTTAGATGTCAGTTTAGGCCACACTGATAAGGACGTGAGGATGAACTTGGATCTGAGAAACACTTGCCAAAGGTTTGCTGGCTGGAAACAGAACCTACCTGCATTGGTCCTATTTGGTTGCTGATCTGGAGTTTGGGCTTGAGGTGAATAATACTGTGGCTGCTGGAAGTTATTTGAAGGAAAATACTGGGAACTGGGGCTCCGCCTACAATCCCGAATGCTGGAGAAAGTCTGTGAGTGGGGAATTCCTCTTTGGAAGGGTGAACACCTCGGAAGACGAGGCTGAGGTGGTGGCAGGTGATCAAACTCTTCCTCGTCCTCCAGGCTGTACCGATCGTATTCTTGGTCACTACATGTCCCTTTCTTTCCTGAACTCAGTGACACGCTGGAGCTGTGTCTGGATACAGATGCTGACGTGGAAGCATAGTCTTGCCTGAGACCTAGGGAAACAAACAGTGCTTTATGAGGCAGTTCAGAGGCGCTAACATTAAACTACCATTTCCACTGTTATTTTAAAGTGACAATAAATCACTCAAACAAGAACATAACATTTTGTTGAAGGTTACTAAATACTCCCAACACAAACAATAAAACATACATTTATATACCAAACACATATCTAACGTTAGGTCAGTCAACGTTGAAAAAAACGCAGCTCCTCCAATAAAGACACAAAGCCTTTCTGCTGTGGCCAGAAACCATCTGCTATGAAATTCTCTGAATTTTATCCCTTTTCAAGTTTGAAAATAATTAGGAAAACAGACTTTAGGAAGGAAGAGTCATTATAACTATAGTTTCCTGTAAGCTGGAAGAATTAAAAAAACCCAAACCCCTGACCAAGTAAGGTCCTGCCACTTCCACCGACATTCAGGGCTAAGAAGGAAGTTTAAAACCTGAGGTGCAAATGTCTTCTAACCAGGCCATCCCTCACCTTCTTTATGCTACTAGCTATTAATTTCTTCAAAGTATAACGGTGTTTCAACACTTTAGTAGCTTTAGGCCATCCTAAATAGCAACCACCCCAAAGACAGTCACACTGCAAGCTTTTCATTGTTAATACTGTCCATTGCAAATTTTTAAAGCAGTCTCTCCATAATTACCTATCTGAAGCTGGCCTCCAGTCTTTCCCAGCATGTTTCAGACTCAGCACTTAAATTCACCATTAAGGACACACAGTAAGTAGCTTGTTCCTCAACGTGCATCTCATCAAGTCCTCCACGAGTGTTACCGTGTGTTTTCCGGTACTCTCGACTAATGGTAAAAGGGGAGGCTCGGTATGCTTAACGATTTTCCCTGTGCTGGACTGAAAAGGTAACCCCCAAACAAGCTCTGCCCAGTTCTGTGATGTCCACCTGACTATAGTCTTGACAGATAGTGCCAACACTGCTCAAGTACTTCACACATAGATTACTCGGCAAAGTGCTCTGTTTCCAGTAGCCGCCCACAGTTACTTAGCGTAAAGCATGTCAGTGCATTTTAATTGAAATGTTTAAAGATTACTAGAAGATTCCTACAGAGGCCTCGGAAGCAATACCAGCACCTCCCTCAGCGTCCAACAGGTTTGCACATTTGCTGACTGGCATAACAATAAGTATGTTCACAGTGATATAATCCACCCATTCTAGTCAGTTCTTTCATTTACTTATGTATGTACAGGTTAATATTAAGTTACTTGTAATTTTACCAGCTTTTATGCCATTCACAATACCAAACAGCTCTACCCCATAAAACCCTTTGTGTTACCCCATTAGAAGCACATGCTCTACCATCTTCTTTCCAGCCCCACCCTACCCACCAATCTGGCCTACACTTCAAGTTCTATTCCTTCAAGGGATTACAAAAATAGAATTACAATGCATACAACCTTGTGATCCCTTTTCTCACTTTTATGACTTCCTCAAGCTCAACCAAGATGCCCTTTTAATAGCTTGTTCCTGTTTACAGATGAGTAACACTCCTTGATACAGATCTACCACACTTAGTTAGCCATTCATTACAGAAGGGCGTCTCAACCACCCCGCCTCCAGGTCATTGTGCTTCCTCTTCACTGTCCCTGACTCCTCTTCACTGTGCTTCCTCTTCACCCTGCTTCCTCCTCACTCTCCCTGCTTCCTCCTCACTCTCCTGGCTTCCAGCTTGCTGTGGAAGAAGATATGATCTCTCAGCTTCCTTCTCTGGCCACCAGGCCTGCTGCCTGCTGTCATGCCTCCACCATGCCATGATGGACTCTCTCACCACTCCTTACCAATCAGCAAACATAAACTTCCTCTTCCTTAGTTGCCTGTGCTCACGGTGTTCACAGCCGAAAAGTGACTAATCCAGAGACTATTGCAAATGAAGATGCTGAGAATGTCTGGTACAGAGTTTTACCTGAACGCACATTTCTGCTACTATGAGAGACATGCTCAAGAATGCCTACAACCTTCAGAGACCAGTGTGACACTGAGAGCACACCTGATACCTAAAGTGCTCTTGAGCGACTGAGGAACACGCAACTCTTCCAACTACAAAGCAAGAGCCCAGTTCTCTGCCCGCTCCCATCACTTATGGTCCAAGTGGGGGCCTTGTCCCTCGGTTAAAAAGAACATACTCTCTTCTTGCAGCCGAGCCATGATCTGAACATCAGTGAGGTCCTGTAACTTATATCCCATGGATATGGAATCATCCTCCAATTCGGAAGTACTCAGCTCACTGTCAATAGACGACTGCGGGCTGAGAGGAGAGCCTCTGGAGGTGTAACCTAAAACACAGAGGAAACCTGTTATTATTTATGGAAATGGTAAGTACACATGCATTATGATTCATATACAAGTAGCATTTTCTTGTTTATATCTCACAAAAGACTGACATGTCGCCATTTGGCAATAATACATTTTTACATGTTCATAATTCATAAGTATGAGGCAACTTGGTCACTTTTTTTTTTCAAAGCCAACTTCTAGAATGAAAAAAAAAATTATTCTGTACTCTCCACTAAAAAATTAATGCCAAAATCTAAGGGTGTGGTGTTTGCGCGCATATATAGTATACATATTTATACTATGTTTCCATGTAGTGCCATACATGGAAAATGCCATGCATGAAAGACACATTTATGTAAAACCATATATAGAACTCCATAATAAAGTGAGTGATCATAAGAGACTTGCTGATGCCAGGTGAAAAATAATTGGTGGGTTAGGATAAATGAATCAAAGAAGAACAGAGCTGGATGAAAGGCTGTTATTGGGCTGGATTCATACCAGTGCTGAGACAAAAAAAAAAAAAAAAAAAAAAAAAAAAAAGCAATGGTGACATTCTAATCTCGTAAAACTCTAATACAACCATTTCTTCTCCTGAGGCCTGGATTTAGAAAGCGAACAGAGAACACCAACCCTTTAGAAAATGACATCAAGTCATGCAATCCTGAAATCAGTACAGAACTACCTAGACTGTGCTCCTGTCAAGCACTTTGGAAACACACCTAAGTGTGCATTTTTGCTAAAGAGTACTGACGTTCTACTGAGCACAACGGAGACAAAACAGTAGGTAAGCACACGCAGCAGGTGCTCGCTGTGCCCAGAGTGAGGTGCGGTGTAACCTCAGCCACACTAAGCCATCCACAGGCTCTCCCACAGCAGGTGGACACGTGAGGCGTGGATCAAGGCTAAGTAGCAAAGCAAGCAGCAGGTCAGGAACTGAAGTATTACCTGTTCTTTCAGGTGTTAGTATTGCTTTGCTGGAGGATTTAGAGGAGCTGGGAGTACTAATGCCATTGCTATAAGGGCTGAGTCTTGCAACAGGACTATAAGGGAAAGCCAGGGAGGCAGGTGAAGAGAAGAGATTCCGCCATCGGCTCGCTGTCACAGAAGCAAAAACAGCAGTGGTTAGCTCTACACAGGCAGACGCTGGCTCCTCAGAGGGGAAGAAGGGGGAGGTGTTTTTTAAGAAAGGAAAACAAAACAATTTTTCATATGCTAACTGACTTCCATTGCTCTATGGGAAAAATATGTAAAAATAGGCCATTTATGAGTGAGGCCCCATTCACACAAGTACTGAGATATATCAAAGCTGCCTCACTCTGACTACATATAATACGCCTGAATAAAAAGGAAAATTTAGTTTCTACATTAGAAATAGTTTCCACTTCTGAATAAAAATTGTTTTATGTTATAAAACATAATATCAAAGGGGAAAAAACAAAACTGAAAACCTTGAAGTTTCTAGAAGTTTGAGGGCATGTTCTTAATATAAACCATTTGGGGCCCTAAAGAACTGTTTGGTTCACGTTCAGTGCAGTTCATCTCAGAATACACTGATAAGTAACAGCACGCAGATGAGTCTAGAGAGAGTGCGTATTGCTCCTGCAGAGACCCTGTGTTTCCAGCACCCACATGGTGGCTGACCACCACCCGTAACTCCAGTTCTTGGGAAAGAGGTTCTGAGCTCCATGGGCACTGCGCATACACACAAGCAGGAGAAACACGCACCAGTTAAACAAATCTATTTTATTTTATATAGAAATTTGGATTTGGATGCCAATATAAACTCGTAATGACTATTGTGTTTCCAAAGGCTCTGAAGACAAGCTTTGGGTGAAGGGACATGAACTGTAGAAAGCCGTCCACCCCAACACATCATGACAGCCAGATTGGACAGCAGTGGTGGAGACTATCAATGATTGCCTTTCTTTTCTTTTCTTTTTTGTTTGTTCATTTTGTTTTGTTTTTTTCAAGACAGGGTTTCTCTGAGTAGCCTTGTCTGTCCTGGACTTGCTTTGCCGACCAGGCTGGCCTTGAACTCATGGAGATCTTCCTGCTTCTACCTCTCTGAGTACTGGGATTAAAGATTTGTGCCACCATACCTGGCTGCCTTTATTTTACAAGAATCTGCAGATTTTCTGCAGAGAACAAATATTATGCATGTAATTTTAAAGGCACATTATCATATTAATATTTAATGCTATCTTTATACAAAATTGAAAAAAAAACAAAGGAATTGTGCCTACAATCACTATATAATCTAAGTCTTCAGTTATGCACATATCCTAATTGGCTTATTTTCCTCATCCAAAAGTACCTCCTCCTTGTGAATTTTAAGTTCATGAAAAAGGCCCTACATTAAAAAAAACAAAACAAAACAAAACAAAACCTCTTTAATGAATCACAAGCATCATTTCCTTCCTCCTCATATCAAACAAATCATTATGGTTGTCAAATATCTACTTTTCCCAAAGGTAAACACTTTTCCCAAAGGCAGACAGAAGTGAGAAGAAAGAAGAAATAGAAACAGTATCAGTCAGGTTACATTTCACTCTGAGAAATAATGTAGTTTACATTTTCTAAACATTGACATAACTTAAAGAAATGGGAAAATAAAACCCAAGAAAGAAAAAAAGAAGAGAAAAGACTAACCATGAGAAGCGTCCCCTGGCCTTTCTAAGGTGAGTGCTCCTGAGCCTTCACCCACCATGAAAAGTGCTTAAAATGCCCCCCCCCCCGGGGTGGGGGAAATGGTGGATGTGGCCCATCAAGTAAACAGTGAGCTGTAAAGGTGAGATGCTGCTGGCCCTTGAGGAGCCCACTAAGGCCCTTTAAAAGAGTAGAGTGTTTCCTCCTTAGTCCAGGCTTAAGGCATGAGTTCTACTTCAGTTGTATAAATTCACTTCCTAGATAAGTGAGAAAAGCAGCAAAGCAACTATGTTCACAATAACATATTCGGAATCCTCAGGCAGTCTGGAGAGTCTCTGGTTCCTGACATGGGTCCTGTGTGTCCCTCATTCAACCTGTGTATCTGTGCTTCAGCGGTTCTTACTCTGAGCCAGAGTAGAGATGGACTCTAAGAATCTCTTCTCTGACCCCGCCCCCCAAATTTACTGCAAAACCGCAGTTAACACACACACTAGGGAGCTGTTCTTAGCACCCTCAATCTCTTACATGGTGTCTGTCTTCACAAATTCTCTAGAGAAAAAAAGCAATCTCAATAGTTCTTTGTGACTGCTAACTTGGTTGACAGACAATGATATTTTATATGAGTTTGATCTCTTGCCAGACAAATTACAGTGACTTTGTGTTCTCACCCACAGATGCAGAGGACAAGACATCACAAGTAAACAGCACACATTATTCTGCACAATAACTACAGTGACCCAGCCTTCCTGCACAATGGCACAGTTATTGCAGCTATGACAGCACGATCCCAACTAGGAACACAGATAGCATCCATTGCAAGAAAGGGCATTTTATATTGTTCTCCAGCAAGCAGCAAGGCTTCAGGGAGAGGGGGGAGAATTATTGTAGAGGCAATCTCACAGAACAATGTTGCTCTGTTAGTGCCCAAGGCTATGATGGGGAGGCGAGGGAAGGCAGCAAGAGGCGGAAGGGGCGCTTCCTCCTCATTCCTTTCTGTGGAGCTAAAGACCTGCCACAGGGACAACTTTTATAAATAACAAACAAACAGGACATTTAAAGGGGCAGTGTATGTCTTTATTCAATTAATTTTATTCTGTTAATCTGGCTTATTTGCTTGAGATTTGTTTTGTTTGTTCTTTTGAGACAGGGTCTTTCTCATAGGGTACATGCTGGCCTCAAGCTTACTATGTAATTGAGAGTGGCCTTGAACTCCTTGTCCTGCATCTATGGCCAAAGGACTGGGATTACAGATGTACACTGCCACACCAAGCTAGCAGAGTGGACTTTCTTAACATGAAGATTTTAACCTGTTTGAAACTCAAAGATGCCCAAAATGACCCTAAGAGGAGACAATCTTACCAAGGCATAAAATAGGTGATAAACCTCTGTACAACAATTTCCTTTCACTCCTATTCTAACAAAGGGGTTAGAAATGCTGGGGATGACAAGGACTGTGCTTTTCATTTAATTCCAACCCCCTCAGGGAGGAAAGGTCAAAAGGGCTTAGTCGTCTGCTCATTTACTTTCTATGCATCTTGAAGTTTTCAATTTTAAAATAAATGAACATTTACGAAATTATTTTTAAACTCTCTTGTACATAACTATGAGGGGAAAAACAATTCTGAGACAAGCATGGGAAGACGGCAGACAGTTATCGATTTCAGAAAGAATGGGTTCTGCATCCCACTCCAAAGAAACATTGTGCAGCTAACGGAGCTCTCAGGTGATGGAGCTCTCAGGTGATGGAGCTCTCAGGTCTTCCCCTTCCCTCAGTCAGCTTTGCCTAGAAACATAGAAAATCCAGGAAATATTCAAATTTTACTGAGTACATGTCTCTGTATATTATCAAAATCAAACTGAAGAATCAATATGACCTAATTCACATGAAAGAAAAACCTGATCTAATTAAAATCTCAGTGACCATCCTCAGGAGTCAGTTCCAGAGTTCTAAATAGAGTTCAAAAACTAAGAAAGGCAGGGCTAGAGAGATGATGCGGGCTGCTCTTCCCCAGGACCTGCCCTTGACTCCCAGCACCACAACTGGTAACTGAGCTCCAGGGGATCTGATACCCTCTTCTGGCCACCACACTTCACACACACATGACCTACAAACACAGATATACACACATCACATAGACAACAAAGTAAAGAGAACAACTAATGCTGGCAAATATTCTATAAACAACCATTTTCCTACTTTGTACTCATGTGGCAATAGGCTTCTCCCTGGGTGATCTTAAGCCATTTGTGAACTGAGCAGAAGGTACATACTACCAATGGTAGATAAGATAAGGTGAGTAACATCTACTTGCTTTAAAAGCACCTCATCACTCCTTGCTTGACAACTACCCTGTTTTACCTGATTCCTGAAGCATAAAATACGTGTTCAGCACAATATTTTTGAAGACAAAGGTATTATTATTAGACATTTCAAGCCAGTAGGTTCAGTGAAGAAAATACGCCTGTAGCACACTTTCCTCACACTGGCAAGTAACAACTAAGTCACTGATGCAATCAGTATTAATCTTGTGACTCCAGCTAATGATTTTTATATTACTATTGGTGAAGAGCTGTGTGAATGGGGAAACCCACCTGTAAAAATCACTGCCTAGTGTAACAGTGAAGAATTCTAGGGTGCACGGTTACAATTAAAACACAAGTCAGTCGGCAGAAAAATCACACAAGAGGCCAAGAAGGCCTCATCGATCCTGAAAACCCAACATCTTCTAAAATCTCCCAACCACTCCAGAACGTCCATTCTGTTGAAAGGGTTTACACACGCTGCTGTTGATTACACAGCATCTGCATCGTTTAATCAGCTGAAGAGGCTCAGGGCGAGGGGCAGAGCTTTGAACTTTCTAGGAACACCTCACAGTACTAAACATTTGTAACCTCTACTCTATCCTTTCTCATTCTGACTATACTCACACGTACAAGGCAAAGCTGCAGCACGCACACTATGTCAGCTCCTAACTCACCGGTCTCCTACTCACCCTCAAAAGCAATCAGGGGCCTCGATAGAGTCAGTGTCACTCCAGAAAGCTAGCAGTATGCTGCTCAAAGGCTTTCTAAAGCAGCCCCCATGAGCTCTTCTGACTTTAAATTCTTAGTAAAAACTCTAACAGCAAATTTTACTGAAGTTTACACAGACCCATTTTAAATAAGTCATATCTTGTGTCTCTTCTCGTCTTGACTAAATGTACATGCTCCATCATTTCCTATGGTTTTGTCTCACGAAGTTGGCCAACTGTCATTTCCATTTTTGTGTACAAAGTCCTGTGCAACTGTGGCAGAGAGAGAGAAGTGAGAGAGACAGAGACAGAGGGAGAGACAGAGAGACAGAGAAGGGAGAGGGGGAGGGAGGAAGGGAAGGAAGGAAAAGAAAGAAAAGGTACAGAATGACTCAGATCATCAATATTTACAAAACACATTCAGAGCCCTTCAGTATTTGCCAAGTGACACAGAAACCATTAAAAGTCAGTCTCCAATGGCTACTGAATCTTTCTCATAGAAACACACTGCAGATTTCCCTGCTCCCCACTCATGCTGAGAAGCATGCTTGGCCCTTATGCTCCCACCTGCTTTTTAAAATTCATTTCCCCCTTCACTTGAGTGGGCACCCACTATCACACTGTAAAGCACCAGATGCACAGACACTGAGATGAATAAAATATGGGAATGTTCGCCCTCCTTCCCACTCCAATTTCTAAATAGCAACTATTACAGAAGAGAAGCGAGCAGGGAGGGAAACAGAGCATTGCAGGACGTGCAGCGGGGCACAGCGAGCAGCACTCAGAACCAAGTTCAGACGGAGGAGGGTGTCCAAGAGAAGACATGAAGTGTAAAGGGCCCTTGGCACTGGAGGAGCCTTTGTGTGGCAGAATGCCATGCTAGCATGAGAAAACACCAGTGGAAGTGAGGAGGCACGAGGGAGCAGTATCCAGCCTAGGGTGGATGTTTAGGTCACGGCTTGAGGGCATCCGTGAGAAGAGCTGGGCCTAAAGACAAGAGCGGGCTTGGACATTCATTCACACACTCCATACACTTACACAGTTGGATCCTGACTTTGACAGGTAGAAAACAAAGAACATGAGAGATGCATGCTGAAACCAAAGACAACGCTAACTGGAGCTGAGGTGGTCACAGGACAGGCGTCTGTGTTACTGCCCAGCACGGAGGTAGAATTCGGAAAAGGACCAAGGACCACAAGAGAAATACAGAAAAGCATAACGAGCAGGTGCCGAATGAGGAGAAAACCGAAGACATGAATGAACTCACCCGAGAAGAATGATGAGGGGAAAGACAAGGGATTTAAGGGAAGAATAATTTAGACACCTGGAATCAAGATGGTAGCCTATAATTCAAGAACTTGAGAGGCTGATCCAGAAGGATTATCATGAATTCCAGCCCATGCTGGGTTACAGAGTGAAAATGGAAAGAGGTAAAGAACAGATATATGAACAATCAGTCAAGGAACCTGAAAAAAGTCACCTTGACGATGCAAGAGGCTTCAAGAAAAGATTGTGTAAGACAGAGACAAAGGAGAGAAGGGTGGATGTGGGAGCTACAGCAGCTGTGGGGATCTGCTGGAGAACTGAGGAAAACTGAGCGCCACACAGACCCTCGTGAGTGTGATTACACAGAAAGATGGAGAAGCTAGTGCTAATACATCAAGCAGATGGGAGATGAAAAAAAAAATCTTTAAAGAGAGCTCGAAGACAAAAGTAAGGAGAGACGTGGCTGGAGCCAGGAAGGGCTCAAGGATGAAGAGGAAAGGGTGGTGTTTAGGAGAAGGACATCAGCGTGTTCACAGAATGAGGAGAATGGGTTAGTTGGGAAGGGAAGTATGCAAAAAAGGGAAGGTAAGTCTGCTGCCCAGAGGAAAGGCGGGGTAGCCTTGGAATGGGGCCTTGGAGACAAGGAAAGGAGCTCACAGGAGATGAATGTGGGTCATAAGGAACCTTTTATGTATAAATTAGAAAGCAATAAAAAAAAAAAGAAAGCAATAAATATCGTGAGAGGGCAAAAAGGGTCGTGTGCAGTGATGGTCTGGAATTTATTTTTCTGTTCTGGAGATTGAATCAAGGGCCTTGCACATGACAAGCAAGCGTTCTATCACAGACTACACCCTTAATTCATCGTAACAACAGTCTGGAATGACTGCCATGGAAAATAAGAAAAAACACTAACCACGGAAAAGTAAAGAAACCATTTAGAACACGCAGTTTAACACAGCTCTGGAGCAATAGTAATCTCAACATGTAAGCACAATAAAGCATCTGAAAATATTGTCAAGTCTATGCCTTATGGTACTGTTCAGAATCTTTGTCTTCTAGGCTCAGGTGTATATGACTGATATTTGGTGGACATATTGTTAATGGAGTTGTCAAAATTCATAAGAGAAATAAAGCAAACAGTAGTGACCAAGGATAACCCACCACTATGATTTTAGACAGCATGGGTTAAAAAAGAAGAGTCACACAGGGATCTAGAAGACAGTTCCATATCAGAGATGACAAGAAAAGGCCAATGGAGTGGCCAGTGGTGGGGGCAGGGTTACTTTATTAAGCACGCAGCCAGCTTAAAAATACTTTCATCTTTGCTGGCTCTGAGGTTGGAGTAATAACTACTTTAACACAGATGAGAACAGCCAAGGTAACATATAAAGGAACAAGGCTATGTGAAACAGAAACTTCACATACATTAAAAGATGCATTTAGTAACATTTTCATGGGTTATGAAATATTCTTTTGATTTTCTTCAACCATTTGAAAATGTGAAAGGTGCTCTTTGTTCATGGGCCATATCTGCCAAAGCCAAACAGCCAGTTTGCTAACACAACAGCTAGCACACTGACAGTTCTACAATATCCATTTTCAAAAACATGCACAGGGTAAGACATATTTCATATGTCAGATCCTCAGGGTAATAATGAGGGCTGACTCCAGCCTGAGAAGCAGGTAGGCCAACTGCAGATCTTCCTCTCACCCTCCATTCCTCCAAGTCCAATTCCCCAGCCTCATCCACAGCTCTGCAGCAGACCACCTACTGAGCCTCCCCTTCCTCCTCACCCCCATTCCCAGTGGACTGCACAGATCTAGCCCTCCTAACCTCCCTCCATGCCTTGTTGCTTCATCCTAGCCCCTAATTCAACCAGGCACTCCCTGGGAACCTACAGGCTACTTCTGCAATAGAAGCAAGTAGACTGACTGCAGACTTTCATGCCTCTCTCCATTAATCCAAGTCCAATTCCCCAGTCTCATCCCCAGCTTTGCTGTGCCTTTTCGTCACTCCCTGCCCCGTTCCCAGAGGTAACAAGCATATCCTAGTGGAACATCCTGTTTCTCATGAGCTTGTGAAGTTCAGCACTGCTCTCAGTCCATCTCAGTCTCAGGTCCCTATACCCAAAACCAAATTCTACCTGTAATATGCAGTGCCCAAACCTATCAGGACACCAGAAAAATTTCCTAAAGGTAACACACAGCCCCCACACTCTCCTAAAGCACCGGAGAGGAAACAAACCAACAAACAAAACACCCAACAGAGACAAGACCAAATACCAGCACCTAGAATCTCAATCTTTCCAATCCCAGAGGCCTCCTGGATGCCATTGTGAAAACATAATCAATAAACAGCCAGGACAAGATGTCTCCACTAGAGCCCAGCAGCTCTACCACAGCACGCCCTTAATAGTCCGACGTAAGTGGAGCTCAAGTAAAAGACCTTAAAAATAGTTTACATGACTATGGTAGAGGTACTTAAAGAGGAAATGAATAAAACTGTTCATACCTGGAGGTGGAAATACCATCAATTAAGAAATCCTAAACTGTGGGAATTTTGGAAATAAAAAAATTAAGAATTCAAACATGAACCACAGAAGCAAGCTCTACTGACAGAAAATAGGAGAAAAAAGAAAGACTCTCAGATATTTGATCACACAATAAAAGAAATGGATACACTGGTCAAAAAAAAATGTTAAATCTAAAAACCTCCTGGCACAGACCATCTAGAAGAAACTGGGACTATGAAAAGACCAAATCTAAAATTATTAGGGATAGAGGAAGGAAAAAAAGCCCAGCTCAAAGGCCCAGAAAATATTTTCAATAAAATTATAGAAGAAAATTTAATTAGCCCCCCTGAAAAAGAAAGTAGATCCCTATCAAACTATAAGAAGTATACAGAACACCAAATAGATTGGACAAGAAAAGAAAGTCCCCTCAGTACATAATAATCAAAACCCTAAACATACAAAGACTATTAAGCCAGGTGTAGTGGCGCACGCCTGTAATCCCAGCACTCAAGGAGGCAGAGGCACGCAGATCTCTGAGTTCAAGGCCAGCCTGATCTACAGAGTCCAGGATAGCCAAGGCTACACAGAGAAACCCTGTCTCAAACAAACAGCTGCAAGAGAAAAAGACCAGTAAAGTTTAACAGCAGACATATTAGAATTACAGCTGACCTCTAAAAACAAAAGAGCCTGAGTAAATGTGTTAAAGAGTCTGAGAAACCAACCACAAATGGCAGCCCAGACTACTATATCCAACAAAATTTCCAATTACAATAGATGGAGAATATAAGACATTCCATGATAAAACCAAACTTAAGCAATATCTATTTGCAAATCCAACCCTATAGAAGGTGACAGAAGGTAAACGCCAACCTAAAGAAGTTACCTACATCCAAGAAAGAACAGAGAATAATCCCAGACAAGCAAAGTCACAGAAGGAAAGCAAACACACACATGCCACCACCCCCCCCCCCACACACACACACATGCACACGCACACAGAGCAGTAATGACAAGAATCAACAATCACTGGTCACAGAAAACTCTCAACAGCAACAGTCTCAGTTCCCCAATAGGGGAAAAAAAAAAAAAAACATAGACTAAGAGATTGGATTAAAAAACAGGATCCATCTTGCTGCTACACCCAAGAAAAAATTGGTAGCTTTCCTATATACAAATGACAAATGGTCTGAGATAAAAATTAGGAAATAATCACCCTTCAAAATAGCCTTAAGTAACATAAAATATCTTGGGGTATTTCAAACCAAGCAAGAAAAAGATTTGTATGGTAAAACCTTCAAGTCCTTGAAGAAAGAATAAAGAAGATATCACAAGATGGAAAGATCTCTCATCCTTATAGATCAATGGGATTAACACAATAAAAATGGCCATCTTAACAAAAGCAATCTACAGATTCAATGCAGTCCCCATCAAAATTCCAATACAATTCTTCACAGGTCTTGAAAGGACAATTCTCAGCTTCATATGAAAATGTCAAAAAAAAAAATCCTAGAAAAAAAAGGGGAGAGAGGAATCCTGATAAATAACACACTGCTGGCAGATTCACCATCCCCAACCTCAGTTGTCTTACAAAGCTCCAGTAACAACAGCGTGGTGTTGGCATGAAAACAGACACACTGATCCATGGAATCGATTGAAGACACAGACATAAGTCCACACACCTATGGATGCCTGATTCTTGATAATGAGGCCAGAAATATACACTGGTAAAAGGACAGGACCTTCAGCAAATGGTCAAATTGAATGGCTGCATGTAGAACAGCAGTTATCAACCTTCCTAATGCTCTGTATGACCCTTTAATACAGTTCGTGTTGTGGTGGCCCCAAGCCATTTAGTGAAATTATTTTCATTGCTACTTAACAAAAACTGCAATTTGTTACTGTTATGAATTTTAAGGTAAATATGTTTTTGGAGACAGAGGTTTGCCAATGGGGTCCCAACCCATAGGTTGAGAAACACTGATGTAGAAGAACCAAATAGATGCATATTGATCACTTTGAACAAAACACAACTCCAAATGGATCAAAGATGTCAACATAAAATCACACACAGTGAACCTGATAGAAGAGAAAGCGGGGAATAGCCTTGAATTCATTGGCACAGGAAAAGGCTTTCTAAACAGAACAGGGTTAGCACAGGCACTAAAATCAACAACTTATGAATGGGACCTCACAAAACTGAGAGGCTTCTGTATGCAAAGGACACCATCATTCAGACAAAGCAGCAGCCTACAGGGTGGGAAAAGATGTTTACCAGCTACATATGTGATAGAGGGATGATATCCAAAATATACAAAGAACTCCGGAAACTAGGTATCAAGAAAACAAATGACCCAAGGAGTACAGATCTAAACAGAGACTTCGCAATTCAAGCAACCCAAATGGCTGAGACATACTTAAATGTTCAACATCCTTAGCCGTCGGGGAAATACAAATCAAAACTTACACCTGTCCAAATAGCTAAGCTCACCAAACAAGTGACAGCTCATGCTGGTGAGGGAGTAAGAATTCACTCATACGTTGCTGGTGAAAGTGCAAATTCCTATGACCACTATGGAAACCAGTATGGCAGTTCCTCGGGAAGATGGCAATTAACCTACCTGCAGATCCAGCTCTAGCACTCTTGGGCATATACACAAAGAATGCTTCATCTTACCAAAGAGACACTTGCTCGACCATGTTCACTGCTGCTCTAGTAATAATTGCCGGAAACTGGAAAGGACCTAGATATCCCAAACAGAAGAATGATGAATGAATGAGTGAGTGAATGAATGATTGAATGAATGAAGAAAAGATGAAGTATCACACTGCTGTTTAAAAAAATGACATCATAAAAAGTACAGGAATATAGAAATAGAAAATTCATCCTGAGTGAGGTCTCACACTCAGTGGGTATACCAGAGTGAGGAATACCAGAAAGATGAATATGGTATGTCTCCACTTATGTGCGGGTATTAGCTGTGAAACCAGTGATTATCAAGCTACAATCCATAAGTCTACAGAGGGTAGGTGCAGAGGAAAGGACTAGAAGGAGGTCTGGTTAGGAACAGGAAATAGGACAGATAGATATGGACGGCAGTGGGGAGCGGGAAAGAGGAGAGTGTGAAGGGAATGTACGGAAAGACAGCTAACAGTAAGGGGCGCTTGAGGGGGGGCACGAAAACCTAATACAGTAGAAGCCTCGTGTGCTGGCCTCTCTTGTGTCGACCTGACACCATCTTCTCAGTGAAGGAAGCCTCGGTTGAGATGACACCTCAAGTAAGATTTGGCTACAGGTAAGCCTGTAGGGCATTTTCTTAATGACTGAGTCATGGGGAAGGGCCAGTCTATTGCAGGTGGTGCCATTCTTGAGCTGGTGGCCCTGGGATCTGAGCAGGCTGAGCAAGCCAGGAGAAGCAACCCAGGAAGCAGCGCCCCTCCATGGCTTCTGCACCAGCTCCTGCCTCCGGGTTCCTGTCCTGGCTTCCTCCAATGGTGGACTACAGTGCGGAAGTGTAAGGCAAATAAACCCTTTCCTCTACAACTTGCTTTTGTTTCATCACAGCAATAGAAACCCAAGCTAAGACACTACCTTACAAACAAACATATATAAAGGTGATCGAGTGAAAACTGGGGGAGACAGAAGACACTGCCTTAAGTATAAACATATGAAGGCAACCTAAGTGTAATCGCCAAAACAATGGGGGAGACAGAGTCCCAACTAGCCATCTCTTGTCACCAAGTGAAGCTTCCAATACCAGGACGACCTCTAATTGAGTTGTTGGCCAAAGGGGCCCCACAGGAATCCCCAAACAACCCGGGCCATTGACAAGACCATAACAGGTTGATCTCCACCAACCTCCAGCAACCCATTGTTGAATACAACACCCACAGAACTCACTGAACATGGGGATATGGAGCTGATACCTACATAGCACCTTCACCCTATATTCTAGCATCTCTGATACGAGAAAGTACTCTGAAAGTTATCAAAAGAAAAACGTAAACACCAAGGCAGGCATAAACCATTTATCGGCAGTGGTATCCTATCTGCAAAATGTGCTAGGGAAACGCTGGCTCAGAGCTTGAAGTAATCAACCAAAAGCTGATTTGACTTAAGGCCTACTCCACAAGATGGAACCCAGAGACTAGATAGCCCAGGGACCTGGGGTAAACCCAAATAATACTGGTCTGACAACAAGAAAACCACCCTGATAAAATGATCCCTAAGGATACTCTGCTATCCTCAAATCAGTGCTTGCTCAGCCATCATCAGAGGGGCTTCCCCTTGTAAAAGATGGGAGCAAACGCAGAGACCTACAGCCAGGCATGACATGGAGACCTGGAACGCTCAGCCCTAAATGGGTGTTTCCATCAAATCCCTCTCCTGAGAGCTCAGGGGACTGCATGGAAGAGGAGGAGGAAAGGGTGGAAAATCCCAAGGGTACAGAGGATACCAAGGAAAAAGGCCCTCTGAATCAACATGAGCAAAGCTCATAAGAACTCAAAGACTGAAGCAGAAAGCACAGGGCCTGCATGGTCTACACCGGATCCTCCATACTTAAAACATGGCTTCCAGTTTAGTCTTCTCATGGGATTTCTAAGTGTGCGAATGAGGGGGTCTCTGATTCTCGTGCCTTCTCTTAGGCTCTTTTCTTTGTGCTGTTTTTGTGTTGTCTAACTTCAAGGTGATAGTTTTGGGGTTCTATATTTTATTTTGTTATATTTTTTTAATGAATGAATGATTACACAACCACTAGAACAAAGCAACAACTGAACTGTCACTTATATTTGCTGGGAGGAGAGAAATCAGTTTTCTCCAGTAGACACACTGGACCACTCCAGGGCAGGCCTCATGTTCAGGAATAGATGAACAACATATAATAGAATGCACAGTTTTTTGTGTGCTTTTATTTGGTTACAGTTGGTTGGTGAGTTTTTCTTTTATTCTTTTTTTTTTTTTTTTTTTTGGAGTAGTGTTTTTTGTTTGTATTGTTTGTTTTTTTTTTTCCTTTTTCTTTCTCTTTTTTCTCCACGGTTTGGCAGGGTGGGGGGAAATTTTTTTTTTTAACTTAAAGTTGGGTGGGTAAGGAGGGGAAGAGGATATGAAAGGACTTGGGGTGAGAAGAGTATTATGTAAATATATTAAAATTTTTAAATTATTTTAAACAATAAAAATATAATAAAAACAACAACAAAAAAAAACAAAACAGTGAGGAGCGATCAAAACAAAACACATGTGCTGTGATTCAGAGGCTCCATATACAGCCCAGGATCTTCTCAAATTCATGATGTAGCCCAGACTGGCCGTGAATCCAAATCCTCCTGCTCCATCCTCCACATGCTGAGACTGTAGACATAGAGCACCAAACGCAGCTAGGATGTAGTAACAATTTCCCATAACATATTGTGATAAAGGTCAACAAGAGACTAAGGGGACACAGGACTAGGAATCTCAGCTCCATCCTGCCATGGGCCAGTTTCTAGACTTGAACAAATTATACAATAGCCTCAAGCTAGTGTGTTCTTGTTTGGAAGAAAAAAAAGCAAGTCTGTGGGAAGGTGACAAGACCAAGGTATACAGTATGGAGGTATACCACACATATGATAATCACACTCTGGTGCATTTCATGAATGGAAAGTTCCTGAGGGTTGTAACGAACACAGTCTACATTCTGAGGAAACTGTTGTAAAAACTAGGTGAAGCAAAGAGTATCTCTAGGAATTCTCCCCTTTCCCTGCTTTTTTTGAGTTAAACCTAGAGCCTTCCTGAAATGATAGGCATACTTTCTACTTTCTCCAGACAATTTCATAGGTGGCTTTGCTTCCTCAGATGTTCAGACCTTGGAAACAAGGTGCTGAACTGTGTGTGAACCTCCAGCAGTTCGTGCAGTCAGCGTGTACTGGCTCAAAGCCCACCTCAGGGAAAGTGCGATGGTCTGAATAAGAATGGCCACCACAGGCTCATGTATTTCAATGCTTAATCATCAGGGAAGGGCACTATGTGGGGAGGACTTAGGGCTATGGTCTTGTCGGAGGAAATGTGTCACTGGGGATGGCCTTTGAGGTTTCTAAAGTCCAGGGTCCCTCCTCCTGCTGCCTGTGGACCCAGATGCAGCACTCAGCTACTTCTCCAGCACCATGCCTGCATGCGCCATGCCCCCAACATGATGACGATGCAATGAACCAAAACTGTAAGCAAGCTTCAGTTAAATTCTTTCTTTTATAAAAGTTGCCATGGTCATGTTGTCTCTTCACAGCAATAAAACAATGACTAAGACAGAACACTCATGCTCCAAATGCCATATTTTAGTGAAAGCTTTAAATACAATTTTATGGTTTCCTCAAACCTATAGGGTCCAATGGTGGCTCAAACATCTTGACTCAAACAATTTTGTTCACTGTTGCAATCCTGGAAGGAAAAGGAAAGCAAGGCATGGGTTATATACTTCCAGCCCTTCTGTTTTTTTCTTTCTGCACTGAGAAGTTGGGCCTCCATCTAAGCCAACCAGAGGAGACTAACCACACAGCCTTTACTACCAATGTGAGCCTAGTTTAAGAACAGTGAAGGCACAAGAGGCATAATTAGCAGCTCTTAATACTTAGATATTATAATCTTTTTAAAAATAATGTTTACTATGCCACCAACTGCCAGAACATTTATTCAGATCATAGCATTTTGTTCTTTAATCATAAACCACTGGGACAGCAAGTCTTTCATCTCTATACACATCCCCTCCAGTACAAAGGCCCTTAGTGATCATGTTGTTTCTCTACAAGCCTTCCCAAATGCTCACAGACATACTCAAATATCTGGACAACAAAAGAATTTAAAACCAAGGTGAGAGGTGTATTTTCTCAGTTCACTCTTGTAAATTGACTACACTGAAGCAAAAACTAGCTTCAATGTGTAGGCCCCATGGAGCTGATTCCTGTGTAAGAAGCCCCCTGGAGGGGCAGCATCTGGCCTGCGGCTTATCTGATCCACTCCTTTCGGGGTAAACCTGAGCAGCCTCAGTCTTTGCAGCACTCCAGGACCTGATAAACATACGGGGAGCAGGGTGATGTAGAAAGTCCTGCTCCTCTCTGAGGCAGATGTCCATAATGCGCTTTCCCTAACACACACGGGAGGAAAGAGGACCCAAGTGTAAATCCGTAACCCAAAGGACTAGTAAGGGGTAAAGAACCCATCTCAGCTTTCCGTAAACAGGGCTGCAATCATTCTACCTCGGCCTCTGAACCTTCAAAGTATCACTAGAATCACCAAGGGTTAACTTTCAAGTTCTTATTCATTTGATCTATGATGATATATCTAATTATTTAAAATCACTGTGATATGTATGCATGAAGATTTATGAACCCACGGCCTTGTAAAGATTCTGTATTCATACTGTGACAAAAAATATGATTTACATACATAGGAGTTTATTTGCCTATACAACTAATATCTAGAGTTAATCAAAAAAAGTTGTTTACAATACTAAGATTAAGCTTTATACATATTTGAGATGAAAGTGAAAATGAGCTCATAAAATACTGATTTAATGTCTGCTACAAAATTCCATCAAGTCAAATAAATTTAAGGTATATTATTTAATAGCAGAACTTAACATTTCACAGAGATCATCAATATTTATAGTTATTTTTAACATGAAATTTAACAGGTCAAATGTTTCCTGGGTCCCAACAGTTAACATAGCGGAATGGTTGTAGTTTCTAGTCATGGTTAAAAGATGAGATCTTTTCTATTTCTCAGGCCTAAGCATCCTTCTGGCCACACCATAATACTTTTCTCTCAGTGGCATGTCTGCTCACTGGATCCTTCTGGAGAATGTCGGCACACGGAACGCTGCTCTGAAGTAAAGCTAACACCAAGGTCAGAAAGAGGCTGTCCCCAGCACTGTCCACCTGTCCCCTTAACCACAGCTCAAAACTGAAGACAGGACTCCAGATTAAGACATCAGGCTCAGACCCAGTGATTTCCAAGGCAGGAGTGACCCTCATTTCACAAGTCATCAGAATTTCCTACAATTGACAGGAGAGATACAAATCTAATTTAAGTAGAAATTATACTTCAAATGGGCGTTTTAAAATGTCCTTTGAGGAAGCTGTGTATCACTTCGACCTTTCTGCTATAGTTTAAAAATAGGGGCAAAGGGGAGGGGGCATGGAACGCATGAAGGGTTTCTCTGGGAAAGCAACAATTTAATCCAAAACCAAGGGGGAAGAAGTATCTAACATCTTGTCGCTGGGTAGTGGACACTCAGGTACTACCATAATGTAAGCCACGCAGCCAACTGGCTGACTAGCTTCCAGTCTCCATCAGCAATGGCTAGACAAATGAAGACACTACACCACCTACCTCTCAAGGAATAGTGGGCAAAAAATCTCACCACTAAAAAGAATGGAGCCCTTCCATTCCCAGAGGAAGGTTAGCTCAGATAACCTCTCACATAAGATGGCTTATGGTGTAATGAGAAAGCCAAGCCCAGTCAACCACAGGAAAGCACTGGAAAGGTCCCCAACAAAAGAGAGCAGAATCCCAACAGACCATCGTTCCCAGTGTCTCCTGGGCTAACACGCTATTCCTCCAGTCAGGCATATTCCAGGCTTTCTATTCCAGGGGCCTGGGAACCATTCATCTCAAGAGATGACAGACAGTGAGTCCGTAAACTAAGAGGTTCCATCGAGGGAAAAACTTTTAACAGGGTCGTCTAAACTAACCTACTCATTGCTTTTAAAAAAAAAAAAAATCTGTGCACAAAATAGTGAAAATAGTGAAATACACTGGAAGAGTCAAAACAGAGTCAGTCTCTTCCCTTTTCTCACCTATAACCCTTCTTAGGAGTTTTGTTTGGGGCCATAATAGAATTAACCTATAAATATAAGTTTAAGTGACAAGGATAAGTGATAAGTTTAAGTTATAACCTCCTGGTAAAGAACATTGCCAGACTGGCAGCCACTCAATGCCTCATTTGATTTTATTTTCCCTTAAAAAAAGAAAGAAAACATAAGTTGTGTCTAACTTCTAATACAATCCAGACAACACCCTGTAGTTTTCCTGATCAATTATGGCCCTCATTTGCTTCAAACTCCTAAGAGCTTCCCAACAATCTTAGGAACCCTTAACCGCTCCGAAAGCCCTATATGAACCACCAATTTTATTAAAGTCCTTAGTTCAGGATTTGTCCCTCTTGTTTCCTCCATCACACCAACCACAACCATTGCATCCTGGGAATGAAGCTCGCACTGTACATCTGGGCCGCACAGCTGGGCCTTTCTCTGTGCTGTTCAGATACCCAGGACAGTCTTCCACCCCGACCTGGGCCCCTGCAGTCAGCTGCTGAAGGCCCCACTGATTCTCACATCTCTCTGGCAAGTCACACCCTCAGGAAAGTAGTCCCTGCTATCCCTGAGGTTGGTGCCCGTTCTGTAAAAATAAAGTTTAATTACATTCATTTCATTGACCAGGGCATGGAGGGGCACACACCACAGTGCACATACGGGGTCAGGAGAAAACGCACAGGAACTGGCTCTCTCTCCCCCACCTGAGCCCACTGATGAGACTAAAGTCACCATCAGGCACCTTTACCACCTGCACTGTCCCATTGGCCCTCTTCAGGTTGTGCTAAGGAAGAAGAAGAAACAGAACAAGAGCTGTTACCTGCATCATCTGTTTTGTGAAGGAGTTCGGCAAATCCAAAGGCCAGGCACTGAGTGAGCTACCACCACCACCCAGCACCACGCCTGCAGCAGCTAGTAATTAAATTCTAACCACCTCCAAGCAAGCTCTACGGTCTCCTAAAAAGAAAAACTTAGAAACTCTCAAGCGGAATTGCACATTTCAGAAACACCAAGAATCAGGCAAGAGTCTCATGGTTTTATAATCAAATTTAACCAGTCAACATAGTATGAAAGCAGTAAAAGTAATCTAGGGGACATAAACATAGATACCATTGGTGCAGCACAAGATCAGTATACATAAGGCCCAGGCTCAACTACCACTGCATGCACCCCACACATACACAAACATGCATGCACACACGCACGCACACACACCAGACACACACACTGCTTTAGGGGAACTTTAAGCAATAAAATACAAGAGCAAATTAATTCACTGCAACAACCACTTTGTACTATCATGAGTTACTGGTTTTTTAACAAATATCTTTCTAGCCTTGGTGGAAATGAAAAACAAAATAAACACCATATAGACACACATATAATTGGCCTGGCAAACCGAATAAAAGCCCAGGCTTGAGGTATTTGTAACTTACTACACTAAATCATCACCCAAACTGACATACAAGCATGGAGGCTATTTTGAACATAACAGCAAAGCAAGCACGTGACGGAACCCCACAGCTGTGGCAATGTGTCTTCAATTTCCAGCGCACAGAAATATGCAAATGCCAGGAGACCCTTCTCTGCACAAAACACTTAGCATGATTCCAAATTATTTTTTCCAGCAAGAAAGAGAATCTTTTTGGGAAGCTTACCTAAATTGAACTCGCTTTGCTAAGTTTTAAATTGGTGTTCCAAATGTGACAGAGCACCTCAAGAGTTGAAACACGAGCTGACAGGGATAGCATCTTGGGCCATGTAAGGAGACACTGGACAGGCTCCAGGAGACAGATAGGTGATAAGCCTCTAATGGCTCCGTTCAATCTGTGTGGCTTTTACAAATGAGAAGGCCACCTTTAGATCACTGGGTCACATCAAAGGCTCTTCTTGTCTGACTAAACTCAGGATTAACACAGCATCATAACAACAGAGAAGGCAAGGAGGCAAGCATCGCACAAAGACATTAAAAAAAAAAAGAAAAATCAAGAGGCCAGTGTCTGTTCATACGACCCTGAGGGAGGGAAAAGAGACATGGCCACAGCAAAACATGACTGCGAGGGCTGCCCTGTCTGTGAAAACGACACTCACTCTCCTCAAATGTGACCTGTCCTGATTCAGCTGGACATCCGAGCTCCTTATGTCAGATAAGCTTTTATTAACTGGACCCAAATTAAGCGAGCCACATATTGGGCACTTCAAATTACTGAGATAAGCTTTTTGATCATTATTTGGTCAACATCCCAGCCTCATGACATGGATTTACTTCTACGTTATCATTATTCCAATTCAGGCTATCTCGGGAGTTGATCCTACCTAGCAAAGTTCTATGTGGTTTTGCTATTTGCATTTCAAAAGGGCAGAGGACTAAAGATGAGCCTTTCAAGCAGAGTAGCCCTTATCTGGAATGAATGAGACCTGAATTTTTCTTTTAATTCATGAAAGATCTCAGTGATAGGAAGGACCCACATCTAAACACGAAAATCATTTGTTTTGTGCATACTTTGTATATAACAGGCTAAAGCTCAGATGCAGCATTTTGAAGAATTTTGTGCATTAAATAAAATCCATAGCATGAAAATTTCTACTTGTAACACTTTGTTGGCTTTCACCCAATTTTGGAGCATTTTATAACCAGATTTTCAGTTCAGGAATGCCCAGCTTGTACCCACAGTTCTAAGAACCAGAAGAGAACAAAACAGACTGAGGAAGGGTTTTTGAATTTTCTATTTTTAAATAAACTACCCTTTGAAAACATTTTTAGGTTATGGCCCCTAACTCAAACAAGCATCTTCATCCATGTGTAGAATAAACAGGTTCCCCTCCCAAGAGAAAATGGCACTTATGGCATTTATGGTCTATGAAGAGGAAGTAGCCACACAAAGAGGAATCCTGTGCGGTAGGTTCCAGTCCTGAAAAATGAAGAGCTGCACAGTAGAAATGTCTATGTTTACATCACTTCACAGTTTTCACAGTTAATTCGGTGTTGCCGATCTCTTCCTACTAGAGCCATGACGTCATTCAGTGTTCCTCCTCCACGTGAGACACTGGGAACTCTCACTCAGGGTTGAGTAAGGCTGAAGCCCTGAGCCTAGTACTAGTTAAAATTCCTTCTGCCATACTCATTCAGTAATTAGCATTCAACGCCTACGGTGCCATGGCAACTACTCTCATAAGTGAGGGGGCTACAGCAGCGAACAAAACAGACTTAAGCCCCAGCCACAGAGCTAACATTTGGTGAGCACTACCACACGACTTGTGGGCTTTCATCTTGATTAGTAGGATGTCACTGACAATACCAAATGTTCAACGAAAACTGGTTCTTTTGTGCACCTAAAAAAACTAAATGCATCCAATCAGTCAGTTATGAAAGCGAACACTCAACACTTAAAGCATGCTAAAGCTGTATTAGGCATTGGTAATTCAAGAGAAAATTGAGGTGCAGATCCTCAGAAAAGACATACATTTAAGAATGAACAAAACGGGGCTCCTGTGAATAGAGAACAAATACTCCTCAGCCAAGCTTCAGACCAGGGAATCAAGTACAGAATTTTCCCTAGGGCTATACAATGAGATCAGTGCTCAGAAAAATAAAAACCACCCCAGGCTTTATTAACTAATAGACTAGAGATTTGGAGACACTAGGAAAAGGTAGCAATTGTTTTACTTTCAACATTATTTCAATGAAATACCCAACACAGTGATAGCATGCTTGCTATCTCCTTAAAAATACATATCTCATGAAACACTCTTCCTTTCTCTCGTTTTCTTCAAAAGTGCTAGATTTTCGGTTTATTCTCACAGCTTCAAGCCACAGCTTGGAAACTTCCCATAGACGCTCACACAGTTTGCCACGTTTCGTGCTCTTGAGCCATCAAGTGGAGGGTGTACCAGAGGAAATGATGCGTGCCATCCTTCAAGAAGCTGGAATCTGAATGAACCCTGTCACTGTAAACCCGAGGAGAATCCTGAAGGAAAGGCAGCCATATGTGCCTACAGACACCACACAGGAGACAGGTGTGCAGCTCAAGCCTGAGGGCTCAGCATGGATGGCTGACCCTGGAGGCCAGTTCAAGGACAGCTTGGTTGTGCTGTGAATTCCAGGTCAACCTGGGACACACTGAAAGAGCAGGTCTCAAAAAAAGGAAAAGTGCCAAGGAGGTGGAGAGAGACCATGACAAAGCCTTCTGGAGGTACGCCCTGTGGTGGCTTACTCCTTCACAGGAGAGCTACCTGGTCAGCACACTTCATCTGCAGGAACCAGGAGCTTAGGGCAGAGGAGGACATACACACAGAGAAGGGAAAGGCAGGAAAGGCCTGCACACCAGATACCCTCAGGGCCTCAGGGCCATGCCTCCTCCACATGTTCTGACAGACTTCACTAGTTTTCTTTTCAAAACCACCAAGGTCAAGAACTAGAAACCAACTATGTGAAATGTCTGCTCTCTGGTGGGCATCCCCTTGTGTACAGATAACAGGAAAAGAAAGTCAACACAAGCTTTTTGCCTGCTTGTTTTGTGATGGACATGATACAATTGCCTTTGGAAGCCATACTAATCTGAAAGAAAGCGCCCAGTGACACCTGCCATTTGAAACGGCTGACGGACCAAGAGAGAAAACCCACATGAAAAGTAAATGCTGCTTTAGAGCTTCTGAAACTTCTAAAATAGAGAGCTCACATGATTCTAGTGTTTGCACTGTGAGAAACGTTTCAGCTAAAATGTAATTTCTCATCTCTACCATCACTGACACAAAGAAAGTGCTTTGATTAGAAGCCAGTGATTTTTCAAGAGGAAGGACTACACAGACATCCCTATGTTCTCTACAAAAACCATGTACAGGGCAAAAAGTAAAGCTTTGACCCACACGGGAGACTGAGAGAGTGCCTGACTAAGAGCAGTGGTTCTCAACCTGTGGGCCGTGACCCCTTGGAGGTGTCAAATGATCCTTTCACAAGAATTGCCTGAGACCATAGGAAAACACAGATGTTGACATTATGATTCATAACCAGCAACACTACAGTAATGAGGTAGCAACGACCTGGTTTAGGGTCACCACAGCATGAGGAACTGGATTACAGGGCCACAGCATTGGGAAGGTTGAGAACCACTGGACGAGAGACTAATAGCATCTTAAAGAGCACAGAAAGATTAGGTGGCCGAGTTGGACTTCAGAACTCTGGTTCTGAACCCATGATGAGGGAAATCATTAAGATCCTGGAGGGGTCTAGAGTTGCTGCTGCAAGGTAAGCAGCAGGGAGTGAGTTCTGTAGTAAACTGCAGAGGGGAATGCTCACATCCTCCAGTTCCCTCTCAAACTTCAACAAGGACAGGTGTAATATATGATAAATTCAAACACAAATTTACGAAGTACCAAATACAAAAGGTGACACCTTACGAAAGAGAAAGGGAGAAGCCACCGTGAGACCTGACACACGGAAGTTCTTAAAAACATGTCAACAACTTGGAAGGAGAGGTTTGTAAATGCCCAAGAAGAAGGAAAATCATATTATAAATCAAAAGAAATACACAGGAATTCTGGACATCAGTCAAGGGAAATTGAACACCCAGCCACCATCATGAGTACCCACAAAGAACAGAAAAAACAGGATGGGGCAGGGAGCTTATAAAACTTACAAGGCAATGTTTGCTTCCATGTAAAAATTGACTGTGAATGAGCACCACGAAAATATTAAAGAATAAACTCAAAATGCCTCAAACACAGGACAATATTCTAAAACACCCATGTTATTTGAAGTAAAAAGTGAGAAAGAGGCCCAGTGATTGCTGCAGCAGTCCAGGGGACCTGCCCAGATGTGCCTTCTATGTTCCCTAGGAAACACCACCAACTTTCAGGTGACGCCCAACACTTGGGAAGATAAGACAACATAATTCTCAAAGTTTATCTCCTGCCTCCTTTCTTGCCTTCCCTCATCCCAAATAGCAAGTAGAGAAGGTATTCCAACAAAAGAGTGGAGTCTGGAAGAGGGGCCAGAGGAGCGACTGAGGAGAGGCCAAAAGCACAGAACAAAGCAGAGGAGACCCACCATGACAGCATAAAGGCAGCAGAGACCTGGTGCTAAAAAGAACTGAGCAGAATTCACGGCACTAAACACCCTGTCCCGAGGGTCTACCAGGGAGCCTGGAATAAACTAATGACTAAGAAAATCAGCTAGGCATCTTTGTGCAGCAAACTAAAAGACAGAGTGGGATGCAAAATGTGAGAAAATACTGCAATGCCTAGATATAAGTAGTCCTCCCATGAAAATATTCATGTGTTCCGTAATTCATAAAAAAATTGGAAAGCCATGCTGAGAAAAGGCATAAGGAGTGGGGTTGAAAGATTAAATCTCACAATGCAGTATCAAAAGCTCATGAGAGAGTGAGAAAGAGAGAGATACACACAGAGACAGAGAGAGATACTATAGTTAAAGAAGAGGTCATGAATTTGAGGAGTAGGGGGACATAGGACTTGGAGAGAAAGAAGCAGCAGCAGTAGAAATAATGGAAATATGGTGATTGATGTATGAAATTCTCAAAACAATTTTAAATGATAATGTAACTCAATAGCCATCTAACAAATGAAATTTTAAAAGACATAAACAGAAAAACAGCATCTGTTACACAATGCACCTGAGAAATAAACAGGAAAGTACGAGGCAATCAGCTATTTTTTTTTCTGAAATTCCTCATTTGATTGATATTTTTCAAGCTAAACTGATTTTATAAAGTGTATGTTCTCTTAAAAACGAGCATCCAACAAACAAGCTCTCCTTTGCAGAATGCAGGGGTAGGAACTGAGGCAGCAACAAAGGAGCTCTATGTGTCCTGCCACCATCCAACCAGACCTGCTGCCCGAATCAGCAGGTTACCTCAGAAAGGAATTACAGATCTCTGAATCAAAAGCAGTTAAGCACTTAGTCTCAAAGCAAAAGTTTGCAGATTAATATACAAATTTAGCCAGGCACCGATTTGTGGTTTTGAAAAATTAGTTCTCTACCTAAAATATTTTCTGTAAAATTCAAATAAACTAAAGCACAAATAAAACCATATCATTTCACTGTATGTTCTCATGACTTCACATCTGCCAATAAAAGCAAAATTAGATGATCAGACATTTGATCAAAAATATTAATCAGATTTATATTAAACTTACTAAAAGCTTCTTCTTTCTCAAAAATCAACCCTGTAATTTAACTTGTATGCCAACCAGCAGAAGCAGGACTGTGGCCACGGTGGGCCACATCCAAACGCCTTTTGTCTCTTTTGTGTCTATCAGCTAAGAACATTTTTACACTGGAGGGGAAATTCAAATCTGTGTCCATAAAAGGTGTCACTGAGACACACCTTTGTTAACGTAATCTTACATCTGCAGCCACTTTGGGGGGATGAACGGTTGCCTAGTCAAAACAGAGTGTGGAGCCTAACAACTGTCTATGACATGACCCTTTGTAGATGAATGTTTACTGACTACTGAGCTCAAGTATTGTAATTCTTAAATCTCACGTGTGGTGTGTTTCAAACCACATTCCTACATCAAATGCATCCTCTTAGCAATCCTCTAAATCGCTCAGCTTCACCCTTCTCGCCTCTACAGGCGAGTGAAACACCTCCACCAGGCTAACATGAAGTACTGACTGTAAGAGAAGTATGAGGCAAGGAAACGCCACCCATGCCTGTCTTCCGCTCAGGGACCTCCTAACCATCCATTATCCTTGAAGAGCTGGAGAGGCGGTGTCCGACCTTCAGTGAGCACTGCTCCTGACCTCACCAGTGCAGATCCCCTCCTCCCATCCCTCACACACAGACGGTGGGACCTGGGCTGAAGTTCAAATAGGAGTTGAGATGCAGGGGTGCATGGGCAGAGAGGATGCTCCCAAAGAGTGAGCAGACACTGCTGAGAGGTCAAAGAGCAAGGCAACAGGCCAAACAATTACAGCCTGGAGCTACTGAAGACATAGGAAAGGGAAGGAGCTCCGAACCACTCATGCCTTTAGCTGTTCTCCCACAACACGCTCTGTGTATGTGTGTGTGTTTCTCTCTGTCTGTCTTTCTGTCTCTCTCTCTCTCTCTCTCTCTCTCTCTCTCTCTCTCTCTCTGTGTGTGTGTGTGTGTACACACTCATAGTTCTACTCCTGCTGGTCTCTGTCAGTTAACTACTGGAATATACAGTACTAGGATTAGTTCCTGGTTTATGGAGGTTGAGACTTCCTGTTACACATCCAGCTAAACAGGGAAGAAGCACAACAAAGCAGACTTAGTACTTAGTACTTAGATCTTAGTACTTAGTGCTTAGTACTTAGATCTCTACAGACTACAGTTTTCGCATAGAATTAAGCCACAGACCCTAATTACCAATTTAGAAAAGTGAAGACAGATCCATTTCTCTTACTGATGTCTTTTTGAAACAGAAGAAGAAAAAAAAAGATATGCTCCATTATTATAAACTAAAACTCTGCCTAAAAGTAGTCTCCAAACACAACTGAACCTACACTGAGGAATTCCTGTGTACAAGACAGGACAGGGGGGATTGCATGCCACACCACCTGCACCTCAGGGTAGGAGTTTTTTAGCTGAAGTCTACTCCCAAACCAGAAACACAAGCTGAGGGGACAGTATGGGGATTGCAGGAGGAGAATGCACACATTCACAGTACCTTGCTCCAGTCTGAAGCGCAGGGAGCGTCTGGCTGCTTCCATCTCAGGAGTGGGATTATCTAGGACATGTCTACACCACTGTAAAGGATTCTGGGACTTCTCTGGTGAGGTGAATGTCTTCGAAGAGCCAACGTATAACCTTAAAAAGAGAGAAATCTACATTATAGGTATGATATGGATGACAGAAAGTGCCTCTCTTCTGCAGGAAAACAGCATGTACTGAACAGTTCCCATAGAAACAGAATCACATTTGATTGCTTCAAAGTACCAAGAGTCATTTTTAACAGGCAAATATCCCCAAATAGAATAGGTCGCTTTCCAAAGCCTGCTGAGAACTACTTCAAAGACACACCTGCCTCCCCCTTCGCCTTTAGCTGTGTTCGAGAGCGGCTTCTGCTAACAGAACTGGTATCTTATGATATCACTCAGCTTGTCTAGAAATTAATGCCATTGCTCTTCTGCAATAGAATCCTTCCAAGTTACTGTGACTCTAATGAGCATCTCAGTCTTGAAACATCAGACTTCAGCCCTTACATGCTTGCTATCATACACACGACTGCCACCTGTCAGAGTGACACCAGTGACCCACAGAGGTAGAGGATGCATTCTGCCTTGGCGACTCACTCTAATAGCTTTGAGGCTGGCAAACAATTTCCATGAAGGACTATCTCCTCATGCTCTTTGGCTTTGAGGCACAATCTCTGTTACAAGTACTCAACTCGGCTCTTGCAGCCCACAAGCACCACAGTCAGAATTTAACTGGAAAACCGTGACTTCGTTCCTGTAAACTTTAATCCCAGCACTGGGCAAGCAGAAGAAAGCAAATCTGTGTGTTTAAGGCCAGTGTGATCTTTGCAGTCAGTTCCAGAATGCCAGAGCTACACAGTGAGACCCTGTCTCAAATATACACAGACACACAAACACACAATGATTTTCACGTTCTTTTGATTGTTGATATTCCATCACTTAAAAGTGTAAAAAAAAAAAAAGCCCTATCTTTCCAGCCATAAATAAATAAATAAATAAATAAATAAATAAATAAATAAATAAAACAGGCTTTTTCTTTTGCTGACTCCTGTTACAGATGAGGAATCTAAAATATCTCTCAAACTGATTTCATGATAACTACACTACATAATAGTTTTGTGGGCCACAGTGCTGAATCTACTAAATATCCACTGATCCTCTTTCATATTCCCTGCTGCTCCCCCTGCCCTCCTAGGACACAGGTGAGGAATATTCCCCCACCATCATTTGCCCATTGCCTCCTGCTGTGCCCAGTCTCATGTGCTTCTCTCTAGTCCAAGCAAAGTTTACACTGGCCCCTGGTTCTCACTCTTTGGGGCTTCAGACACTAATAATTCCTTGAGTGTACAGCAGTGTTCGGAGTTAGTAGGTTCAGGGTAAGTTCAAGGACTCTGAATGTCTAACAAGTTCCCAGGCAATGATGACATCTCTGGTGTCAAGAACACATTTAAGAAACTCTGGGCTAAAGCCATCCTGGAAATTCCACTGTCCTACTTAACTGAGAGTCTACTTCATACCCAAGCCTCAGATACAATCCATGCCAATCCAAACCAATCCAGGAATGCAAATGGCATGTGTGTGATGTTTACAGAGAAGTACCTTAAATGGAGACATCGAGAAAGGTTGACTACTGAACTATAGCAAACATCTAAGCCAAAGAGCAATGCTCTGCACACTTCCACACAAGAGAGACGACACTCTAACACATCTCATGAGGACAGCGTTGCACTGATTCTAAAGCCAGACATGGACATTACAAGGAGGGGTAAAAATCTCCAATGACCACTCTCACTCAGAAACAGATGCAGTCTAAATATTTTAGCAAGTTAAGTCACACATGGAGACTCTTCATCACTACCACATGGAGTTTATTCCAGAAATGAAGCTTTGTTTAACATTAAAACATCAGTGTAACTTACTATGTTAACTAAAATGGAAAAAAAAATCATGTCATCTCAATAGACAAAGAAAAAAAGCATTTGACAGCCATTAAAAAAAAAAGATCCCAGTAAAACTGGAAGCAGAGGAAAAATCCTGAACGCCACCGAAGACCTATTTAAAGATGCTGTAGCATCCTAATGGTAAGAGATGAACACTTCCCACAGAACAAAAGGGTAACACTGGGCTCATCATTTCCAGTCAATGCTCCATAGACATTCTACCACTGCAATCAGGCGAAGGATATTTGGACCAAAAAAAAAAGTAAACCTCTCTTTACCTACAGATCACAGATACATAGGTTTCACAGAGGACATTATCTATTTAAAACTAGTGAGTGAAGCAGGACTGTTTGCAGGATGCTGGTTAGTGGAGTTAGTCATGCATTTGTACACATCAGCAAGGAAATACAGACTTTCATACTTGCCCTTTTCCATTTACAGCATTTTCAAAACCGCCAAACATGTGTACAAATCTAACAAAATGTGTACACAAAAGAGTCACACAATAGAAACTACAGAACCATTCTGAGAGAATTAAAGACATAAATTAATGGAGAGATACACCAGGTTTATGGTTCAAAGACTAAATACTGTTAAGGTGTGTGTAGGTTGTCCTTAAACTTATCTTTATGATTAACGAAACTCCTATAAAACCCTTGCAGTGTGTGTGTGTACATAGAAACGGATTCTGAAATTCACATGGAAAAGGGAAGATCCTTCAATAGCCAACAACTGTTAAAAGGCAACAAAGCTGGAGAGTCCTCACTAACTGATGAGACAGGAGCAAGAGACAGTAATGAAGTCAGCTTAGAGTGGCATCCAGGAAAATAGAGCAACGGAAAAAATACAGTCCCCAAATGGAACCAGCCAGAGAACAATGAACTTCAACAGTGCAGCAAAGTTAATAAAGGTGGCCTTCTGAACAAACGCAGGGATGTTAGGATACACATACCCAAAATGTGTGACCTCTACTTCGTACAGTATCCAAAATTAACTTTAAAAAAAAGTGAAACTAGAAACTGAAAACAAAAATTGCTATAAACCACAGGTGAAAATCTTCACCCAAAGTTGGCAAACATCTTTGCACTATAATTTCCAAGACTGAAATCATGCATGATCCAGAAGAATGAGGAACCAGTGGGCCTCACCACAAGTAAAACCTTTTCCCTTGGAAAACACTGCTAAGGGATTAAGATGAAACCACGTGTTTGGAGAAGATGTTTACAAACCACGTGCCTGACGCAAAACTCTAACGTAGGCTGCGTATACCCGCTCCAGCTATTTCTTAATGTGCGTAAGAAATAAGTGAGGCGTGCTGCAAGCCTCACCTTGGCATCCAAAGGAAGGCACACCATTGTGGCACTCCGGGTGCGGCCATGAAAAGTTTGCAGGGATACAGGCACTTGGAGTGAATCCCCCCGAAAGTAAACATTAGCAGCTGGCTTAATTTTTTTTTTTTAAGTAAATCTGGTTGGCTATTTTTTTTTCATCAAAATATGCTTAATACAAAAATAATGCCTAAAATGTTAAAACAAAAAAAAAATGTAAATCTGTTAATCAGATGACCTCAAAATCTTTAAGTGCATCCAACTAAGATTAATGACCCCTCTTTGTTTTTCCACCTGGGGTCTACCTCCTTTTTAAGGACTCCACAAATAGTGTGCCATATGTCCATAGAAACACTTTTAAAGCAAGGAAGAGTCACTTATTATTTATCAATATATTTGATGAATAAAGTTGAACTTCCTTTGAGACTTGCTCCAAACCACATTAAAGACTAATATGCTGACCCCACTGAACAGCAATTTTTGATACTTATTTCAATGTTTTCTCGATGTTTTAAATAACAAAACAGTTAAAAACCTAGACAACAATATCCTAAGGGTTGGATAACTGTGGTAAAGGACCATTAAGAAGAAGAAAATATAAAAACTGTGTTTGGCATACACTTACTATTATTAACCAGATAAACAGCAATACCACAATAAATATGAAAGTTCATCATGGTGGGACATGCCTGTAATTCCAGCACTCAGAAAGCTAAAGGAGTAAGACATAGACTTCAGGGCTGGCCTGAGCTACAGTGTGAGAGACCTTATCTCAAGAAAAACAAAATAGTAATAATAATAGTAGCCGTAGATTTTAAAATATGCCATAATTTAAAGGGATTGCTCCACTGTATTTCTAACAAAATTATAAATAAATTTCATCCCGCTGTTTATATGCATCATCATTTAAAAAATCAAAAACTCAAATTATTTGAAATTGGTATAAGGATTTACAGACATTAGCGCAACATAAAAGCTACTGCAAACCATTTCCAATACTATATTCAGGCTGAACTATATTTAGGCTTTACCCCACCCCCCAAAAAAACTAATTTAGAAAGAACGGCTTAAAGTTGCAGGAAGTGTTGAGTTGTTAAAGAGTTGCACAACATAAGTTACTTGCACAGGTTCCAAAATCAAAGTCAAGGCAGATGATAGATGTGTCCACCAAAGGTCTACTATAGATCTACGTCATTTTTAATTCCAAATCAAAGCAACTGACAATTAAAGTTCACAGTTGCCATGTGGAGTGTAAATGAAAAGGGAACACTGTAGCTCCCAGTACCAAAGCAGTAAGATTCTCCAACTCCCATTTCCCTCCTATGCAATCATTAGCAAGAGCACAAAATGAGAAAAACCTGGTTTTTCTTAAATAAAAACACCAGAGAAAAAGGATGCAACTCTTCACCCGGCCACTGTTATCCAGACAGGAGCGCTGCTCAGCTCCCCCGCAAGGACCCACGCTCCACTTTATCCAACCACTCCTACTGCACGTCCAGCAAACCCCAGCAGATAACACTCAAACAAGTGCTCCATGGGCAAGAGCAGGAAAACACATAACAAGTGCTCTGGCTACCTGTCTCCTCCAAAAAGTACTCATTCCTGGGCACACACAGCCAACGGGATTTCCATTGAATAAATGCTTCCGGTCTCCACCACCCTCATAATCAACCTTAAAAGTTTCTAGATTAGATAATAAAGTTTCTCCAACAGCACTGACCTAGCCTGGGCTACTGTTGCTTCATTGAAACACCAGGACCCACAGCAACTTGGGGAGGAAGGAATTTATGGAGTTTACACGTCCTCATCACAGCTCATCATCAAAGGAAGCCAGGACAGGAGCACAGACAAGGCAGGAAGCCGGAGACAGGAGCTGTTACAGGGGCCATGGAGGGGTGCTGCTTACTGGCTTGGTCCCTGTAAGCCAGGACCTCCACAATGGGCTAGGCCCTGCCCAATCAATCACTAAGAAAACGCTCTACAGGCTTGCCTCCAGCCTGATCTTATGTTGGCATTGTTAATGGAAGGTCCCTCCTCTCTGATGACTTTAGCCTGTGTCGAGTTGGCATTAAAACTAGCCAGCACAAGCACTTTTCTTCAATCTGGATTCATTTGTAAGATTAATGAAAATTCCTTCTAACTACGAATTGAAGAAGAAGAAGAAGAAGAAGAAGAAGAAGAAGAAGAAGAAGAAGAAGAAGAAGTAGAAGTAGTGTCTCTCCCTCTGCTCACTCCACTCCCCAAGGAGCCTTCACTTCTGACATACAAGGAGAGCACATCTTTAATAATCAAACCCATAGCCGAAAGGTTATCAGTGAAAATACAGAGAGGGCACACATGACAGACGGACTCAACTGCAAGTGCAGATGTCTGAGAAGAAACCATCACTAGGAGGCTTCGGATGTTAGGACAGCAATCCTGTCCAACATAAGCAATGGAGGGCTGAAGACAAGCCTCCTCCACACACACACTCGGATAAAGAGCAGGACTGAGCGACAAGATGACATGAGTTGTGCATTTAAGGCTAACGAGGCGCTTGGGACCCGGTAATCAGCAAAGAGGCGAGCACAAGGCAGATGGCAGAGACCAATCCCCAGTCGGAGCAAGAAGCACTATCATAAAACAGGTTTCTGCCTCCATGCGAAGCTCAGGGCTTGGCACCTGCTAGGCCTCGGGGTCCCCTGCCTCCCACGCCCCGCCCCCGCATCCTGGGCCTCACAACTCGGGGTCTGGGGGACCGCGGCGGAGCTCGTCAATACCAGGTGTATTGGTCCTCCTCGCTCCAGGCGGCCAGGCTCTCCAGGTCCAGCGGCTCCACCTCGTCCAGCAGCGTTGGAGGCGGCAAGGGCGGCGTGGAGGCTTCCCCCGGCGGGGTCCCCGCGGTCCCCGGCTCCGGGCTGCCACCCCCGCCGAAGAAGCCCGCCGCCGGCTTGGAGTAGACGAAGGGCGAGTCGGCGGGCGGCAGGCTGCAGAGCAGGGAGGGCGCAGGGCTGGGCAAGCAGTAGGTCCCCGGGAACGCGGGGCCCAGCGCCCCCGGGCCCGGGGCGGCCGTGCCGGCCGGGGCCCTGTGCGGGGCGAGCGGGCTGCAGGCCCCGGCCGGCGGCGGCGCGGAGGGCGGCGGCGGCGGCAGCAGCAGCAGGTGCGGGGCGGCGGCCGCGCTGGCCGCCCGGCTGCGTAGCTGCTCGTTCTGCTTCTCCAGCTTGCGCACCAGCTCCTGCAGCTTCTTCACCTCCAGCTCGGCGTTCACCACCGGCCCGGAGCCCGCGCCGGAGCCCGCCACCGGCGAGGCGCATTTCACCTGCTCCGCCATCATCGCGGGAGCCCCGAGCACCGCGGCGAGGAGGCTGCGCGGGCCCAGCTCGCACAGCCTACCAGCATCAGCACCAGGGCCGGGCCTCCCGCCGAGGCAACCGCGGCCGAGCGGCTCTGCACCGGGCTCTGCGCTGGCGGCTCCGGGTTTTAGCCGCGGCCCCGGGGCGGGGCGGGGCGGAGGGGGCGGAGCCTGCGCCGGTGGTTGTGCCGAGGGGGCGGGGCCTGCGCGGGGACCCGCCCTGGGCATCCGCCTGCACCCACGCCACCTAACCCCAGGTGCCTGATTGGACCTGGCCTGAACTTCCCGCCGCTCCCACTTCCTCCGGCTTCGGGCCAGAGGGCCCACACCGAGCATCACCGCCGGAGGCGGGCTCTATGAAGATGTAGCAGGTGCTTTCGGCCGAGGGAAATGCACCCTGGGCCCGTGGCTTGCCCTCTTACAAGAGCACCGTTAGATGCCACTGTACTGCCACAAGCTTATGAAACCTACAGAAAACACACGGTCAGGGGAGCAGGATGCCGAGACCCAAAGAGCAGACGCGGAAAAGATGCGGCTAAGGGCGGTATTAGGTAGCACAGAAACAAAATGGTGGGACAGGGGAGGTTGAAGAGGGAAAAGTGAGAAATTGCTGCCTCTAAGAGGGGGCATGGCCAGCTGCTAAACGGTCAGGCGTTCACTTCATCCTGTCTAAAATAGCCATATTTGAACAATCTACACCAGCATTTCACCATTAAACGTGAGTTGCGTTTCTGTACTCTTTAATATTAGACAAAAGATCTTTGAGCATCCCCCGAGTGCTCCACTGTTCCCAGAGCTGCCTTTTTTGAGCAGGTGAACAGCAGTCTGGAGTCATTGCAGGGAGAAAAAGGAGCAAAACTGTAGAGTACTCCATCTGTTAAATACTTCACGCTTTTAAAGCCAGACGTGCCTGAGCAAAAAGAAGAAGGGTGTGATATCACCTGCTTCTTCCCCCTTCTTGGAAATCCTGCTTTTTATTTCTTTTTCAACAAAAAATGCTTTTACGCAGACGAACTGAATCGTTTTGTTCAGTTAATGTCGACTTAGCGTTTTGTGTGTTTAACACAAAGGAAAGCCTGACGTTATGTTGCGAGAACAATCCACACCTCTGGTTCTCACCCTCGGATATCTGGTGAAGGGCCTCACGCAGGCACGGTACACACAGCGTCAGTAGAAATGTGTCGAGCATCTCTGAGGCATGGCTCGGATGTTGCACCTAATGTTTTTTGTTTGTTTTGTTTTGTTTTGTTTCAATTTCACCCTGTGCCTTACTGCTCAGAAACATTTGTCTTCTCCCTTGGCAAAGTACATCTCTAAACTTGTGTGTGCTTGCAAGGTGGATGCCCTGAATTTGACTTGACTGGCAAGAGCTTCTTCCATCAATGTATGGTAACTGCCCTGAAGTTTTCTTCCCTAGAATCGCAGCTGGCCATCCAATCCCCAAACCACCTGTATCTCCCATCACCTTTCCAAGTTTCCTTCTATCTTTTGGGGTATGTTGGTTATTACTAAAACCTGGAGAAGTGGAGTAATACTACTGAAACTCCTAAGTGAAGAATCTATTGAAGGATTTTTCCCGCATGCTCAGTGGCAGATGCAGGCAGCAGTATCCCTGGAACACAAAGAAAGGGAGAGGACAGACACAATGAGAACAAAGAGCTGCTGGCTTCCACATTAGTGAAAGAAACCGGGAATCAGCACATAATAGTGAAGACAACAAGAGTTAGCAAGTAAAGAGAAGCCGTCCTTTCACTGCAAAATTCATATACTCTAAAGAAGCAGAGAAATAAACGGCCCTCCCCTTCTGCATTCACTCTTTGTGGTCTACAGAACACAGAGATCAATCTGTAGAACTGTTTCTTAATTAACAACTATTGTAAAAATTTCTCAGTGTTTACAAAAAAAAAAGCTTACTTGAAAGTGTAAGCACAGAAACATTATTCTAAGTTCTGCTTTTAAAGGGCAGAATAAGTTCTCTCCCTGCTTTTAAAGGGCAAAATAACCCATGATCCAGAGAAATGTTAGATTTGTTTTTTTTCTAGTAAAGCTCTTTGCTCTTTTCTTCCCTTCAGAGAACTGTGCATGTGTACATGCTAAAGGCACTCAAAGTGCACACTGATTTTAAGTTGGTAATTCCCAGGGTGCCCATCTCCTTACCACATAATTGAAGGGGTTGGTGGTGTCAAGGTTTTAATTAAGCAGTCTTGATATTTTTTTTATTTTTGATGCAAATTTCAAGCTGTGTGCTTCCAAAAAAAATTGCATATGTAGCTGCTCAATTTATTTAGTATTTAAAATTTAGTACTTTAAGTGAAATGAAAAGGTGACTTCAGAGTTTGCAAAGAAGAATGACATGAAACTGTGTGTCCCACTAAAAACTTTGTGGAAAACAGCTATATATCACACACTCACAACTGGATGGGTGAAGAAATGCATATTTCCAGTAGTTCTTATTCATTACACTTTAAAATCACACAAGGTCACTGAAGTTACTTTAAAAAACTAAAATTAATTTAGTCGCCTGTATCTCTAATGGTACTTATAGCTATCAGTTATCAGTTCAATCACTTATGCAGCAACAAAATCGCACAAATAGCATGTGCTAGCTAGTTTATGTCAGTTTGACACAACCTAGAGTCACTGAAAAAGAAGGCGCTATTGAAAAAAATGCCTCCGTAAGACTGGGCTATGGCCAAACCTGTAGAGCATTTTCTTAATAATTGATGTGGGAGGTCCCAGCCCATTGTGGGTGGTGTCATCCCTGGGTTGGTGGCCCTGGGTTCTATAAGAAAGCAGGCTAAACAAAGCAATGGGAGTAAGCCAGTAAGCAGCACCCCTCCATGGCCTCTGCATCAGCTCCTGCCTCCAGGTTCCTGCCCTGCTTGAGTTCCTGTCCTGACCTCTTTCAACATGAACAGTAATATGGAAGCATCTGTCAAATAAACGTTTTCCTCTCCAAGTTGCTTCCGTCATAGTGTTTTGTTGCAGCGATAGAAACTAAGACACAGCGTAATATCTTCTTGAGGATATAAATAGATTCTTTTAAGAAATCTAGACTCTTCCTGCCTGTGGTTATCCTGGTTTCACAGAAGAGCCAGGCTAGGTTACTTGCTAAAGTTTAGTCATGAAAACAATAGCAGTTCTCAATAGTTTCTACTGGCTGGATGACCCTCCTCTTTACACTCCAGAAATTCACGACCATGGATCCAATTACTTCAGAAATATTCACCTAATATGCAAAACAAAGCTCAAAAATCTCCACCTGTATTTTCAAGTTGATTCAGAAGACAGTGCTTCAGAGAGTCTTCCTCTTACTGGAAATGCCTGCTAGCCACACAGGAACGAGTTGAATGCTGTTCATCCCACTGCTCATGTGCCTCATGGGGTGGCCAGCACTCGGCAGAGAAACGTTGAAACCCCTTTTTTAGAAAAGATGAATAAGTAAATTCCCACGTTGTATCTGGAACTAAGATCAGAACCTAATTAGTTATTTGCATATGCCTCATTTATCATGTAGGAACAACATGGGGAAATAAGAAGGCTTTTTGCAGACCCATGATAATCAATTACTTCACACATGACCCAAATAGAACCAGAAGAACTCTTGCTACATCCGACACGCTGTGTTTTGATGTAAGGGGGGTAATACAGAGAGAAATGAATGCAGTGATAACACTCTGTGTTCAGGTTGCATATTCTAACCTCACTCAGCACTCCCTGTTAGACTCATGTCAAACACCCATGTAATTATACCCTATAAAGTGATACAGCAGTGCTTATAGTAAGAATAATGGTGGTAATAATTATCTGTTTGTTTAGCAAGCTATATTCTAAAAGCCCCTTTCAATAAATACTTATTATATGTATATTATGTTCAAGACACAGCACCATATAATTTTTAAAGACAAGTAAGATGGTGTCTCCAGTAAGGCCTTATCTAGGGAGGAAAGAACATAGTCTCACACTAACTATAGTTCAAGACTCGGTGTGACAAGTGTAAAGTGAAAACACAAGTCAGCAGGGTAGGTGGCCAAACAGAGGGAGATTGCAGCTCTGCGTTCAGGTAAGGCCAAGGTAGCAAGAGACATGACTTCATCTGGTTCCTTTCATCCAATCAAAACGTGTTAGACAAGTGTGATATCCATTAGTCAGGATATGAATGTAATCATTCAACAAAAGAACGAGCATGTAGCTCCCAGATCCCAATACCAAGTTCTTAGCATACCCTGTGGTCAGTCACTTTGCTTTTTTTCTTAACAACTCAAATATCCACCATTGTCATGAGAAATTTTATACAGTGTTTAAGAGCAGGTATTTGTTGGTACTTACTAATTGCATATATATGAAGCCATCTGGTCATTAAGCATCCCTTAGAGTGCTAATTATTCTATTTGTAAAGGAGGGAACTGAGGCACAGGGAGGTGCATCTGCCCAGTGTTTACCTGTCCAAACAGTGGCACTCAAAGCCAGGCAGTCTTTCCTAGCTTGTACCTGAGAGCTCAAGTTCCTAGGCCACAATGTCTCATGTTAGGACTTAGGAATCCCTAGCAGAGTTTCCTGACTTGGTCTCTTTCTCAGTTTGGGTTACGATTGCTATGATGAAGCACCATGACAAAAAACAAGTCATGAAGGAAAGAGTTTCCTCATCTGATCCCTCTGCATCCATAGCCATATCTGAAGGAAGTCAGAACAGGACCTCAAACCTGGAGGCAGGAGCTGGTGCAGAGGCCGTGGAGGAGTGATGTTCACTGGCTTGCTCCCCACGGCTTGCTCAGCCCCGTTTCTTATAGAATCCAGGGCCATCGGGTCAGGGATGGTCCCACACACCTTGGGCTGGGCCCTCCCACCTCCATCAGTAATTAAGAAAATGCTCTACAGGTTTGCCTACATCCCTGTCTTAAGGAGGCATTTTCTCAATTGGGATCCCCTCCTCTCAGATGAATATAGCCTGTGTCAAGCTGACATAAAATCAGCCAGCACAGTTTCTGTCATCTGTAAAGAAAAAGTATGAACCAATGCAAAACTTGGTTGCTAGAGTGCCTTGAAAAGAGGAACAAGGAAATATTACTGGAGCTTTGAAGGTCACCAAGAACAGATTAGAAAACAGTCAGCTTCCAAGATCAACAAAGTTGCCAGTGCGGCTACAACCCTGAAGCAGGACAAGGGCTCTTGGCTCTGTGCTAACTGCTGGTTTCTGAGCAGTTGACAAACACAGCATAAGTCATCTCAGCACTGCTTTTCATTTCTGGACATGAGTGTTCATTAGGTCCTAATACCACTCTTAAACATGCTCCAAAGAAACAATGTTCCAGCCTAGAATCAAGTAAGTGTCACACTGATTTGGGAAATGTTCTTAAATTTTAGACTACAAAAATACACAAACTTTTTTTTTTTTTTTACAAAATCGGAAACATTAGAATAGCAACATACTTAAAGCTTCTTTAAAATGTATGCATACCCAAATACCACATGTGTTCTCTCCTATGCGAAATAGATGTTCCTGTGGGCGGGGGGAGAGTGAAGGAGGGAGGGATGAAGAGAAGGAGGGAGGGAGAAAGATGGAAATAAAAATAAAAGGGACCATGAGAGAAGGGAGAAGAAATTTTTTTTTTTTGGTTTTCCAAGACAGGGTTTCACTGTGGAGCCTTGGCTGTTCTGGACTCGATTTGTAGACCAGGCTGGCCTCAGAATCACAGAGCTACCCCTGCCAGTGCCTCCCCAGGTGCTGGGATTATAGGCATGTGCCACTGAACCTGGCTGATAAGGATGTCTTAAGTGAGAATAAAGGGAAGAAAAGGAATGGCGCCCATATGACATGAAAGCCAAAGGTAGGACTATTTGGTTGGGAAAAGGAAATCTTCTAGAGGAGACAAGGAAGGTAGGTAGGTAAGGGCAGTGTGGAGGCATGTGAATAAGAATACAGTAAAATGAGACATGATGTACATAAAAATACCACAATAAAATTCACCACTCTCTACTAAGTTTAAAAAAAAAAAAACTGATTTAAAATAAATAAAGCAACATTGTTCACAATAACCAAGATACAAAATCAACCACAGTGTCTGTGAGCAGAGGAATGGTTAGAGAAAACATGGTCCTTGTACACAGTGGGTACTGTTCATCTGTCAGAAAAAGTCCCTAATTTTAAAGGAAAAGGGATAGAACTGGCCAATACAGTGTTCATCAAAGTAATACAGACACAGAAGGACAAGTATCACATAATGTTTCTCTCCTCTGTAAGAACTAAATGGCATGGACGTAAAAGAAGAATGCTAGGAACTAGAAAGGGAGCCAGGAAGAGAGAAAAGAGAGCAGGGACATAAGAGAGGAGACCCAACAGAGGCACACTATGCGCCAAGCTGAAGACACGATGGAGGCACACTATATGCAGAGCTGAAGACGTGACAGAGGCACACTATGTGCAGAGCTGAAGTCACGATGGAGGCACACTATGTGCAGAGCTGAAGACGTGACAGAGGCATTCTGTGTCAAGCTGAAGATGTCAGAGAAATTCATTAATTTGGTAGGGTTTGGGGTTTGTTTAGATTTGGGGATGCTTTGTTGTTTGTTTTTTGGAGAGAGAGAGAGAGAGAGAGAGCCACCTGTTGGAGGCCAGGAGAGGGCATTGGAGTCCCTGTAGCTGGTCATAGACTGCCTGTGGCGCTGAGAACTGGACTTGGGTCCTCTGCAAGAACAGCAAGAGCTCTAAACCAAGGAGCACCTAACCAAATCTGTACATCAGTGTGAGCTAGTGAATACATAAAAAAATTACTTCATTTTTTTTTCAAAGTTTAACAATACAGAGCAAAATGACTGGTATAATTTGAGTCTTGCTGGAAAAAAAAATGCCATTTATGCTATCGCCACCGTGGACGGTTCTAAGGTTTTGAAAATATTACTTTTTAAATTTTTTATTTCTTCATTTCTTGCATTTGAAGCACTCCCGATGACACGCTTGGCCTGAGATTCTTTAACCACTACACAACTGCAACCAACCACTTTCCGTGGCTTCCGCTCTCTCTCGGCTGATTTTACAGAGACCTTGTCGTCTTCAACCTTAATTAGGCTGATGTGGTGCTCGGCGCAGAGCGCCTCCGCCAGCTTACACACAACAGGCTCAGCGCAGTTGCACGCAAGCACACAAAGATGGGCCGGGCGCTTGTCCCAGGCTTTGGCAGCTTCGCCTGTGCCACTTGCAAGGCCCCCGTGGAGGAGGGAGGTCTTCAGCATGTCTTGTAGAGCTGATGACCATTGCAGCTTCAGCAGCAGTGCCTTCCTTAGCCATGGCGGTGGACTACCCGAGAGGCCGAATCTTGAGCGCACCCGCACCTGCGCCTTAGCCTCCGAGAAACTGGGGGAAGGCAGGGGAAAAGGAAAACATTCCTTTTAAAACAATCTGTTTTCATGTCTTTCTCAAATTTTCCTCTCATCCTAAAAGTTAATATAGTATAATTTCCATTCAGAGAATTAGTTTTCTATCCGAACCAAAATGATGATGATGATGATGATGATGATGATGATACTAATAATAAATAAAATAAAACAAAAACTTAGTAGGGTACTTATTCAGCAACATGTCTGCTGGGCACTAAGCGTCAGTTGGGTACTGAGAGGCTACCGTGGTTAAGGACTTTGCTTTATCAAGGAAAAATAGTTTTCTTTGATAACCTGCAGAGTTTCTACAAGATGCCTTTGCACAATTTATCACAATTATACACAAGTGCTACAAACTCATTTGAAGTCATTGCGCTGTGGACAAGAAGCACTCCTGTGATGGTGGCTCCTGTTATGCTCCACTGGGGCACTGGCACGGCTGCCAGGGCATGGCTTTGGGACCTAATAAAGGTAGGTGGAGAACAGCAGACACTAGGCCTGCCAAACTGCCACCTTCCAGGAGTCAGTTTCAAAGACATTGCACAACGTTTGTTCAAAGGAGTGTGCACACTCTGTACACATAATTATTTCCCAGAAAACAATAATAGTAAAATTACAAAGAGATGATCTACATTGAAGCTATAATCTAGGAGCAGCCTCGGTCTCCACAGAGAGGCTGATTATAATCAGTGGGTCACTGTGCCTACAGATATGCCATGGCTTGGACAGAATGTCCCTCCTAGGCTCAGCTGTGTGTGTACATGGTCCCCAGTTGGTGGTGCTGTCTGGGTAGCTTTAGAAGGTGTGGCCTCGCTGGAGGAAGCAGGTCTCTGAGGATGGGGTTTGAGATTCCAAAGCCTTGCACTATTCTCAGTGCACAGTCTTTGCATGCTGCTTGAAGATGTGAACTTTCACTTTCTGCTCCAAGCATCAAGTCTTCTGCTTGCTGCCGTGCTTCCTCGCTGCGATGAAATCTTTTCCCTCTGAAACTGTAGCCACGTAAACACTTCCTTCTGTAAGTTTCATTGGTCACAGTTTCTTTTGTGTTGTTGTTGTTGTTTTGTTTTTGTTTTTTGTTTTTTTATTCATCACAGCAGCGGGAAAAAGAACCCATCAGATAGCCAATTACTATACAGTGACATTTCATTCAACAGTGAACTGCATCACCATAGTGGTCCCATATGATCATGGCACCAAGCGGCGTTATAAGCTTAATTTGTCTAAGTGTATCTATGATGCTCTTCCAGTGATGAACTCATCTTAAAATACATTTCTCAAGACAAATCCCTCTTGTAGAGCAATGTATGGCAGTATGTTCTTGTTTTTTTATCTTCAGAAATATCTCTTGTTATCAGAAAGAATGATATATACCAGTTGCTACAGGAAGCCTTATGAAAAATATGGTTTCCTTTACCAAACCAGAATTCAAGCTCAGTGATTATTGGCTCTGGGAAATAAGACTAACCAATCATTCGGAACAGGAGGGAACTCATAACAGGAGAGCTTTACAGTTTTACGATCAGCTTTAAGCTTCTGTCTTCAGACTCTGGACCTAATTTGATGACATTAAGAAGCAATTTTTATTATCACATGGAAAACAATATCTGAAAGTTCCCAGATGGTACTAGAAAACAGAAGACAGAAAAAAATAAATAATACATCATTGTCTCAGTTGGGATATTTATTTCTGAAATAAAATACATGACCAGAAAGCAAGTTTGAGAGGAAAAGGTTCTTTTGGCTTATACTTACACATTGTTGTCCATCACTGAAGGAAGTCTGGACAAGAACTCCAATAGGGCAGAAACCTAGAGGCAGGAGCTGATGCAGAGGCCATGGAGAGGTGTTGCTTACTGGCTTGCTTTCCATGGCTTGCTCAGCCTGCTTTCTTATAGAGCCAAGGATCGTCTGCCCAGGGATGGCACCACCCAAAATAGGCTGGGCCTTCCCCTATGAATCACTAATTAAAAAAGTACCCTACAGGCTTGCCCACACACCAATCTTATGCCTAGGAAATCAGAAGAAAACATCAGATTCCCCTGGAACTGGAGCTCCAGATAGTTCTGAGCCATCATGTGTGTGTTAGGGATCAAAGCCAGGTCTTCTGTAAGCGCAGCCAGTGCTGTTAATCACTGAGTCATCTCTGGAGCCCACATCAAGTTTTTAACACTGTGACATAAGTGGAGTGAGAGGACAGAAGTCAGAGAATGACAGATCCAGGCCTTAGCACTCTGTTAGCTTTGTTTGGGTATGCTGGCCAAAAGGGAGGCTTCCTCCACTAAGACTGCAAATTTCCAGGGTAACAAGAAAGGACCTGGCCAGCTGTACACTTGCCCCATATAGGTCACATCTTCAAGCGGCAAAAATTCATTCTCTATGAAGTCCATTGATAAAAACAAGCCATGCCATCATATAGCTGCACACAACTTCAAGGGTACTGAGACTATGTACCAACCTACTGTGAGATCAGAGGGCTGGAACAAGAACCATGTGCCCCCCTGTTATGTGATCAGAGGCAGGAAATATTTGGTACAGAACCTTGCCTATAACAAACATCTTACATACAAATCTCACTTGTTACTGAGTAAACTTACATCTAAAATTTACCCTAAGTGATTTGGCTGCTTTCCATGCATTTTAGAATTTTATATTTTTGTACTTGTTTGATTATAAATGCTTCATAGTTGTGTCTTCACTCATGTGCAATTTCAGAATGCAATTCTTGTTCACATCATAGTTAATAAAATGCATATTTTATTAGCCAATATTACTAATTTTTAATTTGTGTTGTGATAAGAAACAATTGTCTATGTAAATATGATTCAGTAAAATTTGATAGGATTTCTTATATGGTCTAGCACATGATCAATAACACAAGTCTACATAAATATGGCATATATACTATATTAAGTATGTGTTACATGAACATATAAACAGTAAGTATGCAACATTTATCTAAGCTTTCACTATTTATAGATATATATGTATGTTACATATGTTTGTTTGAAATTAAATGCTAACATATGCTACTTAAACTATCATAGCAATTGCTAAAATCTATATTTCATTACAATTGTATATATGTGTTGTTTTATGTAGTTTACACTTACATATTCAATAATTAAATTTTATCTGTGGAGTAAACAAGCATTCATTTACTTATCTATATCTCCATATTATTCTATTTCATTCTCTCTTAATTCTTATTTCAGACTTTTGTCTTTTTATCTGTTGGGTTAATTTTGAGTCAGTTCATTAGTATTGACCCTTATCTTAATTGTAATACTTCATTTATATCCACCAAAATGTATCTAGTCTACTGAATTTCAAAAGCTTTCTATCACAATTTCCTATTTTTGAAATGATGCAATACTATATATGTATATAGAGACATTTATATGTGTGTGTCCTTGATATCTCTAAATAGACTCATTCTTAAGTCTTCTAAAATAACATTTTAATTTTATCTAATATTTATTTTCCAATACAGTCATTTTCTTTATAGAGAATACTGGTCCAATGGACATATATCCACATGGGTTTGAACCCCACTCCTGGTACCAGAATATGGATCAGTCAGGGTACTCTTGAGGAACAGAACTGATAGAAAGGTAAGTTTTACTCCATTATGACATCAGGAATCTTTAAGATTTGATGGTTTTCTGAGAGGGCTTGGTCAATGGTGACTATATCCTGATGTCTTTCTTCTCTGGCACTCAGTCTCCTAGGCTGATGTCAGCATCTTTCCCTTTCTTCTGCTTTTCTTCCTGGAGTGGAAGTACAAGAAAGGAGAGTGGAGAGTAACTCAGTGTTCTCCCTACTTCTTTCTGGCCCTAAAACTGGTATCCTTACTGTCTCTGCCGCTTCTGTTACTGAACAAGTCATCCTGGGACCACCAACGTAAGGATTTCTGTGCCTGCTCATGATCCGTAAAGAAGATCATCCTCGTTATTTATTTCTTTGTCCTATAGATTTGTGTTTGGACAGGGTTTGTGAGTGCTTCACAGTATGAACTTTAAATGTCATTTTGATAAGTCTATGTTCTTTCATCATTTACTTCAAAAGAATAAGTCATGTACCAAAAAGCCCACCACAGTTAACACCTGACTGTGATCCCTTTGCTCTTAGCTATGACTGAGAAGAAGCCTCCAGTGTGCTACACTGTGAGTGGATGCTACTTCACCAGTATGCTGGCTCCTACTCAGAGGAGAGAAATTGGTCAAGGCTCTATGAGCCTCCCCTTCAAACAAAAAAACAAAAGAAATACATTACATGTCATGTTTTTCTCCTAAAAACAAATTCCACATGTGTTGATGTGATGACTTAGATATCCATGCGGTAGACTGAATTGGGCAGGGGTTATGGCTTATTACTTTGCTCCTTCCACCTAAATTCCTTGATTTGTGATTCTTGTCTCTAACTCATGGTCATCAGCGAGAAACAGTTTTCCTTTTTTTAAATGAAGGGTTTGTGTTTTTTTAAAACTGTTTAATATGAGTTGTAATAGATGTTAAAACTCAGGATAAATGATATTTTTAAAATAATCATCTCATAATCATACTTGTGGTGTTTTCTCTTTTTTTGGCACAGAAAGGAATAGAGAAGTTGAGGGAGGTTTACATTTGGACTTGTTTTAAAATCTTAAAAGCTGTTCTTTTAAATTTCCCATCTGTTACTGCAATACTTCAAAGCGGCTATGGTAACTGTTGCAGGATACCAGACAGAACCATGGCATAACTGGGTATGGCTTGACCCCTCCTGTGCCTTTCTCAAGGAGGGAGACCAATTCATTGTGACTCGTGTCACATTAAGAGAGTGTTTCTCTGCAAATATGGTATCAAATTTCAGCTAATATGCAGCAGAGTTAAGGATTTGAAACAGACATTCTTATAAGCCATTTGAATTAAAAGGTGTTTACTCTGAAAAGAAAATTCTCTCATCCTCCTTCTGAGCTGGACTTCTAACATAAAATGTAGAATTCCAACAAATTTATGCAGAATGTAAAGAAAGGCTGTTTAAACCATGCAATTAGTCTTTATTTAAAAAAGAATGATCAACTGTGAGGTATGTTAGCATAGACTGTAATCTCATTACTTGGGAGGTGGAGACAGGAGGATCAGGGTTGAGTTTGAAGCTAGTCAGGGCCACAAGAGATTCTGTGTCACAAACAAACTAAACAAAACAGAATAGAACAAACCAGAACCAAGAACAGACAGACAGACAGACCATAGCTAGATTTCAGATTCCATCACTTACCTAAAACTACTTGTGACTTGAAGAAAACACACTGTGGATGACGGTATTAGTTTGGTTCCTTTGAAATTATAAACAGTACACAGAGCAGATTAAGTACATGGATAATGCATTTGCACCGTTGAGGGCTGCTATGACAAGCACGGGAGACAGATAACCACTCAGATGAGTTATTTTAACTTAGGGTCCTCAACAAAATGAATTACAATATCAGAATGAACTTGTTCTGTCTTTGTATCAAATAAAGCATATCTTTAGCACGATACGCTAAAATAGTCTAGGTATGTAGACCAACTGGGTAGCAGCTGACAACTCCACAGGCTTGTTGAGGTATTTAAATACCATTTACACCAAAAGAGGTCTAAACGATACACTAGATAACCCAGGAAAGTCTTACCCAAAACTAGTTGGATTGTGTGAAAAAGACTCAGGAGACAATTTGTATGAGTTCAAACTACCCAAAGACAAAAACTATTTCAGTATGAACCAAAATATTAATGACTGGCAGTGAAATACATCAAATCTGTTTACATCTATTAGGCAAAAATAATCCTTTGGCATGTAGATTCTTTGGGCGAGGAATATTGTATTTGACATATGAAAACTCATAAAGTTTAAAACACTCATTCTACACTTTCCATTCAAATTTATAATGGCCCAAATGATGATAATACAAAGGGCCTTTTCATTAGTATCCACTGGTTAATAAATGAAAAAGGGGGGGACCACATTTTGTAATTTCTAAAAAGGTTCTAACCTTATAAATGAGAGGTATGGCATTATGTGTCTCTGATGGAGGTACTTAATGTCACTTACTATGAAGATTGTGGTGGGTTTGGGAAGACAGCTCTTAGTAAATGCTTGCTTTGCATGCATGAGGACCTGAATTCAATCTTTAGAACCCACAATGAGAGAGAGAGAGAGAGAGAGAGAGACAAAGGGAGAGAGAAAGAGAGCGCTTTCACACATTTCATAACCACCTTCACCACCACCACTATTGCAGAAATATAGGAATAGAAAAACATGTATAAGCCAAAAGTACAGAACCCAACAAGATGGCCAAGTGTGGAAGGGTGCTTGCCACCAACTTCTACAATCTGAATGTGGTCCTAGGGTCCCACACACTTGAAGGAGAGAAAAGGCTCTTGCAGATTGTCCTAGGCAACCCCCTTGAAAAATTAAACTGTGAACTGTTGGGGGGAAAGGGCCCCATGCTACTGCCTGTGGTCTTCTCCAACAACAAACTGCTAAGGGAGGAGAGGAGAGATGGGGGAAGCTGTTAGTTAGCTTCCCATCATTACAACACATTCCTGAGACAACCCGCCCAGAAGAGAAGAGGCTCATTTGGCTTTGCGGCTTAGAAGTTCTAGTCTGTGCTCTGTGGGTGCCTTTGTCTTTTTCTCTGTGTTTCCCATCAAGGTGGGAACACATGGCAGAAGGAAAAAAAATCCCCTATCTCATTGCCAGGAAGAGAAAAAGAGGCCAGGAAACCCTACTGTTCTCTTTAAGGGGATGCCTTGCAGTGACCAGAAGACCCACTAAGTCCCATCTTTCAAAGTTTCAAATAAGTCCCAAAGCCCAAACTGGGACACCAAGCTATGCACAAATGGTTCTCAGGGCACATTCTATATCCAAACCTTACTGCTATGTATCAAAAAATACAAGACCATGTAAATAACAGGGAGTGTCTAGAGATTACTTGAATCATCATTCAAACAGAAGTAGAGATTTGTGGAATATTTGGAGAACTGTGAACACTATATAGATATTTAGGGAGACTGAAAAATTACGGTGAATTTGAGACATATATTTAGATGCCAAATATTCAAAAAATCTAAACATGGTAATTGTAAAATTGTAAAGGTGTCATATTAAGTATCATTCCATTAGTCTCTGATATTGAAATAAAGTGGAAAGGCTCAAGGATGGAGTAGGGGTGATAGAGTAGAAAAGCAATGGTCTCATTGATTCCTTTTTCCAGAAGAAAAAATTCTGAAGTGTTTTCAGATTTGGTTATAATTTCCCCAGGGAGTGTGTGTCTGAGAAATTTAATGAATTGGTGCCCTGTTAAAATACATGAATGGATCGGAATCCTTCTCTCTACGTCACTTCTCTTTGCTAAAGAGAGTTGGTTGACATTTCACAATGGATTCCATCTCCACACATACCAGTGTTGACAGAAGTCATTGAGAGTGTTGCTTTGTTTAGATTTGAGATAGAGTCTGATTAAGCAGCCTAGAATTTGTAATCTTTCTGCCTCTCCTTTATAAGTGCCATTATTTTAGCCTGCACCTTCATGTACAGTTCTATCTCGTGGAAGTGTGAAATATAAACACATGTGCCTGCATTTGTAGTTGTTAAGGTGTGATAGAATCTTTAAATATTTTCCTATGGATTAATCATTCAGGATTGAGTTATACAACTTAGGACAGGAAGAGGAAGGGGTGCTGGAGTAGGAGGAGGAACAGCAGCAGAAGGAGGAGCAGGCAAAGGGAGTGGAGGATAAAAGAGGAGCTGAGGAAGAAGAGTTGGAGAAGGAGCTGGAAGTAGAGGAGGAGGAAGAGGAGTTGAAGGAGGTAAGGAGGAGAGGTTGTTGGAGAGGGAGACAGGAAGAAATTGACACTTTTGAGGCTGGATCTTCTCATGTTTGTACGTCCTCATCTTGCCATGTCAAAGTATGAAATCAAGCTTGTTAATAGTATATGCCTATGGTGATCCTTGAATGACATTTCCTCCATTCAGTGGCCAGAAACTTCCCAGATTATAGCATCTCTGAAAAGGTAAGATATTAGAACCCAAAACACATTTGTATAAAGTGCCTGGGACACAGCTGTTGTCCAGTGAGGGAAGTTATTAGTGTGTCAAAATATTAATATGGAAAGAGGCGTTGGCTTTCCCTTTACTTCTCTTACAGAAAGCATGCGTCCCTAAATTTCCGCCTCTCACCTTCTAAAGAATAAGTGTAACCTTCTGCTGAATTTCATCTTAAATGATTCTATTGAGTAGTGCAGTTAGGAGAAGACAATGAAGTAATATTAGGAAAGCTGGGACCTCTGGACCTTTGTGGGTGTAGTTTCTGTTGGAGACAAAAAGAAGAGGAAAGGGGAAGCATATAAAAGTGGGTTGCAATACATATTTGGGTTACCTTGACAGGCCTCTGAGAGGCACTAGACAAAGACAGAATCCTGTTTAATTAAGTGTCAAGAGCTGAGCTCCCCTCCGTAGGGTTGTGGGACTGAAAGCCGTCTGGATTAGCCGTCTTCCTTGTTGGCATCAAGGTTGTGTAGAAAAGGATTAGCCTCACCCAGAGACAGATGTGAGTATTTTTCATAAGCTCCTGGGAGGTAACTTCTAAGCTTTCTGGATTATCGACCTTTCTAAGCGTGTCTAGGTTTCCCTGGGATCACAAATCGTGTATGGGTAACCACATGACTTAATGAGAGGAATTTTGGGCAACTCCGAATCACTCTTCCCCCAGATAGGCTGGAAACGAAAATGAGGCATGCAGAGGTCAGCATGCTGCCATGACTAAATTCCAGTAAAAACCCTAGACAGCAAAAAAAAAGCTAAGCTGAACTGCTCTGTTTGTCCTTATTACGCACGGGGAAATTAGGTACATTACACGCAGCTGCACTGAGAATGACCGAACTCCAGCCTCGAATTCCTCTCGACACGGTCCTGTACTCCTATTCCCTTGCCTTCTGTTCCCTGCATCCTCTCTGTGTAATTATGAATATAGAAGTTTCCCCAAGTTTTGTGGATTTCTTTAGTAATTTATCACAGTTAACAGCGGCTTCGTGCTGTCGTTACCAGGATGTCTACCTACGACACAGCAGTGCGCTGGGTCAGTAAAGGGCGCAGAGAGAAGCCCCTCGGGAGCAGGTGTCAGGGGACAGGGTCTGCTTTACTGCGCATGAGCAACCACTTACACAGTTTGGATTGGACAGTGAGCGCTCAGACCACTGGGGTCTCCAAGGGGAAGGAGCACCTTAAAGGAGAAAGACATGGAGAGCACAGACTCTTCCCAGGCAGCAGGACTAGTCGCGCTACTTCAGAATTCAGTGTTCTGACTTCGGGAGCACGGTATGTCCGGCTTATTTGGAAGTGCAGTGTGCCAGGAAGGCTGGGCCGCAGGTCATGCCTGCACTTTCTCCTACAGTTCGGGAGGCCTCTCTCTCTCGGAGTTCTATCAGTAGTAAATGGTGGGTTTAAGCACTCCAAACAAGTGTGGCTCTATTAAAAGAGAAGATGGCTTTAAAGAACAACAAGCTTGGCTGAAATGCATTGCAAATTACCTTTTTTTAACACATAATTTGAGGGTGAAAATTGTAAGTAGAAAGGGGATCTATACTTAGAACAGAATTATGAGTCAGTTGAGTGTAATGGCTAAGGTCTGAAATACTGCTATTTGAAGGCCAGAGACAAAAAAAAAAAAAAAATCACTTCCAGAAAAAATATCAGAATACATAATAATAATAATAATAACAAAAATAAACTCAAATTGTTTCTTACTAGAGTAAATCTAACAATCTGAGTTTAACACTCATCATAGACAGTGATTTGGAGGCCTAGAATGCTTATTATCCAAACCAACTTCAATTTCAGCGTTTAATGCTACAAAGAATTTCATGGTAAAGAGGCTCGAAATGACTCTGAATTTAACGAGTCAATAGTGAAACCTTCAGGGTACAACGAGGAGCTCAAGAAGAAGAAATCTACACAAATTCAAGGCAGATCAGAACTTATTTTTGCAAATATATGATTAAAAAAAATCTCATCTAGACAAATGAAAACCACAACTTAAGTAGGAGCCAGCAGTGTGTCACCGGGATTCTAACAGTTAATAGAATAGTGTGGTAGCCAAATAAAGAATTGCATGAAAGGCTTAGTCAATCACACTATTCTATTCTTGTGAGATAATGGTTATAATAATCATTTAAAAACTCATCATATATAGCAAAGGGGATGTTAACATGTTCAATGCCAATCTTAGCTTTACCAGTGAAAAGCTGGCTGTATCCCTATCACTCTTCATCCTTAAATCTGGCAAAAATTGTAGGCATCAGGTCACATGCATCTTAAACATATTCTTTGAGACTGAAAACTCTGTTTTAAGTGATTTGGGGAACTCCACCACCGTTTCTTGTCTATAAGGACTATGTCCAGTTAGACTATGAGCTATCACAGAACAGGTCAGCAGCACTGTCTTATAGGGATCTGTGGCTCCCAGAATCCTGTCCCTTCTTTGTTTGTTTGTTGTTCTTATTGTTGTTGTTTTCGAGGCAGGGTTTCTCTGTGTAGCCTTGTCTGTCCTGGACTCACTTTATTAGGCCAGGCTGTCCTCGAGCTCACAGTGATCTGCCTGCCTCTGCCTCCCCTGGTGCTGGGGTTACGGTGTGTGCACCACCGCACCTGACCCTTCTTTTACTAGTGAGAGGCTCAACACTTTAGTGGTGTTTTAAATGGCAATGCCTCCCCCAAACCCTGACTAATCTATTTGACCATTTTATTCCCAGTTGGTGCATTGTTGAGGAAAGGTTTAGCAAGTGTGGCCTTGTTCGAGGAAGTGTGTCACTGGGCATGGGAACATTCCAGGACCAGGTGTCTCTCTCTCTCTCTCTCTCTCTCTCTCTCTCTCTCTCTCTCTCTCTCCCTCCCTCTCTCTGCTTACAACTGACAGACCACATGTGAGCTCTTGGGTACTGCTCCGTGTCTACCTGACTGTTGCTGCTCTCCACCATGATATCATAGACTAACCTTCTGAAACAGCTAGCAAGCCCTCAATTAAATGTCTTATCTTGTAGGTTGCCTTGGTCACGACGTTTCCTTGCAGCAGTGGAACAGTAACAAGAAACACGTTTCCCAGCCTCCCTGTAGTCACGTGTGGTCAGTGTGAGTGACAGCTAGCCATGGATAAAAGGAAGGAGGCAACTTCTCCTATTTCATCTTTCTCAGTCAGGGGCTGGTGTAAAGGTACTGAGCCAACTCTGAACGCAATGCACTAGAGCTTAACAGAGCACTAGAGCTTGAACGCAAAGAAAAAAAGAAAGAAAAGAAAAAAAGGTCTCTGGGAAACAAGGTCATGAAAAGCAGCAAAGCCTAACATGCTCTGGACAGTTTTGTGTACTGTGAGAAACAATGATAAAAACTTGACATTTCAGGTAGTGAGTTTAGTGATGCCAAAATGTATATAAAAACTGATACCAGAAGTCAGGTGCTTTCAAACAAAATCATAAAAGATGGTGTTGGCTAACTGGTTATGCAGTAGAGGATAAGGAAATAATTGGTTGGAAATCTAATGAACCAGTAAATCAACATTTAAGGAGATAAGGTTTACTTTCGTCTCTCAGAGTGTGGTAAACTGTGTGTGACATGAGCCTGGAGCATCTTACAGTGACATAAAAGAGACCAATACTCAAGCATATGGGGAGTGTGTGCAGACAATGACGTCCACAACACATGGGGTGTGTACGCCCTTACACATGGGTAGAAATATAAGAAAACTTAAAAAATAAAGATAAATTTTGTAGGGAAAGCGAGATGAAAAGAGATGAAACCTAAGGAAAGCTACATTAGCCAGAGGATTAAGATTAATACAATATCACTTCCTCTCAATATGATATTCTCATAATGGGATACGTAGTCTCACACCTCAGTACCCACAGTTGCAGGAGAAAAGCATCAGAAAAAAAAATCTCTGGGAAACAAGATCATGAAAAGCAGCAAAGCCTAAGAAACCATCACAAACAAGAAGCAGAGGAGGCGTGATGAAAAGAAGAGAAGTAGTCCGCGGCTGGGACCCTGTAGCGGAAAGAAAGGAAATCCAAAGACTACAGACCTGAGGTCATCACAGGCTCATCATTTATGGGTCGTGCCTCAGGCTGGTGAGCTCCTCACAGCTTGTATGGTGCAGTGGTAGCTCATCCTTGCTTGAGTTGCGTTTCCGTAACGATAAACATTGCCAAGCACCTTTCGCATGCCTTTTACCATTTATGCATCTTCTCTTGTGAAATGTCTGTATGGAGCCTTTGTCCATTTTTATAAAGATTTATTTTATTGTTGTGCCTTAGAAATTACTAGGGCAATACTGGGGACAAGTGCCTTAACAGACAAGTGTTTTGAAAATGTTTTCTCTGTCTGTGGCTTTTCATTCTCTTAACAGTTTCCTTTTATACAGCAGAAGATTTTTTTATTTTATTTTATACCAGATCATTAATTTTTCTGTAAGTAACAGTTTTAGGTGTTCTATCTAAAACTTCACCAAGCTTAAGAGTGTGCAGGTTTTCTCCTAAAAGTTTTATAGTTTTTTTATTTTTCACACCTAGGTCAATGAGTCAGTCTCTGCACATTTGTAAAATGTGTGGACATGAGATGGCTGACCATATTTGTCTCGATATGACTGAAACCTGTTCATAAATGCAATTAACATTTCAATGGCCCACACTGGAAAGGTACAAATGTCAAAGCACAAAATTAAACGCATTTAAAGGCCTTTATTAGTATTAGTTGTAACTGTAGGCCCTGCCAATACCACATCCTACCAAACAGAGGAGTTTCTTACGAACTAACTGGAGGTGAAATTTGGAAGCAGAAAGGGCTGAGAGAGCAAAAACAGAGAACAAAATGAGTTGTGTTGCTTCAAAATTAACATTCTTTGTAAACTCCAACACAGAAAGGACCGCCATATCATACCGTCTAAAAATGGCCTGACTTGTCTATTATCTCTCCTGTTCTTTTATGTTGTTGTTATTGTTTTGTTGTTTTGTATGTTCTTTTGAAAATCAATTGAATACTTTGGTTTCAGCTTGGCAGCATGGAAGTCAGCAAGTATAAATCCTTTTGGGTTTGTGGTGTTGGCCCAAGCTTAGGTCATACTAATGGTCAACTATGAATTGTATTTAATACAACCTGAGCTTAGTGCATATTTTAAGAATGCATTAGCAAGATTTCTTGCCGACTTCTTGAACACTAAACCCAGGTTCTTGGTCATCTTCCATTGTAGAATATCAAGGTTGCTCAGATACTGTGTTGTGGGAAATCTTTAATCCCACTATGGTGCACTATCAAGAGCCAGAAAGACCCTCACACTAGAGATTTTTCCCATTTCACTTGGGAAAAAACAACATTAACAAACTGTGATTGTTGAGAGAGGTATATCAGGTTCTCAATGTTTCTTTTGCCAGATATGATTTCACATTGCAACAAGGGAAAAGAACATGTGCAGCTGACAAAATTCCAGTGGGAAGTCTCTCCTCCATTGGGAATGACGGTCCTTTTCTGTTTGATGTTTTCACTTGAAAAAAAAAAAAAAAGCATAATAGACAAGACTTCTGGTGCCTCACATGAGGCGAGGGAGAACCACATCGTTCTTTGTTCCCATTCCAGGTGGGACCCGGGTCCCACCTGCCTGTCACCAGAGAGTCCCTTACACTTACTGAGAGAGCTCCTCTGCCTAGCGAGACACTTCATCCTGGGGCTCCGGACTAAGAATGCTTAGCAGAAAACAGAAAGCTGGCCTGAGTCACATCTGAATATTGCTTTATATGGGAACTAAAGAAAACTTCAAAATCTTTTGACATCCTTGTCTGTTAGCACTTGAATTTCTGTCCCATTATGTTGAAAAGAAGCGAAGTTAGACTTACCTAGAATGATATCTGTTTGTTGCCAAATCCAAGAGAGTGCCTCACCCAAGCTTTTCCCACGGCGGTTACTGCCTAGAATCAGGTCTTATTTGAAACTGCCCTTCCCCCTTCTGCCACATTATGTGCAAAATGACCCTATTCACACAGTCAGCATGCTTCATATCCTGCTTGGGTTTATGACCGTGGGTTCTCTCTCTCTCTCTCTCTCTCTCTCTCTCTCTCTCTCTCTCTCTCTCTCTCTCTTCCTTTCCCCCTACAGAATGGAAGTTCCCTTCAGTGAGATCAGGGACCTTGGCTGTTTTGTTCAGCACTGAGGCTGTTGAGTAGCCATTTCCTCCAACCAAAACTGAGAAAGCTGGGGAAGCTCAGAAAGCTACAAGATTCACCAGAGGCCTCGCTAAGGTTCTACAGACAATAAGCAGTTGCAGTTGCACAATCCAATGAATCATGCCTGCTCTATTCTCTTCCCCTTTGAGAAAGGGTCTCACGATGTCATCCAGGCTGGCTTTGAATTTAACAGTCTTCTACCCAACCACACAAGTGTTGGGATTGCGTACCTGTGACACCACCCTGGTTGCTGCCCAACTTTTGCATTGTGAATAATTCAAATAAAATTCTAAGTACAAATGAAGCATTCAGTGACCAAAAGGTAAGTAATGAAATAGATCATATGCGGATAAGGTGAGCAGTAGAAGTAGATTGGTAATCTCTGGAATGCTTGAGCTCCTGGTGCATTAGAGAATCAATATTTTAAAGCTGAATGTCAAAGAAGGAGTCAAGACAGGTAGAAAGTAGCCTACCCAATTTAAGAGGGGTGTTTATGGGTGCCTCTAAGGAAATTACCGACTCCTGTAAAACAGGTAGAACTGTACAAATCAATGTATTTACCAAAACAATCCTATTGGCAACTGCAAGTCAGTCTCTTCGTTAGCTTCTCATGATACAGTTAAATCACTTGTTTGGCTGGAGCTCTGAATCCAGCCAAACAGGACATTGTTCCAAATGCTCACAACTTTCCATCAGAGTAAACAAATCAGCAAGTCCCCCGCAGTGGGAGCTGGACTGTCTTACTTACTACTCAGATCCAAGGAGCAATTGCAGCCAAACACTTTAGGATATATTGAATCAATTCTTCTTTCTTGACCTTCCTTTAAAAGTGCATGCTCTGTTAACAAATTCTGTTCTGAAATAATAGCCCTCCCTTCTTGTATTTTTCAATTATAAAAGGATGCTGTTGTGGGTTTGAGGGCAGGGCTTTGGTCAGTTTGGGGTATTAGTGATAGAACAATGTAGGGTTCGCCACACAGGAATGAGAACCCAGGTCTGGTGCCCAGCACTTCCTGTGAAATCTAGGCATGGTGGCTTGTGCCTGCAAGGGTGTATGCTGGGGAAGGAGAGATGGGACCGTACCTGAAGGTGGTTGGATAGCTAAGAAGAATCAGCGAGCTCCAGATTCAAAGAGAGATCGTGACTCAGAAAAGGGGAGGGAAATAACTTGAGCAAGAATCAACCACCTCTAACCTCCACAAACTTGCACACAAATATGTAATTTCACATACATCATATAGGCACACCATTCACAAAGGAAACTGTCTTATCAAACTATTATTTCTCTTATGGAGACTTTTTAAAAATTTACATCAGAGCCAGGCACTGTGGCACATGCCTATAATGTCAGCATTCAGAGAGGCAGAGGTAGGCGGTTCTCCCTGAGTTCGAGGATTGTATGGTCTACAAAAGGAATCCAGGACAGCCAAGGCTACACAGAAAAAAACTGTCTAGAAAAACAAAAATTAAAAATGAACAAAAAAAATTACATCAGAATTCATGATCTGGTATTGGTGATTTGGTAATCTTGTTCAGGAGCAGTGTGCCAATTATATCATGATTAATTGATGGCAAAAATAATGAAATCTTCCAAATTGTTAAAAAGAACCTGTCGTTTCAATAGTGAGAAAATGCTCAGACATAATGGAGTAGTCTTAAAGAATCAGAAACCTTTGTCTCTCTGATATGTGTACACTCTGTTTCTCCAACAGCTTATGGCTTGCTTTAATACATTATTGTACAAGAAAGTGTCCATAAAACGGCTATAGAAAAGTGAGAAATGAGTTCTCTTCAGATTTTTATATTTTTAAATGATATTCACATGATTTTAATTACTACAAAGCCATTGAAATGCTAATGTACTTTTAAGACAGACGAGGGCGATTTAATCCTTGCTTTCTGCAGTCAATTTCAACTCTAAGAAAATTATTTCTTTTGATCCACTCTGATAGCATGTAATAAAAGAACAATAAAACATATGGCTCAATTACCACTGCTTCTCATCAAGCATGAATTAATGAATATCAAATTATTATTAATTGTTTTTTCTGGCTCCCTCCCCACAGGACAATTATACACTGCTGAATTTTGATAAGCATTTCGTGTTTAACACTTTGTGGACCAGTGTCTAAGAGGAGCAGATGCATAGACTTATTACACTGGAGAATAATTATTTGAATTTATCACGTTGCAAATCATGCAGTCATCTTTTAATTTCCCTTGTTTGTTTTCTCATAACTGCTTACAAGTGCCCGGGAATTTGACTGTCCCAGAACATTCCAGTCATTCTTTCTTCAGGAAAAAGTTGCCATGTGCCTATCACATACTTTCTATGTTTAATTTTTCTATGTAAGCACTAATAATGATTTCTTGTATGATTATTGCATTTCTAATTCTTTAGCAAAGGAACTCTTTCCAAATAAAAACTGTATGATATGCAAACATTACAGAAATTGACAGTTAATTTTATTATTCTAAGCCTTCTGCAAGCATAAACTATAACACGAACATACATAACACATTTATAATCCATAGCTATCACTGCTCATATTATTCGTACACCCAGATTTTTAAATGCATGCAAAGAAAGTTTAACACATTACACATGTCACATGAGTTTACTTATCACCCATAGAGATATTTATTTCAGCTTTAGGAATAGTCTGTAAAAGCTATGCTTGTGAGAAACTGAAGGATGACACTTAGGTGGAATTGCTTATAAGTCCCAATACAGCTAACAAACATGCCAACATATTTCTAAACAGGAAACTCAATTTTCTTTCAGAATCAGAGGATGAGAAGAGCAGAGGGGGAACCTTAGAAATTATTTTGTCTGGTGTCTGTGGTGTCACAGATAATGTCACAGAAGACTGAGAACTTTAAGTTATTTTCTATGGTCCAAACAACTTCTGAAGTTGACATCTTGCTGCAAAACTTTATATGAAAATTTCTAGGCACATTTTCTTTTGTAGAAAAAAGGATGTCTTCCTTCCATCAGCCTATATGTCAGGGTGTCAATAATGCTCTAATACAAATTATTAAGGGAAGATAGGTGAGAAAATGAGAAACTTGATTATAGTGGAAACCATGATGAGCAGCCAAAAATGGAGCAGGGATGGCCTCATTAGGGTTGACAATTCTTACTGCCATTTGCTTTGGTGACTAGAAATTATGTCGACCTTTTATCACTAAATCTTGCCAGATACCAGATAGTTCTTTTCATGTATGTGACCTTATTCAAAGTAATGAGATTATTTGTGCAACAACAAAAATGTTATTTTGATATAAGAAATAATCTTCAATGTAACTCTTTCTTAGATTACATATTCTTAAAATGTAGCTTTAAATTCTTTAATGAAGGCTTTCCTCTTCATTTCCTTGCGTCAGCATTATTGAATCCATTTTGCTGAAAATTTAAAAACAAAGGTAGACATATAAATCAATATGAAAATGAAACCCAAAATTAACATTAAAAAAAAAAAAAAACAATCATTCTCCCAGAAAACAGTGCTGGATTAAGCATTCCACCATTTCTTCTTCTAGGCCTGGATTCTTCACATCGGCTTTGGTCAAGCATGAAGCTCCACTCACTGTGTGTGCATATTGGAGAACAGGTGGGAGTCATGGCTTATGAGTATGACCTTTTGGAGTATTACTATGGAGGGCACATAGGTAGACAGGGAGACATGCAGGCCTGTGACTCTTTGCTGAGCACTCTCCTAAGTCATGTCAGGGACTCTTCGGAGTAAAAGTTTTAGAATTACCCCATGGACACCCAGAATTGGGATAGAATGTTAGACTGGTTAGGTGCAAGCTTACAAAGAAACGTTAATATGAGAAACAATCTGGGGAAAGCAGAAGACAAAGTACAAATACAATTAGGCTCTTTTTTTTTTTTTTTTTTTTTTTTTTTTTTTTTTATTCTGAAGCCTGATGGAATGTGGCTTTATGGATATTTTTCCAGATGTAGCCACTCCAGTAGCTCATTAAGCTCATGCATTTGCCATTAAGTTCTGTACTTTTGATCCAATGGATGAATCCCAAATAGTTCCATTCACTACACCGAAGTCATCAGGAATAAAGGCGCTCTGAACATTTCAACTATGGACCTTGCCCTCAATAGCAATTTGTTTCTCTTCTACTTACTGTTGAATCTAAAAATAAACTGACCATACTCTCTTGTAATAATCAGTTAAATGGCATAGGACTTTATGTTCAGACATATTCTTCATGTGTTTTAGATCAGCACTTAAATTTCTCATGCTTAGTTAAAAATGCATGCCCAGAACATCTTGCTTTCTCTTTACTGATGCCAATTAAGAGTCCAAATTATAGAAACATTTGGTCTCACATTGTTAAAAAAAAACCTCAAAACTTTAAATGTTATATTTAACATAAAATTATATAAAATTAACTATTTCAGGTAAAAGTAACATTAAAAGGCATTGACTGTAATTACCATACTGTATTTAAATGTATTTCCAAGTTAAAGTACAAAAAAAAGCATCCACAAAAATTATTCAATTTAAATAATCATTTAATAAATCAGAAAAAAATTTCTGTTTCACAAACTGGAAAACTTTCCACATACGAAAAAAAAAGTATAAAAATTGATGGATTTATATCATTAAACCAAATACTTCCACAGTTTAGCTATTGCCTGCTTATTTTTCATTAGCTGTAGTTAATAAAGTATTGACTTTTATTGAAATAGCTCATATTTAGCAATACTAGATAGTCGCCAGAGTTAGTAAGAATGGCTCCGCTCACAGGTTGTAACACTCACCCATCACTTTGGAGTAGCAAGGCTCACAGTGAATGGTCTGCCGATAAATCCAAATACTGTCACCTGCTTGCAAATTTTCCAAAGGCCGCTTGCATATCTCACACTAAAGAAAACAATTTTTATATTACAAACTGACAATGCGTCCTCAGGGGAGAAGGGACAGAAAACTTGCCGTTCTTCCAAGACCAACCCTCTTAGAAAGTCGCAGTCAGCCCTGAAGAGAAACCACGGGGGAAATGAGCGCGCTGGCCTCTCACCACACCCTAAGTTCACATGAGTTTCCTTCCACAGCACCCTGCGGCAGGCAGGGGCAGGTACAGCGCAGGGACGCACCCCACGGAGGTTTTCTATGCAACTCACCACGGAACAGATAGAATTTTTTTTTTTTTTTTTTTTGCAAATTGGCTATGCCAAGGACAGGATATCCACCCACTGTCCCAAACAAAACCACAGGTTTGTATTTCTCATTTGCTTCCACAAGGCAGAGCTGTGCGATCCTGCTGAACCAAACAAGCTGCTGATCATAGCCGGATGGGGTTGGGGTGTTAGGAGTGTGCTGGTTACAGAAGCAGGGAAGGGTTACCTTCTGGTTTTGTTGTTGTTTTTAGACTTTGGTGCTGAATGGTGATTGCCCAGCTTTCAAAGTACTGGTTGGTTTTCAAGATGAATCACTAAAGTAATTGGTCTTTGACTCATTTATTAAACATTTAAACTAGTTTAAGTAGTTCTCCGTTCTCATGGCTGTAGAACAATTTGTCTTTTTCTATGAGCACGAGGAACATTTTTGTTCTGTTAGAGCCTCTAATGCTTCAAAATGGAAATGAATCACTTAAAATATAAATGAAACTTATTTCAATTTACCAAAGCAATAACCATGAGAATGCCTATTTTAGAAGATATTATGTATACTAATTTTATGTATGAATACGCTTTTATTTAGGGGAGCATATTATGCAACTAGAAATACTTTCATCTTAAAAATCAAGCAATTGTTTAATTTTCAGATCATATTTTCATAATCCTATACTGGGTGGTAGTTTGTTTTTTATATTTGTTTATTTACTGTATATTTATAAATATATATGCCATGAGACTCAAAAGACAGTCATAGAACAACTTGTGGGAATTAGTTCTTTTTTCCTTCCAGAATGTGGGTTCTAAGGATCAAACTCGTATCATCAGATTGGCTGCAGGTGAGTGTACAGGCTGACCCATCCTGCGAGCCTAGATATGTGGTTTTATAGTCGAAATAATGCACCAAAGCAATCAATGGACAAAGCGGTACATCTGTTTGGCTAAAATGAATAATTTGCCTCAAGCATAGCATGCGACCACTAGAAAAGGCTTAAACTTAGGCAAGTGATTTTGAAATTGGATGCACATTAGATCAACCTAAGGAGCTTTGAAAACTACCAATGTACAAAAACAATCTCTGAAATCTTAAATTTTCTGTCCGAGTATTCTAAGGATTTTTTTTTTCCTTCATCAATTCTTAGGATTATAACTTGCAACCAGTGTTGGGAGCCACAGCCCAGCCAATGATCTGTTCTCTAGCTACAGAAACAGAGGCTGTTGTCACTTAACTGATTGCCCAAAGCCATGTGGCCACCATACTGAAGGGCAGACGCCAAACTGAGATCCTCAGACAGCCTGTGCAGTGCTCAGGCTATTGCACTGAGAGGTACACGGACCCACACAAGACAAGGTGAGGAAAAAGAGCTCATTAACACTTGGAATCCTTCTCTAGCGAATGTCTCTCTTACATAGTAAGCCACGCTTAACCACGGTCTCAGTGGCCGGCAGAGTTTAAACCATTGTGAAGACCTGACCTCACGACAGGACAGCCGCTGGCTTTATTCTCAACCGTCTATTGTCCATGTGTGATTTTATTACACATATGATGCAATGTATTGTTTATTGAAATGTGGCAGAAACTTAAGAATGAACAGGTGTTTCTCTTTGGCACAGTCTCCCGAGAGATGTGTGAGGAATGAATTTTAAGCCTGAAGCCAAGGCAGTATTCATAGACCTTTGAGAGTGGAGCTGCAGAACATGGAGGGACACTTGAGCAGTGTAATGTGGCCCGCAGAGTGCTTGGAGCCTTGGCTTCATCCCGAGCATTTCAACAGGTGCGTTTTTCTTGTTGTACAACCTTAATACTCAGCAGCATGAAATAAGCATGGGTTTACCTTGAAGCAAGTAGAATGGCAGCAAATTTGCAATTCATCTAAAATCATTTTGGTTTCTGCCCCCAAGGGTTTGTGGCAGTAAGTACACATATCTCTTTCAATGACAGACCTGCGGTGACATAAGAATTAAAAACCATTTAAAATTTGCCATCATGTAGGAACAAGCGTGTGCCCTCTAAAGTCACGTGGGAGCGCAGTGATCCTGACAGAGCTGTAGGAACTGCCCTAGCATCTAAAAACGTGCTGTTTATTCATCCTCATAATAGGATTAAGTCTCTACCGATGTCAAGGAAACAACACAAGGGAAACGTCTCAGTAGTATTAATTTACCAGAAAACCAGAGCACGTCTGAGCAGGAAAAGAGTCTCAGTTTCCCTTGAAGCTAGAAGAGCATTTTCACTAATTTACATACATCACTTTCTACACTACACAGGGAAATTGTGTGGCAGGTTAATGCAAATTTTTAATTCTGAAAACATTCAATAGGCTCAAAATAGAAATCCACTCAGGAGTGTTTATAAACTCATAAATGATGAGTCCACACAGAGTCAGATGAACAGTGCTCTTGGTGTTGTGGAGAGAAGTGGAAGTCAAGGGTGCAGATCCCGCCAAAATTAACTTCTTCTCTAAAGGAAGGGATGTCCCTGCCAAATTTGATGAGGAAAAAGTGGTTTTCCTTACTTATTCAGAAACTTAATATTCTACAACAAATGAACTACAGATATGGTCAACAAGAGCCAAAAATCTTAAATCACATCAGAACCTTAAGTAAGGCCTATTTCCTTTTGAAAAGTCTTAGAATTGTCTTAAACCGCTCCCGGTAGATTTTGCTGGTTTTGAGGCATTATTAGCACACGGGTCCAGAGTTTCTAGAGCAGCAAACACGATAAGGTAATGAAATAAAAATAGCCAATACTTATGTCATACCTGCATAAATTAATTTTGTTGTGAGCTGCTTCCCTGTACACTAACACTTATCACCCTACCAAGAGAACTGTTCAGATGGTTCTGACTCTGTGTGTATACATACGCTAGAGAACAACACTCGTACGAAGTTTGATGTGTCCGTGTGCTTTCCTTCAGCAGCTCAGTTCATCCTGAGAAGTCAGGCTGGTTATCTCATGACTCACTTTATAGAAAAGAGAACAGGGACACAAAACAGCAAGGGAACTGCTGCCCTCGGGCATCCACTGAGTAGATCTGAATAAAGCAGTGTGGCCCAAAGTCCCTGGCCCAGGGTGTAAGGGAGCTAGTCATGTATACCACTCCTCTACCACCCCTTCAAGAATCCAAGCAGATCAGCTTACCCAGTGTCCTCCTTGCTTAGCTTCTTTTTAGGTGTATAGATTTTAGTATGTTTATCCTATATTATATGACTAATGTCCACTTATAAGTGAGTATATACCATGTCTGTCTTTCTACTTCTGGGTTACCTCACTCAGGATGATCTTTTCTAGTTCCCACAATTTGCCTGCAACTTTCATGATTTCCTTGTTTTTAATTGCTGAGTAGGATCCTGGATAAGATGATCAATCCTCATTCAGAAAGGCAATGGGATGGACATCAGAAAAGAAAGAAGACAGGGAACAGGACAGGAGCCTACCACAGAGGGTCTCTGAAAGACTCTACCCAGCAGGGTATTGAAGCAGATGCTAAGACTCATAGCCAAACTTTGAGCAGCGTGCAGGGAATCTTATGAAAGAAGGAGGAGATAATAAGACCTGGAGAGGACAGGAGCTCCACAAGAAGAGCAACAGAATCAAGAAATCTGGGCACAGGGGTCTTTTCTGAGACTGATACCCCAACCAAGGACCATGCATGGAGATAATCTAGAACCCCTGCACAGAAGTAGCCCATGCCAGCTTAGTCTCCAAATGGGTTCCCTAGTAAGGAGAACAGGGACTGTCTCTGACATGAATTCAGTGGCTGCTTTTGATCACCTTCTTCTGAGTGGGGAGCAGCCTTACCAGGCCATAGAGGAAGACAATACAGCCGGTCCTGATGAGACCTGATAGGCTAGGGTCAGATGGAAGGGGAGGAGGTCCTCCCCTATCAGTGGACTTTGGGAGGTGCATGGATGGAGAAGAGGGAGGAAGGGTGGGATTGGGAGAGGATGAGGGAGAGGGCTACAGCTGGGATACAAAATGAATAAATTGTAATTAATAAAAAAATTAAAAAATGAATCTAAGCAGAGAATAGGGGGATTGAGGGAAAGAGAAAGTGAGAGAGGAAAGGCATTAAGAGTAGATAAACTGTCTGGTTTTATATTTTCAATCATTCTAATCACTAGATACAAACATATCGGTATATAAAACTTTATATATATGTAAATTACACAATGATTCATATATATGTGCAAATTACTTAGTGGCTTACATATATTTATAAATATTTGCAACTTTTAATTTACAATACAACTACTTGCATATACATATATATCTTCCCATTTAAGACCAGGAGCACACCGAAAGCAGAAAATTACATTTATGTATCATCATTTCATTCCACTGATCAAGGGCCAGAAATACAAAGAAGGAAGAAATGGTCTCTTCCCATGAGACACTCTTTGCACTGGGGAGGCCATGGACAGGGAATGCCATCCGAGAAATGACGACTCTAACCACATTTCTTTTAGTAAGTGGGATGTGAGTTCAAACCTTCAAGTATCACTTACTGTGCCCACCACTGCATTAGAAGCTAAAGTTACACCTAAAAATAAGGTATGTCCGTACTCAGCTGAGTTGAATCCAGAATGTATTGGCCCAATAAATCCATGCAGCTACCTTTGGAAAGAAGGGAGTGTTGAGGGCTATCTAGTCAAGCAATGAAGCCTAGGTGTTCGTAATGCAGCAGGCAGGGGACTCCACGGAATCACCAGCAGTAAAGAGGATGGCCAGGGACGCCGTTTGGAAGGCATAAAAAGGTCATCTAAAATAACACACATAAAAACCAGACAGCAGCTAGGAAGTAGGTATCTGTGCGCAAAACTGTACTGTGGTCTCTTCGTGTATATTCCTAACAGTTTCCTACCTATCCACCAATCACAAAAAGAAGAAGACGCGGGGGAGGGGGAGAAATATACATGGATGTTCACGGACATTAAGGTGTGTGCCTATGTTTGTATATATACGTGTGTGGTTGTACACTTCATGCCTATGTTGGAAATACAATCATACTCACCTATCTGAAGTTGAATAAACAGTTTGTATATATTTTCCTGAGATATTTTCCTGATATCCATCCTTTGACGATTTACTAAAAATTAACATAGGGACACGTGAAAATCAGAACGTTTTTTCCTGATATTGATATAATTGCCTCCACACAGGTAAGGAAATACTCCTTCACCCACTACTATTATTATATTATTTGTGATATCATAGACCCAGGTGATATCCTTACACCTTTCATTCTTTCAGTCAGAAGAAGTAATGGTGTAAAAGCCAGAGCAAGTCAACAAGTCCCCGGGGAAGCAGAACAGGCTGAGACAGAGTCTTAGTCTAAGTGTGAGCAATGAAGGCATCATTGTTTTTCATGATCTACCCCGCTTACTTTCTAAAATAAAGCCTGTTAGTCTAGAGGCACAGGCAGGAAAATCACAAGACAACAGACTGTGCTCAAAGCCAACCTGAACAAACTGGCAAGATCCTGTCTCAAAACAAAAAATTAAATAGAAGGGCTAGAGAGAAAGTTTAGCAGTAGAGAATTGGCCCAGTCTGTACAAAGCCCTGGATTCAATTCTCAGCACTACAGAAATTAGCCAGATAAGTAATTTAAGTAAGTAATATAGTCTAAAATAAATCAAAACACCAGTGTGCAAACACAACATATACGCACTTTCTCTCTCTCACACAAGCCCTTGAGTACCTTGCCAAGGCTGTCACGTTAGTAAATGGCAAGCAATAACTCAATCTTGAACCTGACTGCAGAGACAGACAGCACACTACAACTGCACTGTCAGCGTCGATTTCAAGAAAGCTGGAGATGTTTGAGAGACATCGCTGTCACGTTACATTAACAAACAGTAGCAAATCCATCTTTTCAAACTACCCTGCAGATTTTTGGTCTGACATGCTACAATATTGTCTTTCATAGTTACAGTTCTCAAACACAGGATTGCATCAGAAACATGTCAAGTTTGTTAAAACACAGAGAGCTGGGACCCCGAATGACCGAGTTTCTGATTCTTCTGGTCTGGGGTGAGGCCAAGTAATTTTCACTTTTGTCAAGTTCAGAAGTGATACTGCTGAAGCCAACCCAGAAACCACATGAGGATTGCTGGCTATATGCACATACACAGATATTCAAATAACATAAACAATAGTAGTTTACAAAAGTAAACCATAGTCAACATGGTTAAATAACTCAAATATGGTTTAGTTTCAGTACTTGCATAAATATGGTTAATAATTTTTAATCAACTCTTCAATACGTAAAAAAATCTGGGAGCGTGTTTAGTAGACTATGCTTAATTCTAGAAATTTACTGTTTCTTAAAAATTGATATGACAATTGGTGGCCTCTGCTTAAATGAGACACTTCTTTAGAAAGAATATGTATTGATGTGCTATCCCAGGGGGTTGCCAATGTGTGGAAACAGAATCCCTGTAAGTATGGAATAAGCCTCTGTTCCTTTTATGCTACTTGCTGATGTTTCATTTCTTGTCTTTACTGTGTATCATTCGTGCTGTTTATCTATGTCCCCATTTCTTCCGGGTTCAATAACTACTTATTATTTTAACTTTCTTTTAAAGGTTTTATCTTTTAGCTTAACTAAAAGATAGTAGGAATTACTATAATGGAGCCACCACAGGGCGAGATTTGAAGTAAGAGATGAAAATCACTTTAGAGGTTGCATCTGTAAGTGACACATGGGTTTACGCACAGAGGCATTGAGCTGCCTCTAGGAACTGTCGTCACTCACACATTTCACATATGTCTGCATTTGTGTACTTTGACATTATATTACACTATAATTAGGCCAATTTTCATTCTTAAAATATATTCCTTGGAAACCAAATGTGTTGTGAATCCATGACCTTGGTTGACACTTTTCTCAGTATCCATCATTCCAAGCAACAGTTTTATGCGATATTGGTTCTCTGTAATTTAGGCCATGGTATATCAACCTGAAGATATACTTTCTGTGTCAGACTGGGAGTAGATAGTACATAGAGACTTTGAACTAAGGTGACTCAAATTAAGAGACTGTTATAGCCACACAGCCATACACATTTGCCTGAGAACATTTGTTGGCCATCTTACAAGTTACTCATTAGTTGTTTGAAATACCTTTGAATCCACACAATGACTCTAGGTCCTTTATCAACTAAATATTGGGAGCAACTTAAGATGCTAGATACAACAGTCTTAAACTAGCTTCTCCGTGAGAAAAACACTCCCTGAAATGGTACTATCTCCTGCAGGACACAGATCACTTCATAGCTATAAAAGTCAACTATCTGCTGCACTTCTCCATCACCTGTTCTCCACGTATGTCCTCGTATAGACAACGGTGTTCTTGGACCCAGCCTTCCTGGTCCTGGAACTGGGGCTATAAAAAACAAACAAACAAACAAAAAAAACAGTTAGCTTTCTGTTGAAATGTCACTTTTGAGGGCAATAAAAACAAAACTATTTTCCAATTTAATGCAAAAAAAAGTTATATACATATATTCCTTCTAAACCAACTGGTCAAATGAAAATGCTCATATCATTAATCAACTCCTGAAGAATTTGCCACCTCTCCCGTTTAATTATTAATATCCACTGTCTTGTCCTACTTTAGGATTATTACTGTGAAAACTGATGGTTCAGGAAGTTTGTCTTAGAGAATGGAGATCATTTTAACTATTCACGTACTGTACCTTAGCGTCTGTTTCCCTAATGCCCCATTCATTCCTAAGCCATAAGTTTCCTCATGTACCTTAAGTTAAAAGCGGACTTTAATTGACTATTCAAACCCCAGAATTAATGATACACTCAGACAGATCTAGTTCAAGAAGGTGAATACCATTAAGTCAGGGGGAAGTTTTCATAGGTGAGAACACTTCTTGTTGTTGCAGGGGAGCCGGGTTCAATCCCCAGCACCCACCTTGGGTGGCTCCCAATCACCTGTTATTCCAGGTCGAGGGGATCTGATAATTTCTGGACTCTGTGGGCTCCAGCACATGTATAGTGCACATATACAGACTCAAGTGCAAACAGAAAAATAAAATAAATAAACCTCTAAAAGAAGAGTGTCGACATCAGTGTCACAGTCATATTTTGTGTAACTGTAGACTTTAATGCAACAACTACATCTTATATTCTTCTATGTATGACCCATCAATAACTGAGTTGCTGACTCAGCACTCTGATGTAAGGGTATCTACATATAGAAATTCCCATGCTCTGAAGACAGAATTAGCTTGCCTGGAAACAAATAAACACAGGGGTAAGTGTAGCCATAGGCTTTGTAATGTCTGTAGTACCTGAGGCTGTTCCTGGCTTCATAAGAATAGACAGATGTTCCTATGGATTCCTTGAATGGAGAGTTAGTGAATCCATTGACTTGGCCATCTATCCTGCAAGAGCAAACATAGGCGTTTGACACTCAAAATCAAGGTCATTTATAAGTGGTTTTGCTTTATTAAAATTTCACCCAGTGGACAGTATTTCTTTACATCTACCTGGTTCCTGCATGGATACAAAACACATGGTCTGCTTTGCTGGCTCCACAGAAATTGTTGTCTTACTTTCAAGAATCATCCATAAACACGGGCTATAATTATCTAATGCTGTGACAGGATGTATTTTTATCAAGGATAAAATCCACTGAAAATTGGTTCCTCAGTTGTTTTCCCAAGAGCAGCGCCCTTTTGAAAGGTCCCCTTGTACCACATATTTCAGAATTCACCATCTCAGAGAATGATCCAGGGGTTGCTTTGAGACATTTCAGTTTCTGTTTTGCTTTAAATGAAAGGTAACACTTCGAAGACTGGAGAGATCTGACCTAGATTTCCGCTGATCTAAAAATGTCATCATGTTTAACAGAACATAAACACATTCCATTTCTCCCCTGGAACAGAGGAAATTCTCAATGGAAAAAGTAGTGGAAATCGTAGCGATTTTTATTCTTCTTGGTTGGTAAGTTTTGGGGGAGAAGACATGAGAAGCGACAGCAGACTTGAGATGTTCATTAAGCCTTATTTTCAAACAGGCTGTCGGTGGGTGAGTTTGTGCTCTTGAGTGCTGGTGCCCACAGAAGCCAGGGAAAAGCAATCCCTCTGGACCTGGAATAGACAGTTGTGAGCTAACCAAACGTGGGTGCCATCTCTCTCATAGATTGAGCCATCTATCTGACCTCATCCTATGTAACTTTTAAAGAGGAAAATGTGTCAATCATTCATTTCTGACACTCACACACACAAAATGAAACTAATAAAATAAATCAAAATATTATAGGAAACCTGAAACTATCTTAGTTTTTAAACTATAAAAAATTATTCTTGGCTAAATATACATTAAAATTTCTGAGTAAAAAACTATTAATTGAAGAAAGAATAACCTTTCTCTCAGTTTTGTTCAAAACTTTACAAAGGTATGTGATGTATTGATTTTAAATTCATCAGGCCCTAACATATATTTAAAGCAATTACATTCATGTGATTCTAAATATGTATATATATTTCTATGTCAATAAAAGGTTGTGGGGAATTATTCTTGTAATTAACATATTGTGTATTCATCCATAATAAATTAATCTGCATTTATTTGTATTTAAAAATCTTCTTACCCTAAGGAAGATGTTTTGTGAGTAAATTTTCTTTGTTTCTTAACTTTATTTATTTTCTATTAATTACAGTTTATTCACTTTGTATCCCAGCTGTAGCCCTTCCTTCATCTCCTCCCAGTCCCATCTTTCCTCCCTCATCTCCACCCATGCCCTTCTTCAATCCACTGATAGGGAGGTCTTCTTCCCCTTCCATCTGACCCTAGCCTATCAGGTCTCATCAGGACTGGCTGTATGTCTTCCTCTGTGGCCTGGTAAGACTGCTTCTTCCTCAGGGGAGGTAATCAAAGAGCCAGCCACTGAGTTCATGTCAGAGACAGTCCCTGTTCCCATTACTAGAGAACCCACTTGGAGCCTGAACTGCCATGGGCTACATCAGTGCAGGGGTCCTAGATTATCTCCATGCATGGTCCTTGGTTGGGGTATCAGTCTCAGAAAAGACCCCTGTGCCCAGATTTCTTGTTTATGTTGCTCTCCTTGTGGAGCTCCAGTCCTCTCCAGGTCTTACTATCTCCCCCTTCTTTCATAAAATTCCCTGCACTCTGCCTAAAGTTTGGCTATAGCACGTATTGAAAAGGTAGAATCAAAACTATCGTAGAAGGTTTTCTTGTGTGATTATTAGGCTATGTCATTCCAAGATAATAAACTTAGCACAGACCTCAAGAAGAATATTTAAACTTAGTACTTTCTTAGAATTTATAAGGCAGAGGCACCTTGGGAAGATTAAGAAAGGAAATGGGTTGGGTTTTTTTTTTTTTTTTTTTTGAGTCCTTCATACATGGGTAGGATCAGTGTTATACATGAAGAGGTTATCAGATCCTCCCTCACTGAGGTTATGTGTCGCAATGAGGTATAGCTTCTATCCTAATGTGCATCTTAATACCAAACAAGATATTAACAGTCTCTCATAGTTTTAACACACTTAAACTCTGTTGTACAAATAAATTTCAAAGTGAGATTTTGCTTTGTAGCTAGGAGAGATTTCTGTGTGCTTTTGAACAAGAGATATACAAGAAAGAGAGTACTGGGTACTCCCTTCACTACTGAAAACTTACCAAGCAACAGTGAATAAAAATAAATTCTTGTAACCCAAGTAAAAGGCTTTGAATTTTCATGACACCTTTTATACCAAGTAACAGGACTGAGCAACAGGAAGGAGAAATTCTAACACAGTTAGAACATTTTCAATTTTTCTGTACTATATATTATAATGCTGTAGCTTTTTAATTCAAATAGTACTTATATTTAAATTTCATAAAACAATTCAACTCCCCAGAAAAATCTTCTGAGCATTTATCCAGTCACATATAGCATTCCTAAGAAATAAAGCGATATATGCCTAGGAGTGGTATAGCTGGATCTTGAGGAAGCTCTATTCCTAATTGTCTGAGAGAGCACCAGATTAATTTTCAAAGTGATTGTACAAGTCTACATTCCCACCAGCAGTGGAGGAGGGTTCCCCTTTCTCCACATCCTCTCCAGCATGTGTTGTCACTTAAGTTTTTGATATTAGCCATTCTGATGGGTGTGATGGAATCTCAGGGTCGTTTTGATTTTCATTTCCCTGATGGCTAAGGACATTGAACATTTCTTTAAATGTTTCTCTGCCATTCAATATTTCTCTATTGAGAATACTCTGTTGAGCTCTGTATCCCATTTTTAATTGGATTACTTGATTTGTTGATGTTTAACTTCTTGAGTTCTGGATATTAGTCCTCTGTCAGATATAGGGTTGGTGAAGATCCTTCCCCAGTCTGTAGGCTGTTGTTTTGTTCTGACAACAGTGTCTTTTGCTTTACAGAAGCTTTTCAGTTTCATGAGGTCCCATTTATTGATTGTTGATCTTAGAGCCTGTGCTGTTGGTGTTCTCAAACAGGAAGTTGTCTCCTGTGCCAATGAGTTCAAGGCTCTTCCGCACTTTTTCTTCTAACAGGCCACAGAGAAAGACAATGCAGCTAGTCCTGACTTGATAAGCTAGGGTCAGATGGAAGGGGAAGAGGACCTCCCCTATCATTGGATTTGGGGAGGGGCATGGGAGGAGAAGAGGGAGGGAAGGTGGGATTGGGAGGCGATGAGAGAGGAGGCTACAGCTGGAATACAAAGTGAAAAATAGTAATAAAACAACTTATATTTTAAAAAAAGAAATAAAGCAAGTTATAATTAATCTTACCTTCCATTCTTGTCTTCAGATATGTGAGAACTTACTTCAGATAAATTTTCTAGGACTCGGTCTCTACAGAAAAGAAAATAAATAGAAACAAAATCACCATTTGTGTGTGTATGTGTGTGTGTGTATATATACTTTATTTACAACACGGTTGTAGAAAACATGAAAAATTACAATAAATAAAAAACAATGTATCATCTTAGATATCATCATTTTGGTTCTAAGTGTTTTTTAAGAGACTGGAAATTGGACATTGAGCTATTTAATCTACACGCCTGTGGTTAAATATGAATGTATGTCTAGAATATCCCTGCAGGATAGATAGCATTCTTGCCTAACATGCAGAAGGTCCTGGGTTTGATTATCACAACATTTAAATAAATGTGGATTCTATAAATGAGAGAGAAGTCACATTTCGGAAAGCTTTGGAAATCCAGTCTGAAAAGTGTTCAGCTCCCACTGAGTGAGCACCAGGCGTGTCTTGAAGTACCAACCGCACTTTCACATGGATTGTCTCATTCAGATCTCACAGGAGCACACAGGACCAGTATCTGGAAAGACTGAATTTCTCAAAGCCAATGAACTAACTTATGGAACAATCAAGAGCAGAATTCAAACTACCTGCCTCCATAGAACAAACACTTAGATGTTTCATCTGGAGACTTTGTTTGTGCTGTGGGATTACAGAACTATAAAAGCTCAGAAATTCAAGAGGTAAAGGATAAATGCAACAATGAGAGGCTTAAAGGCCGTCTCAATGATTTTACACCTCCTATGATATACAGGGCCCTCTGGCATGTTATGACAGACTAGTCATTTGCATATTGGCATAACGCTAAAAGATCTTGTTTGATGTTCTCATGAGTTTGAGGAGGGCTTTGTCATGAAGCCCAGAGAGGAGCAGAATTGCTGGGCACTCAGAACAGTAGGGTTCATTCCCCCCCCCTTACTTCCTTCACGACATAATTCTCAGGCTTCATTTTGTAAATGAGGCTCCTAATATCCAATACAACAAGGTTTTGGTGAAGATAATACAAGTCAAGGCACAGTGATTAAGCTGTGAATGAAACAAGTGGGAAAATAAAAAGAATAATAGGTAATAGGACATGCTAATGTAGAAGTGAGTTGTGGATTTCCACAGACTTGGGAGGCTTTTTGTTTTCATTTCAGTCCTAAATTCTCACATCTTTGGAATTAACTCCAGTTCCTACAATTCTCCTTTCTCCTGCTCCAAAATGTTGGATTCAACTAAGGTTGCTGTACAAAGAAGGCACATATGAATTATCACTCACAAAATTAACATTGTTAGGAGGCAAAATAAAATAAAGTCTCCTCTTCCTGTTTATGTGGAAGAGATTTAATACTTCCCATATAATACCTAAGCCATTAATAATTGATAAACCATGTAAATTAAGCAGCATGCTATCGCCACTTAAATTTCACACTTCAAGTACTATCGGTGTGCTTTAAAAAATAGTAGAAATTTGTTTAAATATTTTTAATGTGAGTTGACACATTCCAATGAAACTATGTAAAATATACAGTATTTCAGGAACATTAATTGCTGTTTTAACCTGAGTGATGATGTAAAATTCAAAACTGAATTCCTTGGGTTTTTCAGATCAAGTTGTGTAAGGTCAATCCTGCCAATTTATAACGCAGATAGAAGTATTCGAATTTGCCTAAACCCTGATGGTTTTCACAAGTTCTTATGAAAGCCGTCTTTGTGGTATTAGAGGCTACCGTATTATCTTAACAGCCTTCACCCGTAAGAGAGTCCTTCCTGGCTTACAGCTTGAAATATAACGATATTCCCTCAAACCAGCAGTAGTAAGTGGGGAAAGATCACAGACTATGTGAATGTCGGGAGATGAGAATTCAGTGCCAGGAAGCTGTGCTTTCTCCACTGGGGTAGCACTGCAGGTCAGAAAGAAAGCTGTGTCTTTTAGTTACAGTGTGCGAGTGAGGTCTAACGTGGACCAGAACAAGTGTGTGTGTTGCATAAATATGTGAAGATAGAAGTCAAGTAGAAAAGTCTGGACATCATGCTCCCCTCTCAGCCTGAGAGGAAACCAGCACTGCCACAAAGACTCGCTCTTAGACTCCTCACGTCTGTGAGAGGGTACTCTCTGTGTGTTTAAGCAATATAGTATATGCTTTTTGTTCAAATAACCCTATAAGGTCTGTATCTGGTTTCTCCGCCTGAGGGCAGACATCTACAATTTCTCCAAAATACTTGTAACTGCTACAGATACTGAATATTTCTCTGCCTACACACTTCATTCTTTTTGGGGTGGGGACTGTAGTGTGGAGAAAAGGAAAAAGAATGGCTCCATTGAGGAAGCAGAGGAAGAGAGATTGGAGAAAAGGAAAAAGAATGGCTCCACCGAGAAAACAGAGGAAGAGAGATTCTTGGGCATTCGTCAGCTACAATGGGTAAGTCAAAAGCTAAGGCCATGCATGCCCTCAGAGAAGATGATCCCAAAGTAGGGTGGACCATCAAAGAAACCACATTATTAGAGGTTTCAGATAGTATATATATATTTTATTAGATAATGGCACATATCAAGTTTGGTTGGGAAAGCTATAGGGTTTTTATTTGTACCTATACCAGTACTTAAAGGAAACTAAGTGACGAAAAACACACAGTCCACATTTTCTTGGGGTTCGAACACTGATGGGTTGCATTAGCTACACCAGCAGATCCAATAAAAAAAAGTTTAGACTGCCCAAGCTAAAGGAGGCAAAAATAAATGCTCTTTAACTAAGATCACGTGTATTTCCTGGTGTCTTTTACACTGTGGCAGAAGATGAAAAACTGTGAGTCAAGGTGTGAAAAGAGTTTTTTAATAGAAGTGCAAGCCAAATGTTACAAGGTTGAGCAAACACTTGACTCCAAGTCTTTTTGTGTCTTTTCATTTTTATTTTGGTGCTAGGAATAGAGCGCAGGGCCTTGTGCACTCTAGAGCTAACTTCTGCTCAGCTCCGTGATGGGTCCAAGAACGCCTCTAACGTGTAGTTGTTAAAACTTTTGGAGCAGAATGTGAGTTCTCTAAGGTATAAAGCCGTAGATGTGTTTTTCGGTAGAAGAGTCTTCCGTGTTAGAATAACGCGCTGTGCTTGCCACTGTGTAAAGGAGGATGGTCCTCCCTAAGAGGGCAAATCAAGGGGAAATGTGGAGATTCTGACAGACAGCTTTTCCTAGGATACGTTCCCACGCAAGAAAGCTATTAGCTCGGTTCTAACTACTCTTCCTTTCTCGTGGGCATGTGGGAGGTGTTTATTAATAGGGTACAATATGCTTCTCTCTTCACTGCTAACTTAATCTGCTGTTGTAAAGTTTCCAATGCATGCACAAAACCAAAGAGTTTTAGCACAAAAATTAACTATGTTTTTTTTTCTTTTGTGTCAGAAATTGATCTTAGGCATCAGATTTTTAGCTCAAAATGAATCTCCTTGAAAAGAATATTGCATTTAGTGAAATAGTTAACATGATTCCTTAACTTATTGAGATAGAAAAATAGGACCTTACGTATTTTTATACTTTTTTTTCACTGAGTATTTTATTTCTCCCCCCACCCTTTAATAAGGTGGCTGAACTTAAGCATCTTTGTAATAAGCATTTCAAAAGCAAGGAAGGGAATAAGTTGCAGGCTAGGAGACTCCTTGTTGATTCATGTTGTAAAATCCCTTAAGTGTTTCTAGAATTTTGAGGCCTTGTTTCTGTTTTTGTTTTATATCCAGCTGAACTACAGAGCTGAAAGATAGCTCATTGGCAAGGTGATTGCCTTGCATGCTCATGGCTGTTAGTTCAGTCCATAACACCAGTACTGTTAGCTTCTGCATTGGATGGTGGGTCTAGTGCCTTATTGTTCGTTGGTTCTATCGCAAGCCAGGTCTAGTAAAAATAACTCTTTTATGGTACAGTTTCTGTGTTTGACTTCTATCTACTGTAACCTGAAGAGAACTGGTGTCAGACAAATTATTTTTAATCTGCCAGAGATGCATCCTTCTCTATCTAAACAGGATAATCCCAAAGGCTTTAGTGTATTATACACCTATAAGACATAAAGATGTTTTACTCAATAAATTAATAGATCCGTGTGTGATTTAAGTATTTTAAATATCACACACAAGTAATAATTTTAGTGTTCCTGAGTCCCTGTGATACCTTGAGATTGTCATAAGCAAGAAACACTTATTAGCTCAAGTAAAAAAAAAAAAATCAGTCATAACAAAATAGAATTTTTCTATTTAGTTTCAGTGATGGGGGCTTAGATTATTGGAGATATAATACAATAAATTTTACCTATGTAGACTATCATAAAGCATTGATTACCCTGATATGTAGTCTTTTACTCACATTATATTTGGTTTTTAGGTTTGGCTTGTTTGTTTGTTTGTTTGTTTGTTTGTTTTTTGAGACAGGGTTTCTCTGTGTAGTCTTGGCTGTCCTGGACTCACTTTGTAAACCAGCCTGGCCTCGAACTCAGAGCGATCCACCTGCCTCTGCTTCTTGAGTTTTGAGATTACAGGCATGTGCCACTGTGCTCAGCTTGTATTATGTTTGTTAAACACTTGACAGGGATCAGACATTGTGTCATTATGCTACTATGCTATATAAGGAAAGGAAGAAACACGGTAATCCCATCCACACCTCTAAGGACTTTATAGATAGAAAGAGATTATTAAATAATAACTCACTAAAGAAATGCATGCGTGTGATCGTGTACATACAGAGATTGGAAGGAACTCCCCTGAGTCTGCGTGATAAATACGCAGGCTGGTACCCGAAGGATACACAGTTACTGGCAATGCAATGAGAGGAAACAGAAAGTACCGGCCAGAGAGGAGAGAGATGGGAAAGGATTTTGCTTGTGAGAGAAGAGTAACAGGACTGGGGAGAAATATCAGATTATAGTAGTTTTTGAAGACAAGGTTAAGGGGCATGGCTGTGACTCAATGATAATAGGAAGACACTGGAGGAAGATACTTAGAAGAATGACATAATGAGATTCCTGTTTTAGGAAGATTACTGTTCATCCCAGTAGATGGATGGATGGATGGATGGATGGATGGAAATGAAGAGTCATGACCAGCAGCAGAAGTGGTTAGAAGGCTGGAAAGTCACCATCACTGCAGCAGTGCTATGGAAAGACAGGACCACTCCCAGAGGTTATTATGAGGAGCATCCACAGCAGGGATTGGTAGATTGATTGATTACATGGAGTGATGCAATGGAGTAATGTACACCGTATTTATATCTTGAGCATAAATATGAGAAATGTGCAGTGTGGAGACAGGCAGAACCTTTCCTCATGGCACAGAACTAAAATCTTGGAAAGTATATGTCAACAAACAGGGAAAGTAGAACTCTGACCACAAATAAAAATCATTTTTTGCTTTATGTGAATGATGCTTTTATTTTTTAACCAGGAAATCTTTTATATCACTAGCAATATGAGGTACTCTTCAGTAGCTGTCCATAAGCAGAAATTGAGAACATTAATAATTAATCTAACATCAGTTTACTGGCTGCAGATAATGACCTCTTTCTCTTTAGTGCTGGTTCACATTACCACTAAGAGCCATGCTATTTCTCATTGAATAAATGGAAATGCTCTGCACACCTGCATTTGTTCTGGTTGCTGTATTCCTAGGGTCTCAGGGATGCCTGTATATATTTCTGATGAATGAGTGTAGTTTATTTGGTCTCTAACCGTGAGTTAAATATGCAGCTGCTGGAAATGTGTGCAAAGCCAACACAGAAGTACTCTGATTCTCTGCTGCCACCAAAAGCACAGGTCCTCTGTCTCGTCACACTGACAAAGGGGCTTTGCCATGGCTCATCCTACTTAGATTTGCTTTAAAATTCTCTTTCTTTCCCTACACCGAAATCAAGAGGGCAGCATGCTTACACGGTAGATACAGATGTTTGAATCAGTCCATAAACTCACTCTTTTAAAAGAGCTGTCTTTTCTGTTTCTCTTTTGTAAGCTAATTCTTGGCTATTTATCATCAAATCTACTAATAAAGGAGAGTCAGACAAGCTAGCTTAGCCGACCAAGCTGTCTAAAAAAGTGTTTTTTAAATTCCTTTTAATAGTGATCATATAAGAATAAGAAAAAAAATATCTTTTTTTCTGTGGATTTCTGGACAAAGAGTTGCTAAAATTAAGCTACATTTTATAAAAATTTCCTCTTGCAGTAAAATCAAAGGCAGGACTCCTGTAAGAGTTACCATTGCCAATATAACACATTTGGCAGTGATAGGGAATAGGCAGGCTTTGGAGAGCTTGTTCCCCTAATCAGACATTGCATAACATGGCTATTAGGCCTGTTACTAATGTGACTGTAATCTCCCAAACCTTCTACTATTAACAAAACAACTCCACCCAAATAATTGGACTTAAGGCCCACTCAACAGGAAAAAAGTCATTTCTTATACTAGAAATCTAGACATCTTCCTGAGGCTAGGGTGATCATAGACTTCAGAAAATAATCTGCTACCTCACTTTGGCAGACCAGCGTAATTCCTTACTACATTCTAAATCTTATCCTTATACCCACAGATAAATATAGCTACCTCCTCCTCCTCCTCAAAGAAGCTTCTCTTTATAGCAAATGGAGAGCATCACAGTAAACCAAAACTAGACACAATGAAGAAATCAGCAGATTGTGGGGAGCCTAGTCCCAAATGACACATCTGTGTCACAGCTCCTGCGTCTGTGGTTTATGGAACTCCATAGAAGAGGTTATAGAAAGATTGTGAGAGTCATGATACCAGGAATTCTGCTGTGAAGCAGTCTGTTTTAGAAATGGCTGCATCAATAAGACTAGAACACTGGTGATATTAACAGATGTGATAGTGTGAGACAGAGAAATTTCACAGGGTCACACCATTAGACCAAAACTATAGAAACCAATGACTGACTGATGGGAGAGGGGGAAAGGGTAGTTCCTAGGGAGGAACTACCTTTCTACTTATCCATAGTGATCATCTGAAACTATATACACACAAGCAATAAAAGTGGACTCTTGTAGGTTGTGTTTATATACTTGTACATACATGTACATATGTGTACATAGCACTAGTAAAGAAAAAGAAGCTACCAATTTGACAGTTGTGGGTCATGAGAGAGGTTTGCAGAAAAGGTATCTTGGTGGGGGGGAACGAGGGCAGGGGAAGGAAGATAGTAGTGTAATTCTATGTTAATTAAAAAATAGAAAATTGTGGAATAGGTTCAAAACTCAGGGTGTAAGCTCAAGGTTAAAATGTGCCACGATGCTTTGCGAGACCACACAAGCTTAGGATCGGGAATTTTGAACAACCTTAAATATCCTTTCCAAGTTGTTTTGGCTTCCTCAAAATATATTTTTTTTTCTTGTTAGTTTTATTCGTTTTTCACTTCAGCCTTGAAATTCCTTTTTCTTAAGGGAACAAACATCGGGTTGTCTTGGTACAAGTAAGAAGCTTAGAACCCCCAAACCAAGCAATCAGTTCAAGAAGAGTGCAATATGTCTCGGCGTTGACAGGAGGCATGCAGGTTACAAATGGGGCCCTTGGAAACAAAAGAAAACTAGAGAAAATTCCTCCCCTGGGGCCTTGCATCAACATCAGTTAGGTAAGGTCACCTACCCATTTGTGTTTCTGAGAGCAGGAGGCTTCACTTTAATAATATTGTCCAAGTCTTGGCTGTTTAAAATAGTGAAAGAGTGTGGTTAGTGATGGCAATTTGGTCATGGAAGATCAATAGCACTAATAAAAATTTATCTCGTATAAGACAAACAGCTAAAAAACGCGCATTAGCAGCTTTAGTGTTACCACCTTTGATCACTTCTGGTCACTGTACGACTCCCTCCGATAATGTCATCCAGACCGCTGTTTCTTTCAGTGCAATAACAGAAAGAAAACAGGTTAGTAATACAGTTATTTTTAGTAAGGACAATAAAACAGAATGTTCTTCCTGATCAAAACTCACTAAAAATTTTATTACCTTTGGTTGTTTGTAAGGACATCAGGATTTACTTTGATGAACTTGTCAAGATCTTGGTGTCTTTGAGGGGAAAAAGACAGAGCATTAAGGGTCAGAGGCAAAAGGGTTTAGGGAAATGGCCCTTAAAGGGTCATTATATTATATTATATCATATCATATCATATCATATCATATCATATCATATCATATCATTATACATCATTGTGGTCAAGAATAGCAATGTTGAGAACAGCACTGGAATCTTCCTGAGGCAGGAGGAATTATGCTCAGAACTTGCTCTGAGCCCACACACTTCATTTTCAGAGCAATCTACCAGGGTGTGCATCTTCAGCACTCTACAGAGACTATCTAACGATTAGCATTTTTCACACTTCAGTGTTATGAAGACACAAACTGGTTCTCAAGGCTTTGCCATTTTAAAGATCGGATCAATATTAAACACAGGAGCTCAAAAGCTGAGATGTCCTAAACATAAACCCAGCCATCACAATCACGAGCTTATAATGACTGCGGAAACTGAACTGAACCCAGTTGTTCATCGTTAGATTCACGCTTTATAAAATACTATCCTCTTAAACATCCACTGCGTGGTTGTTTTCTCAGCTACAAAACAGCATTTGCCCCACCAGATTCACATCCTGAGCTCTGGTCCTAAGGCCTAAGAATTGCGCATTTAAACTCTAAAACTTTTTAATTATAATTATTAGCACTCACTGATCATACAAATCAATGGATGTCACTGTCACTTCTCCACACCTGCCTTTTAGCATGTTCTGATCACATCACGCTTTCTTCGACTTGCTTTCAACCTTCTCTTTCTCACTCCTTCCCCAAGCCTCTTCCCCTTAACAACCCCTTCCTCCGCTGTCAGTGCCTTTCTGTTTTGTTTTGGGGGTTTCTTTACACACGTGAGAGGAAACACTTGACTTGTCTTCCTTTATTTGTGAGGTTTTATTTAACATGATACCTTCTCGCTCCAGCCATTTCCTGGAAATGATATAATTTGTTCTTCTTTATGGCTGAATAATGCTCACATGAACACATGGATTTGTGCTGATCTGGTTTCTTTATCGTTCACTGATGGGCCGCTAGGCTGACTCCATATCTTAGCTGCTGGGAAAAGTGCCATAGTAAGCATGAGTGTGCAAGTACTGTGAGGTGAGTTGGAACCTTGGGGACAAGTGTGTCTGCATTAACACACCTCCTAATTATGTTTTTCCTTTACCTTGGCTGAAACTTTTGGTAAAATAAGCTAAGTGTGCTTAAAAGAATCTCTATCCAGCATCTGTCTCCTGTGAGCTCCATGACCTGAAATTGCTCAGGTCACAGATTGCTCAACAATGCTCATGTTGTTCTAAGGATGCTCAGCCTGAACTGGGGCTGAACTGAATCTGCTCTTCCGTGTGAATATGCATAAGCTTTGTGAACAATATGGTCCTTCTTTGTTTAAGGAGACTATTGCTTTGGAAATGACTCCCCTACCTGGTGTTTTCCTTACCTGGTGCAGGTAATAAATCTTCCTGAACTCTCTTATTTCTTGTTTCAGCTTTTTGTTTTTAAGCTTTCATGCATCAAGATGCAAACTCCACTGCATTGCATTAAGTATCTTTTTTTGAAAGGTGACATTTTTTCCTATATATGCTCAAGAGTGAAACTGGGTCATATGGCAGCTCTGGTTTCGATTTTTGAGGAAAGACCATACTGATTTCCCTAATGTCTAGACTAATTTCCAGTCACACAAATAGTGTGCAACGGTTGCTTTTGTATTTTGTTTTCCATAAAGCCATGTTGACTACAGTAGAGCATTTCACTTATGATTATCTTTCTGTTATGTTACTGGGCATTCATACTTCTTTTATGAAGTGCCTGTTCAGCCCATTTGCCTATTTTAATTGGATTATTTGTTCTTCAACATTTCATAAATATATACTCAGAGAGTCACATGTCATGTGCCGTGACAAAGGATTGCAAGAGCGACAGTATGTTTCTCCAGTACCATCTGGGCAGCAACTTGCTTGTATCTCCTTCCCTTCACCACTTGCATTGATAAATGTAAAGATATTTTACTAATGAAGAAGTTTCTACAGAGCTAAACAGAGAGGAAGCCGTTTATCAGTGAGTCACCATCAGTCTGATCAAAGGTGACATTCCCCTCCCCTTCTGCATGGAATGTGTGCCCATCCCGGCTTCCAGGACCTGAAGACATCTTCTCAGAGTAATCAGATCTCCCTACTAGATGGAAAATCTCAACCTGGAATTTTAAAGTGTTGAGTTGTCCTCAAGAATAATATTTTCAATTTAAAAAAATCTATAACATAATAGAAAGAGTCGTTGGCAAAGAAGCATTACTAAAAACCTAATGTCTCAGAATAAGTTAATTGGAAGCATTTGGTTACAAAATAAATGCTTTGAAGATTAAGTGAGAAAATAGTCTTGAAAATCCATTAGAAATCTAAATGATGACAAATATGCAAGCATTTAAAATCAAGTCAACTTAATATATTAAGAGAAAAAAGAAATAACAAGGAATAAAACCTTGTAGAGGGACGAGTGTGCTTAAAAGTCATGGCTTGTTTACATGTAATATCAATCACAATGGATTTTGGGGTGACTGCATATACTATCCATAAGCATAATTCAGAATAAAGGCAGGAACTACAAAAACAATGTCAACGTTTACCTTTCCACATGTTCTACTGAGCATAAAACAAGATTGTTTATCTAAAGGCCTAAAACAATGATATTCTATTCAAACCAGTATTATATAAAGCCCAGTAAGAACCCCCCCACACACACACACAAACACACAGAGAGAGGGTCAGAGACAGAGAGAGAAATTGCAAGAAACAATGCACTGACAACATGAGAACTTTAATATTTTCCATTTGGTTTATTCTTGTGTGTGCTGATTGCTGCTCATTGATTATAAACTTTTTAATAAGGAGCATACCCAAAGTCTGAGAAGCAAAAGCCAACATAAAGACAAGCTCTGTGCTAGCACTACTTTCAAGAAGGCAGTGCTGTGTATCGCCACAGCTAGGATCTGGCCTCCTGTGTTTTCTGAGACATTTAATGGACCTTCATTTATCTGATTATTAGGGGCTCAGTGCTGTGGAGTAAAGAACAGAATTCGGCTGGAAACCATGGGACCTCAGAGAAGACGGATTGTTTCTCGCTCAGGTCTCAATATTGTCATGTGTAAATGAGGAGCTTGGACCGGACACTGCCTGCAGCTCTTACCTCTCTAACATCTACCCCCAAAATACAAATGTTACTCTGTGTAATGTTTATGAGAACAGCCTTTTCATTTCTTTTTTTTTTCTTTTTAAATTCAACTCACTGACAATACATCGTACAATCCGCCAGCAGTACATGGGGCTCCTAGAGGTAACAGAGTAAACTGACAACCTATTATTGTCTCTGAGTAACATCTCTGTGCCCCCGGTACATAATTAGCTATAATCTATGCTAATTGCCCGCTTTTAATAAGATTGAGTATGACAACCAAACTCTTTTTGGTGTCCACGGCCTGTAATTACGCCTAACGTGCAAGCAAATGAGACCCAGTGATGGCTGCGAACCCAGTAGGTGCTCAGTAACTATTTACTGCCTTCGAAATCATGGAACTATCAGTCTTCCCTGAGTTTTCTCTGTGACCCAGGCCAAATCGCTTAACCTTTCTGGAAGAGTCCTTATTCCCTTTTCTACAAAGCCGAGTTAGCTGGAAGAGTGCTTTTCAAAATTGTTCCCATCAACTGGGCTAAGATTTTCCAAGTTTCCTTCATTCCATCTATAAGATTTTTATGATTTTTATAGGTGTCAACACAACTTAAAAGTGAAAATTATGAAAATATTCCTGAGACCGCATACAATAAGTACATATATAAATAATGTGAAGTATATATAATGAGACACGAAAAGTGAATTTAACTAACTTAGAGACATTCCTCAGAGAATTATCAAATTGAAGTTTACATTCCTCTTGTAAGCATAAGCCTTTTAAAGGGCAATAAGCCACATAAAATTTCTACTTTCCCCCGAAAACACTTTTCTACAAAGAAGAAAATGCAATACGAATGGTGTATCAAACAAGGACTCTGGGTATACTGCTTAGCTATCATGAATAAGCTTTAGCTTGAGAATCAAGTCTTGCATTAATGCTTTACAAACCAAACAGAAGGTGGTAGTTCCTGGCCCACCTATGGCCCTGCCTCACTTCTTGGTTGTTCCCATTATATAAAATTTTCAGCTGCCTGTATTTTGCCATGTCTGAATACTGAAATTAACATTTAAGTCTCCAGGTACTTCAAAAATTTCATTCAGTTTTTCCATAAAATGATTATGGTATTTATATTCAAATTATATTTAGTTAAGAAGAAGAAAAATCTCTCTCACCTGGCAGTAGTTTTGACAGCTTTGGGGCTTGTGTGAATAAGTTCATCAAGACTGTGCTGATTGCTAAAACAAAGTAAAAGAATGGGTCAGTCAATAAGAAATTCTCTCCCTCTTTGTCCCTCTCTCTCTCTCTCTCTCTCCAACTGTGTGTGTGTGTGTGTGTGTCTGTGTCTGTGTGTGTGTATTTTGTTTTGTTTTCAGATAAGGTTTTCCTACTTCCTTTGTAGAGCCACAGGATGGCTTTGAACTGTAACTTCTACCTGATCCTCAAGTTCTGAGAGCACAGGGGCGGTTAGGACCATCCCTTATAAAGAAAAGATTCATAAGGATCAAGACACTCCATGAAGGCAAATCCCCAAGAAATGCTGGAGGTGAGCCTGAACAAAAACTGCAAGCATCCTCACTCCTTCCCTGGGGCATCCCTGAGAAGAAACTCAGGATAGCTGCTGGTGGACTCCATGCCCTTGCCCTTCCTCCTCCTCATGTTCACAGTAGCCCCTCCCCTTGGGATGTTCTGTACCACATGATTTTCACAGCAGCTTTATGGGTGATAGCTTGGAGTTTCACCACCATGCTTTTGGGGTGTGTGTGTGTGTGTGTGTGTGTGTGTGTGTGTGTGTGCGTGCTCCAATATATAAATGGCCTTAATTTCTCAAGAACAGAAGTAAATTCAATGTCATGCAAGAATATTCTAATTAAGTATAAACCTGTTATGTTGCCAATTCTCACAAGTCATTTAAATATTAGTCCCCATGATTATGAGAGAGTAGTAAACTGATAATCTTGAGTTTGTTCTTTTTAATACACTTATAATTTATTAACTAAGAATTTGCCGTATTAATGTACTTGTGTGATTATGGTGTCACAAGGAATTTCTCAAGTAGTAATTACACAGAATTAGCATCTGTATTATCATCTTAAACAATATTAAAGTGAAATGATTGGAAGCAATAGTAAGAGCAAACCCTGTCTAGTATTTTACAAGGTAACACATCATCTTCTACTTTCTTATCCCCTCCTTTGAGACCTCTCTAGCCAAATAATTTTACTCCTTTCACATAAACTGGAGTATTTGTCAATCAATAATCTCCCAAAACTTACCTTTTGTTTGCTGAGGGGGTCACCTTGATAAGAGTGTCCAGGTCTTGGTTCCTGAAAGTTAATACATTGCAATGCCTAACAAGGTCAACCAAGAACAATCACTTTATACTTTTTAGCCTTAATATCAAATCAACTTGATATTTAGTAATTTAAAACTCCAGTGTGACTTGAATCCTCTTCTTAAAAATAAAATTCATTCTGCAAAATTCGCAAATAAAAAATCACTCAGCAAAATGAACCAGACGCAAAGCCTGTCTATCACAATCAGTTTCTCTATAGTTACTGTTCTAATAGTTAGGATAGACATTCCAAACAGAAGCTATAGAGCTCCAAGTTGGGTTGTATACTTTCACTGTAAAGTATTTATTATTTCGCTGAAGTCAGCATCTGACAATAAGGTTTTATTCTCAGTTAGGTTATGAAATCTCAGGACAACTTAGAACTAAAGATTCAGTTACAGGATGGCAGTATGGTTCTTTGTTTACTTGACATGGTATATCATAGGGAAAGTTCTTTCTGTATGAAAGATAAATGTCTTTTTTTTTTTTTTTCAATGAACTGAGTGTGTTTTTTTAACGGTCTCCTGGGACAGGGACAGAGCTCAGCGGGTAGCACTTGGCACACAAGCATAAAGACGGTAATTTAGAATCCTAGTACCTATGTAAGATGCAAGGCAGGTAAGGTGGATCTTGCGAGAATAGACTGAAGATCCCTACAGCAAGCTGCTAGCGAGAAAAGCTAAACTCTAGCTAGACTATTCTAATCAATGAACTTCGGGTTCAAGTAAGAGACTTCGCCTCAGTACTTTAAGATGAAAGCAGCTGGGGAAGACACATTATGTCAACCTTTGACCTCTCCATACAGACAATACATGTATGAGCCCCATACATAGACCCGCATACATCAGGACAGAAACGTGTGCACACCGTTTATACACACACACACACACACAAACACTAAAATGACTTCCTAACTTCAGAACTGGTTGGGTATTAGACAAAAAGAAGAAAGGGAATAAAAGGAGAAAGTAGACAGGGAAACCTTTTGTAATCTGCAGACTTCTGCTTCAGCTGCCTGGTTTTAGGAAATCATTTTAGGATGCTGCCTTATCCCGTGGGGATTCCCATTACTCTGGAATACAAATTCTATGCAGAAATAAGCTGACCACTGTGGTTCGAGGGATTCCTGTCTCCACCATGGTCCACAGCCAGGGAACCCCCTGTCAGGGTTTCATTACCAGCCTGTGGGTTGGTGACGTACCAGTTTCCGGTTTTTCATCCCTTCTAGGGGATGTTTTAGGACCATATAAAGCACTTTTTTATTTTTAAGAGTGGGTCAATAAAAAAAAAAAAAAAAGGAGAGATAAATATTTCCTAAGTCTTACCCTTGGTTAGCTTGGTCGGTTGCGGGCACCCCTTTGATGAAATTATCAGGACTTTGACACCTTAAAAATATAGAAGAAATAACCATATCAGTTACGTCAAATGGCTGAAATTATTAGTTAAAACTGACCTTTTATTATAAAATAATTACTAACGCCTTGACGCCAGGCGTTTTGCTGAAATGTGGCGGTGGAATTGGATCTGGAAGTGTCCACTGATCAGGCATCCTCAGCTACTCAGTTTGATGAGAAAGCTAAGCAAACTGGTCTGAGAACAGACCTAGACTCCTGTATGTGGGCTCTAGCCCAGAGTGCTTCCCCACTTCTGCTCCGTCCTTCCGCTAAAAGGAACTGACCAATAACAGTGTTTTCTGTGTGCGCTGGAGAACAACTTGAACCTAAATGATCAGAGGGACCTTCACTGTCCTGGAAATTACCTGACAGCAATCTCTGCTGTCTTAGATATACAGTCAGAATTATTGCTTCCGTCAGGATCAGCCAACTTAGCTGATGATTTCATTATGCTTATAAACACTGGTTAGCATGAAACCACAAGGAGGGGCATATTAAATATTACCCTTGAAAACTTTTTCCTGTTGTTGTATTCACCCTGATGAAATCATTAAGTTCTTTGGGAACTTTAAACAGACAAACCAGACAAAAACTCACTCAATAAAAATGGAATGAAATCAACTTGCCATTTTGCTTTGAATCCTATGAATACATATGTCCTCAAAATAAATGTTAGTATTAAGTTTTGATAGAAATCAGTACTGGTCTAAATCACCTGCGTACAGGAATAAAAGTTAACTTTCATACAAATGATTGGTATACAGTCCTAGTTTCTCATTTAGTCTCAAAACAAACCCTAACATTAGGGCACAATAGAACTTTTTTTTTTTTAATTAGCTTATTTTGGAACAAAGCAATTGTTTATCCAAAAACATGTCCTGCCTCCAGAAGCATCCACGCTTTCTTGCTTATTCTGTAGTCACAAGGAGATGGTGTTTGGATAATAATTTCCATTTACAGCGCTTTGGTCTTACTCCTTCTGATTCTTCTTGCTATCTGCTGCAAAGAAAGACTAAGCTCATGCTCCTCCCACTGTGCCTGTCAGCTGCAGCCCAGTGACCATGGGACTGGCTCAGTACCCCATCTAGCAAACAGTGAGCTTCAGGCTCTCTGGGTCCAAGCATCCCAGCTCCTTCTTTCATAGTGCTACATGTTGATGCGGGAAAGGAGAGGTAGGACATAATTCTCTCACCCTTGGTTACTTCGGTTTGCATCTGGGGTGACTTTGATCAGATTGTCAAGGCTCTGGCCCCTGAGAAACATTGAAAAAAAAATGGAGTGGTTAAGGGGAGATTTTCAGCTGACAGAAGGAAACTACCAATTAAGGCTTAGAAACAGTGTAAACGCACATTGAGGTCATGCCAAAGAGTTAAAGGTGACAGTACAGGGGTGGAGGGATTAATGTAGATCAGAAACTCACTGAGACTTGGGGAGACAATATTCTATGCAGACGTTTGGCTATTAGCAAAATCTGAATAGGGTGTCCTCTACTCCAGTGCTCTTAATGGTACTCTGTTAGCCACTGCCAACTACACAAAACAGTGTTCATTAGTCCATATACTTGTTTCATAGTACATTCCAGATAACATTCTCTCTTGGTAGCAACCTCCAACATGTATAAAAGAAACTGTTTTAAATCCATATTTTATTGGCATTCATTGATAAGTTTTCTGTTAGAAAACTGCATTAAGATGAATGAATGGTTTACAAATGTAAACCAATTTGTTTACAATGTACTATATACAGCATGGTATCTACTTCTGGTGTTTATAACTCATTAGAATGACACACATTATAACTGATTGTTCTAGGAACAAACCGTCAAAAAACTGAAGTCTATAGACTTCTGGAATGTACCAAAATCTAAGCCATAAGGGCTGGAATAAGAACTCCACCGTCACTGAAAACACTTGAGCACTTTACTCCTGGCCTTAACCACACGACTGCTTCTGATCTTAAAGGAGTGATGCTTCTCTTAGTGATTTTGCATGTGCTTCTCACATATGTCTCACCAGAAACCACTCCTCTGATCTACAGAGGCTGCCATGTGGGGAGAAGAGCCTCCTGAGCGGGAGCGTTAACACTCTCTCCTGCTCGATGACCCCACGAAGATGTCTCTAGGATTTCCTTTACACAACGTCAAAGATTCAATATTTAGAAGCAACCAGATGTTGACCCAAGTTCTTGCTTGATCCAGATGTCTCAAGAAGTCAAACTCAGACTGAAGACAGCAAGGAACGTATGTGGACCTTCATTGTAACAATAATGAAGCAATTAACCCCACAGAAAAAACTGCTGCACTCCAGATTAGCCCTGGTTCTTCACCTGAATGAAGCCTGTGGGATTTGAATCGCAATCGCGTGGTCTTAGAAAACCTTCCCAGGTTACAATTGTAAGATTTTAGTGTTCAAATAAATAACAGGTCAGCAAGGCACTATAAGCCCTTCCTTTAAGAGTGCTGGTTGGGAGTTTGCTTTCATTGTATTACAAAGACTTCACCCCTGTAAACATTCAATGAGCCCCCCAACTATATAAGACCATTTAAATTCTTAATGTGCAAAGCCAATAAAGAAAGTGAACTAATTAATGTGATCTAATTATTATAATGATATACCACTTGAAGCTTAACTGAGTCGTTGATGTAGTGTATATATACATTCTTGCAATCCACAAAGAGCAAAGATCAATGGACTAGGCTCTACCAAGTGGTGGAATGGATGTGAATGAAACAGACACAGAATTAGCCTATTTGAGGCCTATGTTCCAAGCTGGGGAAAGGCAGGACATAGCCAGACATCTAAGTGAATGGCATATTTTTTCAGCTAGCTTATACACGCTGTCCTTTAAAAAGAGTATTTGGTGTTTGTAGTACTGAGGACAAGTGGGGTGTATAATTTAATTACATCCAGCAGTCAAAAATGACCTGTCTGAAAAGAAGACAACATGGTGACAGCAGTTCCAGAAAATGGGAACAGTATGTGTAAATGCCTTAAGGCAAAAATGGACCTGATTTAGGAGGGGTTTGATAGGACCTTATTGAAAAAGTAAAAAATTAGAATTATATTCCACTTAAGATAGAAAATAGTAACATATTTTTGATAAAAAAGAAAACTTGTGGGGGACATAACTACAGACACTGAGGAAATTCAAACAATAATTAGGACTTACTTCAAAAGTCTACACACAACAAAATTTGAAAATTTAAATGAAATGGACAATTTTCTTGATAGATTCCACTTACCAAAGCTAAATCAGGACCAGGTAAATCAATTAAATAGTCCTATATCCCCCAAGGAAATAGAAGCAGTCATCAAAAGTCTCCCATCCAAAAAAGCCCAGGACCTGATGGTTTCAGCGCAGAATTCTACCAGACATTCAAAGAAGAGCTAACTCCGGTTCTCTTCAAACTATTCCACAAAATAGAAACAGAAGGAACATTATCAAACTCATTCTATGAAGCCACAGTCACCTTGGTACCCTAAACCTCACAAAGACCCAACAAAAAAAAAAGAGAACTTCAGGCCAATCTCCCTTATGAACATTGATGCAAAAATACTCAACAAAATACTCGCAAAACGAATACAAGAACACATCAAAGATATCATCCACCATGACCAAGTAGGCTTCATCCCAGGTATGCAGGGGTAGTTCAATATATGGAAATCCATCAATGTGATCCACCATATTAACAAATTGAAAGAAAAGAACCACATGATAATCTTCCTAGATGCTGAAAAAGCCTTTGACAAAATCCAACATCCATTCATGTTTAAAGTATTGGAGAGATCAGGGATACAAGGCACATATCTAAACATAGTAAAGGCAATATACAGCAAACCTATAGCCAACATCAAACTGAACGGAGAGAAACTTAAAGCAATCCCACTGAAATCAGGGACAAGACAAGGCTGCCCACTCTCTCCATATCTCTTCAACATAGTTCTGGAAGTCCTTGCTAGAGCAATAAGACAGTTGAAGGAGATCAAGGGGATACAAATTGGAAAGGAAGAAGTCAAATTATCACTATTTGCAGATGATATGATAGTATACCTGAGTGACCCCAAAAACTATACCAGGGAACTCCTACAGCTGATAAACACCTTCAGCAAAGTGGCCAGATACAAAATTAACTCAAAAAAATCAGTAACCCTCCTGTATACAAAAGACAAAAGAGCTGAGAAAGAAATTAGGGAAACAACACCCTTCACAATAGCCACAAATGACATAAGGTACCTCGGAGTAACCCTAACCAAGGAAGTCAAAGACTTGTATGAAAAAAAATTTCAAGTCTCTGAAGAAAGAATTAGAAAAAGATATCAGAAGATGGAAAGATCTCCCATGCTCATGGCTTGGCAGGATTAACATAGTAAAAATGGCCATCTTACCAAAAGCAATCTACAGATTCAATGCAATGCCCATCAAATTACCAACACAATTCTTTACAGACCTGAAAAGAAAAATTCTCAACTTCATATGGAATAACAAGAAACCCAGAATTGCTAAAACAATCCTCTACAATAAAAGATCCTCTGGAGGTATCTCCATCCCTGATCTTAAGTTGTACTATAGAGCAACAGTTTTAAAAACTGCATGGTACTGGCATAGAAACAGAATGGTGGATCAATGGAACCGAACAGAGGACCCAGAAATAAACCCACACACTTATGGACACCTGATCTTTGACAAAGAAGCCAAATCCATTCAATGGAAAAAAGACAGCATCTTCAACAAATAGTGCTGGTCCAACTGGATGTCTACATGTAGAAAAATGCAAGTAGGTCCATACTTATCACCCTGCACAAAACTGAAGTCCAAGTGGATCAAAGATCTCAACATAAAACCAGACACATTAAATCGGCTAGAAAAAAAAAAAGTGGTATAAGACTGCAGGCTGAAGCTGGGCACAGTGGCACACGCTGTAATCCAGCACTCAGGGAGTCAAGGCAGGTGGATCTCTGTGAGTTCAAGGCCAGTCTGGTCTACAAAGTGAGTCCAGGACAGCCAGGGCTATACACAGAAACCTTGTCAGGAAAAAAAAAAAAAAAAAGCAGGCTGAATAAGCCATGAGAAGGGAACCAGTAAGAAGCAGCACTACCTCATGGACTCTGCACAAATCCCTGCCTGTTTGTTCCTGCCTTGATTTCTCTTTCAGGTGAAATAAACCCTTTCCTTTCCAGGGCTTCCAGGGTCCCTGTTCACATTAAAATGTCCCCACCATTGTCCTGAACCACTTATGAAGCCAAAGAGGCCAACACTTTTCTCTCAGCAAGTATGCAAGATCTGGTTGTTTTGCCTAATTAACTGGGTGGTTATGCCTCTGACTGTGCCACATGGCCAAACACAGGGCAGCTTGGCAGAGCGCGCGGCAGCTCTTAGCTAGCTGAGCCTTTGCTCTCTCAGCAGAGCCTTTGGGGCACTCATTGCTGACGCATCTCTGAAACAACAAATAATATCATATACCGAGTTAACCAAGTGGAAAAGAGTTCAGGGAATTGTTTGATGCATAAATGATGCAGCTACATGGCTACAAGTTCCTTTTCAAAACACAGTTCCCATGCATGCTATCCCCTACACACACACACACACACAAGCATTTATATACTTGGCATTGAATGTCAATTCACTGTCCTAAACACTAGCATTCTAACGTGCTTACCAAATGCCTGGCAAAGGGACGCTTCAGATGCCTTACCTCTTCACAGGACTATTTGTTTCAGGATTCCCTTTAATCAGTCCATCGAGGTCTTGTTTTCTTTGGAAAAGGAAGTGAGTTCTAATGAATGTCATTAAAATAAAACATGAAGCAAATGAATAGTAGCTTAGTATTAAGAAGAAGTGATAAATGTAAAAGTTATCTACACCAGTGTGAACATTTAACGTTCTAACCATAAACGACAACTCTCGTATCTTGGGCTGAGGGCCACTTAAGGTTGTTAATTTGCTAACAACACACACACATATGGACTGTCTGTATTGTTCTCAGAATATAAGTACAACTTTGTCTTCAGATCCATCTAGTGAGGTCACTTCTAATGGGCCACAGTGAAGTAAGCGAAGTTTGATTGTGTTATCCACTAAAACCGGACTGAATAAAAATTGATACTTGACAAATTGATACGATCTCTTTTTTTATTTGTTTGTTTTAATAATAAAGATATTGTTAACAACATACTAACTTAACAGTATTGAAAATACTAAAAAAGTATGTCCTCATCTAAACCTATCAATCATGCCCACATCCAAACCTTTTGACTAGCTTTTGCCTCCAAGTAAATTATTATAAGTAACAAAGAATAAGATTGAAAAAACAAAAACTCATTAAATAGTCAGAAGCATAAAGACTCCCTTCCTACCGGATCTACAGGCTCCCCCTGTAAGAACCCAGAGAAGCTGTGCTCAGAGTGGCGGTGGGGGATGGTAGAAGTGGGGTTTGGATACAATGCCTGCATCCTAGCCCTGGACTGGGGAAGAAGCACGGAGTCCTTACTCCTGCCCAGGCACTGGCCCAGCCTCCCCCGGGGCTGCTGGACGAAACCACCATCCTTAAAGGAGGTGACTTAGGGAGGCTTGGCTGTCTCTGTCATCCCAGATATGAATTCAGAAGCTACATGAAGACTGCATTCCTTAGGTCATTTCTACTCTCCCATCAATCCTTAAAAAGAGATCAATACCCCAAACCAAGTAGAAAAAATAACTCAGTATTAAATACTGCAACAATTGTTTTAAAATAAATACATTTGTAGCAGATACACATGAATGGCCACATCTCCCACCATTTTGGATAATTCCATACTTTAGAATGTGGTTATGAAGCTAAAAAGTCAACTCATTTGTCTTCTGATGATTATGTAGAAATAAAAATTAAAGACATTAGTGAGACATACCCAGTGGTATTTTCATGTCCTCCCGGGTTGATCTTCACATTTTCAAGCTCTTTACCTCTTATGAAAAGAATGTTTGGATTAGTTTCCATAAAATTAGATTACAGATAGAACTAGATATATATCATCCATTTGATGGCATAATGTTCTTGTGGAATGGATACAGTTTACCCTTGTTTATTCAAATGCTGATTTCTCTCCCCCACTATCTGGTTTCAATCTGAACATTGCATCTCAGTGTTTATTCTGAGCATCTCCTGTCTCAAGTTTGTGTAAACATGCCACCATTTGTTCTCTGTATTGCCAATAAAGCCAACCAGTCAATGCTGAGCAATGCAGAGAATAGGGTGGGACATCCTGGTCCGGTGAGGAGAGAAGAAAGGTGAGAGTGCAAGTGGGACCCATGAGGAGAAGACTGGAAAACATCAGGAAAAATAAACCAGACCTAGAATATGACTAAAAGGCAAGTAAAATGTGGGAAATCTGAATGGGAGGAAGCTATACTAGCTTGGAGGTTTAGGATAGAGTAATTATTGAGCAGCATTGTGGCTAGGCTAATTAAATAACCCCCTGTCTCTCTGTGGTTATTTGGATATATAGCTGGTTAGAGAGTAACCGCTGCCTTACTAAAATATAAATCAATATAAAATATTAATAGTCTTTCAACAAATGGCGCTCCACATTGGGCACCACTTGTTGTTCAAATTTAAATTAGTGTTGGACTAAATATCATTTATTATTAGCCCTATAATTGTTATAGTGGTAATACTTAACCCACTATCACAATTAATATAACACAGACATTAGATTTTATAGTTGCCTTATTTACCTTGGGCTGGGCAGATATTTCCACCTATGCTATCTCAATAACCTCACCACCCACCTCCCAGCCCCCACCCAATGCTATCCTTATCTAGGCTACCTTCTGTCCATAATCTTATAAGTACTTGTTTATATTTTCCATCTTGGTATTTCTTTCCACGCCATTTTTGGAGCCGTTCCTTCCAGCCCATGTAGCTATGCTAACCCATTGTGGTGACCTCCTTCCTTTTCTTTTCCCATCTGTTTGTTTCCCATGAGTCTCCGAACCCAAAGCCTGGAACCTTAGCCACGCCTACCCCATTTTGCCCTGCCTAGGTTTTAAGCCTTTTAATCAACTAGTCAGGAATAATGTCTTAGGCAGGTTTGTACAATAAGGATAGGGCAGTAACCAGGTCTTGTGAGCCAGTAGTTAGCATCAAAATACGAGCATCAGACCAACCCTAACATCCATTCTCTATTTTAATAATTAACTCATTAAATTATTATTTCTCTGGAGAAAATTATTCTGATATCAAATTTATTTTAGTATAAATTGACTAAGTAATCTAGTTAAGTAAATCTCCAAGATTTTATTGTACTATGTATAAATATGTTTAGATACAAACACAATATACTCTTCAAAGTTAATGACAGGGCTGCAGAAGACATGAAAGAGAGAAGACAGATTCGAAGCTATGACTCCCTCCTCCCCACTGAGGTCACCAGTTAAGCCAGAAGAAGCCTGAGACTCAGAGATTCAAGCAGTTCTCACCTTCTGCTGCTTCTATCTGCCGTGGCATTTGTTTTGATAACCGATCTGAGCTCTTGACTTCTTTGGGAGGAAAAAAAAAATGTCATCAAAACTTACGTCTGCACTAAAGAGACAGTGTCTTCTGCCCAGGAACACTACACACATATGAACTCAGATAGACTGTGGCCCTGCACAGAGTCAAGCCAGATGAGGCTCCAGTGCTGAGAAGGGGAATTGGACAATTATACCCCATCTCTAAACACGAAGCCATCTCTGATGGACAACTGCTTGCAAAGGGAAAATTAGTCCAGTAGAGTGTCACTGGGTATATAAACCCCTCTTAAGGGTAGGCCCCACGCCCGGCAGTAGATGGGCAACACAAAATGAATTCAATGTTGTTTTTGTAGGATTTTTGTTATTTTTTTCTTTTTGTCTAGTATTGGTCATTTTTTTTATCTTACTCTTTCTCTTTTTTTTTTTTTTGCTTGTATATTATAGTTTCTGATTTTGTGTTTTTAGTGTGTGTGTGTGTGTGTGTGTGTGTGTGTGTGTTTTCTTGTGCTTTTTCATTGGTTTTTTTTTTAGGTTTGTTGGGGTTTTGTTGTTTTTTTGTTTTTGGATTTGCCTGTTCATTTCGGAAGGAAGGAAGGAAACAAAGAAGGAAGGAAGAAGGGAAGGAAGAAGGTGGGTGTTGAGTTGGGTAGGTGAAGAGGTGGAGGAATCTGTAAAGAAATGGGGGTAAGGAAATGGTGATCAGACATACTGTATGAATTTTCAAATTAAAAAACTTATGCCAGCTACACTACATGTAGTATTTGCAATATTCTCTGAAAACTTTTGTGCTGGCTTGTTTGACGTCAACTTAACACAAGCTAAGGTCACCCTGAGAGTAAGGAACCTCAGTTAAGAAAATGCCTCCAGACAATTAGGCTGCAGGCAAGTATGTAGGCCATTTTCTTAATTAGTGATTCATGGGGGAGGGCCCAGCCCATTACAAATGATGCCATCCCTGGGCTGGTGGTCCTGGCTTCTACAGGAAACCAAGCAAGTCATAGGGAGCAAACCAGTAAACAGCACCCCTTCACAGCCTCTGTATCAGCACCTGCCTCCAAGTTCCTGCCTTGTTTGAGTTCCTTCTCTGAACTTTTTTGGACAATGAACGTTGCTGTGGAAATGTAGGCTAAATAAACCCTTTCTTTCCTCTTCTAGTTGCTTTAGCCACGGTATTTCCTCTCAGCAGTAGTAACCCTAACTGTATAAATGAGAGCGTCCCTGAATGTGGTATCAGATGTCTCTAGAAACAACTGAGCAGAAAGACCTTCTCCTTAATTATACTTGGCTTATCTTTGTTTGTTTGTGTGGTGTGGTATGCGTGTATGTGTTCATGCCATGTGTGCATGTGGGTATATGTGCACGAGTGTATGCATGTGAATCCAAGGGGACAACATCAAGTCTCTTGCTTTATTGCTCTCCACCTTACTTTTTGAGGCAGGGTCTCTCACTGAACTTGGAGGTCATAGATCCAGTTACACTTGCTGGTCAACAAGCTTCAGGCATCCCTGTCTCCCTCTCCCTAGATGTCAGGGTCTCAGATGCTCTCCCCTCACCAGGCTTTCACATGGGGGCTAGGGATATGAATGTATACCCACATGCTTGTCCAGCAGATGTCTTACTGACTGCCCTATCTGTCTCCCCACACCATTTTCTGGCTTCTTATCTACATTAGTTTCCACAGAGGTCCTTGATTTAAACCAGTGAACATCGTGTCTCTCATCTTGTAATTTTTCCCTTACATTTCTCGATTCATATTAAAAATTGACACATGTTTTAATTATTTAATAAAATACAGATGGGAAGATTTGGTAGTGGACTGTATGGCCACCCTTTAGAAATGGCATGGACTATGTTCCTTTGACCTTCTATCTCTGATAAATTCAAAGAGTTCATCTGTGGCGCAAAATAGGTATGAAACTCCCAGTTTTGATGAGGTGAAAGAAGGCCACCAATGGTGGTGTTTTACTTACCCTTTCTCATTGTTAGTCCTTTGGTTGATTTTCTTAAGACTTCCAAAGGATTGATTTCTTTATAGCATCAGGGTCGAGAAAAGAAAATGTGTGAGAGTAAAATTCAGTGGCACGTTCAGAAACCCTTAAGAGAGCTGCAGATGTCTCACAGCAGGAATGAGATGCAATCAGGGCCTAAAGCATTGGCAACTCTTAGAAATACCTAGTTCAAGTGGCATAAAATGTTTAAGAGACACCTTGCTGTCAAAGTATCAACCACTGCTCAGTTACAACTGAATCAATTTAAAAGCAAACCTTCCCACCAGGCCTCAGCCTTTTCTTTTTCTTTTTCTTTTTTTTTTGGGGGGGGGGGGTAGATTAGAAGGAGGATGGGTTTAATATGGCCATGAAAAATTTGTTCTACTTAAGCATAAAAACTCATTCATGTTAAGAAGAAATCAATTAATAGGTCAATGCTTTAAATGGAAATATTTTGAGGACTTGGAGAAGTTATTTCCCGTGAAAGTTTCCGAAGTGCCCTTAAGAGGTCTAAGGCCATCATGAAGAATGGAAATAAGGTCACTCTAACTGCAACACTTTGTGCTAACTAATCACATAGAATGGATCTTTCTTATACCAAAAACTGAGACTTACTAGAGACTGGTGGCTGGCCATACCTGTAATCCAAGCACCTGAACGACTGAGGCAGGGGGATTGTATGTTTGAGACTAACCAGACTATATGACAAGGACAATAAAGAACTGAAAGCTAATCCCCTGATACCATACAACCAACATTTTCATCTCTGATCAGTTCCACTGTGATAAAATTACAGTGTTAAGTTGTTCTGCTGTCTAAGACGGGGAAACGGAACAATGACAAGAGCGGAGGGCGTCCCCTCCTGTGCCTGTCCGCTCTCTTACCCCTGTATCCTGTTCAGGCGTCGCTAAGCTGCCCCATGCTAGCAGTCACTGGCCTTCCTCTTCCACACTCCATACCAGGACTGGTAAGCTCCCCCTGCTTCTCCTGTTTCCTACCACTCTCTTGGAGCTCTCTAAGCTTCTTGTTTTAAAACTTCTGATAATTCATTTTCTCCTTTACAACACAAATGGACACTGAAGAACTGCTGACTGTTTTCTGCTGCCTCCTCCATTGGAGGAAGTCGCCTGTAATGAGCCAGCATGCCTGAGAGGCTCTCACTAAGAAGGCCTTCCGTCATACAGGCTTCTCTGTGTGTTCTGGATCAGAAATCTAGGAATGTATCTGACAGGACTGACATGGAAAATGAGGGTACCATTCTGTGCACACACTGGCCAGACAATTGGTTTATAAAAATAAATGTGACTTCAGAAATCACTGTCATCTTAGAAAGGCAAGCTTAATAAATCCGACCACATACAAAGTAAGTGACCAGTTTGGGAAGAAATGGTAGCAATCTCATAAACCCTTAACCTTTGTCATTCTTCACTGATCAGAAATTTTATTTAAGGAGACTGTCAGGGATTTGATTTCTTTCAATGTGAAAAAATTGCATCAGTAATGAAGAACCAATTTCCTAGTTTGTCATTATCAGTCTAAAATTGTAAATTCGTCTCTCAAAAGCTACTAGTTTAGTTATTGATCACTGATTTACCCACCAAAAAACTTTTCAGTGTCTTTCAACATTAAGATGACTACAAAAAGATCAACATATGAAGTATGACCAAGTAGCCATCTAAGAAATGCCTTCTTCTACAGTCTAAGGACGCCAGTGGCAAGCAGAACCAAAGAGCCTTGTGGTCGCTACACTTACTCCGTAAGCTTCCCATAGTAACCAGTTGGGTCTCTTTCATTTTAAGTACGAAAATGAGTACGGAGATCCTCTAGGCCACAGGCTTCTCCTGACGGGAAGAGGAAACAAGTTCCCGGAGATGAGGCCACTTGACGAGGTCACTGAGGTCAAGACGGTGGAGAGGCAGTACTGAGGAACCCAGCCTTCCCTGATCCTGACCCAGAGCCCGTGCCACCAGACGGCCTGACCCTGGCAGAGCACGGGGCTTCCTGCTGACAACAGAAGGCAGTCAAAGACTCGATGAAGCGGCCTGACCTGACTGAATCTTACCCTTTCACGTCTCTGTCCGTCTGGGTGTTCATAAAGATGAGACTTTCAAGACTCTGAGCTCTGGAAACAAAAGGAATCGCAATAAAAACCGTGAAACTGTGTGGCAACTGGAAAGGTCAGATATAATAAACATTTTCTATGAATTGCTCATTTTCTCTTGTTGAATGGAAGAGCGGAGATCATTCCGGGAAATTACGTCTGAACTAAATGTACGGTGCTGAGCGAGCTAGCCCATCTGCTGGTGTGCTCTCCTGCCAGGGGCTGCAGCTCCCTCACCGCCGCCACCATGAGAAGGAGCAAGGCGCGCAGCCTGGACGCGGGATATCAGAGATGCCAGGCACACTTACCTCTTGTCTATCTGCTGTGCCTTTAGGTTTGTTCTGAAGAGGCCATCGAGACCTTGATTTCTTTAAATATATATGGATAAAAAAAATCACGTCAGTAATAATGACATATGCTTCATTATAAAAAGCATACGGCAGTTTACATGTAAAATACAAGCTGCCTGGGAAAGATGAGCTATGGTTCTGGAAACTGCTCTATTCCACACAGGTGTTTTTGTGTTTGTTTGTTTTTTGTTTTTCCAAATTCCAAATTTAAATTACAGTAAGTCTTAGGGAAAAATGCAACCAAAGAATTTCCTTGTTATTTTTTTTTTATTTTGCATTCTCTTTAAACAAATCGTGTGTGTGTGTGTGTGTGTGTGTGTGTGTGTGTGTGTGTGTGTTCTGTCTGCCAGCATGTCTGGGTATCATGGGCATCCCTTGGCTTCTGCAGAGATCAGAAGAGGGTGAGACTCACAGAGGGCTGTGAGCCACTATGTGGGAACCAACATAGTGACCAAACCCAGGCCCTTCAAAAGAGCAATAAGTGCACTAACCACTGAGGCATTTCCCCAGTCGCTGTCTTCTCTCTTTATATTTTTAAAATTAAAGTACAATTGCACATTATTTTTTTCTTTACTCCCCTCCCATGTATACTCCTTCCCACACCTCTCTCAGATTCATGGCCTTTTTCTCAGATTCACCTTTTCCTTTAATTGCAGATAGATTGATTGATCAATGATTAGTAGATAGAAAGTATTGAATTGAAAATATATAAAATTTTATATATATATATATATTTCATTTTAATATGAGCCAGTACTTATAGAGCCATCTATGATGCAAGACCATGACATTTCAAGATCTCCTGAAACTGCCCCACAACACTGGCTTCAGATTTCTGTGTGGCTTCCTCAGTTGGTTCTGAGATGCTGTTGAGAGAATATTTTCTCTTCTTGTCCTGGTTCCTCCACAGCTTATGCCTTATGAAGTGAGCCACATCCACCCATCCATGCCTGACTCTACAACTCCTGATCTACAGCCTCCTGTCTGAACAGATGAGGAATCCGAAAAGCAGCAAATCTAGGTGACCCGTTGTCAGTCACGCTGCAGAATATGGATCACAGTCTTAAAACAGTATAGGAAAACCATATTTCTAGCCTTAGAGCAATGAAACCAGTGGACACTTCTTAATTTGTTCCTTCTCTTTGGTATCTGCTGACCCTTTCTAACTCTGCCCTTCATTTGTCTCTCCTAGGATATTTTGTTTCGCAGTGGCAAGTAATTCAAAACTGGGAGATAATAATAAAAGATAGTAGTGGGTTTTGAAGTGGTTAAACTCAAAATATTCAGCAATCAAGTGAAACAGCGCACATATAAATGTATTAAGATACCAGAAACTGTGGTATATGTATAAACATACAACTGCCTTAAACTTCATGGAACATGAAAATCAAGGATACTTAGATATCAGCACTTTTAGACTTTAACTGATTAATTATTTTATTAAAATAGTATGATGGGGAAAGGATAGGAGCTCCACAAGGACCAAATATATCTGGGCACAGGGTCTTTTCTGAGACTGACATTCAACCAAGGACCATGTATGGATATAACCTAGAACCTCTGCTCGGATGTAGCCTGTGGTAGCTCAGTAACCAAGTAGTTTCCCATAGTAAGGGGAACAGGGACTATTTCTAACAGGAACCCAATGGCTGGCTCTTCGACCTCCCCACCCACCAAGGGAGGAGCAGCCCTGTTAGGCCACAGAGGAGGGCTTTGCAGCCAGTCCTGAAGATACCTGATAAAACAGGATCAGATGAATGGGGAGGAGGTCCCCCCCATCAGACTTGGAAAGGGGCACGGTGGAGATGAGGGAGGGAGGGTGGGATTGGGAGGGAATGAGGGAGTGGGATACAGCTGGGATACAGAGTTAACAAAATGTAACTGATAAGAAAAAAATAAAATTAAAAAAAGAATAGTAAAAAAATGTTATTATAATAAAGTTAAAATAATGAAATAATAAGTTATTTTATTATAACTGTTTAATTATTTCTGCATGCTCTTTACTCAAGATTGGTGAGGTATTCCTGGCTAGGCAGATCCTCCTACTCTAAAACTGAACATTTTTAATTCTGAAAAGATGATCCAAGAAGCTACGATGTTCGATTCTACAATAAGATGAAAACAAGACCATTTAAACCTCACCTGTTCAAGCTTTTGTTCATTCTGACGAGGTTGTCCATTTCTTCCCTTCAGGAGAAGAAAACAAACCCTAATATTAGTTTAAATGCCTTCCCAGAGTCAAAGGACAGATTCACCCTAAAATAACTCTGAGCGCTCAGAAACTGAACACATGCCCATGTTAATTATCTGTGAGGCCTATTTATCCTTCAAGTGTAACACCACGCTGCCAGAGAGGCCTTCCCTGGACCACCAGCTGAGGTCTCCCCATGTCTGGACCTCTGGCAGCGTGTGCGGTTTTGTGTCTGTCTTATGGAACTCTGCTGGACCATGTATCATAAGAACAGCGACTGTGCTTTGTCGCATGTCCCTTCCCAGAGACACTACTTAAAAATTCAGAACTGTACTTTACAATGCATCCAGTCAGTCTCTAACACATTATCTCTGGGTAGATGTTTAATACTCATTTTTAACTGACTCCTCAAACACAGCTGCCCTGGCTAATTATAGACTCTATTTTCAGATAGTGTACCTGCGCAGACAGCAACTACTCAAAAGACAATGGCTTGCTTCTTCAACCCAACTGCAAGTTCATTCTAGGTCAACTAAGTTTGCAAGTCTGTTTCTACATTTGAGAACTGCAAAGCCCCTTTCTGCCAGTCTTTTGGGGAGTGACCTACTTAAGCTAAGCATGCGTTCTACCCAGATTCTCTTTCCTTCTTCCATCTACTCCCTTCCCCCTGTTTCTTGCCTTCCTCTTTTAGTGTTTCCATCCACACGCCTTGGTTCTCTCTTCCTGCTGCTATAGGGTCACACATGTGACTTTCGTAGCATTCTACTTTCTTCCTGAGTCATCTCTGGTGTTGACCAGCAGACCAGTAAACACCTACAAGCTTTTGAGCCACATGGGGACATCTACACCCCCATCTAAAGGACACCATGATTCATTGGCGACCTGAGTGAATTGCTTCAGCTCATGTGGCTACAGTTTCCCCACAGGTAAAATAATAGTAATGATCATGTTCATCTTTAAAAAGAGTCAATAAGTTAATACACAGTTCTGAGCATATGGCCTAGAAAGTCATAGATGCTCACCTAATCTGAGCCGTTAAAATAAATAGTACCTTGTCAATATTGTTCATGTAATACAGGCTTGCTATATTTACCTTTTCAATTGAGTTGTACACAGCAAGACACTGTGTCAGCTTAAGAGAGGTGTAGTGGATGTCTGTTCTGTGTGCTGAAGATGCCAGATAAACCACTATTGCCAGAAGAATTGTCCAGAACAGTCCTCTCAGGGACCTTCAACATGTTTGATTCAACACCGATAAACAGATGTTTCATTGAAAGCAATATTATACATTGAATGATAAAACCGAAACTTGAGAATAAATACTGAAATGTTTGAAAACCAGTTACTGGCCCTGACTGAAAAGGAAAAGGAGTGATGTGTTGCCCTAAAGGGGGGAAAAAGGCTGCCTGGTGCCAAGACATGGTATTTTGTGACCGTTTCTTGCTTGAAATGCTACCTGATAGGCCGAGGCTGGCTGAAAATTCGCTTCTATCCCAAGGGAAAGAGCAACTGTAAGAACCCTGTACATTTTAGCCCCAGACCTTTGTGACTGACGCGAACCACAATGATGAGATTTTCTTTTTTTCAGGATTCAAGGTCTCTAGTGTTTATCACAAGAAAATTAGCATAATACGCAAGAAAGATGCTCTTTGGTAAAGTAAGCACCATGGAGACAGCACTCTGAATGAAGAACCCGAGCTTTCAAAATGATTATAAATTGATAAAACGCTTTAGATATTAAGTTTCACTATTGTCTTTGCAACAAATTAAATGCCCTCAATCAGATAGCAGTAGCTTTCCATTCCACAAAGAGCAGTTGGGATAACGGAGCTCTTTCTGTTCCCTCTGGACAGTGCAGAGTTCATTTCTCTGGTCCGTGTGAAAGCACCTACTCTCTCTCTCTCTCTCTCTCTCTCTCTCTCTCTCTCTCTCTCTGATAAATGTATGTCCATCCGGTGAGATTTGTGCCTGCGGCTGGGGACCAGGGACAGGAAAGCCAAGCAAGTGCTGCTCTCCCTGTGTGTGTGACTCATGCCACAATGCCATCACGCTTCAACAACACGCACTTATCTTTCCTTCATGGCTGGGCAAACATGTGATCCTAGATACTTAGGCAAAAAGATCACAAGTTCAAGACCTGACTGGGTTACAGAGTTCAAGGCAACACTGGGAAACTTAAAGAGATGCTGGTTTGGTATAAAATGTTTTTTGGAAAAAAAAAAAAGGCCAAGGAAATCTCGGTGAGAGATCACTTTCTCATCACGTATAAGGCTTAGGTTTAAGCCCCAGTACTAAAGAGCGTAGTAAATTAATAATATCAGAAACACAGGAGCTCAAATGAGAGAAAAATGAAACTTGAACATGGAACATGCAGATACTTTCTCATCTCTATCTAAAACAAAGCTCCTATCAATGGCATAGAAAACCAAGAATCATTTTCCCCTCTGGTTAGGTAATGGTGTTCAGAGAGGGTCACTCTGGAGGCTCCCTTTCTTGCTCAGCCTCCCAAGTGTTGGGATTGGAGTTACATGACGGCACAGCCAACCTTTTTGATTTTTTTGTTTTGTTTTTTAGTGAAATATATCCTAGTAAATTCTTATCGTTGCTTGATTACATTAAATGAGGAAAAACTTCTCAGGTTTGGGATTAAAACAATGAAATATTTGTATCCAGGGTTTTGACATTTTACTCCTTTGGACCAAGCTGCCTGTTAACGCATAAATGATCTGTGGTGGCTGAGATGAAATATGTTCCCTGAAGAGGATGAGGAAAGGGATGATGAGGATAGATTGAGGAGAAGATGCTTCTATAGGTAGCACAGGTTAAAAGCAGAGCTAATGTGGTTAGGACTGTGGAGTAGGAGTTGCTGGGTCTATCACTGATGGAGTGACATTCCCCTGGATCGCACAAGGAGGATTCATGGGGAAGGTGATTGGTGACCTGCATATTGAAAACTGGTAAGGTTCGGATAGATGGGCATGGTGGCACCGAGACTGGTAAAGATCACGTGGGGAAGGAATGGCAAAGACAAAAGTGTCTGGAAATTGTGGGAATAAAGTGGTCCACGCTGGTGTCAACTATGAGATAAATATGGGCCATGGGGAGTCCTGGCAGGTATTTACAGAAAAACATATCTGGCATTCAGAGTCAGCAATGGGACAGAAAGAAGAGGGGCTAGAGGAGTGGAAGTAAGTATAAACACACATGCTAACCTCTTACCCTGGGTTCAGTGAGGGCCTGAACAGGCCTGAGACCCTATACCTACAAGTGACACTGTAGACATTTGGGCTGTCCATACCTATACTACAAAGAGGGGGAAAAGGGTGGAAGAACTGAGGATGGTTTTGGAAAGTCAAGCCTACAGGGATGGAAGAACAGAAGCAGAAAATAGCATATCTGTGAAGACAGGTGAACATGGTCCAAGGATATTTGAAGTGGAGGTGCTAAGGACAAAAATCAGGACACATCTAGGCTAGCAACACAAACATAGGACTGGGGTATGGCTGAGACCTGACATCACGAGGATGAGTAGACTAGTGGAGGATGGACATGGGCATCCATAAGTGTCAGTACCACCCCTACTCATGGGGACCTAAAGAGAGACACTGAGAGGTTTTTCTTCTTAATCATGTGCGATCAGTAGCACTGGGGACTGGCTCCTATGAAATCACAGAGGCACTGGCTAGCTTTTAGATCACAAAGAAGAGGAGGGAAAACCCAAGCTTGGGAGTTCCAGGACCTCACCCCTTGTCAGTTTTCTGAAGTGAAGCAGCCACTCTGATGATGTCATCAAGATCTTCAGTCCTTCAACAAACAGAAAGAGAAGCAGGTCAGTGGGCCCAGAGCTAGACAGCCACAGCTAACTTTCTAGACTTTCCGGTGAAGGACAGGATAGTCCATACTCAGAAATGATGAGTTTAATAGAATCACGAGTTGACCCTGGTGTGCCCACTCATGGTGCACACAGACACTAGCATCCTTCTTTGCCACTGAGTTATCTTCAGCGGACTGGAGCATCGAACTCTCAGGGAAGATGCACTGACGTCACATGATGTCATGTGCAGTAGTGTGGGAGGCAGTGAGCTTCACAGAAACCTGTCAGTACAGAGAGGTCAACTTCCCCCCAAGTGAAGGTGTGGTCTGAGAGTCAAAGGGACAAGACAAAAGAAATTTGACTTTGGGAAATAGCTCAGTCTTTTTTTTTTCACTGCAAATTGGCTTATTATACTTATGAAACTACAAAACTATAAAATAGAAATGCTAGATTTTTTTTTTTCAGTTTCTGGGTTGGAGAGATGGCTCAGTCATTAAAGGCTAGACCGACAACCAAAAGAAAAAAGAGATTATTACATAATGTCATAATCTCCTCCTTTTTCCTCCCTCTAAGCCATCCCATATACATTCAGAGACCATTTTTATTTATTTACATACATACAAATTTCTCAGTCTGTATAACGTCACTTGCACGTATTCTTTTAGGGCTGACTATTTGGTGTTGGATACTCAACTGGCAGGCTCTTCTTGAGGTACTCCCATTTCTCCCACTCACTATTCCTTATGTAGCCCCGACTATCCTAGAACTCGCGGTGGTTACCAGAATGGCCTCAAACGTGCATTAACCCTCTTGTTCCCGCCTCCCAGGGGCTAGGATTACAGGCAGGTGCCATCATGCCTACCTCTAAAAAAAAAAAAACAGTATTTCCAAACGCCATTATTTTTACTTAATACCAAAGAAGAATAAATATAAAGAAAACATACATGTCTAGAGTGAAATAAAATTTTAAGATAGGTGGATGCTCAAAACAGTTGGGGATCAGGACTGTGGTGGCGGGAAAGCAGATGCTCGGGAAATGAATCCGCACAATGTGTGAACCTGTGCTGACGCTGCAGGAGAGGCCGAACACAGGGTCCACAGCCAGAACCAATGGAAAGCTTCTGTGCTACAAGAGCAACCAAGCAAGAACGCTTCCCCTTGTTCATTTATGCTCACAGAGCGACAGTGTCCCGTATCTTGAAGCAATTACAGCGAGTACAGAGATAAGCAGGCCTCCTTCCTTCGAGCGGTTTCATCTCGTCCTCATGTTCAGACGATTTTGGATTTGCAATGTAAATCTCGTAGCAAACTTAAAGAACAGGATCCTACAAAAGCATGTCTTACCTAGCCAGGCAGGGTGCCACACTTTAATACCAGCCCTCTGGAGGCAGAGGCAGATGGACCTATTTAAAATTGAGGCTGGCCTTGCGTACAGTTCTAGGCCAGCGAGGGCTACACGGTGAAACCCTGTCTCAAAAACAAATAAAGAGTTTACTCACTATAACTAAAGTTGGCAAGAAAACTGATTTTATCTAATTTGTTAAAGTACATCAACAAACACGCTTCACCACTGACACAATTACATGCATGTAGACAGAGCTTTGTACCTTAAATTCCTCTCGGCATGCCGACTAGCTTCTCCACCGGCAACTGCTGTGGCATGTATCTGCCTAGAATTTTAAAAGTAATGCCTGTTAGGTAGGAAACTCTTCCATGTTAAATTTACATTTATGAGAAGACAATTGTGTCCAGAAATATAAATATTATACCACTTCACAAAAAAAATTGCCCTAGTTCTTGTATTGGTTGAGATTCAACTATTTCCCTTATTGAACATTTAAAAAGTATAAGGTACTGATTTTACAGTATCAACTTCTTTTCATATGTTTTAAACCACAGGGGACATTTACTTGTGTCTGATATAAACATTGTTCATTTTATTTCCATTCATTGAATCTTTTTGTCCTTACCACTGTCAGATATTGATACAACATTTGAAATATTGAGAATTTTTTTGTTTGTTTTTTGAAACTGGGTTTCTCTGTGTAGCCTTGGCTATCCTAAACTCACTTTGTAGACTAGACTGGCCTTGAACTCACAGAGCTCTGCCTGCCTCTGCCTCCCATGTGCTGGGATTAAAAAGTGTGCCACCATGCCAGGCTAAGAATTTTTTGGTTGTTCACCAAAATAAATAAATAAATAATTTTTTTTTTCCTTAAAGATTTGTCCCATGTGAATACCGCGAAGAAATGTATTTGCTCAGGAACAGCCAGAAATAAGACTACAATTTCAAATACTTCTACACGTTGAGGACCACATTACACTGACAGCAGTAAATTGCACAATGCTATGTTGTCAGAATTTATAAGACTTCTCTCTTTTCCTCAGACTGTGCTTGACCTACTTATACATTCTTGCTTATTCTCAGGAAGCTATATTCAACTATTTTTTGTTCTCCTGAGGACATGTGTTAATTACATAGACAACACTTGCCTTTCATATTCTTTCATTAAAATCGCCATGCTGTGATTAAAGTAATCGGGGTTTTTAAAGCATGCAAGTTGTCCCAATTTTATTTTTTGGATCATTAGTGGAAGAAAGAAATGAAAATAGTAAAAATGGATTTGACCAATTCCTATGGAATTTAGCTTTTTCTTACTATAAACATGAGCCTCCCTCTAGTGTTAATGATTTTAGATTAGAATTTAGGTCCAACGACAACTTATTTCAATTTCTTTTTTAAAAAAATCTATTCTAATTATGACTTAATTGCTTAATACTATAGGACTAAGAGGACCAATCAGGTATGACGAGAAACTTGAGCCATTGCTCTTGTGAGATAATTATCATCATTGCAGAAATGAAAAGTTATAAAGCTAACCCATATCATTAATTAGTTCAGTGAAAAACTATTCCCCTGGCTCATTAAAGCTATATCCTAAGGACAAAATTTCAGATATCTGGAGGGATCTTATAGGTTAGCCAAGCTCTGGAGTTTTACCCCCCTAAGGATGAACACATATACAGCCCTGTTCCTCATTCAAGCTTTCTAGAAGGTTATCCTCTTACAAAAAAAAAAAAAAAGCTTCTATAGTTGTGACTTATGAATAATAGTCCTATAATTTTCTCTTGCATGGTGTCAAAAATCCTCCTCAAGAGGCAAAATAAAAAGAGGTAAAAGCAGCATTCCTGCAGACCTCAGTCTCCACTGAGACACTCAACAATACTAAAGAACACCTCACAATACTAAAGAAAAGATGAGATACCCATCTGGAAAAAATGGTTCAAGATTGTCACACTCTGTGACAGGCACAATGATGGCCAAGTCTCTGAATTGGCTTCTAAGTATTAATTACAGAGTGACAGAAGTTCAAAGTAGAAAAAGCTAGTGTGGCTTTCCAGACTTGGAGATAAGTTATTTGGAATTCTTAAAAAAAAAATCATGATAGTTTTAAAATAAATAAAAAAATCTTTAGTTTAAAAAAAAATCAAGTAACAGCCTAAAGTGTTAATATATAAGAAACCTTCAGACAACACTTCCAGTTCTACTGGTCCATGGCCATTTTAAAGATATTGTTCCAAAAGGCAAGTAATAGCTATCACCATGCTAATGAGAAAATAATTACACATGTGTATTGAAAGAGCTAGAAGTTCTGTGAGTCTTGCGTTAGTGACTGGACAGAAAAAGCCGAGCCATGATTTCACAAGGTCATTCATTTTTTACTCTCATTTTCCTTCAACATCCTGGCAAGATATCCTGAAGGGCAGGTTCTTACCTGTTATTCTGCCTCGGTTGCTTAGGAGACGCGATGGGAGAGCAGGGTTTTGGAGGTATCGGAGGGTGAACAGATGGATCTCTTTGAAACAAAAACAGCAGAAAACACTATGAGAACACTATGCATTTTAGTATGTATAACCAACCGTATCTACCATGTGCATGAAAACATCTTTTAAACTCATGACCCCATGTCTGAGGAACCTGAACGGTCAGCATTCACCGAGCACAGACTATAAACAGGCAACTATTTTAAGTACGGATACTTGAAAGGTCCATTCATCTGGGCCTTGGGAACCCTTACCTTCTGTAACTAGAGTTGGAACTTTAACATGCCCTTTAATTAGCTCTGTACTTGGCTAGGTAGTGGGTCGTGGCATTTTGACTTCACATGAGCAAACTGAATGGTTCTCTAGTCTTAACTACGAGCTTCTTTAGGGATTGTGTCAACTGACAGGCTGCTACAGAAACAGCAAGTTGTTTTGTTTTGTTTTGTTTTAATACTAAGGGTTTCTCTGTGTAGCCTTGGCTGTACTGGACTCACTTTGTAGACCAAACTCACAGCGATATGCCTGCCTCTGCCTCCCGGAGTGCTGGGACTACAGGAGAGCACCACCATGCCCAACTGAAAGAAGTTTTCTTATGTTATAGGTCTCAAAGAAGAGTTGATTTGGAGATTTTAACAATTCGTGACTTAAATATTTTCAGCAGATGACACCTCAGTGTTGGCAAAATATAAACTAAACCATTAGCCAACTTCCAATGAGACACCAAAGTAGGTCCAAAGAGTCTGCATCATCAGGTGGCAAGAGAACTGGAAATGGGCAAGGACCTTTGACTGTGGACGAAGTCAGCTCTTACCAAAGACGCTCAGCCCCACCCCCAATCCCTGGCACTGCCTCTTGAGTGCTTCTCAGTTTTCCTGATGCTAAACTCTGTACCTAGAGAAAGGTGCTTCACAGTTTCATCCCCTAGTCCTCCACAGGCATGCTGAGTAGATTCACGCTCAAGTATAAGGCTACCTGCATCAGCAGCTCTGTGGCAATGGGTTAACCTAACCTTAATCTGCTTCTTCATCTGTAGTAAGCTCTCTAACAAAATTGTCGGGCATTTTTAGGACTAAATGGGATCATAGTTTTATTCAAGAAGCATAGCATTCATAGTGCAATGAACTCGAGGAAGTAAATAATGGTTTTATTTTAAAAAGCTTTAAATGTACAAATAAGAGCTATTGTACCAAAATAAAAGAGAGAAAGAGAGAGAGCAGGGGGGAGGAGAGAGGGAAGGAGGGAGAAAAGAAGGAAGGAAAGAAAGAAGAAAGAAAGGAAGGAAGGAAGGAAGGAAGGAAGAAAGAAAGAAAGAAAGAAAGAAAGAAAGAAAAAGAAAAAGAAAAAGAAAGAAAGGAAGAAAGAAAGATCAAAGTAAAGACAGAGTAATCAGTGTAGGGACTCTTATCTTCTTAGCATGGCCTTGGGAAGCCTCTGTGCAGGCAAAATCAGAGCTGAGACTTACAGGAAGTGATAAATACCCTAAGGACAGCAGGAACATCAGCTTAGAGATGGCATTTGACACTAGAAACTTTCTGAGATAACCAAAGAACTTACTGTAAAGAGAGACAAACTGGTAAGCAAGGATTCTTGCCTCACATATTTAAGAGTCAAAACTATGAGAAGTTACAGCAAAGGAGCCCAAGGAAGAGTGGTGGAGAGAAAAGAAGACAAAAGTGAGGAGATGGGATCCTGGAAACCAGCTGAGCAAAGCCCCGCCCAGTCTGGGCCAAGGAAGATGAGGACTGTGAAGTTAGCGTGACTCTGGTACACTGGTCAGGTCACTGATAACCGGGAGAGAAGCAGTTCAGACAGACCACTGTCTGTCTCACTGGGGGTGAGGTTGCAAATACTGTAGGAGTAGATTTGGAAGACAATGTAAAAGAAGGAAGAATTGAAATAAATGACTTACAGTCAGGCCCAAGGTACAAGGGCATGTGACGTGTGTGTGTGTGTGTGTGTGTGTGTGTGTGTGTGTGTGTGTGTGTGCCTGTGAGCATGTGTGCATGTGTGTGCGTGTGTCTGTGTATGTCTCTTTGTGAATGTGTGCATGTGTGTCTGTGGTGTGTGTGTGTGTGAGCGTGTGTATGTTTGGTCTTTGATAGAGCACAGCCTCACTTACTGTATCAAAAGAAACAGAGAAGACCAGAACATCCAGGGTATAACAGTTGATTTGGGGCAGAGAAAGTTGTCTGTTGTCTATTTCCATTATCTAAAAAGCGAAAATGAAAGCCTTTGACCCAAAGTGAGGAAAGCAAGCAGGATTTGGAAAGAGAGAAAAAACATTTGAAGTCTTTCCCTGAGGGAGCAGGAAAGTAAGTAGATGGGGAAAGAGAGGACTATGGTAGGAGATCACTACACATCAGGGGCTTTCCTAAGCTCTTCTTCCTTATTAACTCAATCAATCCTTACTATGATCCCAGAGCTAAATATTTTTTTCCTCTTTTACAGATTAAAAGGCTGAGCCAGAAACAGTAAAAAACAAACATCTCATAATTATCCAAATTATGCAAACGGAAGAGTAGAGAACCTGAGGCAGGAGGTTTGGCTCCATACCCCTCATGCTCTGCTGCCTCTTAAGGGAGCCTGGGCACCTGCCACGGTACAGTATGTTACTATTCGTGAAGCTAAAAGATAGCTCTTGAACATAGTTCTTTCCTGCCATATACAGCTATTTGGAACAGACCAAGCAGAGGCTTAAAGGTAAATAAGTCCCTAGTTCACCCAAGAGTGCAGCAGAATGTTATGACAAAGGACAGGGGTGGGTGTGAAAGCTGACAACAGAAACTAGACCCTAAGGAGTCTACGACAGAAGAAAAACGGGATCTGGGGAATGTGACACTATGGGAAAGATGGCAGAACCTATGAGCTGGCATTTAGGGTGAGGCTGAGGGATTATCAGACTCAAGGTTGGAGGGAGAGAGCTAAAGAGATACAACACAGCAGTAAAAATAAAGCTTAGAAAATGACATTTTGTGGGCACTGTGGTCATTTACTAGGAAGGGCCCAGCCTGTGGGCAATTAAGACAGGGCAAAGATCTTTGGAAAGGAGGCCAAGAATATAAAATCCCAGATGCGCTGTCCTCAACATAGATATAAAAAATCATCAAATACTGTAACAGGGTTTGTAGGTGCTTATGAAGACAGCGTGATGTCAAAGTCCTCAAAGACTGAAGTCAAGTGATTCAGAGACCTTTTAGAGGAAGCTGGTGAAGAACAAAAACCCATGACAACATGGCTTCCAAGGAGAGGTGGAGTTTAAAGGAGGGGGCACTTAAAATCAAAAGGAAGCAGGACCAAACAAGATGGTGGCCTTTCCTCAATTTCTGTGCTATGTAGGCGCAGGGGAAAGCTCTTATGAAAGAGGACTGGAGATATAGCTCACTGAAAGGATGAGTGATAGCTGAGCAAGGCTGAGGAACAGGAGAGTTTGATGATGATGATGATGATTGCTAGCTGGAGTGGAAGGATTTGATTCTGGATGATATCAGTTAGTGAGAGATCTAAGAATCTATGACTATGGTCCAAGTGGTTAGAAATGACCTAACTAGACTTCTTATGGGGTCAATGGACACATGCCTAGAGGAAATGATAGATTTCATACTGAAGCTCTTGGGGTACACAGGGCACCTGGCTTTTGGTTCTATACCAGTAGGCAGGGGCTGCAAGAACAATTTGCAGGGAAATACTCTCACCCATCACGATTTAGTGTCTGACTCCACAGCTGAGATTATTTCATTTATATTGACGCCATCATCTCTTCTCAGAAAATATCCATGTGTTGGGTACATACATCAACTGATAACTGATATCTGTGTGGATTTGCTGATCAAATGCTTTCCTCCCAGAAGTAGATGGAAGAGAGGGAAGGATTGATCCCAGGTAATACTAAGACTGCACAGGACACTGGCTATGCAGACAGGCAGAAGAGCAATAACCACATACAAAGGACTGCTATAAAATATATATATAATATATATTAATATATTATGTATGATAATATATATTATTCTAGCTTTCTTATAACAATGAAACATGAGATGTTTTCTATCTTAAAATGGCTAAGGCTTCAAAGAGGTGGTTTTTGTTTTGTTTTGTTTTGTTTTTTGAGTGAGTTTAGGAGGTAGATGTTGGCAGGAAAGACTAGATCTGAGACGGCTGGGGGAGCAGTGGGAGAAGAAAGGTGGATGTGAGGTTGCGAGAGCCAAGAGCAGTGGAACACACTTCGTTCTCTGGGTGGGTTTACATCCTGCTGGGTCAGCTGCAGGGCGGTGCCCCAGGGGCTGCGCGTCACCTAAAGGAGCTTCCATGTATATCTCTGCACTGGCAGCCACAGATGACAGAACCCAAGCCTGGGGTGAGGGGAGGGTGAGGAAAGTCTTTCACATTGTGCCAGCAACACGATGTGGATCCAGGCAGGGGGATTAAAAATGAAAGCTGGGCAGGAAGCAGCGGCCCCAAGTGTTGTGAAGAGAAGGAAACAAAGGACGTTTATTGAAGTGATCTTAATTGAATTCCGGTTTGAGATGTGATGTTTGAGCTCAGATACCCCCCCACACACACACACACACACACACTCACTCTCCTCTGCCTTTCCGGCACCTTGCAGCTTTCACGGGATCTACTCCACGACATTAGTAGATGGGATTGCTTCAAGGAATAAGCATGCAGTTTTCAAGAGAAACACATGAAAACTATAGCATAAAGACCAGAGAGGGGTAGAAAAGGATGTTCGTGTTCCCAAGCCCCTGCAAAGATCCCTTCTGGTCCCAGGATTGTTTTGGGCAACTGCGTTTGTACTTCGCTCTGAGGCTGGAGCTCCGGGCGAAAGCCCATTCTCCCACTGAGGCACAAGCCCGGGTTCCATCGGGACGACCCGCCCACGTTTTCAGTTGTGAGCTTCACCCTCACGTCCGTTGTGCTTCTTTCTCGTTTCACACAAACTGGGATTTCCATTCCAACAACAGCAAAGGCGCTTGCGCGGCCTGAGGCTTGAGCTCTTGGCTGCTGTTTGCCGCCCTGACTGCTGCCAGCTGCTGTTGCCCTGCCGTGATGGACTCCTACTCCTCTGAAACTATACGCTCAAATAACCCCCGGCTTCTCTAAGCTGCCTGGGTGGCTTATCACAGCAAGAGGAAGGTCACTGATACAGTCACACTATCCTCTCTGGAATCGTAAGGGTGGCTGAGGGCTGGGTCCCCAAAACCACAACTCCAAACGTTGAAATCCTCAAACATCAAAATCTCTAATGTCTACATTCCTTACAGTCCAAAATCTGAAATACAATTCTAAAAATAATAATTAAAAAAAATTCTTTAGGGATGAGTGTGTATCAAGCTTTGGCGGGCTCTCACATACATAGTTGTATAAGTTCCATAAGCATAACATGTGGGTGCATTGTTTTCCACTGGGGGTTAGAGGGTTGTTTAGTTTTCCTTATACCCACAATGCTGGTAAATATCTCAGCCAGAGTTTCCGTATGGTCCTCTCGATGTCAACGCTATGCTTCTTTTCTCGTTGCCGTACTTTAAATGCAAATTCATTCTTCAAAGGCTGCTAAGTCAGTCCTGGTGGTTCAAGCCCTCGGGAGGCAAACTCAGGAGGATTTGGAATTCAAAGCCAGAGAAGCAGCCACGATCAGAGAGATCAACAAGAACTTGTTCCACGGCTACCCGTGTTTTAGGGTCAGGATAGGTGCCAGCGTGTGAGAGTAGAAAAAGTACAGCCTACCCTTGCCGAGAGCTTACGAGGCACAAGCCCAGGTTCAAAAGAACACTACTGTAATGATGTGACTTTCTAGTGGGGACTGACCACTTCATTAAACCCTGAACACTGAGTCAGAATTTCAGGCTCCAGACCAGCTTTCTGGGGGCATGGAAATCATGCTTGTTCTTCTTGAATTTTGGCTTCTTTACCTACAGAGACTGGCTGGTCTCGATGGCCATTGGAGAAGAACTCTCCATGCCTGAAGGCCCTGGCTGCTTTTTTATAGACCAAGAAACTTGACATTTGAGTAGCGGGCTTTTGAAATGTATGTGGACACTGTGGTGACTAATAAAATTTAACCTTAAAATGGGTCTACAGCATAAGTCCACAACAGTCAGTTCTCTCATGCAGAGGTGGTTTGTCTTCCCAAAGCTGTGCTCTGTCGGCAAGATTGAGTCCCGTCATGCCAATGAGGGGAGCAGAAACTTCTGGTGATGGATTCTAGAGTGAAATGGTTACATCACAATGTATGGGTCCTTCCTGCGTTCCAATAAGAGTGAATTAGGAAAAAAATTAGCATAATGCCTCAATGCACTCTGTTATTCTCTCTCACAATATGTTTTCTTCTCTTATACACTCAGGATAATGTCCTCTCCCAGGGCCTAAACAAATGAGGCTGCCTAATCTGGGATTTCATTTCCAAAGCTATGAGCTAAATATGCAGTTTTTTCCTGATAAGAATTTAAATATATATATATATTTGTGTGTGTGTATGTGTGTGTATATACATATACATACATACGCTTTAGCAACAGAAAAAATACACTAATACAGTAAAAAATTTTGTTTTAACAAATACACGGTTATAAGATTGAAAATGTCAGCAACATATTAAAAATTATAAGTCACATATCTGATAAAAGACATATGCTTTTAAAACTTTCAAAACTCACCAATAAGCAAAAAGAACACCAAAAAAAGCAAAATATTTGAATGTATATTTCATGAGAAAATATGTACATTTGACAAACAAAAAGACTCTGCCCAGCTGGTCCTTAGAAAAGCAGGTATTCACACTGAATTGAGAAAAATTACGTATTAGAATAGTTAAAATGTTTAACTGAAAATATTAAGTGGCATTAAGAAAATGGACCAAGGGGCTGGAGCTCAGTGGGACAGAGCACTGTCTGCTCCAGAAGTCCTGAGTTCAATTCCCAGCAACCACAGGGTGGCTCACAGCCATTTTACTGGGATCTGATGCCCTCTTCTGGCATGCAGGTGTACATGCAGATAGAGAACTCACATTAAAAAAATAAATCTTTAGCCTCACCTCAGTAATCCCAGCACTCTGAGCAGGCAGATCTCTGTGAGTTCAAAGCCAGCCTGGTCTACAAAGCGAGCCCATGACAGCCAAGGCTACACAGAGAAACCCTGTTTGGAAAACAAAAACAACAAACAAACAAACAAAACAAGCAAACAGACCAAGTAGAGCTCTTATCCTTTGCTGGTGTGCATGCAGAGCAACAGCGGTTCTGACCAGCGCCTCTGAGGGTTTTACAAAGTTTAGCATGTGCTTATCACATGACCTAACCCTTGCTGGCATTTACTTAGGAGAATCATTTGCGTAGGTTCGAACCAGCCACATGGACTGTTCGAAGCCCTGATATTTTTTCTTCAGTAAGTGGATCTCTACGGCAGAGCACGACTGGACAATAAAAAGGAAAGAAGCACTGAGGCCAGCACACAAGAGGGCCAGTGCATCCGTGTACACATTCAAAAGCCAGCACACAAGAGGGCCAGTGCATCCGTGTACACATTCAAAGGCCACACCATCTATGAACCTGCTGTGCCATTTAGCTGAGAGATTAGACCACGAAAAAAAGCACACTGCCTCATTTCCCACATACAAAGACAGCGACAGGCTCCTCCCATTTCCACCATCCTCACAACACTCTGTGGTCAATACCCCCATCACCCACAGGCACCACACCCTGCCCGCAACTTTTGCAACTCTTGTTCCAAAGCCCCCTCCCCCTGCTTACGACACAAGGTAAACCTCCCTGCCTTACTGTGCTCTGCCTCTGCCAGTGTCAGAGGGAAAAAACCAAATCTGATTTAAGTAACTCTCACTACAATTTGAATGGCCATAAGACAGCCATTTAAATGTGCCAGTGTTTGTACTTCGCTGTGAAATACGTAGTCTCTGACAGAGGCTTGGAGGATGGTGCTAAATAGCGAAGCCAGCTCTTTCTTGTTGGGCCTGTGTAGCTTCTCTGGTTGGAACAGGGTGATGTTTTGGTAACTGACAAATCCTAGGTATCCTGACTCTCCCGGCTTTTGTCCTCATCTCTGCTTTGGATCTGGAGCATCTGGGCTTTAGCAACTCATTCAGTCTTTGGCAGAGAGAGAAACAAGAAGGGGGCCATGGAAATCAGGATTGGACAAAGTGCTGGTTTCACTACTTTGAATGTATGAGTTGCTTAAAACTGATGTGGGGAGGCCTCGGCTGCCTGAATCGTCCCTATACAACTGAAGCCAAAGTAAGTCCTTGCTCAAGGTCAAGGTCAAGCTCATCCTGAAACAGCTTTCTTATTCTACTCAAATGCCCCTTCAAACAAGTAACAAACCTGTACCCGGGTTATGGTCTTAATTACTTGGGATGTTTAGAATGTGCGATCTGGACACACAGGCACGATATCTTTAAGTACCTGTGCTCTAGCACGTGGCTGAGTGTCAATATCTATAACCCTAACAGGTTCTAGTTACTGTAAAGGTTTTTGTTGAGATGAAATGAAGTCTGTTGGGGTTTTGTGTGTTTGTGTGTGTGTGTGTGTGTGTGTGTGTGTGTGTGAGTGGCATCAAACTTGGTAGAGGATTCAGCACCAACAGAGTTAAAGATGCGGCAGCATAATTAGAAAGGTTACATTTTACCATTTATAGTTACAGACAGAAAAATATGACTACAGTGCAGGGTTGCCATGGCAACTTGCTCAATCAGGATTTTTTTTTTTCCTCCTCTCATTCTACCAATCCGCTAACTGGAAGTCAAAACCATCAAAGAAGAGGTTGCAACATGATAAGGATGAGATATAATGGTGGTGCACATTGAACAGGTATTTTCTAAATTTGCCAGGTGTGTGTCCACTATCTTATTTTTAACCCAATGTTTGTTTTCTTCTTCCTTGTGTTTGAAAATAATTCCAGAAGAAAGGGTACTGGCTTTATTAGTACTGGAAATAAAGACAATGGGTCCATTGTTCTTCCTCGCTCAGCATTCTGGACAGCATTTATGAATATTTATACTGACTGTTAAGAAAGTACTTTCATATGGTTTAACAAACTGCTTGCTTTGTTTTCAGATACGGTCTAACCCTAACCCTACCCTAACCCCTAACCCTAACCCTTGTGTGGCTCATGCTGGCCTTGAACTCATGGGCCTCCTGCATCCACCTCCTGTGCTAGAATTGTGCCAGAGTACCTGGCTAACAGGGTTTGTAAGTGAACCTTATGTGACATCTAACCACTAGGCCTCAAAGTCCTCAAAATACACAGAAGCATTTGGCCTCATTAAGATGCATTGTTTGGTTCAGAAGGCGGCAGCCGACTCCGTGACGACTCTTCATCACTGTCACATTCATATTCAGCTCTTCTAATGTCCTCTGTTCCTTTATTGGCTCCAGCCCGGCAAATGCTATCACTCTTGTGAAGGAATCACATAGGACAATAAAAGGGAGGCAAGGGGCTCTAAAAGCCAAATAAAAACATAAAGATATAAATCAGTGGCTGCTAGCAAGTTGTCAGCCAGCCGCTGGCTCTGACCTTCCAGTCGTTTCCTGGACTGATGATGTGTGTACTTTCTTTTGCAATGCTTCACAATAACGTGTGATCAGAACTCAAATGGCAGAAGAGCATGCTACAGATTCTTAAATAGAAACCTGGCCCTCTGAAGAGGAACTGGAGCTTACCATGAGATACGAGTGTATAGACCCAGGACACCCTGTGCCCATGGCCGTTTTTTCCAGAAGACGTGAAGTTTAGAATAACCGGATTCTCTGCCGCTAGCCAAGACACCTGTTAAAGGACGGCTGCACAGAGCTCCCCACAGAGCTGCACACACACACAAGTGAAACCACAGGCCTCAGACCACACACGTGCATATTTGCACACACACCATCATTCATTCTGCCGCCACAGCTTGATTCTTCTCCGTTATACGTCTCTCCACCTCACTTCACATTAATCCCACTCATTACTTATCTGCTACGTCTGCTGCTGTGTCTTTTGGGTCTGCTGTAGCCCAAATGCCTCTCCCATGGCCTGCCTTTACCTGCTGACGCTGAGTGATAGACCCTTATTTACGTCCACAGTCTGCACCTTGAGCTATCATTAAGAACTCCACGCTGCTGCGGCCCCTCGCGGTTCTGGTACGGGAATTTCTCATCCCACTCCCAAAGGGCATCACCTGGACCCCTGGACCCGTGAGTTCTCTTTGCGATCTTTCTTCTCCCAGGAGCCGCCTCTGCCTTTCCCCTGTGAGTTTGGCCCACCTGCAGGGCATCTTTGGAGAAGCTCCTCTTCTCTGCGTAGGCAAACCTGTGAAAGCACTAACCACACTAAGCTCGGTGTGCTACTGCCACCTAGTGGCCATTTTTGCTTGGCGCACACTCCTCTCAAACACCACTCTGAGGATGGAGAGAGAGAGGAAGGCATGGAGGTCAAGGCTAGAAGTTGTCAGAGCGGGCAGAACTAACTGTTGGTATGATTATGACTTGAAGGAGTAATTTTGTCGTAAAAGATAGCACGGAACCCTCCTTAGAATGGACGCCTAAGGCGCCCCTCCAAGGGTCAAAGGGCGCTCCCGTTGGATAGGAGGGTGAGTTCTTCCCGGATTTCCAGGCAAAGGGGAGACAGAACTAAGCGATCAGGTGTAAGCAGTGCTCCGAATTTTCTGAGAGGATGAAAGGTGAGGTGGATAAGCAACTAGTGGGAGGCTGCGGGGTCGAACAGCAGCAGGGATGGCCTGTAGGAAATGCCAGCCAACGAGAAAAGCCTGGCAAGGAGGTGACCAAAGAACTCGAGGAGATTTCTGATTGTTTTGGTACACAGTCCGGCCTGAACTTCTTCAGTAGATCGTCACCAACCCTCCATTTCACATCTCTGCCTAAACCTCATGCCGGTGGCATTTTAATAATCCGAGGGACCTTTCTCAGCTAACGTGGAGCTAAGGGAACAGAATGGTGTAAATTAGAAATGGAGACCATGAAGAGAAATCAGACGAGAATACGGCATTGGGAACTTCACTGTCTCGGGGATAGGAATCGAGACAGAAAGGGCGCTCTGCGGTGGCTAGAAAGTGGAGAGCAGAATAGGTGAGATAAAGCAGGTTAAGCAGCTGAAGTGAACAAGGTGGGCTCATGATGAATGGAGGACGAGCAAATGCCAACAGTTCCGCTAAGCCCCTGGCTCATTTCCCAAAGACGAAGCAAAGTCACTGTAACTGTTATTTAGAAAGGCCAGATGATCTGATGACTAATTTTAAAATACATATATATACATACATATATATAATATACATATAATACATATATATATATATGTCAGCCATGTGGAAAAGGAGTGAAGGGTGGATATAAGAGTGAGGAAAAGGAGACTCTAAAGAGAACTCCTATTGTCAAAATCCAGGAAAGAGAGGATTCAAGGTGATATGAATTCGAGGACGCACACAGATCTGGAACGCACTTGGAAGTCACGCTGTCGGGGTTGTTTACGAACTGGTGTTGAAGTAGGGAAAGGTGGGAAAATGCCTTTGACTTCCGGTTAACTTTAATTGTCAACACATGCTAGAACCACCCGAGAAGAAAGTCTCAATTAGGGCATTTCCTACGTTGAAACTGTCTTAACTGAGTTAATTAACGCAGGTCGCCCCAGCCCAGTGTGGGCGTCCCCATTCCCTAGGTGAGGAAGCCCGAGCTTTGCGAAAGTGGAGAAATCAAGATGAGCACAGCAAGCAAGTCATCGCGTGTGCCTTCACTTCTCGCTGCCCCTCACTGTGGGTACGATGTAATTTGTCTGCATTCACGTGACCCTGCTCCTTACTGTGCACGTGATAAGACGAGTTGTTTGAAGTTCTTGCCTTGATTCCTCCACAGTGATGTAGTGAAACCTGGAACTGTAAGACGAAATAACTCTCCCTCTCTCCCAAGTTGATTTTTGTCAGGGTATTTTTATCCCAGCAACAGAAAGAAACTAGATTTTTTTTTTTTTTTAGGGTGTCAAACAACTGGAAAATTTGGTGGCATTAACTAAGGTAAAAGATCAGAGTTCAGTGAATTACAAATATCGTGAACAAGCTGAGCTTCTAATTATTTTTGAGACATTTAAGCAAAAGTGTCAAGAAGGCAGGAGAGAGGAGCGTGTGGCTTTGAGTTTTAGGACACCAACACATAACAATATGATACAGGATCATGAAGAAAAGGTGGCTAAAGGGGGATGGTTTAATTTTTTTCTTAATCCAGAAACGTGTGCTGAGGGGCTTGGTATGGTCATGAAGCAGCAATGCAGCTGTGCAGGAGGAAGGGCAGGTCTTTGTAGGACCTGCTAGATCAGCTCCGCTTATCACCAAGGCTATCGGCAACCTTAGGGAGAGCTGTTCCTACGAGCTGAAGATAATGGAAACCACCAAGATGCAGATGGAAACCGTTGGCAGGATAAAAAGAGCAAGAATGCCAACTGAATGGATTTGGGGATCTGTTCAGAAAATGTCAAAGACAATGTTTTTAAGATGAAGGCTTTGAATAAAGAGAAAGCAGTGAAGCTTGAGCCTGCGGGGCAGGAGGACAGACAGGTGAATGTAATAAAAGAACACCTCCTAAAGCTAAGCATTTTATTAGGCCTTGATAAAAATGAAAGAAAAACATTCGTGCCGATGGCATCAGACAAAGCCTCAGAGAATATAGACCTGTTGACATAGTTTGCTAACTCAAAAGAATAGACTGGTTATCTGTGTTTCATGATAACGTTTACAAGCCCGAGAGCATCACACTGACCAAGAGAAAACTCAGACACGAGTTCAAAGGGTAAATGGAATTTGTTTAAGCAAACTGTGCATACTGGGTCCTTCTGTCAAAAATTAAGTTTGTCTCCCAACATTCATCCCAAATGATGTTTTGTTTTTGTCCTCTATTTCGTTTAATCATCTTATCTGGACCCTTCATCTCAAGACTACTGTATGAGGATCAGAAAATTATAATTTTTCTTAGGAAATTATACCTTATTTAATTTAGTCTGGGAAATTTTAGTTCGGAAATTATTGAAACTAAAGCAAAGTCATGAGCAACAGCTTCATGATTCAAACAATTAATTTGTCACAATTCATTTTCAGGTGTGAGACTGTTCTTTTCAATAGTAAGAGTGAAGCCAGACAAAATGAAATCTTTTACCCAAATTCTATTCTTGAGCCTTAAAGATTACAAAGTATTTCAGGGTATTGTTTCAAAAATTAAAACTGGTCTTTGTGCCACTCACATTTTCGTCTGTAAAAGACATTTGCTTTATTGTTTACAAATTTGTTCATTATTGGTTTTCAGGGCTTTGCCTAAGCCCAGGAAAAGAGTCCAGATTTAGCAATGGGGAATGTTTAAGTTACAGGGTTGTGATAAACTCAGAACATATGAGAGGTTTTAGGTTGGTTGTGTTGTTGTCGTTATTGTTTGTTGCTTTGTTTTTGCTTTGCTTTTTTCCAGGCATGTGAGTTTTTAATTTAGCTATAAATGTGATTGTTTTAGTAGTTTGCTTTGTTTGATTCAGGATCCTGGCTGGCTCTGGCTAGCCTGGAGCTCTCTGTGTAGACCAGCATGGCCTTAAACTCAGAGATTACCTGCTTCTGCCTCCCAAGTGCTGGGATTAAAGGTGTGCACCACCACACCTGGGTGAAATGTGACTTTTTCCAACTTTATTTTAAATGCCTTTCAGACTGGTACTTGATTGTTTAAAGTGCAGCTGACCTTGCTAGCTTTCTTTATGTAACTATGTAAAGACACAGTTCTAGACATAAACACAAAAGTTAGGAAGCACATACAGATTTACAGTCTCGGGCATAAGCATGCATGTGTAAAGATAAATGATAGACAGTAAAAATATGAAATCATGACCCTCGTTAGTAAAACAGGTTGAGACCCTTTGTTTCAGTTTATGCTGTGCCTACGCAGCTTTCAATCCAGACACAACTCATTTTGATTTCTTGACTAGCATGTGAAGGAGGGAGCAAACAAGAAAGGGAATGATCCATGATGTTAAAGGCTGCAGAGGGCTTAGGAAAACCGTGTTTGGAAAGAGGCTGTCTCTCGGGATGGTGGTGAAGTCTGGCGGATGTTTAAGCACATAACCCAGAGAGGGGGTCGAAGATAAAACATTTCAGGGACAGACAGCATAGTGAAAGCTCACCTGCGCAATGAACAGAAAAATACAGTGGCAGCGGCAGTAAGCAGGGACAGTTCTCTGAGAGAACTCGGGAGGCAGGAGACAGGAGAAGGGATCCCAGTGTACTAGCAAAGGATAAAGAGAAATAACTTTGCCATTGTGCTCCTAACCAGGGTTAAACATCACAGTCCTTCAGTTTTATCTCTCTGTGACCTACTTTCATGGACTTTGGTTCCTCTGGGGTCAGAGATCTGTTTGGGCAGCATTCACTCCCTTCGTCATTAGCAATCACTCCGATTTTTTTCAGCATCTACTACAAAGTCTACTTATCAACGCTGGGAAGGCACTTGCATTAAAGACATTAAAGGAAAACACATTCGGAAGCAAAGCTCTTTAGACTCAAGCCCTTGTATGCCGCCTCCTCTGAAAGCCTGGTGTGGCCCTATCATCTGGCAGCAGAGAAGCCTTTCAGTTTGGGCATCGTATAAATGTATAAATACACTGTGATCCTAAAATAGGAGCAGAGAGCTACACTGATCAATGAAACTCACAGTCTCCTTAGTTCTAGTGCTATGGATCTGCGGCAGACTTTTTCTTAAGGAGCACTGTCCTTCACTTCATCTTCCTTGTGAAAACATCCAGCAAGTTGCTGGATTGCTATGGCTGATAACCAGGGCTACCAGCTCTGAGCAAACCCACACCCGGGAGTACAGCAGGCCTTGGATGCATGAGATTTTGACTCATGACCAAGCCTCAAACATTTTTACAAACTTATACAATCGCTTGCCCGTTGTAACGATAATTTATATTAATACCAGAAGCAAGAAGGATGGATCAAAATAAAAAGGTATTTTGGAACTATCTAAAAAAAATACTTCTAGCAAAAATACCGTTTGTTGCCTATCAGAGAAAAGTCTAATGAACCTCCGGATACTTGGGGTTGGGGGTGGGTGGGCAGAGACTCTAACCAACAGAAAGAAGTGTGGGTATCTGTAGAGCAATTATCTGGTGACACCTGAGAAAAGAAGGATGCTTTCAACTAGAACTATAATCATACTTGTCAGTTCAGATAACAGGAAGTCACCCACAAATGTATATGTTTAAGAGTAAAATATCTTAAAAGAAAGTGGATATAATTCCAAATTATGACTGCTTAATGTGTTCTATAGCTTTATTAGCATGTCATATCTATATATAAATATATAGAAAGATGCAGAGAAAGGTGTGGAAAAGTAACTCAATTTCTTTGACCAACTAAAGGTTTAAGCTCTATAGCTTTACAGGTCCAACTTAAATTACATTAAAGGACATTTATTTCCACACGTTTCCATCATTTGGCAATAAAGGAGACACTGGAAATCAGTGTGGCAGATGGACATTTAGAAAACATGCCAATATTATCTAATACACACACACACACACACACACACAGTTTCTCAGTTGCAAGCAGGGCAATATCTTGTTGAAATATGGAAATATTGTGATGAAGACATTTTAGCTTCTGACATGGAAAATTTTTGGATATCTGAATGTAAATCTAACCTTGGTCAGAGGTCTCTCCTCCCTGCCGTGTTAGTGGTGACATACACCACAGGAACTCAACACTTGTTGAAGACATTTCTTTAACAACCAAGACATAGCCTCTGTGTTTTACTCACAGAAAGAGCACAACAGTCCAGAATGATATTTGACAATGGTTCACCTATTAAATAGTTATTGGATTGTTGCTGTGCCCTGAATGGTAGAATAAGGTATCCTTCACATGCTCTACAATTTTCTCGAAAACAACAAGTAAATAGAAAACACTCTTTGTCGTTTCGTGTTTATCACTTCACATTTACAAGGAACTGGTCCCTCACATCCCCACTAGTCACCTGGGCTTGAAGCAGACAGACCCACAATGGAGCCCCTGCCTGAAAAATGGCTCAGTTCTCTCCTGGCACTGTTAAGAGTTGAATTGTCGCTCTTGAAATTCCCATGTGGAAATCCTGACTGGTTCTGCCTGGGAATGTGGATTTGGGGGGAAGCAGAGTCTTTTCAGGTATTGTAAGTTAGTGTGAGGTCAGACTGGAATAAGATGGAGTCCCGATCCAACAGGTTCGGTGTTCTTAAAAGCACAAGGAATTTGTACTCAGCTAGAGGCACAGGAAGGACACCATGTGGAGATGACAGTTGACACAGAAAGTCGGCCTGTTCAGACTAGGGAATGCCAGCGATTGCCAGGAAGCCAATACTTAGGAGAGAGGGATTCTCTCACAGCCCTCAGGAGGAGCCAATCCTGCTCACATCTTGATCTTTCACAACAAGGCAATAAATTTTATTCCACCACAGTTGTGGCACTTTGTCATGGAAAACATTGCACACTGACATGCTCTCCCACTCGCTTCTCACAGCTCGTCAGATTCCTCACCAAGGGCGCTGACAAGCCTGACCCCACTCCCACCGGGCACCGTCTTCTTCAGAGTTCACAAAATTACCATCAATTTATTAAAAAAAAAAAATCATCCACAATTATACGCTGTCAGTGACTAATATCATCTTCCACCAGTGGCCTAGCAATTACACCTGACACCCTCCCTTACCTTCTGCTGGCTCCTGCGCTTGGAGAGGCACTGTGACCAGGAGGGGGGGGTGGGAACCAGGACTGCCTGTTAAGAAATGACATCAGTCAGAACCACGGTGCTTGAATGCCTGATCCCACCCACCCCTTGTCTGGGGACTGGAGGGCAGCTGATTGCTAAAAAAAAAGGCAGTGAGATAATTTTTGCAGAAACCCTTGGAAATATAATGAACACCATTTCATAAACAGAGTAGAAAGAAAGGGTCCTATGTTTAAGGTTATGCCCTCCCCACCCGAGATTGATCTGCTTTTTTTTTTCATTTCCTTTGACATTAAACAGTGTGAACATTTTCCTTAAAAGTAAAAAAAAAAAAATGGAACAAATAAGCAACTGTTAAGTCTAGTCTGCAGGTTTGTGTATGTTCATCATACTCTTCCTCTTTTTCCACCTTCCTGATCTAGTTCACAATGGAAATAACAACTTTATGCTGTAGTTAAAACATGATTTCTAGACTGTATGATAGAACGCTCTGACAAAGATATTAAAACAGAAGTCAATATCACAGCAACTGCTAACCTCAGCTTTAACTTCTGCTAGAAGGACACCGTTATGGTGCAGGGATATGATTTGATATAACTGTCGCTGTAGCTGAGGGCTCTGCTGAGAAGACTAAGACCAAGAAAATGAAAATAAAAATGGAGAGAGTGGCATGGGCTATGGAACGGAATGGGAAGCTAGAGAGGCCAAGAGCACTGGCCAACGTTCCTGAAGCTGGCTTCATTTGCTTGGTACCAGCATCTCCAGTTGGCATAACTGCTATCTAGCCATTACTTTATGGCAAACAAACAAAAAAAAATCCAGTTATGTTAAAAACACAATTTTCTTTATCCATACCTCCACTGTTAGATACCTAGATTGCTTTCCCATAGCTCAGTTCTTGTGGGCAGTACTGGAGTAGAGACTGGTATGTTTGATTGTGTTTATTTTGATTTAAAAAAAATTTACACAGCTATGCATTGTCCATTGAGAATATTTCTCCCTGTACCTCACTTCCCTCCTCTATTATCCCACTCTCCCCCATTTATCTTTAAGATCCTGGCTTACCATCCTTTGGGTAAGTTCTTAAGAATATACTGGGTCACATCATAGATTTATTTTAAGTTTTATGGGTGACATAAAACCACATACACATACACACACTCATATATATGTAATGAATATAGACTTGAAATTGTCTAAACTTTAGACTCTAAAGAAACAAAGGAAACAGAACAAAGTCCCCAAAAGGGGCCTTTACTCTGCTTTAAATAAAATTAAGCTAACGTACAGGGAAAGGCTGTGTGGTTATTCACCGCTTGTGATAGCAAGTTAAGCCCATCTCTGCCACACAACTCCACGGAAAGTTACTTGAAGCAGCGGAGCTCTTACCGCCTAAGCTCACCATCACCATCCCCTAGAGGAGCTTGGAGTATAGCTCAGTTGTGGAGCGCTCTCTTAGAATATTCAAGCTCAAGTTTTCTCCAGTAACAGGACAGGAGCCTACCACAGAGGGCCTCTGAAAGACTCTACCCAGCAGTGTATCAAAGCAGATGCTGAGACTCATAACCAAACCTTTGGCAGAGTGCAGAGAATCATATGAAAGAAGAGGGAGATAGTATGACCTGGAGAGGACAGGAGCTCCACAAGGACCAAACATATCAGGGCACAGGGGTCTTTTATAAGATTGTTTCTTCAACCAAGGACCATTCATGGATATAACCTAGAACACCTGCTCGGAGGTAGCCCATGATAGCTCAGTATCCAAGTGGGTTTCCCTAGTAAGGGGAACAGAGACTATTTCTGACATGAACTCAGTGGCTGGCTCTTTGACCCTCTCTCCCCACCCCCATGAGGGAGGAGTAGCCTTGCTAGGCCACAGAGGAGGACATTGCAGCCAGTCCTGAAGATACCTGATAAGCTAGGGTCAGATGGAAGGGGAGGAGGACCTCCCCTATCAGTGGACTTGGAAAGGGGCAGGGAGGAGATGAGGGAGGGAGGGTGGGATTGGGAGGGGATGAGGGAAGGGGCTACAGTTGGGGTACAAAGAAAATAACCTGGTTAATATAACAAAAATAAAAACTATTAAAAAAAAAGAATACGCAAGCTCTGGCTTCAGTCCCAACTGCTACAGAGACCGAAGGCAGCAGACACATCAAATCATGACTTAGAGCTTCAGAGCTCTGAGGTTACTGTGGTATTTGAAAAGAAGGTGGAGGGAGGACAGTTCTGGACACACCTACAAGCCTTGGAGCACTACTCTGACAATTAATAAGGGCAGTCTTTTGCAGGGTAGTATAAGGGCAGACACAGGGGTCCCCTCGTACCTCTTTTTCTTCACAGGGGTGGTAGCAGGCGTGGAAGCTGTGGTGGTCGTGTTTGCATTAGAGGAGCTGCCATCTGGCCTGTTTAATGAGCAGGGCAACAGGTTATCACCGTCCACCAACTTCTACACACACACACACACACACACACACACTCACATACACGCACATACACACACGACTTTGAAATATTTTATAGTCTACTCATATCCCAATCTACCGTTCATCTTCAATAAAATATTTCACTTGAGGATTGGAAAGCAGTAAGAAAAAAAGTTTTTCCTTAGTTTCCCTGTTCTGTACACCAGCTAGTTAAAAGATAAAGTAACTGGCTGAAGGAGTCATTAACATGCTGTTAACCTGTGATGTGTGATAGCTCTGTAGCCTTTTAATCGTAGTATTACGCTGTATTGACAGACCATGCTGGGTTTTTCTTTTTTTGCATTAGAAATATGATCTTTAAGAACCTGAAAGGCACATATTTGTAATCTCTTCTTGGCATTTATTAATATATTCAGATCCTCAAAAATGGCAATGACCCAGGGTCTGTTTTACACCGTAAGCCTGAGATCCAGCATAAAAAGTATTTTATCCATAAATACGGTTTTTACGGTAATTTTAAAGCTGGTGTAATTTGTGTTGCTTCTAAATACTAGGAGTACATGCCGGGGAAAGCCTGATAGTTTCATGGTTTCACGATTCAGCACTGAGGAAAGAGCTGCGGTGAGGGGTGTTAGGCGGGAAGGTGAGGCAAGAGTGGGAGAGAGTTGGTCTCCTAAGAAACGGAGAGATGCAGAGTCCATCCTTTTTCTTTGTTTTGTTTTTGTGTGAGTGGCTGATTTGCCTGCAGGCATTTCCGTGCAGGGCCGGAAGAGGGCCTCAGATCCTCCGGGACTGGAATTACAGGGTGTGGGGAGCTGCCGTGTGAGTGCTCGGAGTGGAATCTGGACCTTCCGAAAGACCAGCCGGGCCCTCACCACTAAGCCACCCCTCTAGCCCCGGGCCGTGCTGTATTCCAGTGACACTTAGGCCTGAAGGTTGTAAGCTCAGTTGTTTTCAAAAGCACACAAGGGAAACACACCCCGGTTAGAACACTTACGTCTTCGCGTGTTCCGGTGTCCTAAATGTGGTCAGTGTTCTGGAAGAAGAAAGAAACAATGGCGCAGTTTGAGCAACAGTGGAACCCCAGTTCATTCTTTCTTTGTGCTTGTCCATGAATTTAAACTCACTAGGAAAAGCTAGAGGTTACTTGAGAGGATGAAAAAGCCTAACTAGTTGAATAGTTAGGTGAGATGCTTTCATGAGGCTTAAAATCTCCTGTATTAGGTCCCAAGGTACTGTATTTATTTATTTATTTTTAGAAAATTCATATCATTTAAGCCCAATATCTTACAATGCTAGATTAGATTATTTTTCTGAGCGATATAAATGTAAAATTTATAACCTTCACACCTTATCAGGGACATGAATGAGGTGAGAATAAAAACCCACAGCTATAGGGCCTCTGGGTTCGTAAGCTGGCCATGTACTCTGCCATGAGAAAGAGAAAAATCAGAGGTTTTTACTTAAGAAAAGCTGTTCTAAAAATATGAGGGTAAAGTGGCCGGTACAAGGTCGGTCAAAATTCCAGAATGTAGAAAAAAAAAAAAAAAAAAAGGGGGGGGGGAGCCAAGCCCTTACCCCTACTGAAGAGGTATTGACAGTTAATGGCTTCTAGAGGCTGTTTTAAGAGCGCTGCTCCTGGCAGGTTGACCAGCTCCAGATGGCGCCATAGCCATGAGGACGTGGGCAGCACACCTTTGACTTGTGTGTGTGTGTGGGTGTGTGTGTGTGTGTGTGTGAAGAAATGGTTCAGCAGTTAAGAGTACTGACTGCTCTTCCAGTAGATCTAGGTTCAATTTCCAGCACCCACCCGGAAGCTCACGCGCTCTTCCTGCCTCCTCCAACACCAAGACACGCACATGGTACGCAAATATACATACAGCAAAACGCCCATGGTATATGGATAAGTGAATGAACAAACAAATAAGAATTTTGAAAAGAGACTGAGGAGAAGTCAGAGGGAGGTGTGGGATGAACTCGATCGAAATATATTGTAAGCACATGAGAAAGAAATGTTCAAAGAATTGTTTTTAAGTATAGAGACCGTAAGGGTTTACAAACACATGATTGTGAGTTGTTAAGTAAAAATAAGTAACACTTAGAAGAGATTATGTTTGAGCCTTTCCCAAAGTTCATGTGTGCTGGTACCTATTGGTTAGTTGGTCATCCAAGGTTTGGGCCTCCTCTATTCTGGTAACGGTGTTTCTGTCTGAGATCCCCATCATACACAACACAGAAGTTTGCATAAACATTTAGCTTGCCAAACTTCTTACAGCTCTCTTTTATGCCTGAACAATTTTATATTGAATCATTTTCTTGTAAAGAACTGTTTTCTGTGTGTTTTCTATGTATTTAGGTTTTACAATATTTGAAAGGTTATAAATATTTATTAATATTTGAAATATTAAAAATGGGCTGGAGAGGCCATCTTGAAATCACTTGCAATTGTGGATGTTTAATTACATTCGTTGTTCACCTTCCTGACTCACTGAGATTTTAACTCGCTTGTTATTTTTCATATTTTTATAGAGCAATGATATATATATATATATATACATATATATGTAATGATAATACTTCCTATGTTGGTAAAAGGTATCAACGAAATATTTCACTAGTCTTTTTAAAGAAAATCTGTAGCATAAAGCTTTGTGTTTGCCAAACTCATTTCTTTTTCCTCTGAACAGAAAGGAGCCACATTTACCAACTTAAATGCTGACTAAGCTACAACCATTTGGTTGGGTTTTAAAGAGTGCAGACTGAAATGTTGTTGCCACGTTCAGGCCCACTGTAAAGCTGCTGGCAGAAAGAGTGTGAGAGATAAAATCAGTGGATGGCTACAGTGGAGCAGTGCGTTCCTGATCCAGCATGGCAGCGGTTGCGATAGCACACCCAAAACCTGTGCAAACCAGACCAGATCCCAGCATCTGAAAATGGGAGTCAGGCAGGAAGTCCCACTCCTAACCAGGGAGCTATTAGCACTTGTTAGCTTCCTGGAGAGAGACCATATTCTCTAAAGCCATCCCCTGATAAGCTGACTGCACACTTGTGTAAGAGCCCATATCAACACAAATTAGTCTTGATAGGTTAAGAAGAAAGGACATAAAGTTGAGTGTTGTCGGTTGAACAAGAACAGTTCCCATAGACTCGTGTTTGAACAACTGGCCCCCAGCTGGTGGACCTGTTTGGGAAGGATTGGGAGTGGGGAGAATATCATCAAAGCAGGTTGTATGCAATACTTAAAGAAATAATGTAAAAAATAAGATAAAATAAAAATCCGAGGGAAAGTGTTACTTCCAAAACATACCACTAGGGGACACCCTAACTTAGTCTTTTTAAATTAGTCTCCGGTTTATTTAAACTTCTTTAGCACAATTCACGTTTATAACAATGTGTTTATTTACATGTGGTTTCACGGAAGCTGCTTGGAAGAACCCAAGATTGGCATAAGAACTGACGTTCTTCAGTTTAAGCTGAACTAACAGATTCCGTACAGGGTCTGTCTATCTCACATGACTCACTCAGACTCAGATCACGATCTTCTAAGTTAATCTACTGTTCCCTAAAATCTAGAGCTCTGGCAATATAGCATATCGAGCTAAGATTCTGGGATTCGAGACTATTCAGTCTTCAGAGGCTTCTCGCTTTTGAGATAAAATAGCGGCAGGGCAGCGACTACTTCAGTAGACACTGCAACCCCTCATCCTAACAGCGGGCCTTGATATTAGCACATCCTGGGTGTAAAGCACTGACGGGTTTACCAGCACCTCACCTGTCCAGCGTGTCGTCAGATCTGTACCGGCTAATTGTGGCTTTCGGCTCATCCCTCTCCCTTATTTTCCTGTAGAAAATAATTACCAAGAGATTAAAAATTACAAAAATATCTCCTAAAACGTCTCATAAATTTGACAAAAATGCTGATAGGAAAGGCACGTGTTCCTAAGGAAAGACAAAATTGTCATACACAAGCTTTCCAAAGTTTTACCTGGATAAGATAAATTAGGGCAAACTCACCTCCTGCTGCTCCTAGAGGATTCTTTGCTGGTCCCAGGGACTTTTTTCAAAGCTTACGTGAAGCCCTGGAGAGTGGCGTGCTCACCCTGAAGCTTAGGCTCTAGGAAACTAACACTACAGTGGCTAGAAACTGGCATGTGCTCTTTCAGGGCTGCAGGTTTCTACAGAGTTGGCGCTATCTGATCCCCGCGCGTGCTCTCTCCGGTCATAACTGATGCTGTGAGCCCTGCAATGGGCGAACCCCTAAAATACTGTATTTCACATCAGCACCATGGACAGGCACAACGGCCAAACACTAATAAAGACCCCGGAAGAAACAGAAAATCCAGAAAAAATGGAAGGAAGGGAGTGAGAGGCAAAGTGATAGACACGCAAAAGGGAGAAGAGTGATGATAGAAGCAGTCAGGGGAGGGACAAGAAAAAAACAGAAAAATAGAGAAAGAAAACATAAAGAGAAAATAGTTTTTACCCAAAGCGAAGAAACCCTACCTAATGGTTCTAGGAGCCCTATGACCTGGGGAGAGCAGGCTTTGTGGAAAATTATGGTGTGGCTTGCTGTGTTTGCCTTTTCTGGTTTAATTTTTAAACTCGGAGAAGTACATTCATTTTCACCGCAAATATTTGCAAGCAGGCCATATACAGCACAATTCACTAACTAAAAATGCATCTTGCTTTACCCACTTAGAGCTAGAAATTACAAATTACAAATTACAGATGTACATCCAAAGACAAAAAGTGCTTAATGTGATAAAAGATGTTTGGGTGAAATTCAAGAAAGTTTAGAAAACCAATTATTTACACGTAAGAATCAGCTGACAAGGTGCAGCTTGACCTGGGCTCTGGAGGATAAACAGACAAGAGCATTTACAAACAGTGCCATGAAGGCAGGAGAGAAGGGAAGGAAGCTTCCCCACTGCGTTTCTCAAGTTTTAAAGAAAACTTCCAAGCGAAGTCGGGAAGTTATGTTGTGGTTCCATTTTAGTGGGGCATCTTCTCACGACTTCCATGAAGACACCCCCTCCCCACCCCTCTGTGGTTTGTAACAGAATAGCAGAGTGCTGTCTACTACGTGAAAAGTTCTGGGTTCTACTCTCAACACCCCAAGACAAACAACCAAATACACAAAGCAAAACGTAAGCAATTTTACAAAAAGAGCAACAAAACCCAGCCCATCCACAAATACCATCACTGTAGACTTTGGTTGGCTTTGTTCTTTTCATAGCACAAAGTAAGGCTTCCTAAAGTCCTGCCACTAATGGAGAGCAAACTTTGTGGGGAATTATAGCAGTATTTGTTATTACTTATTTTCATTCTCTCCTCTCCTGGACCTTCATCTGGAATGCAGATTCAATGGAAGCTGGGGCTGTTTTGGATCCAGTTCTAAGCTCAATGTCTGGCTCCCAGGACATCCCGTAGATGACATTAACTTGATTTGACATGATTAAATGATCCATCCGAGGAGTCATGCAGTAAGATTGTCTAGTTTCAGATGATAGGACACTGTAATCTGAGATGGCGAGAGCCTGTTAATTCTGCCAGCTCTCTGCACACATTGTCTTCTCTGTTGGAGACCCTTCTCCCCTGCTCTCCAAGTACCTTGCTTAAAAACTTCCTCCTCACTTTTCAGGCACTGGCATCCACCAAAGACCACTTTCTTGGTGGGGGTTGGGATTAAATGGACCAAAGTAATCTCCCCTTTTTCCCTATTTCCAGAACACTGTGACACATCTGTAGCATAGCTATTCCTTGTGGTAAACTACAGTATTATAGCTCATGAACTGCCCCATTGGCATGAAGAGTGCCTTACTGTCCAAGATTGCCCCATACATCTCTGTGCTCCCAGAACCCTACAGATGTTCTAAAGTGGCTTCGTGACCACCACGGGAAAGCCCCTGGGGCTGGGTAGAGAAGTGACAAGTAGGATTATTTGAGCCTGTACCAAGAGAATCTGCCGTACTTCTTGAGGAGACTTATCTGTGATATTAGTTGTGGGTCATTCTGGTCCACAGCTTTTTATTACTAGTGATAAAATAAGTGAACTGCTTTAGCCAAAACGCTGGCCACCAAAAGGAAGAGTTCAGGAAACCAATGTTTAACATGTAAAATTAGCGTAGATGGCATCAGGTCCTGTTATATTAAGGAGCCCTGTGGGCACACTGGGAAGACAGGGCTTAGTTTTCACTGTCACAGTTTAAAAATGGGAGTGTGTGTCCTCTAGTGTTTTAGAGGAAGGTTATTAAGTGCATGGAACAATTTTCATCCATTGTCGGACTCAAGCAATCATTGTCTCTTTGCTTGGTGAGAGGAGGGCACACTGTAAACCAGGTCCCCAATCTCCAAAACAACGAAGAGTCAGGCAGAGGCACAGGCAGTGAGTCCCTTGACCACAGAGCAGCAAATTGAACTACAAGCCACTGCACCAGATGAAACATGACTAAGAGAAATGTCTAGGTTCTTCTGATAGGTGTGGCTGTTCCTCAGCATGTGAGGACAAGCACGAACCCATGACAACATTTTCTGTTTGGTCAATCTGAGATTTCTCCCCTCATTGTGATTCCTCCTTTCATCTGGAGTTTCCTATCCATTTGTACTCCTCACTCTGTTCAGTCCCACAGACAGGCCAGCATTTGCCACAAGCCCACAGCTTTCGCAGAAGAAATGTGCTGTCCCATATAGCAGGTGACCTCCGCAGTAACATCTGTATTCCATCTTCCTTTCTCTAAGTATCAAAGGTATATTCTCTGGCCACGTCCCTATGAGAGATCTTTTTCTCCCTGTCAGTGGAGTGAGGTGAGATGATTTAGGAGCCTCCTCCAGGTCATAGTTCTGGGAGCTGACACAGAATAAACCCCTTATGATGTTCTAGATTCTCCTTTGCATTCACACATGTTGAAGAAAGCCCAAGGCTAGCTACAAATACACATCTGGCTTGAACAAGTCTTCTTTCCAAACCTCCATTTTTATGTTTTAAATGATGTCATTGTAGATGCTCACCTGTCCAAGGCATCATGGGAGTTATGCCGGCTGAGCACCACCCTGCCGTAATTTTCATCCCTGCAGAGAAAGAGCAAACTTAAGTGCCATCAAAAGTTACCAAAATGTTTGCTAAGCACTAAATAAAAGAGACAGGGAGAGAGTTTACAACTCTGGGCAAGGTTAATTTGTTTTACTCTATGCCTAAGAGCATGACCATAAATCTAAATTAACCAGTCAGAACTTGCAGGAGGAGAGTGGAGTAAAACAAGTTTGACAGCCCAAGTCTGTTTGTCCCATGAGATTTCCACATGATCCAACAATGAGTCAGTGCTTTGTTTATTGTGATTTTTTTTAAAACCAGAGTATGGGAACATAAGACCATTAACTTTGTATGCATTAGTTCTTTCCGACAAGAAGAAAAGAGGGAGGTTTTCTACAAACATTCTTCAGATTTAATTAAGCCTGCTGTGTCGGCACATTTTGATAGATTTGACCATTTGCCTTGGCTAAATATAGGGAAACAAATACTAATGTTTCAAATGAGGGAGATTAATCATTCATAAAAGATCAAGCCCTTTTTCTGAAGCATAGGATGCATGTGCCTTAAAAATACCTATTTTATTGGGCAGAGAAAATATTGTTTATGCCAGTCAACAGATAAGGTCATTCATCACAGACTTTGTGGCTCTCCTAAAACCACGGGATTAGCAAGTGACAGAGATGGCTGAGGACCCAAGCCTTTGTCTCCTGTCCTCTGCTCTCCTTTACCAGTCAACCCTGTGATAACTTGCCAAAGCCATGCCAGTCTTACTTTGGGGAGTGGGCATGAAAGCGAAGGAACCATTTACAAAGCAGCCTTGAAACCCAGCAGAAGGCGCGTACCTGAACTTCTCCCCGCCAACCCCCAAACCACATTTTCTCTGGTTAGGCTCCACTAAATTACTCAACATTTTGGAACTATGTTTAATAAAGCTATAAAAGAAACTATGGCAGATAATTAAAAAAAAAAAAAAAAAAGAAAGGTGGCAGAGACACTGAAACAATCCAGCAAACCTATAAACTCAGGGGGCCACCAAGAGAACATTTCCATCCCCCTTCTCCACCCCCCCCCATATTCTTCCTTAAAACTTAAGAGGGCACAGCTGGCACCAGGCACGCTCTTACCTGAAAACAAATGGTAATGCACAGCCTGGAACTGGGCCAGTGGGAGCTGGAAAAGCACCTGAGACAAGTTCTCTTTCACTCAGCAGCTGCCATGCCATCCAAGCTGGCTTCCCTAGGCCTGCTGCTTAGGGAGCTTGCTTGGCATAGGACCCACATTCCTGTCAACCGTGACTTATCATAGGCATTTCTACCCTTTACCCATCTGTATAAATACTTGGAAGCCAAATTTTATTGTCTACAGTTGTAAAGGAAAAGGAGCTTTTTTTTTTTTTAAGTGAGGATTTGTGGGAGGGATAGTCCAATAGAGCCCAATCTAACAGAGACCGAGTCTCTGCACATCCCCGTAAGTCCTTAAATAAATAAGTCGCAATAACAGAAGCTAACAGATATTTTTACCGGTGATGAGTGCGTTCCTCAAATAAGCATGCCGGGGTAGTACGTAGAAGTTTAGAATAGGTATCCCAAGATGCAGTTCCTCAGCATAGGACTGTTAACCTTGTGTGTGAGTGTGTGTGTGTGTGTGTGAGAGAGAGAGAGAGAGAGAGAGAGAGAGAGAGAGAGAGAGAGAGAAAGTTCTCTGCTTCTCCGCTGTGAGTTCTCTCCTGCACACTTCAGGATATTTATCAGTACTTTGGACCTCTACTCACTAAGCATTGGGTGTTATTCCCCGATTTCATGACCAAAAATATCTCCCAACATTGTCAAATATCCTCTGGGTAAATTGCCTGTAGTTAAAATTAAAAAACTGGTATAATGGAAAGACGATAGATCATGATAAAATATCAGTTCAACCACATAATAGCTGTATGCCATTTGAACAAATTATATGGCTTCTCAGAGCTGTATATTTCTCTCCTGTAAAATGAGATTATAATACTTACCTTATATGTTTATAAGAATTAGTGATACTTCATCAACCAGATACCCAACATCAAATTTAACACATAAAGAAATTAGAAAATGAATCCATAAGTATGCATTATTTATAATACATAACTGATTGATGACAAAGATGGAACCAGGCTAGATGAATATCTATCATAAAACTGTTGTGAATAGGTTGGAGGCCTATGGTCATAGTTTTAGTTCTTTGACTGTGCAGCTAGCAGAAGCAATGCTCAAAGCCAGTGAAACGTTGCCTAGCAGTTAAGTGTTTGCCCTTAAATAAGGTCACAACCTTCCAGCCACCTAGAAGTAGATGGGCAGACAGGACTAAAATGGTTGGGAGTTTATGGATTTTGCTCATGCATCTAGACATTTTAATTATTATTAAATTTAATTATTTGTAAACTTGGGAAATTACTGGCATGATCACTATATCACAGAGGGGATTAACCGCTGTCTTTTGGGAAACTGAGATACCCTGCTTTCTTTTCAGCTTATAAAGGAAGCAGAACACCTGTCTTAGTTGACAGTCATGTTCTGCCCCGTAACAGCTCAATTATTTTGTGTATAAATGCTTGTTTCTAAAAGTGCAGTCAGGATACAAAGTGAATAAATTATAGTAAATAATGATAATAATAATAATAAAGAAAAAAAGAATGTGGCCAGATCTTCCAAACAGTCGCCTTTCATCCGTCTATCCATCCATCCTTCCCACCTCACACTCACTTTTCTTCCTCAGGGCGTTTCTTTATCCAGCTGTTATCCTGTAAGAACACCCTTCTCTTGTTCACGTCATGGAAACCCTGTTGTCTCAGTGCAGCCCCCTGAGCGCTCTTCATATCTATCAAGAGAAACACAAGGAGCTGTAGGGGAGTGAAGCCGAGGACCGGGCGTTAACCAGGTCTTCAGAGATGCATCTTGTTGGCCTCATCTGCACTGGCAAGTCTAGTAGCATTTAGAAGCAGGGTGCTCCAGCAAGAAAGAACAAATCCCACACCCCATCACCAAAGATAACAAATAAAACTGCTCAGGTGCCAACTGAAACCGCCGGTACAGCTCAGGAGGCCCCATCTGAGGCCGAGAGAATGCAGGATCATCAGGCTGAGACTAAACCCAGCTGGGCTTAGAGGCCACTGTGCTAGCCTCTAAGACATAAAATATGTCTTTGAAACACAGATTAAATTCAGGTGCATTTGATTACACATGACTTAATTCATGGATCTCATAGGTACCAGGGCACAGATTGTCCTCCAAAAAAAAAAAAAAAGACATTTATATTGATTTATTTTTTAATCACAATGACATAAGTGGAACCTATAGCATTTGATAATTTTTATTTCAGCATTTTTAAGAATTTCACACATGAGAACTACATCTAATCACATCCTGATCCTTCATTCTTAGTTTTTTTTTTGTTGTTGTTGTTGTTGTTGTTAAAAAAAGATTCCTACCTTAAGCAAAGCTACTATAATGAGGCCATTGTTTCCAAACAACAGATACCGATAGTAAAAACTTATGATCTATGAGTTGTTTTTCTTATATTTTAAAGGGTTGGGTTTGTTTGTTTTTGTTTTTGTTTGTAATTTGAGTAAGCATTTTCTACATTACCATTTCCAGAAGGAGACTTTTTCCTTGAGGAAAAATTTGACATGCTGGATTCTAATGAGGATCTGAAAAAAGAAAAAAAAAAAAAGGAGGTGAGAGAAATATAGTGATGATATTAAGAACCTTCAAGGAACAATTTAATTGCTAACATAAATTTTTCAATGATAGTGACAAAGCCTAAAAGTATAACAAATGTTACATAAGGTGCCTTCCAAGAATCTGAGGCGTATCTGTTCCAAGGAATGTATTTTATTTGTTTTATATATGCAAAAAAATGAGGTCCAGCACATTTAACATCCCTAGGGCTATATAATAAACAACTAATTAAATTCAGTTTTCAACTGATTCATTTATTCAGCCAATAAATGTGCACTGAGAACCTGCATTGTGTCTGGCCCTGAGCTAGCAGAGGCAGCACAATGAGTCAGACAAGTGTTTGGTCATGGTGAATGGACAGAAAGAGACACTGTGCTAGACTCAAGTCACAGGAAAGGGGGCTCTAAGATGGGCTTACCGACTCCTTCTGGGAAATCAAAGTAATAAACAGGCAAACTAGTGTGTTGTGAGATGGGAAGCAACAAGATGCCCAGAAACTCCAGATCTGGGGAAACACTGGCGATTTCACACAGCCATCCCGTGGGCCTTAGCAATGACCAGCCTCGACTATTAAAGTGTGGAAGGGTTAATGTGATGCCATCCCCTGTTCTTCTAGGGCTGATGCTGTTCCCTGGAAGAGTGTTATGCATCTACAGTACTCATAGCTACTCATAGCCCCTTCTTACATACGCATGTGCATTAAAAATTATATTGGATGCCGGTCAACATAATGGCTCTGTGGGTAAAGGCAATGACCAAGGCTCATGACTCAATCTACATAATCTACAGTCAAAATGGGTAGAAGGAGAGAACTGACTCCCACAAGTTGTCTTCTGGCCTCCACACAGGGACACCTGCATTCACAGACACACGTAAGAAAGAAATGAAAACGTATCCTTAATAGTCATAAAGGATATGGCGGCACGAACACAGTTACAGTGCCTGCAGTGTTTGTGTTCGTCGCTGTTACGCTTGCATCTTTCTCCTGTTGTTTAAAGAAGTCAAAATGAGAACACTCCGATGAGTCTTAGAAGCACTGCAAACCTTACACACTGTGCCTAGTTGGTCCTAGCTTACCTTGAGAGAAGGGTTTACAGCTCTAAAACCAGAAAAGTCCCAGGCAAATGTGGACAACTAGTCATTCCGGGTGGGTAATTGTGTCTTCTGTGGAATCCATCCCACCAGATGACATACTGAGCTTGAAGGACCATTCAGTCTTAACTAAGAAGTAAATTCCAGGTCCAATTTCTCACATTCAAGTTCTGCAGTCATATCCTTCAGTTTACCCCCTCAAACAGCATTAACAAAACTTGTCACCTACTTCAAAAGATTACTGTGCTGATACTGATCAAATGAATAATGCCCACAAAAAAATACCTTGTTGAACCTTAAATGCTGCTTAGCAGCACATTATCAGCTATAGCCTAACTTAGAGACTCTGAAAGTCCCATACCTCTGTCAGTATTGTCATGAAAGTACTTCCATTGGTATTGTCATAGCCATAAGGACACACCCACGTAACCTAGAAATGACGGAATCAAGACCAAAATGCCAGTCCCATCTCAAAGCAGAGGTGATTCTGTGAGGAGAGTGTGCACTTTGGAGTTTACTATGAGATCTGGCTGAAGCTCTGTTGGCACAGGGTATGTCCTTGCTCATCTTCTTCTGCCTCCCCATCCTTCCCTTCCTGCTCCTGAGACTACACCTGCAATAGGTCACGGACACCCAACTTTCCCCTCGTGCACTGAATCTAGGGAGACAGGTACAAGACAAAGAGGAACAGCGACAATCATGGCCACTGCATGTCTAAGTCTGGAGTCACTGTGGGTGTTTTCTTAGCTCAGGTCCCTCGTGTACAAATGAAGCAAGTCAAGTTACAAGAATCACATGAGAAGGAGTGTTGAATCCAGTACTCCATAATTCTTAACGTCATGTCTTTATTTTATCACTTTGAAAAACAGAGTAAAACAAGAAAGGGAGGCAGGATAGGGAAGGGTTGAAAGAGATTTGAACACAGGCAAAGGAATATCCAGTGAGTGTGAAATGGCCCCTTGCTGGCTGCCTTTGGAGGTTAACAAGCTTTGGTAGGAAAATGGAGTAAAGAGAACCTGCAAACCAAGCAGAGGTTTATTGAGATGGCTCAGCGGTTGAAGGTGTTTACCCCTCTCCTGATGATCTAAGCCTATCCCCCAGGATCTACGTGGATGAAGAAGAGAACTGACTGCTGAGGCTTGTCCTCCGACTTCCACATGCAGGCTATGATGTTTATAGCAAGGATGAATTCACACGTGCACGTATGCACACACACACACACATACACACACACACACACACACACAAAATAAATAAGACACCTGTATGTCAATTATTCATTAATTTTGCCTCAATTTGGCCCTACCTTTAGGGACTTCTAGCTTACTATTTACTGTTTCTAAATGGAATCTGATGATTTTTCTTTTTCCTTTTAGCTGACAAAGATGACAGGGACTATGATTCTGAAGTTGTTGATACATTGAATGTATATTTAGTAATACATTTGCAAAGACTGCAAGTTCAATTGTGAGTCCGGGAACAGGGTAGCTGGAGAAAAGACATTGTATAACTATCTGTTTATTAGCTTTCTCTTCTAAGAAGCTGAGCGTCAGGGAACAGGGCATAAGCTTCCTCTTTTGTTCTCAGTATAGGATAATGTCCATGCTGCCCAGCTATTTCCTAGACTGTATCCTGGCCCCCAAATTCACATGTTGAACTTAAAGTACATCATCAGACTATCCTACTATTTGGAGATAGTGACTTGCAAGAGGGGAGATTAAATGAGGCCTTTGGAGCAGGAGGGCTTTCACATGTAAGCCAAGGAAGAAAAACTCAACTGAACCTGAACACACTGGCACCCTGACCCTGGACACTCAGCCTGCAGATTGCCAGACGATACATTTCACTGTCTAGCTCACCACGTCTCCATGTGGTGTCTTGTTCTGGCACCCCTGGACAATCAACCAGTGCTTCTGAACGAAATGATCAAGCCTTTCCAAAGAAGCGAAGTCATCGAAAGAGCTGTGTGCTGCACTGCCCGTGATCTGTGCCCTTAATTTCTTCAGCTGTCATAGCCCACAGATCAATTAGCAATGTATAAAAATGTGTCAGTTGATCCCCTCCTTTGAGAGCATGTATGTCGTGGGCATTATCTCTCACCACCAAATGAACTTTGTCAGGTGGCTATTATTATCGCCAACACTAGGGTAAATCACGTGAAGTTCAGGGGCAGTTTAACTTGTCCAAGGTGCTAAGCAGCAGAGGCAGATGTCTCCAACAAAGCCATCACTTTTCTGAGCACGCAGCCATCCTGCTCATCATGAGTCACTGAGAGACTAGACGGGTACCCTGGAGATAAAGTGACAGAGGCATGGTACTTGGTGGGGGCCTGCCCGACCCATAACATCTTGCAAGTCCAGTAAGTTTTTCCCACAATGCCTTAGGGCAACCAAGGCAGCCTTTGAGGGAATCACTTCAGCAGAGTAACCTTCACAGAAGAGCCTCCTTTGTGTATTCTTCTTGATAATAACAAACCTGCACATGAATAGTCATAGCAACATTGTGTGCTGTTACTTTTTGTTTGGTTGGTTGGTGGGTTTTTTGTTTGTTTTCTCTTTTTTATTAAATTTTTATTTTTTATATTAATCCCAGTTTATTCACTTTGTATCCCAGCTGTAGTCCCCTCCCACATTCCCTCCCAATCCTTATCTCCTCCCATGCCCCTCATCAAGTCCACTGATAAGGTAGGTCCTCCTCCCCTTCCATCTGACCCTAGCCTATCAGATCTCATCAGGATTGGTTGCATTGTCCTCCTCTGTGACCTGGTAAAGCTGCTCCCACCTTCAGGGGGAGGTGATCAAAAAGCCTGCCACTGAGTTCATGTCAGAGACAGTCCCTGTTCCCCACAAGGGAACCCACTTAGATACTGAGCTGCCATGGGCTCCATCTGAGCAGGAGTTCTAGGTTATCTCCATGCATGGTCCTTGTTTAGAGCATCTCAGAAAAACCCCTATGCCCAGATTTTTTGGTTCTGTTGCTCTTCTTCTGGAGCTCCTGTCCTCTCCAGGTCTTAATAACTCCCCCTTGTTTCATAAGATTTCCTGCACTCTTCCCAAAGTTTGGTTATGAGTCTCAGCATCTGCTTTGATACACTGCTGGGTAGAGTCATTCAAAGGCCCCCTGTGGTAGGCTCCTATCCTGTTTCCTGTTTTCTCCTTCTTCCAATGTCCATCCGTTTGTCTTTCTGAGTGAGGATTGATCATCTTACCCGGAGTCTTCCTTCTTGCTTAGCTTCTTTATGTGTACAGATTTTAGTATGTTTACCCTATATTATATGTCTAATATTCACTTATAAGTGAGTACATATCCTGTGTGTCTTTCCACTTCTGGGATACTTTACTAAGGATGAGCTTTTCTAGTTCCCACCATTTGCCTGAAAATTTCATGATTTCCTTGTTTTTAATTGCTGAGTGTATTCCATTGTGTAAATGTACCACAATTTCTGTATCCATTCCTCCATAGAGGGACATCTGGGTTGTTTTCAGGTTACCTTTTAAGTATTTTATTTATATTTCTTATGTCTCTTTCTCCCTTCTCCACTCCAATCCCTCCCAACACCAGGTAGAAGAGAAAGGAAGTTAGGGGGAATCAAAACAAAAAGCATGTTTACATATCATAACCCAAAACTTCCACAACAATTTGCAATAGTGAAAAACAGTGGAACTAATCCAAAAACACCCCAAACAATAAATGGATGTGTAGTTTGACATATCCAAACAATGTATCGCTCAGGAATACAAGGGACCGAAGAAGCGGTTTCCATTAGAGCATGGGATGAAACAGGAAACACGCTAAATGCAAGGACCCAGACACTGAAGATGTGTTACTCTATCTCTGTGAAATGTGAACAAGAGTCAGGCTCTTAGAAAAAAGTTAACCTGTGCTTTTTTAAAAAGCCAGGGGAAAGGAAGATGCTACTAATGGAAATGAGGCTTCTTAGGGGACAAAAAAAAATGTTCTGAAATTGCACACTGGTGATTGATTACAAACTTGTGAATTTAAAAAAAAAGAATTTTATACTTTCACTTGAATAAAGGGTATGGTATATGAATCATCTTTCAACTAAAAAATATCCCAAACCAAAAACTGTCAGCAGGTGTAGGTCATACGAGAGCTCAAGGGACAGCCTTATTCCCCCATGGTTTTGCCAGAATAAAATGAGGTGATCTTTTATATCACAGGATTACATCAAGCCCATCAGGACTGATACCCATCCAACCACTGACAACATACACACTGTACTGAGAAACATCCTTGCTTAAATATGTCTGACTCCTGACCAGACCCCTATTTCAGTTTTTGGTTTACAGAGTTATCCCCTTTTACAGAAAAGCATGAATGGGAGCCAAAGGAAAAATATCAATTCTATTCAAGATTATGTTCATGTGAATTAACAAGGTGATAGAGCAGATTGGGAGACAATAGGAGAATGTAATATTCCACCTATGCTGCATAAACAGGTAACTACTGGGTACTAGATCTCTGATTTTTAGTTAGTGTGCTATGTAACAACATGTCATATATATCCTGCTTATAGTACATATTAATAAGTACAATATTTAGCATATATAGTAAATATATTATATATTATAGTTTATTATATAGTTTATTTGCAAAACAATTAAATCACATAAATAGCTATTCCTATAACATTGAACTCAAAATTCAATGTCTAAAAGCCACACTTGTGCTCATTTAAAACACATAAATCTCATATGTGCCATATTTTATTCATGGTACTACTGCTAGCTTTTGAAACAAACAGCTTTTGCATGTTGAAATTTCCCTTACCATCTATTGGAGTGTTAATAGCATCTACCAGATCTTTGCACAGATTTCCCGCCCAGTTTGATGTCAATAACGTCTTTTCCTCTTGCATCCCATCTTTGGCTTCTTGCTAGGCCCCCAGATCTTCCTATTTTCCTCCAAGTATCACAATCCACTTGGCATTTGGCTGTCGTTGTCTTTCAGTCTAGCTAGTTTGACATGGAATATGCCTGGCAGAGAGCACATTAAGGCTGCGTGGTGGCTCAGAGGACAAGTGAGGAGCAGTGATTTAGCCGCAGGCTGAGTCCCAGCTGTGGCACTCATTAGACACGTGGACCAGGCCATTATGTCTGTCTCCGCAAAGTGCGGGTTAGTTCAAGCTTAAAAGGTTAGTGTGAAAACTAAGATAATGTTCTATAAATTATAAATTACTATAAATCATGTAAGCTATTATTATTTCTAAACTCTCCCCTTTCCTTACCAGAGCCCACAGAGGCAGCAGATCCCCAGATTGAGAAGAATGAGAGAGGCATGGGTAAGAGAAGACAGAAAATTGAAAGAACGATGCCTGCAGTGGAGCTGCAACAAGATAGACATAGTATCCAGAGAGACACTAAGGCTCCCTTGACCGCTTTTCCTAGACATACCCCAGGGGTTCTAGGGTAGAGCCTTTGGGTGATTTTACATGGTATCCATGGCCAGTCACCAACAGAGACGAAAAGGTTACAGACTGGAAGCTGGATCTGATGCGTATCTCCTTAACGAGGCCTTCTGAAGAACATTTCCTCGCTCTCAAAGCATGAGAGCGCCACACATTCCAGGAAGAGGTTCTGTCTCTATTGGGGTTAGTCTGAAAGGTGTCATGAAGAGGTAATTTCTGGTTTTATTTGTTGTTTTGTTTTTGTTTTTGTACCTAGCACTCTGTAAAAAGTTGACAATACGGTAGTTGGGGAATCTCTCCAGATCTTACCCATCCCAGCATAGTACCCAGACCCTGGCTAAAAACTTCTAAATGTGTGTTCTCAACCTGTGGGTCGAGACCCATTTGGGGGTCAAATGACCTTTTCATAGGGGTAGCCTAAGACCATCGGAAATTATGTTTCATAAGAGTAGCAAAGTTACAGTTATGAAGTAGCAACGAAAATAATTTTATGGCTGGGATTTCCACAACATGAGGTATATTAAAGGGTCGCAGCATTTGGAAGATTGAGGACCTGTGTTCTAAATGAACAGGCTTGGAGAGAGGGGAAAACACTGAGTTACAGCAAAAAGTGCTGTACTCAGTGTCCAAATATTTTGATTAGTTGAATGCAAATCACCATCCATCATCTCTTCTGTCATCTGGTAAGTTACTGGATATATAATTGGTCTCATATGTGGGACCCATATAATTTTTTAAATGGATTTTCATGCTCAAGAAGGCCAATGATGATTACTCTGATTTTCATATTTAGAATGCTCCAGAATTCAGAGGTGGACTGTATCTATAATTCTAGCCACCGGGGACTGTGCATGGGCCACAGAGGATGTGAAAGGCCAACCTGGAAAAGTGAGTGAGACCTTGTCTCAAATTTTAAGGATAAAAAAAATCATAAAATGAGGACTGGGGATCCTGTGCTTGCATAAAATGAAAAAAAAAAGAAAAAGGAAAAGAAAAAGTCACCTTTAATCTCAGCTCTCAGGGAGGCAGAAGCAGGAGGAGCTCTGTGAGTTTGAGGCCAGCCCAGGATAGCCAGGGCTACACAGAGAACAACAACAATTTTTGCTTTCTTACTTACATTTCTGGTTCATCTTAACTCTCAGGGGCCAGCAAAGGAGCCCTGTGTACACTGGGAAAGGATGAGAA